>NC_051313.1:11698733-12298733 GCF_015220235.1 Choloepus didactylus | reverse complement strand
CAAAATAATTTTTCTCCATCCAATTATGGTATATTTCCTTTGGCTAAATTCTTTTTCCTCTGGTGAAATACAAATAGCTTCTAGAGGAGATTATGTATTTGGCCCTATCAGTCATTTCTACCTTAGTGTGAATGAATTGGACAG
Organism: Choloepus didactylus; assembly: GCF_015220235.1. Lineage (NCBI taxonomy): Eukaryota > Metazoa > Chordata > Mammalia > Pilosa > Megalonychidae > Choloepus > Choloepus didactylus. Next base: position 12,298,589 of record NC_051313.1, on the reverse strand, counting down.
ATCCTTTGGGGGTGGGACTGGGCTGGAGAGGGACACCTCAGGGCAGTGAACACCTGAGAGGGGAGGGAAAAATCCAGAGAAAGAGAAATCTGAGGAGCTGCGGACAAATTCCACTAAATTATACCTGGCCAGATATTTTCTTAATAATAATTCAGCCTTCAATCTATTCTCCTGTAGCAGCTTCTTTCTTTAATGGCTGAAGTGTCACACGGAAGATTTTCTTTAAAGTCGACCCAGGAATTCTGTGTTAGGAGACAAAGAGGATGAAGCACTGGAGGGGGCAGGCCCTGAGGTTACCTCTTCCCACTCTGTGCCCAGGAGGGCCTGATGCTATCAGGTGAGCTGGCCCTGGTGGTCAGGAAAACCTGCAGCTACACACTGGCATCCACCTCCAGCGGGAGGGATGCAGGTTTCAGACTTGAGGAGAGAAAGGAGAGCACAGCAGAACTAAAAAAAATGCACATGAAGTCTTAACAACACTGGAAGGTTGTATACTGAGGTCAAAAATAAACCAGCCACTAAGATGTAGCGAAGAGATGGTGTCTCTGGTTCTCCAGCTCTAGCAAACTTACGATAGTGAAGGAAGTGTGGTATTTCTGTAAAATGAGGAATTCTAACCCAGAACCCAAGACCCTTGGCTGATGGAGAAGTAACTCTAAGAATCTGAGCTTGCCCAAGGAAAAGAAACTGGTAGCTGCCCTTTTGTTTAGTAAACAATTTGGTGAGCTTTGTCCTACACAAAGGTGCACGTTGAGCCTGACCTGGAATCGAGATTGTGAATTAAACTTTTTCAAATGATATTACAGGAATGGGGTGGTGGTAGGGAGAAGGCACTTGGGGTTTGGGAAACCAGGGAAGTGAGACCACCCAAAGCAAAGCTTCAGGGCAGTGGGTCTTTTCTGCGTCTGATTTTAGTGTTGCCTTGGGGATTGAGAAAGATGTGGGTGGACTTGTGAAAGGTGAAGCAGTGTGCAGAGATGGCAGCCAGGGGCAGCAGCAGAGAGATTCCTGGCTGAGAATGGGCAGGGGCTGGAGCTCAAGGTGACAGGTGGTGGAGAAGGAAGGCCCCTTCTTTAGTGAGCTCAGCTTTTGGTATGGATGTTTGGGCCATTTTATTTGTAAAATGAATGGAAGAAGAAGAAAATTAGAAGACAAAGCCAGAATGTCAGTAGACAGGAGATTTTCCGAGTCCATTCTGCATCCCTACTTAGTTTGCCCTTGTTGCAAAAGGCGTGACAATCCCTGGAAGTCACAATCTCTTCTTGTCTCCCAGACCTGTCACTTCCTGGCTTCAAATCTCAAGTTGAGAACGATCTGGTTGGTGGTGCCGGTGGCACAATACTGAATGTGATTGCCACCACAGACTTATACACCTAGAAGCGGCTACAGTGGGAAATAGTTAGTTTAATATATGTCACCACAATGAAAAGTTGTAAAGGAAAGGAAAGGAAAGGACAGAAAAAAAAGAAGAAAGCAAAAAAAAAATGAAAAGAAAAGAGCCATCTGGAATGGTCGGGTTCTGGGACACAGCTTCACATAGTTCAACCCAGTGACTTTCTGGGGAAAATGAGATTGTTGGGTTTTGTGATATAAATACACCCACCTTGGCCAATTTCAGGCTACAGACTTCACCACTGAATGTGGCATTGGGAAGAGGTGTGCAGAATCAGCTCTCAGAAGCAGGAATGAGCCAGCGCCAGCACCCCACTGGCTCAATCCATAAGAGAGTAATTAATCCCACGCACCCACATGACCAGCCACCTGGCCTTCTTTCAAGTCCCCTTCCTCGCTCTGCTTCCTCCTGCCGCAGGCTGTTGTACTTTCTGTTCCTTCTGCCTGGGATGTCCTTTCCTTCCTTTCCACCTAGTCAATGTCTTCTCTTCCACCAGTTCTCAGCGCCAACTGTGTCTTCCTGAGGCAAGCCTTCTCGTCCTAGACTATTGCAGGGATAATTTTGCATTTGTTCAATTAATCATTTGATCAATGTCTGTCCCCCTCATTAAGCATAAGTTCCAGGAGGTCAGGCCCCTGTCTGCACCCCAGCGCATAGCCTGGCAAATAACAGATGTGTGATGACAGTTTGCTGAGTGAAAGAGCATCGCCACTCTGTAATCCCAGTAAAACATCAGGTGGGCATTTTCCAACTGGAGGTAGAAATGGTGGAGCACAAAGAGTTCATCGTCTCTCTTATCTATCAACAATCATACCTGGTGATGCTTCAGTGAGTATATCACTCGAGCATGCGTCTACAGCAGTGCCTCCAACTGTAAAGAGCCACTGAGTAAACAAGCAGAGGTTTAGAAAGCATTCTGCATAATCTCGAGTTATGTAACAATGTCCTGTGTGGCTGCCTGATAGCTTCATCATCAAATAACCAGGTTTTTTCATTTGTCTTCTATGCTCAATACACTTGAGTATATACAATTAAAATTAATTTAATCTGGAAAATAATAAAGAAGGGACATTGGAACTTTTAAGGATATATGTTATTTCCAGTTCTCAAAAACTTAATGTTTCATCAGTGAAAAATTACATTGGCATTTAAATAGTAAAAATGTGTATATTGTGTAGCAAGTTGAAAAGGACTTACAAAAAAAATCATTAAACAATAGGTAAAAATACCTGATGTATTAAACCCTCATGACAACTCCATGAGGCAGAGAGAAGTTAAGCACACTGTCAAGGTCATAGGTGGATAAGCCGTGGGGATGGGCTTGGAAAGCAGGGGCTGGCATCTCCAAACTCTGCAGCCTGAGGGAGAAAAGTCAAATGCAAAATAAATGCCATGACCCTTCAGCCAGGGAGGCATAATGTGGATAAAGACATGTGGATAGAATTGGAAGGAGGTAAGAGGACATTTAAACAACCAGGCTAGGGTAATAGATAGGATAATAGGTAGATTTGTTTTTTTACTTTTAAAATTTCATTTACGATTGTTGTAGATCAATTTTTAAAGGAAAAAGAAAGCTTCCATCTTTTGACCAATAAACAGACCCCCATGCTGTCATTAGCATTTTGCTAAGGATGCTAAGAGGAAAAGTGGATTTCAGTTTATTCTTCTGTCATCATGTGAGCTGTGTCCTAGTGTGGACACCGTAATAGGAGCAAGTTTGGGCATTTAAATTGTAATTAAACTTGAACTGCTTAGCTGTGCATCAGAAGCCAAGAGTTGCCTATGTGCAGTCTAATAGAACTTTCTATAGAGAATCCATTAGGGGCTAAAGCCAGGCCTAAGCAAAAATTCAAAAAGACGCTTTTAGAAACCAGTCGCATCCCTGCCTGCAATCATTACTCAGGACGACTCTCTCCATCAACAGTTCTAACTTCGAGAACTTCCCACGTGCCAGGCGGCAGGGTAGGTGCTGCAGCGGGCCTGCGTTATTTCGTTTCATTCTCCCGAACACCCTGCACTCTACCTCCTGTTTTTGCCCCATTGCAGTCAAGAAGTGCGGTAACCAGCCCATGTGGGTACACACAGTGAGAACGGAGCAAGGTTTTCTAACTGATTCATGCTCTACAGTCCACTGAAAACTACAAAAGGCTTAAGATGAAATGTTCATTTGAAAACTCAGATTGGTCGCTCGCAGGATTTGATCCATTGGCCATGTCAACTCATGACCATTTCTTTCTGGAAACCTTTTAGAAACATATTACATGGAGGAGATTCTGCTTGTAAGAAGCCTGACAAAACAGCTACTTTGCTTTCTAGGAGGAAAAAAAAACTACCAGCCCTGAGAAGTAAGAAACAGCAAAACCATAGCAGTAGTTTTCAACTCTGACATATTTGCATCAACTGGGGAGTTTTGAATAAAACACTATTACTTAGGCCCCATCCCAGACTAATTAAATCAGAATCTCTTAGGTAGCACCTGGACCTGGGCAATGTTTAAAAGCTCCCAGGAGAGTCTCACTGCAGTAAGGCTGGGGTCAGTTGCTTTGCTCACGAACAATTCCCTGTCCTCTAATGATGCCAGGAGGGAAAAACGTTCACTGTGCAATGAAGTCACAGCCAAAAGTCCACGTTTTGTTTTTGTTTTTACTAAAAGGTCCAGTTGTCAATTGATGCAATTGCTTGTGATTATTCTTTATTTTGCAAACTGATCTACCTTCTGCCACCAGAATTTTCTAGTTTCAAAAGTCATACCAAAAGGCAACAGTAGATGGCCCACCTCTCTCAGAAAGAAAGATCAAAGAGCCCACTTTGTGTTTTAAATGAAGAATCAACGCTTTCCTGGTAAATTAACTTGGGGAAGTGGGGGGATGAGGTGATAAAAACGTGATGAGGAAACCAAGAACACAGCCTTTCCTAGAGTAATTGAACAATGGGCTGAAAGAATCACCACAAAATGTAGACATGGAAATGAGCGAAAGTGATTCCAGGGCAGATGGCCTTTGATACTGATAATGAAAGTAGTGAAAGTTTGAACAGGGAAGTTGGCAAACCATGAAACTCGAGTCCCAAAGTCCCCCACAATCATGGGTATATTTTTCCCCTTTTTGGGTGAAAGTGGGAATAGAAGATTTGGGTTTCTATGGACAACATCTGTGAGGAAACTTGGTTATGTTTTTCCCTGACTTTCAATACACACCATACACAGGGACCAGAAAGCCCAGGAATTTTCCATTGCATCATCTATTCACAAAATTGTTTTCATTTTCACTTTTGCCATTTATATTTGATACTTCAGAGGCACCAAGTAAGTACAGAGACACATTAGAATTTAATGAAAGGAAAAAGTCTGGTTAAAGTCTGGCTTTTGTATGGTTTGTCTTCTACAATGAAGTGCTGGTCATAATTGAAACAGAGCTTAAGGGGATTGTCTTTTCTTTCTTTTGTAAGTATAATTTTAACCAATAAAAATAATAATATACTCTATAAAGAACTTTCCTCCTGCAGATCTCAAAACATGCTCAAGAGATACTCATTACATGAAGAAAGAAAGTACAGATTATCATTTCTATTTTACAACTGGACAAATCGAAAGATAGAAACAGTGTTTTGGCAATGATCTTCAAGTGAAGCTAACCCCATCAATTGCACGCTAGAGTTCTACTCTTGAATGACTTTTCCTGCTCTACTACCTCTGGACTGGTAGAAGTTTGAGGTTGCATTTTCTCTGTAAGGATGGCTGTGCCCTACTTCTAGGAATCATCATGACTCAAAGCTCAGAACCCAACTTTAGTCATTCCTTTAATGTTTGACCCCAAACTCCCTCTGGACATGTGTAAAGCCAGAGACCCCACTTAAAGCTGCAGGGGTGGGTGGGGACGGGGGGAGAGAACTTGTCTCTCCCATGGTGTTTAAGACCCAACCCATGCAGGAAAGCTGAAATATGAAACCCCACAACAAAGACAGCGTCCTCCTTACACACAACTGGAGGTCACCAAGTCCATTTCAGCATGCCTGAAAAAGGGTTGAGGCTTAATTTAGGCCTACAGTGAAGCAGGATGGGCAGCACTAACCCTGCCCTGAAGGTCTGGTGGCAAATAGTGATGCTTTCCTTCAGGCCCATTCATCATCAGCTTGAGGAGCAGAGAGGAGGACGTGGTGGGGCAGCCAAGGATGGACCACTGTGGCCAAAGCCAAGCCAGCACTGTGGCCAGGAGGGTTACAGCTCACCAAGTCCTTCTGGCAGTGAGGTCACTTCAATCTTGGCCCAGCTGCAAATAGGTGAAGGTCTAAAGAGGCTTTTAGATGTGTTTCTTCTACCTGTACATGTCCTGTTATTTTCAGGGAGGCTGATCCTTTTCGATACTCAGAACGGAAAGCTGCTCACAACTACTTTTAACTGTGCAGACAATTCTGGCCTAGTGCCCAATTTACACAACTGTATCTGCAAACACATGAAGTGGTGGGGGTTGTAATAGTGTGGTCCTATGGTTCCAATTCCTTAATCCCAATTGTAACTACAAACAGGATCTATCCCTGTGTGAAGCACATTGGCTCTGTGAAGACATCATGGAAATCCGTGTTCAGGAAATTTTCTGCATGAGAAACTTAAATTCCTATAAGCATTTTCAAGAAGTTATAAAAAAATCAAATCATTGTGACATCTTTCTACTTAAAATTGTTGTGTTTTCCAAACTGCCAAGATGAGAACTCAAAAATTCTTTCCAACCTACCTCTCCATTCCCCCATCCCCCAGAACATACCCATTGCTCTGGCTGCCCAGAACTAACCACTTTTTGAGTGTGTTATTGGTCCAGATTGCAAGCCCGAGAGGTCTGTGGACCCGTCCATACCACAGACATGTTTTGTTTGGGTCTTACTGTGTTTAAAATATCTTTGGACATTTCATAGCACCTGTCTTCTTGGGAATAAATGGAAGTGGGCCCACGTTCCTACATGAAGCAACCAGTGGAAGCTGAGCAGTGGCTTTTTGCTTTAGATGTACCTGCGCTCACTGGTTTTCCACAAGCCCTGCCCCTTTCCTTGGCATCAAACCCAGGCTGGTCGCACCTTTGCCTTATCTTCCTGATCCCTGTGGGGCTACCCACTTTTATACTTCTCTAGCATGCTCTGAACTAGTTCCTCTCGGGGGAACGTTCTTCCAAGTTTCTCTCCGGTAGACTTCTACCAGTCTTCATTCAATAGCTCCTCCTCTTTGATGTCCTTCATTGGTTTCTTTCTTCTATGATCCCTTGGGATCTTGTGCACACCATTATGATAGGACTGATCCCAATGTTAGAGTTCATTATAAGCATCAACTCCCTGACAACTGTCTCCTCAAATACAAGAATCTGGTTCTGTTTGTCTCTGTATTATCAGTATGTAGGACAGACGTGCTGATGAATAAGTATCCAAGAGCATCTAATGTTATATAGAATAGAGTGAATGAATTCCCATGATAGTGAAGGGGGAGCGACTCCCTTTTTTCTGAGTCAGGCATAGGTTGTTTCAGCAGTGGTTGAAAGTGGGGCAAAAAAGTAGGGTAGCAAGAAAGCTAAGAACATAAGCAGGATCCTTGCTCAAGAAAAAATTCAGAAAGCAGTACACATAATTGTACATACCTTGTGAATACAGTTAGGTTAAATAATAATAAGTACACTTGAAAACTGACATATAGACACAGTATTTTTATTTATAGTCTCTAGCTGTAAGAGTTTTCAAATGTATCACATTTTTCTTACAAGTAAGGAAGGACAATTTTGGGAGTTTTTTATAAACTTGTTCCTCACATTGCAGAGGTAAGAAGTTCAAACTGCCAAATGTGTATTGTAAAAGGAAAAAAGAAAAACAAGGAGAAAAAACTCATTTTTCTGAACCTTTCACTAAAGAATGAAGGGGGTGGGGAGAAAAATACAGAATTCATTAATATCTGAAAGATCTGACTGGTAGGTAGACCAGAGGTCCACTGTATTTCTTCAACACAATGATTGTTGGAAGACTATTGCATGAGCTTTAAATCTCTTAGGTTTGTAACTTAAATTAATTTCAATAAACAATAATAGATGGGGAAAGTATTGAATATGGGGAATTCAGTTATCAACTGAATGAGGCATATGAAAAGTAAAAATTATTTGCACACATTATAAAACAAGAATAGCCACCTTTGTAAACACCAGTAGTCTGTTTTGTCTGATGGAATCTTCTTCACTACTTGAGAGGGACACATGCTTCCTCATAGAGCTTTCAAAGCATCTCGTTGCTCTTCTAAACTGAAGTACTCTGACAAATGTGTGTTTACATGCATTGAAATTTATCCATTATATTACCTACTATATTAAACTACTCCTCCTTCTTTTCCATTAGCTACTTAAAAAGGAAGAAGAAAGAAGCATGCAGTTATTGATCTAGAAAGATAAGTTGCCAACATGTTAATTGAAAGAAAGGAAGTGTGTGTAGGGTGACAAATTTATGTGGGAGGATTGTTTTGAATGACTTCAAGGAACCTCATAATTTTCTGGTATAACATCAAGTTAGTGGTGTGTGCTTCATTTTTAAAACAGTTTTCTCCCTCTTACAAAATCCTGTTGAAGAAATAAAACATACATATCTAAGCATAAGATACTAATTTCCTCAAGTATCTTCTATGAAGTTACAAAACTCATGATGAAATAACAGCCTCTCTAAACACTGTGTTCAATATCTCTGACTTCAGTTTATGCCGTTAAAAGGTCTTGGGCTTCAAAATATTCATTCTTAATCCCATGTTCCCCAAAGCTCAGCTGCATGAGCAAATAAGAGATCAAAAAGTTAAGAGGAAGAGCTGAAATTTCTTCTGGGAGGCAGAAAGTTCTATCTCCATGTTATCATTCTAAAATATCTATTATTGTGGCCAAATCCTTGCCTGACACCAGTTTTTAAAATTAAATGTCTTATTCTACTTGAATGAACAGCAAAATGCATAGGCTTCACAGCCCACAAATATATAAAAACTGGTTTCTTGAATCCATTGTCTTGATCCTAGGGAGCTAAATTGCTTGCTTTAGGAAATGGATAAAATTTTACCAAGATATTTAAAGCAATGGCATTAATTATAGTCTTATTAACTGCTATTTTTGTTGTTTGCCATAGCAGAAATTGAACTTTGACATGTAAGAAGAATGCAAGGATCAGCTTGAATTGTCATTTTCTTGGTAAATAATTCAGTCAGCATGAGATCTTACCTATGAATTTCCATTGAAATGAACCACTCTCCAAGTACAGCAGTGCCTACTATAATTCAACTACCTAGTTGAGCATATGCTCATTTTGTTTTTGTCACTCTATTCTCTATCTGGGCTCATCACATTGCATGTTAACACGTGGTCCAAACCATTTGCATATGGTCCCATTTTTACATGCAGATAAATATCAAATACTGACCTAGGTATATTAGGGATGGTAGCAGCCTGAGGCCTTGTGAGTTTTGCCACTTCCTGGCTGTGTGCCCTTGAACAAATTTCTTAACCTCCTTAACTCTTAGTTCCCTCACCTCCAAAAGGAGGATAACACCTCACTTTGAGTGTTACTGTGAAGGTTAAAGGGGATAATGTATGTCAAGCTCTTGGTCTAATCCCTGGAATATAAAAGCATGCTCAATAAATGATAGTGACAATGATGAGGATGGTGATGATGGTGGTATCAGGGCCAAATAAACAGATGCGGGGACAGGAAAAAAGAAATGAGAAGGGTTTGGGGTAGTCCATATTCAACCCATGGGTACTAGACAGAATTCATGAATTCCTCCCCCCTCAATGCAGGAAGGTCCAGGAAGAAAGTGAAAGTCAGGGTTTTGAAGCTGTTAAATGATAAGGCGAGATGAGGGAGTGTCCATTGACCAGATGTGCAGAAGTAACAGTGTCCTTTGGTTTCCTCATTCATTCATCATATATCCACTGAGCACCCAATACATGCCTGGCACTGTTCTAGGCACATGGGATACAGCTATAAAGAAACAAAGACCCCTGACCTCTTGGTGCTTATGTTCCAGTGGGGGAGGAGACAACTTTGAAAATAAATAGTGCAAATATATAGGAGATCAGAGAGTGGTTAAGTGTTAAAGAGGAAAAATTTGGCAACAAAGGGGCTTGGGGAATGTGGGGGCAAGCAGCTAAAATATTAGCATGCACAAGAAGTCCTCATTGAGAAGGTAAATTTACACGAAGGAACTGAAGAACGAGTCACGTGGATGGAGGCAAGCATGTGCGGTGCAAAGGCCCTGGGGTGGTTCTTGCCTAGCGTGTTCCAGGATCAGCCAAGAGGTGGTGGCAATGGGAGTGGCCTCAGCAAGAACAGTAGGAGGACATGAAGTCAGAGAGGTGCAAAATGGGGGGGGGGAAGGGTGTTTTGAGGGTGCAGATCATAAAGGTGTCATTACTGGGACCTGGGGGTTTACTCTAATTTGAAAAACCAGAAGAGGGTTTTGTTGGGAAGAGTGACCTGACCTGCTTCATCTTTGAAAAGGATCATTCTGTCTGCTGGGTTGACAACAGACTGAAGGCGGCTAGTTAGGAGAACAAGACAGTATTCCAGATGAGAAATGGTGGCTCGTACCAGGGTGGAAACAGTGGAGATAGTGAAATGTGGTCATCTTCTGGATATATTTTGAAGATAGAGTCAACAAGATTTCTGAACGGATCATGAAGAGAGAAGTAGAGGATAACTCCCAAGTTTTATAACTGGAAGAATGACATTGCCAGTTACTGAGAAAGGAGAGACTGGGAAGGAGCTGGAGAGGATGGTCGGGAGAGGCAGCTGGACAGTCACCTCCCCGAGGCTGGAGTTCAGAGCACAGATGCAGCCTGGAGATAAGATTTCAGAATCGTAAGTGGGTAGAAGGTATTTAAAGCCATTTATAAGGCACTCTACAGTGACCATGGCATAAGCACCCAACACAGACTTCAAGCCAGTGTAGCAAAGGATGGCCGAGGAGAAGAGCATGGGAGTGGAAAGGCTGGGCAGGGATGATGTGCTGCAAAGACCTTCGGCATCAAGGGCGCCGAGCACAGCCCAGACAGGAAACTGGCTGGGGATGGGGGACCATGAAGGCAGGTGAGCACCTCTGCCTCCCCCGGCCACCAGTGAGCCCCGATGACCTCACCTGACTGTCAGTTCTGAACACCTCAGCCCACTCTCTGAATTCATTTCAGGGGCACCTGCTTAATGATTTAATCCTAACTTAATTTTCCTATGAAGAAGATAATAATGACTTACTAAATGACTTAAATAATGCAGTTAAACCATGTCTTTAAAAAAAAGTGAATAAAGGAAATCTTTACCTTCCCACTTCATATACAAAGGCAAGGTCGTGCTGAAATGGATGTTTGCTGTGCTTATCAGCCGTCTTTCCTAGTGATGTATTCAAGCAGGATCTTCCAACAGGCTACCCTCGGTTATCATCCTAATTCATGGCCCATGACACCACTCGCCCCTGGAGCTTTCTGCCCACACTCTGATCTTTGCTGCCTCTTCCTCCCCTGCCCTGGAAACTCTACTTTTGGCCCCTCCTCTTCACCTCCTGCAACCCTCCCTGGCGGCTCCTACATCCAACACAACTACCACCAACCACTGTTGATGTTCACATTTTTCCATTTCCTAGCACTAAGCCCACAGAGACAACTCTTCACTAGGCCTCTCTCACGGGCATCTCAAAAGCAAGTGCCATGCCGTTCTTTTCTATCTGATCCCTGTCTCTCTTATCCAGAACTCACTCTCCCACAGGATGCATCATCCTTTATGAAGTTTCCAAAGCCAGAAACCTGGAACTGACCCTGGATTCCTTCCTCTCTCCCCTCCTCAAGCCAACATCCAGTTAGTCTTGTTAATTCTACAAGTTAAATGAGACTTCCTCCCCTATACCACTGCTGTCATTCCTGCATACTTTTATCATTATGTGTATCAAAAGATTTAGCAATTACTTATTTCTATGCCTGTGTCCCTGATTAGACTGTGAATTCCTTGCGGGGGGTGGTGCTTCTGCTGGGTCTTACTGTAGCGGTGAATTGACGAATTCCAGATTTCAGCAGAGTGAGACAAGTCAGAGGGAGGTTGGAGACATCAGTGACTGCAGCAAGAGGCATTGCAGAAGGAAGGGACTGACATCTTGCAACAGGAAAAAGCAATGCAAAGCCAACCTGCACAGCCACATGCAGAGATCCTGATTAAATACACTTGAATCCATGAATGAGAAGGTATTGAATACCGGATATGTCGTCAACACCAGAATTGGCTCTGGTTGTGGGGAGGGGAAGGTAAAGAAGCACAGACAGTCTTCCTGCCCACCAGGAGCCTTCCTTCCAGGTGGAGAGAAGAGGTGGCTGCACAGTCCTCGACAGTTGAGGATGAACTGGTTTACATGGTGAAGACTGTTCCAGAAGAGAGGCTTCCTGGAGGAGGCGAACTCGAGCAGCCTTCAAAAATGGGTGAAAGCCGGTAGGAAGGGAGACTACAAAAGGAAATGAACAGACAGATGCAGGAATGTGTTCACAGGCGAGTCAGGAGACTAGCCTGGCTACAGGAGAGGCCTCACGCTGGGGAGGGTGAGAAATAAGGCAACACAGGTGAAAGAAAGGCTGTGGAGCTGGGCCGGAGTGAGTGCTCAAAGCTGCAGGAGTCTAAGCGACTTGTCGTACTCTGCCCCCAAGACTGTGACTTCTTTTGGCTCAGTGGAATTTCCGTAGGTCTTCTTAAGTAAGCGCAAAGCACGATGACATGGACCCTGCAATCTATGAAAATAAAGGAAGGGAGAGAAGGTGCCTGACTGGCAATCAACAGAGACACAGCAGCTGACTAAAGAGGGGCATTATTTCACTTTAACAAGAGGCTTCTTACTTCCTCCTGGGACTAGAAGTTCTGATCACTTCAATGGGAAAGACGACATCAAAAGGCAGTGAAGGGTGGGCAACCAAAGTCGCCACTCCACAGCAGAACATCAACTGCAGACAAGACGAACACGTGTTTAACTACAGAAAGAGCATTTGGAGGCTGGTCCAAAGAAGCATCTTGTGCATGTGTGTGAAGGAAACAGAAGCTATCAGTTAAAGAGAGGACAAGAAAGGAAATGAAAAAGAGGTGTGAGATTTGTCAGCCTTTTCCCTAAGCACCCTCTCCAGTTCTTAGCGAGCGCTTCATGGCTACCCAACATGACAGAAAACTCATCATGAAACTCGAGCCAGTGGCAAAGCAGAATGAGCAATTTCATAGAACAACAACGGACATGAGGTCTGTGAGAGATCTACAAAAGGAAGAGTTAACTGTTAAACCTCCGACAGTTACACACTGCCTGGTCCAGAAACGACAAAGTTCAGAAGTCACTTAGTCTTCAACTTAATACCCAGAAGTAAATGTTTTCCTTTCCTGAGCTTGCATAGAGACTGAACATCCTTGAGAATAGATTTTTTTTTCTGTAATTTGTTGTGTATTATCAGCTATTTACATAATTACTCTAATTAAGCTAGTTACAGCAGTTCCTGTAAATACGTGAAAGATCACAAAACATGTAATTATGCCCTTATATCATTAATTGAGCTATATCAGCTGAGAAAATTACTGTAAATATGTCTGGAGGTGTCATTAGTCTGTGTAATGGAGACATAGGATTCTTTATTGAGCTACAATAAAGTGCTCTGGACTAATAATTCATTTAAAACACCACTTTGATTCTGAAGGTTCAAGATCCCAGGCATAGAAGGAAAACTTCTCTTGCATATGCCACAGTGGTTTAAAACACAGATACGTGCTTCAGGCTTCCTTTATTACAAGCGTGAGTGGAATCCAAGTTGATAAGCAGCCCTGATCCCCAGTGGGCATCCTGGCATAGCCAAGGCTCACGCAGGGAGAAACTGCAGGAGGACATGTCTACCTCCCATGCCAGGCCCTTTCCAACCACTGCCTCTTAGATCCTCACAACCCCGCCAGCCAGTGGCCCTGGTCCATCGCCCCCAGCATGCAGCAGTGTCCCCAGGCCCCCAGCCAGAGGGTTAGACTAACAATGATAGGGTTCCCAGGGGTAAGACTGCACTTGAATGGGCACAAATATTAAGAGTGGAACTCTTAAAGCAATACATTTCTAAAGAGAGAATTTCAGATATTGTAGGCATGATGTGTGCAGCTGAGAGAACTCCTGCCTTTCATTGCTTCAAACCAGACAAGGTAAGCCCCCTGCCACCCCTGCTTCCTCATCGGGCAGGCCCTGAAGTCAGCATTTGGGAGCAATTCAAGCCTTACGCCAGGAAACAGTACCCAGTTCAGTTAAGAAAAAATGCAGCTCGCCCTGCCAAGGGGTGGCAAACGACGGCCTCAGACACCCTCATTGGTTCAGAGGATGCTAGCTGTAAAAGAAGAAGGTACCTAGGACTAAGAAGATGAGGGGATCCCCAGAGCTTTAGAAAGGCACACAGGAAACCCCCTCCCTCAGAAAATAACAAACAGAGAAAGCTTTCAGTTCTTCAAGTGCAAAAAATAAAAGCTGGTGACTAGAATTCTGATTCTCTTCAGTTTAATGTATATTTCTGGGGAGAGGAAAAAGTTAACTTTGGTTTTATACCAAAGCCTTACACAGATTTTCATCTTTGTGAAAACATCTACACTTTAAAAGTGCTAATTCTTTGAAGTAAAAGTGTTTAAGTTTGGAGAAAGGTCATGATTCTTTTGTATTATAAAACATAATTATAAAACGTAATTTGTCTTCAATCTTTGTACGTAGAGAATAACACTCTTGACTCTGGTTCCATCCAAATTCACTTTCATGGACTAAATAATTATTTAAAACTAGATTCAGACTATGATTTGAATTTTCATTCATCGTCATTCCCTGAGGCAGAATTAAACTCGTTCTACAAAATGACACCTAATATTAGATTGCCGACTCTACTTTTGGCATTTACCAATAACTTCATGACTCCGATGACTACTATGCAACACTGTCTTAAAAAATGAAAACTAGGAATATATTAATTATATTTTTATACAATTTTAAGTGTCCCCTAAAGTCTGCTCATAGACCCAGGTTGGGAATACAGTATAATACACTTTGAAATTTTAATTTTTACTGGATTACGAATTTTCTCTGTCAGGAGCTCCAAAGTAAAGTGCAAAACTAACCAACACCTTTAATGAAAGATAATCATGGTTGATAATAATCTGTACTGTACAATACTAGCAATATGCCCATGTAACACTAGTGAAGAGATTAGACCAACTCTTAGAACAAACACTTGAAATACTGCTTGTATCCCTTCTCCATCATTCTTTCTTCCAATGAGTTTTTCATGCAGGTACAGAATATATTATAGAGGGAGTCTGTATTCCAACATATTCCTGATACGCCATTGTCTATCAGATCCTGCAGTGCCGTTGTCATATATGTCCCCAAAAGTGAGGCCACCCCAGCAGTCCTGTCGGCAGGCTCCAGTTTATCAGTAGGTCACCTGAGAATTCGCCAACCTTTAGGAGCAATGTGGCCCACCCAAGATGGAATCCCTCAGGAGACAGATTCCTTACAAGTACACCCCAGTAAAAGTGGGGGAGGAGGGCTGTGAAGGGAAAACAGAAAATAGGAGAGGTCATATTTGTTTTTAGGATCCCTAGGAGCATCATCCCCCAAATCATAACTCAAACAGAGCGTATCCCTGGAAATGATACTGCAGTCAGCCTTAAACAAGGGATCTGAGTCCCCTGGAAAGATCTGTTGCTTCTCTTTCCCTTGGTGACGGCCACACCATGATCTCATTTGAAGTCCTCTGTTAAGTTGTGAGATGCTACCTTTAAAATCAAAATTCTCTTATACCTGTATTGAGGTGGGAAACACAGGAAGACTGCCTTTTCCATGTTGACCTGAAGTTTCATTCTTTTTGGCGAGTAATGCCGGGAGCTAATCTCCTGGTTAGCCAGAGTAAATAAGCGTTTTGGATCACATGCCTGGCCACAGAGTTCATCCTAGGATATTGGATGACAAATGCTTCTTAATAGAGGACACCCTGATACCATCAATGGATTAACTCACTGTGTTTAGGTGATTGCTCTTGGGTAAGAACCTCATACTTTAGATTTTAAGACCTCAATAATATGAAAAAAGCATGTTTCTTTGAAGGAAATAAAATACTCTATGCCATGAGCACTATACATGTTATGGTAGAGTAAGAACCAGGAATAGGGTATGAAAAAACAAGGTTAATTCCGGGCTGTTTCCCAAGCCTACCAAATGGGATGCTCCCACGGGGGCTTGTCTCCTACTTAATGGAGACAAGAGTCCCAAACGGGCCTATTCTCAACCGAATCCCCTCAGCTCAAAAAAATTAATCCACACTAAGAGGTAATAGTTGTAAATGGATCTGTGTAGTCATCTAGACCTCACCAGGGGTTGTTAAATAGCAAATGGATTGGGAAAGTATTTTTGGACTGGCCAATCTACTGAAAACCCATTAGATGGGGTTGTACAGGGTGAACCCTCACTCAAATGTCATCTGGTTGTTTTATAATCAAGGATAACCCAAGCTCACCTGACAGAATTTGGGTGTTACCATAACCCCTTGTGTGGTGGTTGCCCCAATGAGTGCCTGCAGGGCAGGGACTAATCCTATTCATTTTTATCTTGCCAGCTGCTAGCAAGTGCCCATCACATGGGAAGCCCAGATTGAATGTTTGTTGACTCCAACGAAGTGATAAAAGGCTCCGTGCCAAATATGGCTCTTGAAAACCATTTTCTAAATTCCAGAAGAAAAAAATAAAAGACATACCTAATTCTTTCCTACAGGAGCAAGGCTGCCTCAATTATCTACACCAGCACCCTAGAGCTGCCTTACCTCCTTTCTGGAACAAATAGGGAGTGAGAGTGTATTTAAATATGCAAATATAGTTAAAATCCTGCCTTTTCAATTTTGGGAAGTAGATGACTTCAACTTTGCTAGCCTTTCATGAGTATATATATATATATATGTATTGATTCCCCTGATTCTCTGAACAGTAGGCCAAGTATTCCACAAAACAAAAACTTTCAGATGTTTTCTTTAAGGAGTATAAGCCTGATCACTGCCAACTAATTCCTATGGCTCTGGGTTGACTCAAAGACAGAAATGCTAATAATTACCCAACCTCAGAAGGTCAAGTACTCCTTCTCTGGGAAATTATCTGGAGTAAATCCCTATTCAAAAATCTCTGTGGCATTGTTCTTCTTCTGTTTGTTGCAATCAGTTAACAATTTCATAGGCCTGGAATTCCACAACTCCTCTCAAAATAAGTTATATTCTCAGGTCACTTGTTATTTCCAATAATCAGAAATGGATTATCTTATTCCATTACTGGAAAGAAATTCTAGAAATCCCATCTTTTTTGTTGTTGTTGTTGGTCAATATTATTTTGCACCCGTGCTTAAATACTACTGCTCTGTTTCCTTTCAGTCGACCAGATCAACTGTCTGGCCAGGATGCTCCGAGGACTAGAGATGGTTTGCAAATGCCTGGCATTTAGCAAATGCTCAGTAAATGCTAGCTATTTATCTAGTGTAACCCTTCTTTGTGTCCTTATAGTAACATCCACAGTTCATGAAACACCTTGGCATATATTATCTACTTGCTCTTCACTCAGATTCTGTAGGGTCATACATAGAGACTCAAATGTCAGACATTTTGCCCAGGTTTACACAGTTTGGGAGGGTAGGTCTCAAACTCAGTGTCTCTGACTCCAAAGCAGATCCACATTTCCTGCCCACATTTCCCTCCTCCTAGCACGACCCATCCAGCCTGTTCATCCATTAACAGTAAAAAATGTCCATCTAATTCAGTTAAAATGTAAATGTAATTTAAAAAGTAAAGTAAAATTCTAATGTTGAAAACCTAACCAGAACCTACTGGGAGAAATTATCTTGTTTTCATCATTCAGAAATTCTGCATATTTGATCCTTATGAAAATGACGAGGGTGGGTATGAGCAGCTTGAAGATGACTTGTTGGTGTCGATGTTGAACAATCCCACATTCTACAGCTGCGCTCTGGGTCCCAGGGGTTGACCTCTTCAACTGTGGCTTGTGTGATTGAGGAATTGAATTTTTAATTTTATTTATTTTTAGGTAAATTAAAATTAAATTTAAAAACCAACTTGATTCCATTATTGGAAAACTTGTATGTTTGGGACAACTTAGGCATGTGGATCTACTTTTTCAACTGAACATTTTATTGAATCTTAATACAGACCAAGTATTTCTGATGAAAATTTAGCATCTGAATTGAGATGTACTGTAAATGTAATAGACACACCAGATTTCAAAGACTTGTTCCAAAAAAAGAGAGAGAGAGAAAATGTAAAACATCTTCTTAATCACAGTTAATATTGATTACATGTTGTAATGATAATATTCTGGATATACTGGAGTAAATAAAATATATTATTAAAATTTGGTTTACCTTTTTAAAAATGTGGCTACAAGAAAATTTAAAAGTTGATATGTGACTTGAATTAAATTTTATTAGGCAGCTCTGTTCTATAGGGAACCTGATTATTTGTGTATCCGGAGAAAAAAAGCACAGATAATGTTACTTTTCACTTTATTGATCAGCTTTAATTTTTACTGGCCTGTGTCTCAGATTCTTCATTACTAAGATCTTTCAGAGGTGTTACTTTCTGAGACAACTAGACACAAGGCAAGTGTGTGTGTGTGTGTGTGTGTGTGTGTGTGTGTTGTGGAGGGCTAGGGAGCAGAGACAGGCAAAAGCCCTAAGCAATATAATTGTGCCTAAGAGTCTCCCCCGAGCACCTCTTTGTTGCTCAGGTGTGGCCTCTCTCTCTAAATAAGCCACCTCAGCAGGTGAACTCACTGCCCTCCCCTCTATGTGGGATCTGACTCCCAGGGGTATAAATCCCCCTGGCAATGTGGAGTAGGACTCCTGGGGAGGAATCTAGACCTAGCATCGTGGGATGGAGAACATCTTCTTGCCCAAAAGGGGGATGTGAAATGAAACAAAATAAAGTTTCAGTGGCTGAGAGATTCCAAACAAGAGATCACTCTGGTGGACATTCTTACACGCTGTATAGATAACCCTTTTTAGGTTTTAATGTATTGGAATAGCTAGAAGTAAATACCTGAAACTATCAAACTCCATCCCAGCAGACCTGAATCTTGAAGACGATTGTATAGCAATGCAGCTTACAAGGGGTGACAGTGTGGCTGTGAAAACCTTGTGGATTGTACTCGCTTTATCCAGTGTATGGATGGATAAGTAGAAAAATGGGGACAAAAAAACTAAACGAAAAATAGGGTGGGATGGTTTGGGTGTTCTTTTTTACTTTTTTTTTAATTCTTATTTTCACTTTTTCTGGTACAAAGAAAATGTTCAAAAAATAGATTGGGGTGATGAATGCACAACTATATGATGGTACTGTGAACAATTGATTGTACACTTTGGATGATTTTATGGTATGTGCATATATCTCAATAAAATTGAATTTTTTTAAAAAAGGCCTAAGCAATCCTAAAATTGACATAATTAATAACCCTTGAATTAAAAGCTATGCTGTTTAATTCAGTGTCTCAAGCATTGATTGAACATACATGAGTGAAAATGGCTGAGACACAAAGGTTCCTAGAACCCAATCTGGGTCTCTGAGCGGCTTACACTTGAAGGCAGCATTCTTTGGGGTTGTCCGTGAACCCATTGCCTCAGCATCACCTGAGTCTGCCTACTAAAAATACAGACTCCTGAATCCCAGTCAGTCCTACTGAATCAGACACTCTGGACATGGTTCTGTGCAGGAATCTGTATGTTCAGTGGCTCTCCAGGTAATTCTTATCCCACTAAAATGTAAGATCCAGTGTTCCAGAGGGCAAAAGAGAGAGAGAGAGAGAGATTAAATAAACATTGGACATGATGTAAGTACTGTCTTAAAACCAAAGTTGGAATAATGAGCAGGAAATAGTGACCAAAGAAAGATGGGAGAGGAGTAGTAAGTGGAGGGTGAAAATAAGCAAAGTACCTGGGCAAAAATCCCCAGGGAGTTTTTAGAGAACCGTGAGCAGGGGACCGTCAGTCAGACATAAGTTTGACAGGTGGCTATGAAAAGTCTTGATGCATTGCGATGGATTTGGTCTTCAACCTGTAGGTAGGTAGTTTATTAGGGTGAAGGAAAGAAAGGAGGCATGGGTAGTCTGAAAACAGCTCCAAGATGGCCCTGTATGCTGGTAGAGAGCCACTGCTACAAGCAGGATGTGAAGCAAAGGAGTGATATGGCAAAGTCCATGTTTACAACTTTGTCACTCTGACAGTTAGGAGGAGAATAATTTGAAGGGGCCTAGAAAACATCAGGAAGTTGGTAGTGTCTAAACTAAAGTTGTGGTTAAAGGGATTAAAAAGAAGAGAAACTATTCGATATTTTTTAAAGAAGTAAAATTAGCAGGACTGGTGCTTGGTTGAAGGTTGGGGAGGGGAGAGTTTAGGGTGACTCCCAAAGTCCTGGCTCTAATTCCAAAGGGTGATGATGCCACTCACTGAGAGACAACACCCACAAACCAGCCTGTTCTAATTTCAAAACTGCGCTTGGCATGTTCTTCTAAGTGAGTCATTCTAGGCAAAACCTATTGACCTGGAACATGGCACAAGTCTGTATACGCTATAACGAAGGACTGCATCATTTTTGCAATAATGAAATCTGTTCCCATATTACATTTTCAAAGAAACTCATTTCTTATGAAATGCTTTGGGGCTTTTAATCAACGCTGTCATCATGGAAATTCTGAGATCCATGCAGTGAAAGTCATCTTTAAGTGAGTTGCAATGAAATTCTTTTCATAGTTTTAAACATTAGTCAAACTTACTTCATATAGCCACATAAGCAGAATTGTTAAATAAGAAGAAAGGTAATCTACAGATAAAAATGCATCTTCTTTCTGAAAGTATTTGGCATATTCCATTGTTCCATTGTTCTATGAAGACTTCATTAAAGACAGAAAAAGCACCAAAAGGGATTACAGAGGAAAGCGATATAATCTAGATGAAGACATAAATTAGAATTTTTATATGAGGACTTCGATATACCTGATATTTTTCAAACAAAACAAAACAAAAGATTGCCTTTCAGGTGAAAAAGTATTCTCTGTCAGGCTCTAACTTACAATAGAATTCTGATGGATCTGAAGAACCTTCCGAGCTCCTAGCAGAGCTGGCCTTTTTGAAGTTATTGGCAAACTTTAAGGCAAAGGAGTATAAACACTTTGGCACAATCTCTTTAGAAGCTATTTCCTTTAAGGTAAGTAAAGTGTTTTGTTTTGTTTTTTAAATTCAGTTTTATTGAGATATATTCACACATCATACAATCATCCATGGTGTACTATCAACTGTTCACAGTACCATCATATAGTTGTGCATTCATCACCCCAATCTATTTTTTTTGAACATTTTCCTTATACCAAAAAAAAAGAATAAAAAATAGAAGTAAAAAAGAACACCCAAATTATCCCCAATCCCACCCTATTTTTCATTTAGATTTTGTCCCCATTTTTCTACTCATCCATCCATACCCTGAATAAAGGGAGTGTGATCCACAAGCCTTTCACAATCACACTGTCACCCCTTGTAAGCTACATGGTTATACAATCACCTTCAAGAGTCAAGGCCACTGGGTTGCAGTTAGACAGTTTCAACTATTTACTTCTAGCTATTCCAATGCATTAAAACCTAAAAAGCATTGTCTGTTCAGTGCCCACCAGAGTGATCTCTTGACTCCATTTGGAATCTCTCAGCCACTGAAACTTTATTTCATTTCATTTTGCATCCCCCTTTTGGTCAAGAAGATGTTCTCAATCCCACAATGTCAGGTCCAGATTCATCCTTGGAAGTCATATCCTGCATTGCCAGGGAGATTTATACCCCTGGGAGTCAGGTCCCACATAGGGGGAGAGCAGTGAGTTCACCTGCCAAGTTGGGTTAGCTAGAGAGAGAGAGGGCCACACCTGAGCAACAAAGAGGCACTCAGGGGGAGACTCTTAGGCACAATTACAAGCAGGTTCAGCCTCTCCTTTGCAGTAACGAGCACCATAAGGGCAAGCGCCAAGATAGAGAGCTCGGTATACCAAGCCCTCAGTCCTCAATGTTTGTGAGAACATCAGCAACAATCCAGGTGAGGAAGCCCAGCACGTCCACATTTCCCCCCAGCTCCTCAGGGAGGCCCTGCATATATATTTTTATTCTCTGCCCAAATGGAAAGTAAAGTGTTTTGCTTAACACAAATATTTAAACCCAATTGAGCTCATTGTGGGAGCTATTTTTCATAAGCTGACTATTTTACGTATTTTCCTGGACGCATTACTGCTACAGAAAAGTAAATCATAAAAAGCAACCTCAATAGATGTCTCAGCTTTGTGGGATTGGTTTGATGCTTCCACAAACTTTTTACATTTCTAGCAAGAAATTTAAGTAGAAAGAGTGGAGCTATAATATATGTATCATAACAAGATTCATGTTTTTAATTATATGGGTCACTTGATGTGGAGGACAAGAGGCATATAACAATTTATTTAAAGCAGCTGCTCTCTTTTTGCTCCACTGCAGCTAAGAACTCCATTTTTTTTAGACTCTGGGTTCAGATTTTTACAAATGGATTTATGGAAGACATCCTAGTGATTAGAAAAGATGCCAGTCCTTACCAAATGGTTTTCACAGAGGCTGAGAGAGCCTTTCACAGTTCCTGGAATTAATCCCTCATTGATTTTGTGTCTAGTTTCACAATGGATGGCTCCTTGAGGCAAAGGAATATAATTCTATATTCATAAAGATATATTGGAAGAAATAAATGGAGAAAATAGGCAATGATAGTGTAGGAGAGCGGAAATACGATTCAGAAAGCAAACTGTGAAAAAAAAATGCTTTGAAAAAAAGCAGCTTGAGTCATGTTGCCAAAAGGACAGCAGTCTGTATAAATATTTGAAATAAAGCACTACTGCTAAGATTAAAATTATGGTGCTGATACAGTTTTTAAGGTTATCAACTCTTACTAGAGGGCAAAATTGAATCCACATGAGAGACCCATGATTTGAGAAGAATGAGAGGAACACAAAGTCATAGAAATTAAAAGATGGAGGCTTTTGGGCAGTGGCGGAAATAACTCAGGATTTGAAATTGAAAAAAATCACCTGGATTTGAACAATCCTGGCTCTGCTGTTTATTAGCAATATGACCTTGGGCAAGTCATTTCACCTCTCTCAACCTCAATTACCCCACCTGAAAATGGGAACAATAATATCTAGGGAAAATACCTGGGCAGAAAGATAAGAAGTGCTATGAGGATTAAGGGAGGTCATTTATGGCAAAGCTTGTTGTAACACAAAAACCCAAATGCAAGGCATTATTAAGTATACATTTTTTAAAAGCAATAAAATCAGCTCCAACTACTTTTCATCAATTGTCATCAGCACCACAAACATGTGTGTGCCTACTTTACTCAAGACACTGGGCCAGGAGTAGAGGAGGTAGAGAGGTAGAAGACAGTGTCCCTCCCCTCTACCTTGCAGTCAAGGGTCAAGATGAGACAAGGCATGTTATAAATGGATGGATGGATGGATGGATGGATGGATGGATGGATGGATGGAAACAGCAAAGGTTGGTGACACAGGTCATGTGCTCAATAAGAAGCAGAGATGGTCAGCATCAACCCAACTCACAGGTGAGACAGATGTTTGTGGATTGGGGAAGTCCAAGAGGGCTGCAGAAGGAAGGTCAGGCTTCAGTGGGGCCAGGAGGATGGCTGCATTTATGTAAGCAGAGAGGAGGAAGGAAGGCCTTGCAGGCAGGGGGCATGGTGTAAGCAAAGACCCTGAGATTGCTCATGGTTGTTGGGGAGGAAACAGAGCAAGTGGAGCATAGTAGGAGAAAAGGCTGGCAGGTAGGTCATGGGGTAAGGCAGATGAAAGTCAGTGGTGTGCCCCAGTCAAGCTTGCCAGGCTGTCTGACTATAGCCAGGCCCATTCCGATTGGTCCGTGTGTGAGCCACCCCAGTTATTAAATACCATCACCCCCGGGGGAAAGGTTGCATAGGCACGGAAGCCAGAGCAAGCTCAAGACAGGGACTGCCAGGTTAAGGAGTTCAGATCTCATCTTGTCAACCGTGGGGAGCCAGATGAGGGTTTTTAAACAGATGACTAATCTGCCAAAAGTGGTTTTAGTGAGATTTATTGAGAAGTGTGGCATAGAATGGATGGGGACAGAAGGCAAAGGGTGGAAAATTAGCTGGAGGCTGTTACAGTAGTTCAGCGTGAAGTAATGAAGACCCGGGAGAAGGCCCCGGATGTGCCAGAGCCACCTGGTAAAAGGCCTAGCTCTTTCTGCAGGCCCAAGCCTTGCACAGTGCCTGTCACTGAGTGAATATTCTATGTGTATTTTTCTGTGGTTAGGAACTGGGGAAACACTGCCAAGTAAAGACAGGTGAAATGGGAGAGCTTGACACTTTGGGGGAAAAAACAGAATAATGAAGACCGGAAGCACCTTTAAAGATCTCTACTGCACCCTCCACATTTGGAAGATTTGAAATACGAAGTGCAGGGAAGTTATGTCCGGCCTGTATATCTGATGAACCTGGCTAGGACACTGACATTTTCATTATTCCAGTAAGGCCCTAGATGTTATTCACTTTTGTTGTTGTTTTTTCTGTTAGACTTTCTATTAATAAAAGCTCACTACTTTGTTGACTGACTTTGAAAGCTGCTATTTTACATTTGTAACATATGTGAGTAGGTCTAGAGATGGAGGAAGAATTGACTAAGAAAAATTTTGAGACGAGTTGGGAGACCATTGCTTTTGGAAACTGGTTTTGAAAACTTTCCCCCAAGCAGAAGAAGTGGGCTTGTCACTTGGGGCAAAGTTAACGACTCCATAAAGCAGATTCTCTAAAGCAGAAAGAGAGAAGGCCTTTATCTTCTAAAGCAGTGTTTTTTGTTTTGTTTTGTTTTCTGTCAAAATGTAGTTACAAGGAGTGCACAAAAACAATTTAGGGGGTCTTGCCAGAATATATTTTGAGTAGAATAGAACAGAAAGTATAAGACTACATGTTTATTAGTAAGGGGCAAGTGTTGTTTTGTGAAACTTTTGTTTTTAGCTCCGTGTGTGTGCATGTGTGTATGTGTGTGTATTGAGATGGGATGTAAGATGTATTTTTCATTGTGAGTCACAGTCAAAAATGTTTAAAAGCCACTACCCAATAATACATTTTCTCCGAGTAAATTAAAATCTTTCAAAATCAGCTGACAAAATATAGAATTTAATTAAAAGAAGAAACAAGAAAAACAATTATTTTTAAATATCCAGAAAACTTTCCTTATTCCCCAAGTTGCACATAGAAACTTATGATACAGTTCTGAAAAACTGCAAGAACTGTAGGGGAAAAGGGAGGATTTTACCTTGTTTTTTTTTTTGATTGATCATTAAGGAAGTTAGAGAAATAAAACAAAACAAGGTAAAATGTTTAAAAATTAAAGAACATTTTCCAGGTAAACATTTTTTTAAATACAAAACAAATTCACAAATTACTTTGAATGCTAAATAAATATCTGGTTAATAAACTCAGACTTAATACCTCCGGCCAGCACTGGTACAGCACTTCAAGGACAGAAAATTGGATTCATTCAAGTGTCGTGTTGAAAGAATGTGCTCATTAAACCATTCTTAAACATATACACATTTTTCTAAACTGTTCAATCACATCTTTTATTCAAATATTCTCCAAAGACTTTCCCTTGGTCATCCCTCTATATAAATGCATATTAGCAAATCCACGATATAGCACAATAATTGCCTTCATGCAGATAGCTCCTAAATAGAGTAGTTACCAGTGATGAGCTTGTAAATGTTTGACAACAAAATCTCTAGTGGGTGAGACCTTATTTGTGGGATTTGCTACTTTCTGTAGTGTAAATATTCCTGTCATAGCCAGTTTCAAGTTACCAACATGACTTCACTGAACACAGAATTGAAAAGAGATGCAATTGGCACACATTGTATTTCCACCAGACATAATGGACATAAATAACTTTGAGATCATAGATAATAGTAAAATGTAGTAAAATAATTAGGAGCTGATGAGTTTTTGGAGATTTATTCCCTTTGTACAGTATGATATATATATATAATTGTAAGTTTATATAATTTAATTTTTAAAAATGACTGTTTAACAATTGGCTCACAAAATTTAGCCCCAGCACACCAAGCTCAACCTCTCCAGCAGGCTCTGATCCCACACCCTTCACCACCTGCTGAACAACTCTCCCTGGATCTCTTCCATAAGAAACCACAAACTTAACATACTGAAATCTAAAGTCACTTTGCTCTTTGAATCTCCTTAGTCCACACTTTTCTTCCCCTTCTGACAGCCCAATTTCTATTAATGGTGCCTCCAATAGCCATCCAATCAGTTACCAATGTGTAATGTTCCTCTAATCTGCCCACTCCTTTTCATTCCAATTAGGAATACCACCCTAGTCCCCACCAGTTAACTGGCCTCCTCCTCCACAGTGTCTTATTATTCCAATTGATCTGACAGTACTGTTAGATTAATCGTCCAGATGTACAGCTGTGATAATATAGCTCTTCCTTTCAACACAGACACACTCTGATCTGGCCTTCACAGCTCTCTGTCCCTTGTGATTGGAATACGCTTTGTCTTTCCTGATTCTGAGCTTTTGATTACACTTTTCCCTTCATCTGGAATGCACTTCCTTCATCTTGTCATGTAAAAAATTCAAACCCTTTACTCAAGACCCAATTCAAATGGCAATGAAAATATCAGGGTTCGGTTGTCATAGGGATATATAAATTATGAGAATCAGGAGGTTGGAAACAAACAGCAAGCATCAAATCCAGGAATCATTCAAAGACAACAATTCATTTGGTCATTATTTCATTTGGAGGATGGCTGATCCAAATGGCACCAAGGTAGCCTTACCCTATTGTTTTTACTAAAAGGTTTGCTATAAGTCGACATGAGGTTTTCCTCAAACCTGTGGATTGCAGTTATATGTGCTACAGCTGTTCTTCATTAACTGTAATGCTCAAGAATTGTCTGTTGGTGTTTTACTGTAATTATTTCCCTCTTAATGCCCTGAGCCAAAATAGGTTGAGGGGACAGGGTGAGGTAGGCTGTAGAGACAAGGAGCTCCTGGACCCTGGCCTGTCACCAACACTGGTGTCCTCATTCACCTTTGGGACCCTGATCACAGGCATAAAGATCCCCACATGCCCTGGATTTCTTGGCAGACAGAGGCAAAGAAGCTGGAATGTATATCTTTTACAAATCTTTCTTCCTTCAGCACTTCCCCAAAGTTCAGTAAAATAAAAGTTTAGAGTAAAATAAAATGCCTTGAGGGCTTCCTTTCTTAAGGGGGCAGAAATATAATTATCAGCTAGAGATTCCTCTTCATTCAAGTTTCAGGTATGGGACTGAAGTTTAGTAGTAAAGGGAGAAGGGATAGATAGCTGCAGCCCTGGGTCACCAGCATCACCCTTCCCTCGGCACTAAAGAATATTGGATTATTGAGAGCTGGTACCTCCCAGGGAAGGTGGAAGAGAATGGGGCAAGGGAAGGTGGTAAACGACAAGTGGTGACAATAAAGGTGCATCAACCGACCTGCCCCCACTCTAATACCAGGATCGTCAGGGTGGCTTAGGGACCACTTCCATGAGCCCAGTTGGGTACTTGTTAAAAATGCATCTTCTTGGGCCCCACCTCAGACCTATGGAATCTCAATCTCCAGGAAACAGCCAGTGGCACACCCAGTGATCCTGATACAAACTAAAGACTGAGGATCACTGCTATTGTGTTGGCCAACTATGGCCTGCCACTGGGATTTTATGGCCAGGCTAGGAAGGGTTTTTATATTTTTAAAGGGTTTAAAAAAAAAAAAAAAGAAAGAAAGAAAGAAAAGAGAAAAGAAAAGAAAAGAAATAAAAGAATGTAAAAGAATATGTGGTAGAGACAACAGACAGCATGGCCCAACAAAGCTTAAAACATTTAATATCTGGCCCTGTACAGAAAAGTTTGCTGACCCTGGTATAGGGTATTGCTAATAAATGGTTGTATTTGAATTTAGCCCTATCCTAGCCCTGCCACAGGTAAAATAATGGATTCAGCAGATCTTCTTTTTAAAAAAATTTTGAGTGTTGAAATATGTAAAGTTATCACATAAAAATGTATTTCTAATTATTTGAAATGGAGGGGAAAAGGCATATAGTTACAGTAAACATTCTACAATGTCTTTAAAATATATTTTCATCAGTACAAAAATTTATAATTCCATTTGATCCTATCCTTTCTTATACCGATCAGGCAGTGATATATTACAAATCAGCCTAGTAAGAATTATTGCATATATATTATTTATTGACATATGACGATATACATTATTGTCACACATGTGAGGAAAAAATGTAAAACTATACCCAAAAAATGTCTGGGGAATAAAAATATGAAATCTCAAAACAACATATAAGACAATGATTCACAAAGAGAATAAAGAAATACTATTTAAGCTTGGTATCTTCCAACTTTAAAAGAGTTTAAGAATCATAGGGCACTTCCACTTCCTAAGAGTCTTCTGAAAGAGGCTGTGATCTCACTTTGAGAAAGGTTGAGAAATTCACATTGTGCCAGAGTCTCAGTGTTTTGGGAATCATGCCAGTTAGATTCATAAAGTAATCCCAAAGCCAAAATGCAATTCCTTTAGGGGTAGTTTCTAGATGTTTGTTCTAGATATTTGCAATTTTTTGTTTATTTTTCATGTGGAGAAAGAAACTTTATTATAGAATCTAGAAATGAATATTGGTTTTAAAAATATATTAACTTACAAGTGACTTGTCTTTCAGAATTGTAAACTGAAACGTCTCACAATTTTGTTTCAATATTGTTTTTTTCTTATTGGCAACTAAAATCTTTTGATAAAGATTTAGACTATTTAACAATTTTTAAGAAACAAAGTTTGAAACCCCAGATAAAGTCTTGAAACTTAGCATGCTTCGCCATTTAATAAAATTATGACTCATTTTAGTAAGAAAAATGCTTTCTGAGCTAAGTTTGAACTGCTGGGGCACATGGGACACCCACAACCCCAGTCAGCAAAAGTCTCAAACTCCTATAAGATTAAAGGAAAAATAAATTAGTGTGTACAGAGGATGAAAAAAAAAAAATCCCCAATGGTACTAGTCTATAAACGGAAGTAAAACTAAAACTCCCCTAAAATCCCCCAATCATCAATCCTTATAAATTCAGTTCATCATCTTCTCCCTTTACCTCTTTGGGAGCCCCTAGTTAAATGAACACAAAGTTTTCCGTGACTTTTATCCAGTAAAGTGACAGTCCTCAAACTGCACCACGCAAGGATCCCGACCACTGTGCCACAAAGGGTTTAACTTTTAAAGCCATGCGAGCAAAACGTGGGGTTTCCTGAGTTCTGCTGGGGGCGGGCTGTTTGGAGTCCAGCGGCTCTTGCAGGTGTGTAATCCAACGCGCCTGCTGCTAGAGCTGTGCTGGGGACAGAGGTGTGTGGAGGGCGCTGCTTGGGTGGGACAGCGTGGGTGGGACCGGGTGTGTGCCCAGGTGAGAGTGAAGGGCATGCGACAATAGGACAGTGTGGCTGGTCGGCTGCAGAATCCGGGAGAAGAGTGAAAGCAATCAGCGGTGATAGCCGTAGCCCCACTTGTATTCAACTTTCTTTGTCACCAACAACTTAAGTTCGAGATGTTCTTTATTTAAAGAAGATCTAGCCAAACATCCTATTAAAATATATACTCTTCCCCTACCAATCCACCCCACCCCCAAATTTCCCTCTCTCCAGAGAGCTGAGTTTTAAACTTGCCTAACCCCCATTCCCTCTTCCCGCCCCCGTCAGTAAGTCCAAGCCAGCGAGCCGAGGTGCCCGGTGCCAGGAACACGCCGAGCGGGACAGTGAGGCCGCCGAGCAGCAGGGGCGACCGCCGAGCAGCAGGGGCATCGCGGGCGTTGGGGCGGGAGCCCGCCGCTGGGGCCCGGGAGCGGGGTGAGCGCAGGAAAAGGCGCCGCAGCAGTCCCCGCGCCCCTCCCGGCCGGGCCACCCGCCCCGCACCCTCCCCGCCCCGGGCGCGCCAGGAGGAGCGCGGCGGCGCGAGCCCGGGTGGGAGCGCGGCCCGGGGCCCCGCGAGCTGCAGCCAGAGCCACCCGGCGGCGGCGGGCAGGGCGCGTGCGCACTGCAGGGGCGCCAGATTTGGCGGGAGGGGGAGTGTCCACAGCTCTTTGTTTGATGGCATCTCTGTTTACAGAGTTTACACTTTAATATCAACCTGTTTCCTCCTCCTCCTTCTCCTCCTCCTCCGCGCCCTCCTCCTCCTCCTCCTCCTCTTTCTCCTGAGAAACTTCGCCCGGCCGGTGCGGAGCGCGCTGCGCAGCCGGGGAGGGACGCAGGCAGGCGGCGGGCGGCGGAGGCGTCAGCCCGTGCGCTCCCCGCGGCTCCCGACGGAGCCCGCGCCCGCCGCGCCATGGCACGGAGACCCCGGTCCAGGTAACGCGGGGCTGGAGGGCGGCCGAGGGCGGGGGCGCGCAGGGCGCGCGGACAGCAGGTGGGCATTGGAGCCCGGCTCTGCTCCCGGGCTGTCAGATCCGCGAGGACCCGGACCCCCTGCCTCGGCAGCCGGAGCCACCGAGAGCCTGATGAATGCAGGCGTCTATGCGGGCAATGGATCGGGACTTGGGGAAGGACACCCTGCGGTTCAATTTGCAAGTTGCACGGGGATACATTGCTCTTCACGGGGGGAAAAAGCACCACGTACCAACCGGGAACCGAGTGGTGCCCGCCACCCCGGGAGCCTACCAGGTGCCCGGCTTGGCGCCGTGGGCGTCGACGGGAGAGTCGCCCCGTAACTGCTGGATGCACTGAGATCTGTTTGGACTTGGCCGTGCGGAGCATATGGCAGATATAGCAAAAAGGCCGGATTGTTTAGTAGCCGCAGGTTGTTCATTTCGATTTCATTCATTCTCGGTGGAGGCGCAGAAGTGTCAGCTGACAGGAGGCTGGAAAGAAGACACTAAGGGAGAAGAGTGGTCTCTCCTTTTGCAAATTATGTTTAGCCCTGGTTCGGGGTTCTACTTACTTATTCTCTGGGCGGTTTTTATTTCGAGCGCAAACATTGCACATGCACACGTACGCCCGCGCCGCACATGTCACCGCCCTGGGAGAGGCTCGCCGGGGCGCCCGGTGAAGTCCCCTGACGTTTGGGCCGGACGGACGGGAAGAGGAGCGGAGAAGGAGGGAGACCCTCGGCGGAGCTGTCAGTTGCCAGTGCCGCAGCTCCCGCCGTCCTCTGACTTCCTAGACCCGACGCGCCGAGCGCCCCGCAAGAGGCCGAGTGGGGGTCTAGCTTGCCGGCCGTCGCGGTCGCCCCTCTGCGGAAAGGCACCGGTCGGCAGCACCCCAAGCCGCTGCCGCGCAACCGGGACGCGATCGCGGGCTCTTTCCGCGGCGAGAGGTGCCCGCGCGGCGCGCACACGTGGACGCGGCCGGGGTGGCCGCTCCGCCCCGCGCCCTGCTCCCGCTGCCTTAGGTCGTCGGGGCCGTGGAGTCCGTGGAGGCAAAGCCTATTCACCTGCTATTCCTCCGGGTGGTTTTATTTTCTAGCACTTATTTGTTTTGAACCCGCGGGCGCGGGCTCCGCGCGGCGCTGGGAAGTTGCAAAGAGTGGGTGTGCGCCCTGCAGCAGCACCAATGGGCCCGCCCGGCCGGGGCGCAGGGCGAGGCAGGGCTGGGCGTTGGAGGGAAAAGGGGGGCACGGCACGGGGCGGGGTGCCACCCTGGAGCAGGTTCACCTTGGCCTTTAGGACTTAGTGGAGTGGAGTCCCCCCGCATTTTTTTTTTTTTTTAATTTGAGAGCAGGAGCTGGGAAGAGGAGGAAGGAGCCCGCGCCCCGAGGTCTCGGCTGCCCCCGCGGGGCGGAGCCGCGCAGGTTCCCTGTGGCTCCAGGTAGCCGGGCGGGGAGGTGGCCGGGCGGGGCGGGAGCCTTGAACCTGCCCCAGGGGGAAGAGAAACCCGGCTGCGGGCCCCAAGCCGTTTCTTGCAGGGCGCGCGTCAGCTCGGCCGGGATTATTTACCAGGTCAGCGAATTGAGTCTGAACCCCTTTTCTAGAATCACAAAAGCGGCCACAAGGCACTTCCTCCCGCTCCCCTCCCTCTTCCCAACCCCCAACCCCTCTTTTCTTTTTCGTTTCTTTGCACGGTTTGTTTCCTTGATAGAATGTCATATTCATAGTTGTACTCTTGTAACCACACCGGGTCTAGCAGGTGGGGAGTCGAGAGCATCAGGCCTGAAAGCAGCCTTTGAAAGTCCTCTGACTGTTGGGTCTGAGATCTTGTCTGAGCAGATAAACGAAAAGTTATTTCAGGGCCTTAGTAGAAATTAATCATACTCCGGAGGCCACTGGGACAACTTAGAGCAAGGAAATCGCATGCAAAGCTCAAAGGCGAGCCCTTGCCACGCCGGCTGATGCGCCCCCGGCTGCCTGCGGGGACAGCCTGGCTCCCCTGCTCTCCTCATGGCCCATTCGGGCCTGCAGAAGTCACACGCCACGTTTCCCACTAATACACTGGTTTTGCATGTCGCTGCTTCTGTGCTTGATTTTGAAGAAGCACAGAAGAAATGGAAACATCCATTATTAGTGCTGGAAGGTACTGTAGAGAGCGAATCCACGCCCTCATTTGTAAGCAGGTAAACTGAGGTCCTGAGAGAGGCGAAGTGATTTGTCCAAGTCAGGCGTCGGGATGGAGGTAGAAGGAGCCGCCTTTGTCCCTGGAGCCCGGGTCCTGTTTGATTCTTACTCTCTCACCTGCCGTGGGCTGCCCCCTGTGGGCAGCTGAACAGGTTGCTCGCTCCTGGATGTTGAACTGTTTGTTTCCGAGAGAGACAGACCCCACTATGAGTTTGGAAAATGCAATCCTCGCTTCTGAAAATGTGATCTCCAGATCCAGCCAAGCCTAAAAAGTTAAATTGAGTTGAATCTGTGACCGCACAGCCAGGTTACTCTGCTTTTCTTCCATCCCTGATCTTTTCCTAGGATCCCACTTCATTTGGGGGCTTTCCTAGCAGTGCCCTATGTAGCTTGCAAAAGATGCTGAACTGCTGTTCTGGGTTTCTAATAACTTTCTTCATCTTCTAACGCTTGTATTTGATATTTAAGGGAGGCTATTGTGATTATTATTAATCATAAGTTGTTTGATGCCTCCTGTTTATGTGTGAAGCAGAACCAGTCTCTTCTTGTTTAAAAAGGTAGACCCTAAATGAAAGAAATGATCACAGGTTATAAATACAATTTAGTGGACTTTTTTGTGGAGGCATTTTGAGTTTGGATCACATCCTGCTTGCCACCATGCATGGTGGACCTTGAGACTGTTGCCACAAATAATAGTTTTACATGATAACAACCCTCAATTCAGGATTTTGTGCAAGCACTCACTTGACTTGTAACTGGGTAATATACACTAGTTTGGGAAGACAAAACCTGATGGAAATATAAATATCCTTTGTTAAAAATAATAATTTGCATTATGATGTTGCTTTATATCATTATTTTTATTGTCCCAGTTTGATGGTCTTCTCAATATTTACATGACCAATTTTAGTGATGTTTCTGAGATAGTATACTTTTTTCCTCATACTTTAAGTTTTATAAATAAAGTTATCACTAAAAGTAAACTGTGGTTTATTTGGTTTATTCTGATCTATCCAGTATGTGATAACAAACATTAAGTCATCAAAATGATTAGTTTTGATTAATTAGGAAAAATAAAAAGCTCTTTTGAAAATAGTAATGGGTTCTTTTTACAGCCATTGATTTCTTCTGGGGAACCCCTCAGATTTGTATTAGGTACATTTCAGGATATTTCAGGGATAG
Source organism: Choloepus didactylus (assembly GCF_015220235.1). Lineage (NCBI taxonomy): Eukaryota > Metazoa > Chordata > Mammalia > Pilosa > Megalonychidae > Choloepus > Choloepus didactylus. The sequence goes on along the minus strand of NC_051313.1, from coordinate 12,265,286 downwards.
AAAAAAACACAACAGAGCAAGTAAGATCCTGACTGTCAAGTGGCCATTACTCACTTGGTTACTCTGGAGACTGAGTATTGGCAGCATGGCTATGGGTTGGGTCTACCTGACCCAGAGTTTTGACCAGTTCCATATTAATGTTATTTACAAAATAGTTTGGTCACTTGTTGGCCTTATCCTTCCTTAAGTTTTCAGATCCTTTCCTCTTAGATTCTCCTAATCTTCCAATCTTTCAGAGATGATTATAGTTACATTATGGAGTATATGACTTCTTGAATTTTTTTTTCTTTTGATAAGACACCTGTCCCAGTGGAATAACATAATTGAGTTGTTTATCATGTTTGGGAAATTTTATTTAAGCAATGTGATGGGTGCCAAAGATCTTGAGTGTGTACTTATATAAAGGATATGGGCTCTTGTTCTTTTTATTGTCCTTAACATTAAGTTTTAAATTTAGACCTTCATTGGTTGGAAGGTTTCCAAAGGTGTAACTTGCCACTGGTCTAACAGTAGCAGCAGGTTTAAACATGCAGGGCAATGAGAAAGTGCCAGGTCCTTTGCCGTATCTGTGGATACCAGTAACAGCAGAACCAGTTTACAATATAGAGCAACAGAATGCAGAATAAAATCTTGCTGTGCAAGTTTTCAAAGTCTGATCTTTGTAACCTTTGAAAAGATTGTTGGGTTTTTTGTGTAAGTATGGTAATCCAATCGTTTAAATCCCCTTGTTTCAGCCTCCTTCTGCGCATTTTTATTTCTGCAGCATATACAGTAGTGACGAGGATGATGAAGACATTGAGATGTGTGATCATGACTATGATGGACTACTTCCCAAGTCTGGAAAGCGTCATATGGGGAAAACTAGGTGGACCAGGGAAGAGGTAACTAATCATTTGATCAAAACAGGGAAAAATCCTGGAGTGCCTCAGTTGATGGGGAAAAAAACAAAAACAACTTTCAGCTACATGACAGGTCCCCAAGTCATTAGCAGGCTCTTGGCAATCTGCTCCTACCTGTACAGCCTCCCCTCTCATCATTCCCCGACGTGTGCACTATACCCCCCATTTCCAAACTATAGTTCTATGTATGTCTTCTCTCACCTTATGCTTACTCTGTGTTTCCTTCTGCCTATTATGTCCTCATCCCTTTGCCCCACAATCCACAAATAACTTCTTTACCAAACTTAGACATCACTTGTTCTGGGAAGCCATCACCGGCCTTCTCAGACAGGGTTGGGTGCATCATCCTGTGGCCCCATGTCATCAGGCCCATGCTCTGCCTTGTCAGTGCTGTGCATTTCTCCTTCCCCCATTTCCCCAGTAGACTGCAAACCCTTTGAAGGCAGGCCAAAATATTTATTTCTCTTTGAATTCCTTGAACCCAGAATTACTTGACACAAAATGGGATATTAATAAATGTTCCCTGAATAACTGAATTGCTATTTGCAAAACCAAAACCAAATTAGAAAAAAATTTAAAACTCCTTGAATTCATCTTTTTATAATGTATTAATTTAATATTCTTGATGTAGTCTGTCATATAGTCTGGATATGTATGTATATCCCAGAAATATTCAATAATGGATGGAGATGTAGCTGCTTCTGACATTTCTTTTTTTGCCACTTTATCAAAAGCTTGAGCTTTATGGGAATGGAAAAATACTTAGGAAACAAAACTTTTAAAGTGTGAGGAAAAGTTTCTTTTACTTTAATGTTCTCAAGTCTTTGGCAACTGAATTTGGAGGATTTCATGTTGGAATCACTGGTATGGACTCTTGTACGGTTTCATTCCATGCTGGTTCGTGTAAACCGGAGCCCCTGTCAACAGGCAGAGGGGGTTGCAGGGGGGGCATAGGAGATACATGTTTTACCTATTGACCCTGGGCCCTTGGATGATCCTGGGGGATATAGAAGTTCTCGTGCAAACACTGCCTTCCTAATTCCTGTTCTGGATGGTATGAGTATCCCGCATCGTGCCTGAGTGCTACCTTTGCAGAAATGTAAGGACTGTCATTCTCTTGAAGGAACACGTTTACAACGATACTTGCCAACTGGGGGGACTGTGAACAGTTTACAAACTGATAGGACAGACGTTTAGTGTCTTCTGTACTACAGTAAGGTTGGCCTCATGTAATACATGTGTGAATGTATTGACACAAAAACTGAATTATTTTCTTACATCATACATGCCTTAACAGTTAAGAAAAATGATTCTCCATTTTGGATATGATAGAGGTTGAACTAACTGTAACTAGTATATTTCTTACCGAAGATCCTACTTGTTGCCCTAGTTAAATGTCTAGTAAATTCAATACTAGAGTTCATTATTTTTTCTCCCAAAGTAAACTTCTAACAATTGACATATTTTATATACTCCATATGTGCCAGTATTATACTAAATATTTTGCATAATTACCTCATGTAATTCCCAAATGTTGATATCAGCATTCCCATTTTATAGATGGCAGTACTATTTTATAGATGGCCCAGAGAGGCAAAATGATATACCCAAGCTTGTACAATGAGTCTGTAGCAGAGTCAAGGTTCAATACTGACCTTGGTAACTCTAAATAAATCTGTACTTTAAACCAGTATATTTAGTATCTGTTGTATTTGGATATTTTTGAGTGTGTATTTTTCTGCTTCGAATATTGGATTAGTTGTTTCCTTTAATCTAATTTGAATAGCATTATACAGTAAATGACTGATACCTAGGAGTACCTTTAAATGTCTTAGGATGAAAAACTAAAGAAACTGGTGGAGCAGAATGGAACAGATGACTGGAAAGTTATTGCCAATTATCTTCCGGTAAGTTAACACATTTAAAAATTTAATTTTTGCAAATCTGAATCTATCTCCCAAATATTTAAATAAGATATTCTTGGAGAGAATATTAAGGTTATTCCATATTTGCTCACATATGGGAACTAGGGGAGAACATCTTCCATCCATAACTTATATTTTATATTGTGATGCATATAAACGGTGTTTCAAAGTAGATTGCTAACGGGTACCATTTTTATATGTTTGCTTATTGTTTTATCTTTTTATTTATTAGGTTTATATAAATTAGCACCTTCAGGATTTATTCCATGATAGATGACTATACTTGTGGTATTTCCCCATAATGAGCTGCTTCAAAATTCCTGGTTTTTGTGAATAGCCATGCCTTTGGCACCCAAGCTGAGAATTTTGGAATCTTTTTAGACTTACTCCATCCCTTCCTCCCCTACTTTCAAGCAGTTATCAAAAATTTAAATTTCAAATCTGGAATTCCTTTGTCATCCATCCTTTCCTTTTTATTCTCATCACTGCTCCTATATTGTAGGCCCCTTTCCTCTCCCCTGGACTAGTTCAGCGGTCTCTCAGTTGGCTTTGCTACGTGCAGTTTTCCGTGTTGCAGTCCATCCCCCACACCATGGGCAATCAAGCTTCCTATAATGCAGCTGGACCTCATGTTGTCAAAGCCTACAACAACTTAGAGTCTCCCGAATTAAGTAAACCGCCTCATCCTGGCACACACGTGCCCTGTGCAGTGACCCCAGCACTCAGCTCCAGTTCTGTTTCCTACCTCCTTTCTGTAAGCAGGTTTGGTTAAATTCATTTCTGCTTCCCCTTCTCTGGGTTTTTGTTCCTGACTATCCCACCACCTAGAATGTTCTTCCTTTACTGCTGTATCAGTTAAAATTCTGTCCACACTTTAAAGTCCATATCAAGAGCTTTTCCTAACTTCTCCTAAGGAGACATAATTTCTCTGTCCTCAGAACACTCCTCTCCCCACCATTGTGCTTTGGTTTCTTCTTGGCTATGATTCAAATGCTGCCTTCTGTTATCATTAATTAGATAGTTGTCTTTTCCTTCTTGTAAGTTTATAAGCTCCTATAAGGTAGGACGGATCTTTTGTTCATTGTTGTTCCTTCCACAAAATAAATATTTGTGGTCTTGAATTGAAGCACATCTCTTGGTATGAATGGGAAGCTAACTTTAGTCATCTAAGATGGGTTTCCTTAGAAACCCGATGTTCTATATGGAATCTCTAACAAAGCTTAGGCCACGTAGATACTTCCAAACAGAGCAGACTGAGCTCAAGGTTAAGTTACATTGACAGGCACATGTGCAAAATGCTGTTCCTTTAGTTCAACTGGCAGGACTGTTTCCCTCAGGGGGCAGAGCTTCTAATTTTAGATGTGATTTCGATATATTCTTTGTATATTCTTTAGCTATAAGGAATGAGGAATAGGTTGGCTCTCCAAACATGCCTTAATATGTTCCTGAATGTTTTTGCTGCATATTGTTTATGTATGATTCATATTAGAACATGGGTCTTCATGCACTTATCAAATCATATCCACGTGACAGTGCCTACTTTATTTGTCTAGAATCGAACAGATGTGCAGTGCCAGCACCGATGGCAGAAAGTACTAAACCCTGAGCTCATCAAGGGTCCTTGGACCAAAGAAGAGGATCAGAGAGTAAGTTCCTTCTTCGTTGGTTGTGCAAATCACGATTAAGAATATTCCCAAAACATCTCTGTTGAATGTTTTCCAACTTGAGGAAACAGGTAAAGTATCCAAAAGCAAGTAGAAGACTCTATTCCCCTATTTCGAATGAATGAACGCAGATTTTTAGAAATTTTCTAAAGATCTTGTAACACTGAAGAATGATTACACTGACTCGTTGCGTAACATTAAAACCTAGGTTATTTTTGTGTGTTTATCTGAAGGTGATAGAGCTTGTACAGAAATACGGTCCGAAACGTTGGTCTGTTATTGCCAAGCACTTAAAGGGGAGAATTGGAAAACAATGTAGGGAGAGGTGGCATAATCACTTGAATCCAGAAGTTAAGAAAACCTCCTGGACAGAAGAGGAAGACAGAATTATTTACCAGGCACACAAGAGGCTGGGGAACAGATGGGCAGAAATCGCAAAGCTACTGCCTGGACGGTAATAATATGTCAAAAAATATATGGACTGGGAAAAAAGGGAATGGGCATGGAGCATTCCATTTTAAATGTATGGTGAATGACTTACATTCCATCCATCATGTTTCATTACTAAATCAGAACCATGGCTTTTAGAACTGGAAGCGATCGTTGAGTTTATAGGGTTGAGGAGGACTTGACTGTGAGCCCCGGACCAAGCCCTTAACTCTCCTTGACCACAGTTTTCCCATTTGCAAAATGAGTAATAACCTACTTCCCCAGGCCAGTGTTAGGATCAAGTAAAATTAATGTCACAGCAATTTGTAAACTCCAAAACTCCAAACACGTAGGAGGAAACTGAGGAAACAGGACAGACTGTTTGTCTCTGGCCTGAGTTCACACAGCTGGTTAAGTGGCCAGAAGGAACTTGCCCACCATTTTCCCAATACCAGCATTCATTTCACTTCTCCACTTTGCTTAATTTTTTTTCTGGAGTAAAGCAATAAAGTATTTCTAGAATTATCATCCTGCTCCCAAGCTTTTAAATAATGTCAGTATAATGCTCTCATTTTAATGAACAAAAGAACAAAATGATCTCAGTGTGAGGAATAACTATGGGTGCTCATTTTTGTCCCACTTTCCCCATTTAAACACTATATAACAGATTTTGTTTAATTTGGAAACAATATTTTATCACAATCCAAAAATAATGTAGCATTGAAAACATTAAAAATATTTCTATTCTTGAGCTTCATAACCCAAAAGTGGAGAAAGGGTTGATTCAAAGAAGCCCATGGCTACGATGGTTTAGGTAGTGTTTTCTTGGGATTGTTCAAAGCATTTCCTCTTTATTAATCCAGTATTAGCCTAGAGAATTCAAGAGGTTGGTAAAAGGAGCCTCTTATCCCATTCGGTCTGCGAGGATATGCTGTTGATTCTTCCAAAAATTAAAGGGGCAATTGAACTTCCTCTTTCTTTAGCTTGCATCCCCCACCCCCACCGAAATAGTAAAAGAGAGGCTTAAAACGGTTATTTGAATTGAGAAACTGTTTTCCTGAGAATCGAAAGACTTTAGTTAAAATGCTATGCAGTATGAAATTTTATTGGGGGTTACTGTTTTTCCCTCCTGGGTCCCACTTTCCACTCTCACTTCTGTCTAGTCGTAGAACAATTTGGGTGTTTTTCAAAAGTGGGGAGTTTTCTTGACTCAAACTATCTCTCCTGTGCTATGAGAGAGTGGACAGGAGAGCAGCAACATTTTCATTGACCAAACTTGACCAAGGGGCTGTTAAAGGAGTGGTTTTCTAGGACAGCCGGAACTTAAAGTTGAATCAGTCTTGTATCATTGAACAGAGGGAACATAAAGGTATTATTTTGAAAAGTACTCCTTTATCAAGGAAACAAAATGGTCAAAAGTACCAACATTTATAGGAAAGTACATGTATTCTAGATTATAAAATGAAGAGAAAATCTATGGATTTTAAATTAGGTAAAAGGGGAGGCATGATCCTAGGAGGGAGAGAACAAAATGATTTAAAAATTACCAAACTATTAGTGGATGAAAACAGAAGATCTCTGTTAGAAACAGTTTTCTGTCAATTAACTTTACTCTGAATCGAAACTTTTTTGCTTGCAAAATTTTTATGTGATCTATTTCTGCGCAGAACTGATAATGCTATCAAGAACCACTGGAATTCTACAATGCGTCGGAAGGTCGAGCAGGAAGGTTATCTGCAGGAGTGTTCCAAAGCCAGTCAGCCAACAGTGGCCACAAGTTTTCAGAAGAATAGTCATTTGATGGGTTTTGCTCACACTCCGCCTTCAACTCACCTCCCTCCAGCTGGGCAGCCCTCCGTAAACAATGACTATTCCTATTACCACATTTCCGAAGCTCAAAATGTAAGCCATTCCTGAGAATTTAATATAATGAGAGAGATGGTTATTTTAGCTCCAGGTAATAATAACACCTGGCAGCTGTACACTTTTTAAGGAGCCTTCCTAAACCTGATCAGGACTAATCCCCACTTAAGCCCTTCGAAGTGGACAAGGGTAGGTATTGTTGTCCTTGGATTTTACGTATCCGGAAATGAGGATGCCGAGTGATTCATCCAAGGCTGTTCAACTCACAAAGACGGTGTTGACCAGAATCCAATTTGTTTGATTCTGAAATCTCTATTTTGTCACTTGCCGCTTCAAATCGAATTTGCAGATAGCTTTTGAATGTAAATTTACTTAGCAAGGTCCTGCCAAAGAAGAATGGAGGAATGGGCATGCATTTGTACTCTCATATTTGTCTTTTCCACAATGAAAAGTAGATGTGATATTACATTAAGGAGGAGACAGTTTGACTTAACTGAAATTCTACTGATCATTGTAAGATCGATTCTGCTAGTGATCAAGCAGAAATGTCTGAACTTGTGCCCTGAGTATTTGTTCTCATTCTTTGTCGCTCTGATTCTCTCATGTCTTTTTATCCTTGTTTGAAAGTGTGATTCCTTCCTCACTTCTCAAAATTTTATTCAGGGAAGAAAGAATTCATAAAGGGTGTAAAAGAAAGAATAAAGGGAAAAAATCGAGACACTTTCATCTTAAAACTAACAATAACAAATGATGAAAGTTACCCAAGAATACAGAGCTTGTATGCAAATTCAGTGCAAAACGTGTCCATAACCAGTTTTTACTCTTCTTTGTTTGATATATTTGGTTACAGACTTTCCAGAAACATCTCAGGTGAAGGAACTATCATAAGAGTTTCTGTGCTCTACTCCGAATTTTTTCCAAGAAAAATATTTTCCTCTCCAAAGAGCTAATACCATCAGTTTCCCCATCAAAACTCCCTCCACACATTCATGAATCTACTGTAGATGATATTTCCCATTGTGTGTTTTTCCCTAATTAAGAAATACTTCCTGCCAGGATTGGCAATCACTTTAAATTTCTTTCACTGTGTTGCTTTAGCTATCTAGCCATTTTTAAAATGCCTGACTAAATTTCAAATTAGTGATTTCTGTTGTTTAGTGAATTTTATCCGTATTTTTTGTCTTAGTCCTGGAGCAAAACCTCAGGAAGCCAAATCCCCTGAAGCAAAAGTAACAGTGAGTGACTCGGCCTTTGTTTTGCCTTTCTGCTGTAGGTCCCAGGTCCTGTTCCGTATCCTGTAGCCTTACATGTAAATATAGTCAACGTCCCTCAGCCAGCGGCTGCGGCCATTCAGGTAAGGCCATTTTAAGATCATATCTTAAAGAAACTCTTTAACTGTCCAAGGCACCATTGTTAACAATCACTTTATTTCTCTCATCTAAACACCTACATTCACCCAACCACCTGAAGTAAAGACAAAAGGGAATAATGGAGAGGAGGCAGAGCTCTGGTGGGCAAGGGCCCACTTTTGGCTTCTGGAGAGATTTTGCTCTGGAGTTCTCTGACTCTCTGAGGCTATGAGTTGAAGCGACTTGTCAGTTAGCATCCACTCTAGCCTCAGATTTCACATGGCCCCCTTAAGTCTGGAATCACATTCGCAAAGATTGCCGCCATGTTCTGGAATAAGGTGCCCAAAATGGCGGAGTTCGGTTGACGTTGAGGTTCCTGGGACCGCGCGTGGAACCTGGTGGCTGCAGACATCAGCCATGGTTTTACAGCTTCCGATCTTTATTTTTTTTCCCCCATTAACTTTTCATTTCAGAGACACTATAATGATGAAGACCCTGAGAAAGAAAAGCGAATAAAGGAATTAGAGTTGCTCCTAATGTCGACTGAGAACGAGCTTAAAGGACAGCAGGCGCTATCAGTAAGGATATCGCCTGGGCTTGGATGGGGAAAAATAGCTTTGCCCCAGAGCTGTTCTTTATCCTCTTCCTTTCTTCTTAATATTACACCAATCAAGGCTCTACATTTCAATGGACAATGTTAACCCTAAGAAGTTGTTGGGATTAAAATGCTCTTGGCCTCAGAATGTATATAGTAGTCCTTTTGTGTTGCAGTAGCACCCCAATGTCCAAATTGGTGATTGTCATCATCAATTTTTTTCCTCCAGAAGGAATGTAATCAATTCAAAGAGTGGCAGAGAGAAAATGAATGAAAATCTGAATTTTAAGAAAAGCTGTGTATCTTGTAATGAAAATATGGTTCCTTCTTATTTGCTTTTTTCCCTTTTTCTATTGGTTTTTTTAATCTAGATTTTCATGCTTTATAATTCCAAACTTGATTTGATGCATGTTCAGTCCATGCATGCAAAAAAGATATACATAATTGTTCATAACTAAAGTTAGCCACCACTCTTTTGCTTGTAGGCATGAAAGCTGTATGGGCCATTAATGAATTCTGACATCTTTTTTAGTGAATGGGCAGCAAACTGGGAAAGCAGCTTGTACTTAGTAACATAGGTAGTTAACCAACAAAGATAAGGAAAGAGAAATGATACCCAGTAAGTATTCTTAGGAGTAAATCTTTTTTGTTAAATAATAAAATGATTGTGCACATGATATGTTAGTTCCACCACTTTTTAACTTTAGTTGAGGTTTTGCAATTGCCCTGTTGCACGGTCATGCTGAAAGGAGACTTCTGTTAATTTGCTCTTCTGCTTTCCTAACCACGATTTGGCAGCCCTTCACTGCACCAGTGCAATCTGTAGTATTCGAAAGAGAGAGAAGCAACAAGAATATCTATAGACAAAAGCAATTCTAACTTGAGTCCTTTAGGGTTTCTGTGAGATTGAATTCCAACAGGACAATTCTTCAGTCACAGAAAAGACTAATGGACCTTTCGAAAATGACATTAAAGTGGGTTTCTAAGTCACTCCATTGAGCATTGCATTGTGCAACATCATCGCATTATTTGCAGTTTTAACAGAAAGATGACAATTAAGGTCATCGTGTTGATGACAATTACGGTCATCGTGTTGACAACAAACTATGCCGCTATTAAAAAGCAGGGTCTTGCATTGATAAAAGGAAACATCTTGACAACTGTTTCATAGGCGTAAGTTTTGGATGATGCAACTACTTTTATCTTCCCTCCAACAGCATCTGATACCTTGTGCAACTTCATTGCTAAGTTCCTTCTCCCTTTCTTCTCTCCACTCTTCTTGTTTCTTCCCCCCTCCTCCTTCCTTAGACACAGAACCACACATGCAGCTACCCCGGGTGGCACAGCACCACCAGTGCCGACCACACCAGACCCCATGGGGACAGCGCACCTGTTTCCTGTGTGGGAGAACACCACTCCACTCCGTCTCTGCCACTGGAGCCTGGCTCCCTACCTGAAGAAAGTGCCTCTCCAGCCAGATGCATGATCGTCCACCAGGGCACCATTCTGGATAATGTTAAGAACCTCTTAGAATTTGCAGAAACACTCCAATTTATAGATTCTGTAAGTAGAGCCATGAAGGCAAGTTACGGTTGGGGAAGAGGAGTTAGGGTTACCTGGTTCTTAAATCATTGCCCTTTTCTATAGCAAATAGCATGTTATTAGCATATATTAATGTAAAAAAGTAAAAGTATGCTTTTCATCTGAGTATATATGTTTCTTTCAAAGATCTCGTTTCATAGGCTACCCAGCTTAAAGATGCACTTGTTTCAAAGTGCTTACTTCTTAAAATGGTGAAGTCGACTTATCAGCAGAGCTTGGGTTATGAGAATGGTGTTTGTTATTTTTAACTTTTTTTTTTTTTTTTTTTTACTTTGTTTACTTCTCTGTGCTTCTCTAGAACTTGGCTTTCTCTGGGATAGCGCATCAAGATTTATTCTTACTTTTCATTTAAAGCTATCTTTCAGTGTATTTGAGGTGGTAATCTGTTCATTGGTGGGACTACAGAATGGTTTTCTCCACCAAACACTGATGATTTATGACTGGTCCCAATGGATCCACCGAGAAAAGTCATCTTCAGTGAACCAGATTTTGAGTTCAGCACCTCAGAAACAGATACTTGGTTCATATCCTTGGTTTCCCAGGTGGTTTAAAAGCATTTTACTGCAGTCTATCGGCCAGGAGGTGAAAAATGCCTTAAGTGTCATCTAGAAAAGGATTTCTTTTTGCTTTAGTTGCCCACTACCCATAGAGCCGGGAGCTCCCTGCGGGGCGTGGCCATGACCAGGCATGAGACAACATGGCCGGCCCTCTAACACAGTGTGCCAGAGTGACCGTTAACCTGGAGCTGTTTCTCGAGAAGTCAAGCAGAGGGGCCAGGTGTTTTCTTTGCACTTAGCATCTCTTTCTCAGTGTTGTGTTGCAGGTGATGACACCCATGATGCACACACTGTCTCAAAGCTCTGTGCCTCCCACATTGTTTCAGGATCCTTCAGCACGGTGTGATCTCAGCAGTTTTGAATTCTTTGAAGAAGCAGATTTTGCACCTAGCCAACATCATGCAGGCAAAGTCCTCCTGCTTCAGCAAAGAGAGGGCCATGTGACTAGTCCTGCAGGAGAGCCTAGCACCAGGTTGAAAAAGCGCAGGCTGAGTGAGGGTCCGTGTGACCCACCCACGCCCTTCCCTCCTGCAAGGCAGAGCACAGTTCCACTGGTCATCCTGCGAAAAAAGCAGGGGCAGCTCAGCCCCGTAGCCACTGGACATGCTAGCTCCTTCATATTTGCTGACGTCAGCAATTCAACTCCCAAGTGTTCCCCTGTCAAAAGCCTACCCTTCTCTCCCTCGCAGGTAGAGTGCCGTTTGTGCACAGCTGTTACTAATTTTCAACAGACCACCTGAGCCTTAATAATCTAGAAACTAATCCTTCGGAACAAATGACTAATGACTGTGGTCCTCACTGATTTCACTCCATTGTTGACTCTTGCTGTTGCTAAGTCATACTGCCTCCCAGAGTTTAGGCTGTCTGTAGACTGATGATTTTGTTTTAATTCTCTCTTACTCTTTGGTGGTTTGGAAGATGGTTAGTTGCATGGGATATGCTTTTAGTTCTTTCAACACTAGAGTTTAACATCCCTATCCCTTCCTCTTCTCCCCTCCCTTCCCTTTTAAAATTTTAACATATTTTCTGCATCTTTGTTCACTTATTATGTGATTCATTGATCTGGAGGAGGAGGGAACCAAACTATGTTTGGATAACATTTGGGGTTGTACTTAAAAGCTAGAAGTCTTAAGGGCCCCCATCCATTTCTAAGGGTGTTTCAGAAGAGGATGAGGATGCTTAAGTAAAATAATTCATGTTTTAATTGCAATTGCTCAACCTTGGCTATTTGGAGTTGTGCCATAATATTTTATTAGCCCATGAATATTCTCATTTCATATAATTTTTTTTAAGGCATGAAAATTATTCTTCTCAGAGACTTGTGTTTCTAAATTATTAATATGATTGCAATTAATAGATAATTTGGCACCTTAAAACACTTTTCCAATTATTTCCGTTGAATTTGTTGTAAGCATAGCTTCAAGTATGAACACATTAGGCCCCAACAACAAAAAAATTATCTTGTTTTTTGTCTGTATTTTCCAAGCTGCATTCTGCAGAATATTATCCACAAGACTTTAATAGACATTCCAGAAAAACATCTAAATACATAGGTATATAAGTTTGGGAAACAATGACTAAAACAATGACTCCAACAAAGTTAAAAATTTGTTTCTTTACTGCATTTAATTGTGAATTTCCAGGAGGAGATTATGACATGCTGTATTTTCCTAACTTATTTTAACTCAGAAGCATTTGTTTGAGGAACACCTATTATTATCCCAGAACACTGGTGTTCTGCAAGACACAGCTTAGTATTCAAGAATCTTCCATGGAATGTAAACCTACTGAAATAATAATTTTGTTCCATAGACCATTAAAGATGGGAAACGGTATGAAAGAAAAAGTATAATTTCTTTCTTTGAAAAATCACTTTAACCTTTTTAACATTAATAAAGCATGCATCTCATTCTCTTTAATGGTGAGTGTTAATTATTGGGAATAGTTTCTTAGGAATTTGTAAATTTTCCAACTTCCCTAGATTTTATTTCTTGGAAATCACACTCCAAATCTTGGGTGTGCTCAATTGAAATAAAATAATACCTTTTCCTACACTATGTGCTCATTAACATCTTTATTATTTTATGTAGATGGTCACTAAAATATACTTTGCTTGCTATCAAGGTGTGATTTTTTTTTTAATTGGGCTGAAAAAAAGAATCCCTGTTTAATCTAAGTAATTTTTTTTCTTTCTCCCCATATTTAGTTCTTAAACACTTCCAGTAACCATGAAAGCTTAGACTTGGAAACACCTTCTTTAACTTCCACCCCTCTCAATGGTCACAAATTGACTGTTACAACACCATTTCATAGAGACCAGACTGTGAAAACGCAAAAGGAAAATACTATGTAAGTCTTTGGCTCAAGAATAAAATTATGTATCTTATTTACTGATATGTAATTAATGGAATTGCCCCCAAATGCCTTAGTCCAAGTATTACTCATCCATGTATATAATCACCTATTTTTCCCATAGTGAAACCATATGTACATATTCTCACATTGAATGTGTCTGTCTTTGCATATTACAACTACAAGAGGTAGAAGGTGGAAAGATAAACCAAATTACCTTTTGTCACTCTTCCAGAATTTCCTATGTTATGCATATAACTTTTCCAGTCAGTTTTTCTGTTCATTCGATAAGGCCTTTTCTTCCTCACCAAGAGCAGGCTTTTCAACCTCCTTTCCTCTCTGATAATAAACTTCAGAATAAGAATAAATATGATTCTTTACTTTGTTTATATTTTTGTCCCATTTTTTCTTTTTGAAATTTACATACAGATAGCTCTTTTCTGGCATCCTCCAGAATATAGTATGATTAGTAGCCAAGGGGTGATTAAGCCGTCATTTATATTCATCAAAATTCGAACAAATGGCAGAGAAAGTCAGTGTGAAGTCCAAGAAACTTCTAAAAGAAATGTAATCTTCTTATTTCCAAGTACGAAAAGTAAAATTTAAAAGACAAACATACGGTTTTCTAGTGTGGGCCCAGTTATAATGTATAGATAAAATCGGTTTGCAAATAGCATCAGAGCTTCACAATGAGTATGGTCATCATAGATACTTAGGGGTACTACACATCTTCAGAATCGTTAAAGATGAAAACTATTTTAATCTTCTTAGTCTTAGGGGTATAATATTTTGAAATATTTGAAAATATGTGGTATACATATTCTCTTTTTATTAATCAATACATATGATTATCCTGCTTACCCAATTCCCTAATAATAACAGAGTTTATTGCATTCAGTAGAAGAATATTAAATTTAATAGGTAGGGACATAGGTTCTCTTATATGGAACCACTGACTGCTTTACTTCTGTTTAAAGTTTTAGAACTCCAGCTGTCAAAAGGTCAATCCTAGAAAGCTCTCCAAGAACTCCTACACCATTCAAACATGCACTGGCAGCTCAAGAAATTAAATATGGTCCCCTGAAGATGCTAGTAAGTTTTAGAAAATATCTTGGGTTTAGCTGCTTATTAGTGTAGACAGAAATTTTCCTCTGATGCAAAAATGCCCCTTCTTCCTTTCAGCCTCAGACCCCATCTCATCTAGTAGAAGACCTACAGGATGTGATCAAACAGGAATCCGATGAATCTGGGATTGTTGCTGAATTTCAAGAAAACGGACCGCCCTTACTGAAGAAAATCAAACAAGAGGTGAGCACGAGATCTTCAGCTATGCATTCTGTTCCCTTTGCTCCCCGTGTTGGCCTGACACCAGCTCTGTGTGACGGCTCCACTCACACGATTGTTAAAAGGCACTGCCAGCCTGCAGCTCTGTGACCTTTCAGCTGGGAAGCAGGTCACCTCTCTGCACTTCCATTTGGAAAAAGAACATGCTAGAGAGAAAAAGGAAAGAGAAGGAGGCCAGGCAGCTTTTACTGTACTTTTTCATCATTGATTTTGATTGAGATACATATATATCAAGACACACACACATATATTTAACTTTCAGCTGTCATGGAAATTTGAAATATAGACACAAATAATAGTATCCTCAATCCATAGTATAAAAGCAAGAGAATCTCACATGCAAAGATCAGAATTTTTAGCATGGTAGCAAGATGCATTACCAACAGGTTAGATAAAGGCCTCACAGATTTTATTTTCATGTTAGGATAAATGTTTGAGAGACTGGCCAGAAATTTATTCAGGAGTGTCAATGTTTCATGGAAAGTTCTAGAACTGAAAAAGCACTTCCTGTTTTTTATTAGGTGGAATCTCCAACTGATAAAGCGGGAAATTTCTTTTGCTCAAACCACTGGGAAGGGGAGAGTCTGAATGCCCAGCTGTTCGCGCAGGCATCGCCTGTAGCAGATGTACCAGTAAGTCTATGTGCACGAACAAGGCACCTGTGTTGTTACACAATGTTGGTGTCGCACAAAACTCTGTGCATGGCAGGGGAGGCTACTGTGGTTTCAGCACTCTTGAATGCATCAAATTTCTAAGGAGCCCCCATCACCGTGGCGCGTTCTCTGAGTAGTGCCTCCTGGCCTCAGAGCGCCCAGAACGGAGAACGCGGACCTGCGGGCGGTGCGCTGCGGCCGGTGGGCGGAGCGGGTTATGGGGGATCAAGAAGGAAAAAAGTTCTGCAAGGTATTTTCTTTTTTTTTTTTTTTTTTAATTCACGCTTGGCCCCCTCTCCTGTTAAGAGATTCTAAAAGCGAGAACTGAAGAACTGATTTGTACACTTCCTTATGGCGTTTTCCTCCTTTGTACTCTGCGCGAAAATGTCTCCCCTTAAAGAGATTCTTAAAGGTAAAGAGACACTGAGACCCTTCTCACAGACTTTCTGGCAGAAGTTCTGACTTATCTGCCGCACTTGTCCACTTTGCCTTTAAGAAGTTCTTAAAGGCAAGGACCTGGAAGCACTATTTGAAAATCGATTCTGTGATTTACCCTTTTACCATGGCACTTCCCCTTTAAGGTTATTAAAGGTAAGGTGTGGACAGACTTTGCTTTCAGAGCCAGATGTCTGGGCCCAGTAGCACTAGCAAGGGGCCACCCCTTCTCTTTTCAATAAAGAATTTTTCTACTGCAAAAAAAAAAAAAAAAAAAAAAAAAAAATTCTAAAGAGTCTCTCTTGCACATGATTATTTTTATTTTTTATGTGATTATTAAAGTGCTGAATGGAAAGTTGAGATTTTATTTCTGTAATGGAAGTAGATTCTGCTTCACTGCAGAGTTTTTCATTATTAATTTTCTTATGATTTGAAACTCCTTGTCACTTGAACATTCTGCTGCACCAAGATACGTATTTCCACGAAAACAGAATGTAAATTTTTACATTTTCGTTTCCTTGATTTATTCCTTTTTCTAAATTTGGTGTTTCCTTCTTGTTAAATCCTCTCTTCTTTAGTTTTGTGTAGCATCTAGCATAATAGTAACTGTGGTTCTTCGATGCCCAATTTTGTACCCTATATCGCATTGCTTTGGTTACCACCACTGTTAAAGCTCTGGCATTCCGGTAACCTGACTTTCTTAGTTTGTAATTTATGAATGGCTGCCCTTAACTCTTACAGAGAATCAGAGCTAATAACAATTGCTAATATTTATTCTGCATATACGAAGTGCCAAGTCCTGTTCTAAGGGCTTTGGAATCACTTTATTTAATCTTCACAGTCCTCACAACAACCTCATAAGATTGGTAGCAGTAAAGGTCCATTACACCAACTGGGAAACTGAAGTATGGGGTGGGGGGGGTTGTGCTTGGTCACTTGTTCAAGGTCACATAACTCATAAGTGGTGATGTTGGGTGAGAACTCAGGAAGTCTGGTTCTAAACTCTATACTTTTAATCCTTATACTAAACTGCCATTGATTTTTAGCTCCAGAATGTTTCAGGGCTGATATTTGAAATAAACAGTTCTCTCAACAGAGCTTCATTTTTAAGAACATGTACTCATTAGTTCATTCAACAGGTGTTTATTGGGTGTCTATTAAATGCCTGGAAATATGCAGGACCCCTAAGGTTTTTGTATGGGCAATAATTCCCACGGTGAGACGAGCGGCAGTAAGTAGGCACGCTCTCCTTTTAGGGAAGAGACATTCTGCCAGATACTTGCATTTTCTCATGCAAATGTATATAACCTCCTAGTAATTGAGTCTCTAAAGTGTTGGAACTGTAACACCTCTCATGTTATCCAGCATCCTTTAAATTTTGAATTATCCCTTTCCCTTTAGAATATTCTTACAAGTTCCGTTTTAATGACGCCAGTATCAGAAGATGAAGACAATGTTCTCAAAGCATTTACAGCACCTAAAAACAGGTCCCTGGTGAGTTCCTTGATGGTAATTAACTCTTCTAACATTGGAATCTTAAAATTCATTCACCAAAAAAACTGATCCTCTTGTGATTTTTTTTTAAACATTGTAGACATAGGGGAATGATGCTTTTCAACATCTTGATGTCTAGAAAAACTCCTAAAATTCCTTGTTGGTGCTCCTATGAGCAGAGGAACGAGATCCTGACACCTAGGTGACACGTGGTTTCAGACTCAGTCACTGAATTGTTTCATGCTTTGGGAACCTGTTCTAATAAAACAAAGGGCCAGTATCTCCTTCCTCTGTCTTTAAATATCTTTTAAAAGTTGGTCCATATAGTTTACTGTTTGTTCCAAATTTTTTATTTTTTTATGCTCTAACACTAAGCCAGCAAAGCCCAGAAACTGTTTAAATTATAAATGAAGTTTGAAATGAGCTAGACAGAAAATAATGGCAATGTATTTGACTATCAGGTAATTGCATCAATTGTCACTATTGTGTGGATAAGTTATAGCTGACCATCTGCTGTCAAGTTTTACTATCAAAGGATATTTCCCTTGTAACCCTGAAGTGTGTATACATTGATGAAATACAACAGATTCCAAATGAATCATGAGCCAAATGCAAATATGAATGCAAATGTGCTCCCCCAAATTATTTAAAGCACTTCCGGACATTAAATAGCCCAATACCTCGCCACCTGCCCAGCCCTCCCCTCCACCCCACCCCGTGCTGCACCAAGAGAAATTTCATAAACCCTAGAGCACACAGAGAACCTGGACTCAGAAGGGAAAAGTCATGTTTGATGGCGTAAGTTAAAGACTCTGTTCAGATGGCACCCTTTGAGAGGTTGCCCACTTGAAGGGCTCTCTCACCACAGAGACAGGCATTCTTGCTCCAAGTTGTGCGAGTCTTAGAACTCCCCTTTTTAAACAGGGCCTGAAATCCCACCAATTAGAAATCTGTTGTGAGATTTAGCCTTATTTTTTTAGTAATACAAGTACAACTGGAAGGGTTGTAGCACATTTTGTTTATTAATTCAACCCACTTGCTTTCCTCATGGCCTCTGTCTGATACCAACTGCCTCGATCTCACTGTTGATGGGAGCAAAAAGGTAGGACTTGTGGGAAACTTAGTATCTGTGGCGAAGCTGGGGTGAGCACGAGTTGAGCTGGGTAACCACAGGTGGTTGGAGAAGAGACGGAGTATCACAGGGAGGTGGGAGACGAAGAAACAACACTGAGGGATGAGGAGCGGGGGTCAGAAGGGTATCGAGGGGAAGGACAGCCACTTCCAATTTTATCTAGAGCTGCTCCAGGCCCCAGGAGACTCTTTCTCTGTTTTTCTCTGCCTTTTCCCTCAATACCCAGCATTTGTTTCCAGCACATGGAACTTGATGATAAGTACTATTAGTACATGATTATTATTACTTTAGTTATGCTGGATTGTAGCCCAGTATGGAACCCATCCTATATTTTTAATAGTACAGAAAAAGTGCATTCTAAATTTCCAAGATTAAACATATGAATATATTTGGGGATAGTTATCATTATGTAAGCTGGAAAATGCTGGTTATTTCCCTGGAATCAAATATTAATAGCTTTTGGCCTAGCCCAATAGCTTTTAGTCAAATCCATTCAGAGCTGAATATGCTAACAATATAAAATACATACTGTATAAAATTTGGCAAGAATGTCAGTATTTATGAAAAGTAGATAATCCAGTTTTTTTTTTTTACCTGAAAGTGTATAATGCTGTTGCATTAAAAAGATAATCAATATGGAACTTTATTGTCAATATATATTTTATTTAATGGTAATATCTTTGAAACTCAAAATTAAATAGCAGCTTTATTTTATCAATCTATATTTTTGAGTATCTCAGTGATTGTATTTGGCACTCTATAGATTCAGACATTTGTAAACTGAAGTTAAGTTTCTAGGCATAGCATGTGGTAAGGGTGGTATGTATCAATTCCACCAAACTGGGTAGTTGGAGACTAAAAGGTAATTTTTGAATTAGTGCTTTAATCTAAACTATATGGTTTACTGATTTACACTGATCAAACCTATTTTAATAAGCTGATCTAATTGATAATTGATTCATTTTAAGAAACACTCGCTCAATGAATGAATGTGACACACCAAATATCTCCTTCCCTTTGTATTATGGAGATCTAGCCTCTGATTCCTTAGAAATATGTGGTTTCTGAAATGTTTTAAACTTTTATGATACACATTTGCAAATGCATAAAATGATTCTAAATATTCAAACCTATATTGCCTGTAAATTATATAATCCTGATTCAAGAGTATTTATATACATTTTTATGCAATGTGGTAATTTTGTTTGTTTAATACATAATGCTCTTTCAGATATTTCCACTGATAATCCCATTAGGTGGATTTCTCACACAAGGTATTAATGAACACATTGTACATTTATTAAATAATCTATTTGATTTAAGATTGCTTTATATAATCTGTAACTTTTGTAACTTGCACTTAGAGTAAATCAGATATCGAATGGGATTTCAAACAAACCATCTAGATGTTTTCATCAAAGAACTTTTAATTAAAACAACTGAATATAATCTCCCAAAATACGTTAAAATTCTGATACTTCTAAAATTTAAAATTATTGCCAATTTTAAATTGCAGTTGATTTTCTAGCCAACTATCTACTGTTCTTAATTACAAGAACAATTTCAGTAGTAAATTGATAAAGTTATGTTTAATACTGAAGGCTGTGGTGACTGTTCGAGTCCATGCTATTTTGCCATTTCAGTCTTAATCATCCTCGACTTAATTATAATGAGAGCATTTTAACCAAAGCAGTGATTATTGTTTCTGAGGCCGTATCCTGAGCCTTTATGGTTTGGCTTCTAATATACATATCAGTGCACATGCTTATGCATAAATATATGTAAATTATATTTGATATTTCAAAATCAGAAGTGCAAGGAGCTATGAGCTAAACATTTTACTATGACACATTTCAAACATACATAGAAGTAGATATGCTACACCATGATCTAGATTTTAACAGTTAACACTTTAATATTTGCTTCATCTATTTTTAATGAAGGACTTAAAGAAAATCCAAACAATATAAAATTTTATTCTATTTCCAGATGTATCTCTAAAAATAAGGACATTTTTATAATACTGTTTACCATACATTATTATTAACAATAATTCCTTATTCTAATTTCCAGGCTATATTCAAATTTTCCCATTAATCTAACAAAAGATTTTTGTTAGTTCAATGGAGATTGAAATAATGTTGCATTTGTTGAGTTCCTTAAATCTCTAAATCTCTAGAGCAATTCTGTCCAATAGAACTTTCTTCAAGGATGGAAATGTCCAATAGACTGCAGACCAATGTGCTACCACTAGCTATGTGTGGATACTGAACACTTGAAATTGGCTAGTGCCACCAAGGAACAGAACTTTCAGCTTAATTTAATTTAATCTAATCTAATTTAATTTAATAGCAAGTTAAATAGCCACATTTCCTTCCTGTCTTGCTGGAATCAGCCACTTCTCCAAGGAGCTCTGTCTTAGTTGGCCAGGACTGCCGTAGCAAAATGCCACAAATTGAGTGGCTTAGAACATCGTAAATGTGTTGTCTCGCAGTTCTAGAGGCTCCCAGTCCTAAACCAAGGTGGCGACAGGGCCCTGCTCCCTCTGAAGTCTGCAGGGAAGAATCTGTTCCATTCCTCCTTCCTGCTTCTGGCAGTGGCTTGTTGGCAATCCAAGGCGTTCTCTGTCTCAGGTTGCACTCTCCACTGTCTGTGTCCAAATTTCCCCAGCCATATTGGATTAAGGGCCCAACCTACTCTAATATGACCTCATTTTAACTTGCCTGATTAGATCCGTAATGACCCTATTTCCAACTAAGTCACATTCTGAGGGACTGGGGATATCTTCTCAGAAAACACAATTCAATCCCTAACAAGCTCTGAGATCTTTTAGTGGTAAACGGTATGTAGATACCAAAATCAGGGTGCAAAATACGCTCATAGTTATGTGGGCTTTCATTGAGAAGCAGTGAATTTTAATGATTCAAAACTTTTCATCTATCCTCTAATTTATAAACTGCAACCAGTAAAGGGATTGTGTGAGCCATTATGCACAAATATGTTCTGTTTGTTTTAAAAATTTATACTTAATCTTTTTCCAAAAGGAATTTGAGGCAGCTGCATAATCTTATAATGGTTGGGTTTCTTTTTTAAAAAAATAGTTGCTTTAATTTTAAATTGTAAAGGCAAACAGGGTACTCATATTAAAAGTGTTCTGAGATGTCTTTGGTATTTGCGTCTTTCATGTGGCTCAGGCTGTGTGAGATACTTGTGTTGTAATGTTGTCAGTATTCAGCCTTTTCCTTGCTTTTGTGCTGGTAGAGGAATGAGCTGTAAAAACCATCCCTGAGGAGGAATTAGAGAAAAAGTTTAGCCAGGAGAGCCTGCAATTTGGAGCAGGAAAGGCAGAGTCACTGTGAAACCCTCCTGTATTCTGCTACTCAGAAGTTGCCCTGAGAGAGATGCCACCTGGGGGGATTTGTGTCTTGACAGGGGGCTGGCTTTTTCTGCCCCCTTTCCTCTTTCATCAAAGGATTGGGGTAGGACTTGGGGTCCTTACAAAGAGGCAGACACACAGCTCCCTCCTCAGCAAGGAGCAGAGAGCTGCTTTTTTCCCCAGTATGCTTTCAGCATGCTTTACATTTTGAAATAAGTACATTATGCTAATAAACACTTCTTTAAGGTAGACATTTTTATTGATAGATCCGAAACGATACTTAAGTGACAAACCTTCTGAACTTCTGTAGTTTTCTCTTAAATTATTTTACTTTTATTCCTATTTAAAACCCAAGTGTAAAAGAAGTATTCATAAACTTTTTACTCACTGGCTTTCCTCTTTTTTGTAACCACAGAGTGACAGCCTTAAATTTTAATTTCCTGACTTGGCTTGTCATGGCCTTACTTTTTTAAAACAGTGAGTTTAATTTAAGGAAATTTCTCAGCACAACATCAAAGAACTTTTAAATATTGTTAGCAAGTGACATTCACCCCCCGCCGCCCCAGTGTTTTGGTTCAGTGTGTTTTGGACTGCTCCTATCTTCATAGGAATGGTTTATGAAATTATATATTCTTCCCCCCAGCCCCAAAATGGGCCAAACCTTTTTGCTTGACAGACTTTGCAGAGTTGTGTAATAAACTAGCAAGACGGTGACAAGAACTTGGATTCTAGTCTCGATTACACCATTTTTTAATTGCATGACTTCAAACTAGTATTAATTAACCTTTTTGGAGCAAAATGCTCTTGTTTATAAATTGAGGAGCATAGTGTATCAGTTTATGCTCCACTCACCACACAAGGTTGCTGTGAAGAGCAAATGGCTTTAATTTTGCTTTCAAAATGGCGGCACACGAGCAGACACACCCTGGTGGCCTTATGGGTACAGGCTGCACAGTCCTTGTCGTTAGAAACCCAGCGAGGGGCCCCACCAACGGCCCTTCTGGTTGCTGGTGTGCTGTTTCCTCCAGCATGCTCTCTCATATTCCCTGTTCTGCCCTTTCAGAACTGTGTCAGTGGGTCACCAAAAGAGACGGCTGATTCAACTGATTCCTTGAAATAAAGGTAGTCACATCTCTTCGGTGTTATAGAGATGAAACAGCTAGCTTGCTGATTTTCTGTTTCTCTGCAGCTTGTGATGGCATGAGGCAAACCTGGAGACAGCCCACATAGGATGCACATTCTTAGCGTGATGTGCCATCATTGCCCCCATCCTTGGCCATCTCTGCACTCATTTGGTTCTCTCTTTTGGTGACTTTTTTCCACTTACCCTGGCAAAAATTAACAAAGTTCTTAGTAGTATTTCAGTGACCTGCTTTTAATATATGTTATAAATTAAGCAAGCCTTGGGGTTGCCTTGATAAAGGCTCAATGAGTGGGGAAAGTTTGTGGCGCACAAAGGCAGAGCGCCCTGCCCCAGACATGACAAGATGTGGGTTTTTTATTTAGTGACACTTAGAGAAAACAAACACTCAGCGATTGAATCTTCCTCGGGCCAGCAAAGATCAAATTGCTTTAGAGCAATTTGGCACTTGTCTTCATCTTAAGAGTCTGGAACCAGTGTGTGACTAAGGAAAGAGCTATTCTTCCAAAAAAAAAAAAAAAAACAAAACAAAAAAAAACTGTGATGCCATAGGCTGTGTGATATAAACTGTTGGAAAGTATACAAACACGTAAGATGAAGAGGCCCTTAGAGACATCTGGGACAGACTCCAAATTTGGGGAAGCTTCATCCTCATTACAGGTCATGAACATAGACTTGGGTGCGGAGTGGGAAACAATTGTGATGGAGCAACTTCCAGGCACCATCTGGAGCATCAACCTCCCTAAACTTTTTCTTCTGGTGGTAAAATATACATAACATTTGCCATCTTAACTATTTTTTAAGTGTACAATTCATTGACATTAAGTACCTTCACAATGATGTACAACCATCATTATTTCCAGAATGTTTCTATCCCCCCATTAAACAATAATACCCCTTCCCTCTCCCCATACCCAGCCCCTGGTAACTGCTAATCTACTTTCTGTCTCTATAAATTTGCCTGTTCTACATATTTCATATAAGTGGAATCATACAATATTTGTGCTTCTGTGTCTGTCTTCTTTTACTCAGTGTAAATTTGCAAGGTTCATCCATGTGATCGCATGTATCAGAACTTCCTTCCTTTTTGTGGCTGAATAATATTCCGTGATATGGAAAGACCACATTTTGTTTATCCATTCGTCTGTTGATGGATGCTTGGGGTGTTTCCACCTTTGGCTGTTGTGAATAAGGCAGCTATGAACATTCATGTGCAAGAATGTGTTCAAGTCCCTGTTTACAATTCTTTTGTAATCCCCTAACTTTTAAGGCTCTTTTCTATGGAAAATTAGTAACCCTGAAATTGGGAGCATTTAATTGGTTGTGCAGACATAGGGAGGCCTTTACATGTGAGAAAAGTTTGATAACCATTGAGCTTATCTTTAGCAACATTTCATCCCAAGATTTGCCCTGCACTTTCAAGACATAATTAAAGTTTTCTACATTATCTCTTAAAACTGACACATTTTTAAAAGATACCCTTTTGGGAGGGAATTCGTAGTTTTAGAATGTTTGTCCAGGGTAGATATTTTCTTCATATGGGTTGAATAGAAGAATCAGATCATTCTTAAATTTCTTATTCTTTTCAACACCACCCATACTTGCTTACTACTTAAAAAAAAATAATAACAGTGCCATCTCAGGAATTCCTTTGATTTTTAAAAAACTTTTTTTGTGATTTATACAAGTTTCCTATTAGATCTGAGTTGTAAAACACATTATTTGCGAAGACTTTTGCCCTCAGCAGCCATTGTGTGAGGTTACTATATGAATATAACAGTAGTAGCCGTTGTTCATTCTGATGAAAAAAAATAATTCATATTCTAAATGAAAATGTGAGGCAAATACTGACAAAAAAATCACTTGTGGACCTGGTTTTATTTATCCAAGTATTTATTTAAAGAGCTTTAACAGGATATCCCAGTTAAAGCTTTGACAGACTGTTTATAGTTCACTTCTGCCCGGGGGCCATTAAAGACACATTACAGGCTAAGCCAGAGGATGTGCAGAGAGCATTAGTAATGCTGGAATGAATCGGGAAGAGTGACACATCTGGAATGGCACATGGGTTAGTAACTTAACAGGAATTCCTGTGCAGAAATCCATACTTATCAATCCTTGAGAATGAATGAAACCAAAATGTAAGGATAAGGAATCAGCAGGATGCAAAAAGATATATGTGACAGAATTAAAACATATTCTTCTTTAGACAAAGACATGCAATCCTCCTTTGTCAAACCCATTCTGTCTGCTTGAGAAGTTGGCCTGGGGCTCCCAGGCTTCAGGGTAAGAAGGGAGAAGGAAATAGTAAGAAGGAGGCAGCTGCCACTTTGGCTCTTGGCTCTCCTTCTACCTGAGGACCCGGCCTTCCCCGCCTTTTTTTTCATTTCTTGTTGGTGCTCTGGCAGCACAGAAAGGATCTGCCACACCTACCCTGGCCCTTCTGGTCCTCCCCACGGGGTCTCCGTGCCCTGGTGTTTGCCAGTTCTGGGAGGTCCAGGAAGCTCGGTCCAGTCTTACTCCTCATTGGCCCTGCTCTTTGCGGAGTGCACAGGCCTGAAACCTGGGCTTGCTGAGAATCACAAAATTCAGTCAATTCGATTTGTTTCTTGGTAAATTCTATTTTGACTTAGGAGAAGCTGATTGTTTGAAACATTTTCTTAACATACTGATTTAAAATGCATGGTACCTTCTTTATATCGATCTTGTTTTAAATATCTGGTCTCAGGGGAAGATGCCAAACGTGAATAAAGTGTTGAGCCATGTGGGAGATCTAACAAGGAGAGAGTTGAGGTTCAGATTGAGCATACATTATTAAGCTGATAATATTTAGTATTATTACATTCTCCGGAACAGACTTTGGGAAGTCTGAATCAATTTAAGTATCAGATTGCAAAGGATCAGAACTTGACTTTCACTAGGAGGCAAAGTAAAGTATGCATACTTAATTTATATCTTTAGGAAATTAAACCTATATTAGCTGAAGCCTAGGTAACTTGGAAATGTTTAACCAGAGCTAAACAGAAATGACCCCTCCATCCTTGCTCCTCACTTTGATCTCCATTCTCATTTTCTTTCACCTTTTTCCCCTCCATTTGTTTGCATGCATTCTTGCAAGATGTGTGTTTTTGTTTTGTGACTGTATTTTAGGGTAAAATTTAAATTTATCTATGAGATAATACACTATGATATTTCATTTTGCTTCCTCTTTTGTCACTTGCTTTTTTTTAAGATCCATGCACTTGGCTCTGTGTCCAACTAATCAGTTGCTTCTAAGCACTGCATAGTTCTCCGTGGTAGGCAGATGTCGTATTCACTGTCAAATGATACTTACTGTATATCACATTGCTAAGGTGACTATGCACATAAGCTCAATAATTGTAAAGATAACATTACACTTTATTTTTTCAGTAGTTTCTTGTGTTAATCTAGTGGTCGAGTGCTGTAAAGAAAAAAATCTGCAATAACGTGTAGGCAGCGAATTACACTAAAATATGTCAATTGGATAAACAGCTACATACCGGAGAAAGAGGTTATGTATATTTGATCCACGTGCTTGAGCCTAGAGAAACATCATTTATTCAGAACAGTTTCAAAGAATTCTATAAATACCTTGGTGATTTCATTGAGGAAAACATCAAATATGACCTAGTGGCAGAGTCAGCCCAGGAGTTCTGTCATCTTTGTCCTTTTTGTGATGCACACAGCTCCTGAAATATATTACGATACTCCATCTTGGTATGTAGTATTTCAAGTTATGTGTTGAGCCTCTGACCAACTCTCATCATGCCTAACAAGGGCTCTTAAGAAGCAGCATGTTCTGTTCTTTGGCGGGGGAGGCTCTGGCGTCACACTGCCTGCTTCACATTTTCACTCCATCACTTCCTAATTGGGTGATCTTGAACGTGTCACCCAAGGTCTCTCTTCCTTTGAAACTACCTAGTCACAAGACAGGTGAAGTTACTGGTACCTGTACCACAGGTGTTTCATCTTGAGAATGAGATGCAGTGATACTCATCAAACCTTTAGAAGCACTTAAACCTCTAAAGGTTTAAGTGCTTGTTAAACGTTATTTGTCCTTTAATCCACTGTAATCCACTGTATCCCTACTACGTCCCACAAGCAATGCACGAATTGCAGCTTCCTGGCTCTTTCCTTCTATTTCCCTGGCCTGGGTTACAATCCTTCTTTCCCACCCTCTAGCTCAGTCCTGCCTGCCCCTTCCCCCCAGAGCATTGTCCTGGCAACTCCTCCATGCCCCATCCCCTGTTCACCTGGGGTTGACACCACTAACCTTTCCTGTGCTGTTATTATCCCACCTCCCGAAGGTCTGAAGCTCTGGAGAGCAAAGGGTTTGCTTATTCTTCTTTTGTCCCATGGGGAAAACAATCCCTTTTAGATGTCTGTGCCAGGGATGGGTGTACTTTTTCCAAACTATTGATTTGATTTTGAGCTTATAGGCATCACATTTTTTATCTGATTGTGTTTCTGTTTCCCTCTTTGCACTGAGTGGTAGAGAGCTCAGTCAAGCCGGTAGTTTGCATCAACCTGGTGCACTGTCGTGGCAAGGATTCTGTGTACAAATTTCATCCCATCTTCATATTATTTATTTTTCCACATTTATTACACAGTGACTCTGCTTTCTGCACTTTTAAAACCCTGTTATCTTGTATTTCTGTTGTTAAGTAACTTAAAATCCTTTTGCAAACTAAGCAGGGGCAGAAATGCTACATATTTTGGTCTGAGTGTGGAAGGAGCCGAGCCACTCCACCACATACCTGCAAGTGGCCTTGGGCAAGTTACCTCCACTCTCAAGTCTTGGTTTTCCAGCGTGACTAAAGAGACGATGAACCTACCGCACAAGGCAGCCATGCCATTTAAATGAGATCACGTGCATGAAGTCTAAGGCACTGTAGCTGACATTCAGACGAGGCCCATTAGCCACTGGCTCCCTCATGTATCCTCCGCTGTGTCTTTAAAAGTTAAGCTATACCAATAACCAGATATTTGTAAACTAATTGATGGAAAAACATATGCCACGTTTAGCAGGTGATGCTTAATTCAGGCACTCACCAATTTGCTTAATGAACACATGCCTGCCACTGGCCTTAGGTATATGGAGAACTGTCTTCCTTCATAGGGTCTCCAACTCTCTGAAATTAAAGCATGAAGTAGTTGTATCTCATGACACCATTTGGAGTGGGTTCACTGCTGATAAACCATATCATTCAAGAATGCTGGAGTCCTGGATGTCAGGGAGTTAAGAGACTATCTGAGAAAGACTTCCTAGTGTCCGCCACTTGTTAAACGCCCATAAAAATGTCATGGACTGTTGTATTTCATATCCCGGCTCTGCTGGGGTCGGGAATCCGTCTGTGGACTGAAGGATGTGCTTGCTCTCTGACCTCGCTGCCGCCCTCTCTCTCTCCCCCTTAGCCTTGCAGCGGTGCCTGGGAACCTGCATCCTGCGGGAAGACGGAGGACCAGGTCACGGCTTCCGGTCCGGCTCGGAAATACGTGAATGCCTTCTCCACCCGGACGCTGGTCATGTGACAGCTGCCGGACAAGCATTATGGTTTTCAGAACACTTCACCTTGACTTGAGATATTTCATTCCTCTACATGAAACTTTTCATGCATGGGAGAAGAGACTATTTTTGTTGTGGTACAACAGTTGAGAGCAGCACAAAGTGCATTTAGTTAGACGAAATCTTATTGGATTTCACCCAACTAAAAGGATTTTTTAAAAAATAAATAACAGTCTTACCTAAATTATTAGGTAATGAATTGTAATCAGTTGTTAGTATCTTAATGCAGATTTTTTTAAAAAACATAAACTGATTTTTCTGTAATTTAGAGTATCCAACATACCAGTATTTTCTCCTTGGGATGAGTTCTTTGAAATTTTTCATGATGAAAGGTACTCCAATATTTCACTTTTCTCAATCACTAAACACA
Organism: Choloepus didactylus; assembly: GCF_015220235.1. Taxonomy (NCBI): domain Eukaryota; kingdom Metazoa; phylum Chordata; class Mammalia; order Pilosa; family Megalonychidae; genus Choloepus; species Choloepus didactylus. The sequence continues at coordinate 12,236,519 of NC_051313.1, read as the reverse complement.
ATAAAGACATTGATTAAAAAAGAAATCAGTACAAGCATTACTTTAAATGTTGGCTTAACACCATGTGACAATAAATCAAGATTGTAAATGCTCATTTATGGTTAATAATGTTGGAGGTACATTTATTGTACTAAACCATCTTATGAGTTTTTTGTTAGCTTGCTTGAAAATTATTACTGTATGAAATAGTTTTATAAAAAATTATATTTTTATTCAGTAATTTAATTTTGTAAATGCCAAATGAAAACTGTTTTGCTGCTATATGGTCTTAGCCTGTAGAATGCTGCTAGAATCAGAGGGGCAGTAGAGCTTTGGACGGAAAGAAAACAAACTTGGTGTTAGGTAATTGTGCACTAGTATTTCAGACATTTTTATTTTTTATATATACACATACTTTTTTTTTCCTTTTGTAATACATTGGAAAACTTGTTTGGGAGATTTTTGCATTCATTGTTTTTGTAACTGTTGGTTTATGAGAGTACGCATTGCACTTCTACTTTGGGAGATCTGTGTTGTCGATGTCGTGTGTTTTGTTTTGCGTTCAGCCTGACTGTTCGTTCACTCTGGGGTCGTGTGTGTGATCAGCAGCCCCTCGGTTTCCAAGCGTCGGGTCTCAGAACTGCCGCGCGGAGCTTGTGTCTGCAGCTGGGAAGACCGAAGCCCGGAGTCAAGAGCCAGCTGCTGCCTTAAGAATATTTGGTGCCAGATGGCCGGCACTGAACTTTTGATATGACAGTGTATTTACTGCCTTGTAGAAAAATAAAGCTGTGTTCTTATTTTACATACTTTTGACTTCAGTCTTGTTCATGATTGTGGACAATCGTTATACATTTAAGGAAATGGAGTGCTTCCTCTCTAAGTAACCTGCACAGTATCCAAACTCGATGTGAAGAGGCCAAGAATCATTACTCAAACAAGGTTAAATAGTTCATAAAATAGTCATGTGCAGAAAGACAACCAGAGGGAATGTTCTAGACTGTGGTGTCAGGGTTCCGGTGGGAGATGGGTGGTGCGTTCCAGCTGGGATAAGGCGAGGACAGTAAGTTCTTTCTCACGGGGACTGACGGTGCTGATGTGGGCAGGTGGAGGAGTTCCATGGGGGTGGTGCTGGCCTGACGGGTCCTGCCACCTTCAGGGAGTCAAGGAGAGCAGGAGGCTCGAGAGCAACGGCCACCACTGACAAGGGCACAGTCCCCCACGGGGATCCCACGGGCCTCCCCTCCCTGCCCAGGGCTCCTCCTTGGCAGGACCCACCAGAAGCCGGAGGGCAAGGGAGCACCCTGGTGTAAGCCAGAGAGAGCAGAGCACCGGAGGACGGGTGTCTGGAGTGACAGGGTCACAGCATCCCAGCCCAGTGACCGTTCAGCCCAATACCCCCATTTTACAGATCAGTCTCCACTGGCTTCCATCCCCAGCTCAGTGTTCTTTTCACTGTGCAGCAATATCCCTTTCACACAGGTTCCTTAGAATATCGTTGAGTCGCAGCTCCAGCTCAGACTGAATTCTCATGTGCATGATATTAAATACTTAGGGTTTGCAGAGACAAGACAATTACTCATCTTTAAGTTTGCTTAGTATTCTTTGATAGATAATAACACGTCGCTCTAATGCTGGGAAGCTTTTTATACTCAGGTCCTCTGAGACTACTTTTCCAGGGGCTGACCTGCCACTTACTAATAGTGTGAACTTGGACAAGTCACTAACCTCTCTGAATCTTGTTTTCTTTATCTGTGAAATTAGTTCATTCCTACAATACACTTAAGGAAAGCACTATACACATAGTGTTATTACCTGTGCTTTCCATAATTAAACGATGCAAGCTGTGTGGGGTGCCAAATGCTCATCTGCTGACAACGTGTATTACCAACTGCAAAGTTAAACTTCGGGATCTCATTATAATTATTAGAATAAATTAATGGTGAGAGCGAACCCAATAACTAGAGACTGAAAAGGAAGCTAATGAAAAGTGTAAATTTATAGTTTATGTGCAAACACTCACACTCAACTTCACAAGCATCTATAAAACATGTATTTGTTCTGATCATTTTATAACCATCCTGATCTCTACAATGGGGATTTGAGTAATAAAATAAATGGAAATGGTATTATTTATGACTGAAATAAATTGTTACTGCCTGTAGAGCTTATATCCAGTTCCAACACTTTTCAGTGTCTTGGCCTTTATATGGGACTGATGATTCAAGGAGATGAGAAAGATGTCCAGGGAAGAGGTTCTTTGTGTCTAGAAATTATACATTATTAGAACTGGAAGGAAACTTAGATATTATAAGGGGCTTCCCATAAGGGACTCAGAGCACTGCTTTGTAGAAAGAAAAAAATGTTTGGGGACCCTCCTGCCTTGGTTTGAATTCAGACCCTGCCCTTTACCAGCTCTGTGGTTTTGTAAAAGTTTTACTTACTCGCTTTAAGCTTCATTTATTTATCTATAAATTGAGGGAAAAAAGCATCTCAAGGTCCCTGGGTATTGTGAATGTTCCATGAGATAGTATATGCAATCTTGCACCCCTGTAAAATGTTTCAGGGAATATTGATTAGATGAGTCACAACAATAACTCAGGAGAGATCACAGAAAAAACATGTCTGTTCTGCAGCGTTGGAGACATGAGCACTACAGAGCCCACATCCTTGAGGGCCTGCCAAATCTATTTCCCGATTAAAATGAATGTTAAATCTAAAGTACGTCTCTAAATATCGCTAATCGTTCTAACAGATATTCAAATATATTTATAAGTTTCTCATTCTGGTACAAATGTATGTGGAAATATAGGGCCTATGTTTCCTTAAATCTGCAATTTATTGGTTTCAGTTGGTTTCTAATTTGAAAAAACTATCAAGTAGCTAAAATGTGATATGGTCCCATCACACTGCATTTCTAAGCCTTATGAGTCTGGCACTGATTTTTCTCTTTTAATCATTACTATCATAAAATAAATTTTTCCTTATTCCTTAATTTTTGATGGTAGAGTTGAGGAAAGCCAAAACAGAAACATTTAAAAAACGAAGTTGACTTGCATACAATTATTCATAGTAATTTTGCTAACTAGATAGAGCAAGAGGGAGCTGAACTAAAAATCTTGTTAGTGTTTTGGTAATAAATAGCTAAGAATTATTTTTTCCCTGCAATTTTATTGAGATATATTCACATACTATACAGTCATCCACAATGTACAATTGTTTACAGTATCATCATATAGTTATGCATTCATCACCACAATCAGCCCTTGGACACATACATTACTCCAAAAAAAAAAAAAAAAAAAAAAAGAAATAAAAATAAAAATGAAAGTAAAAAAGAATACCCAAAACATCTCATAGCCCCCATTCCCTCCTATTATTCATTTACATTTTGTCCCCATTTTTCATCTGTCCAAACACTGTATAAAGGGTGTGTGAGCCACAGGGTTTTCACAATCACACATTCACCTCATATAAGCTACATAGTTATACAATTGTCTTCAAGAATAAGAATTACTTTTAATTAACATTCAAATATTTTTGATACTAAGGTTGACATTGAAGAGCTCCTGTCTGCAGCGTAAAGGAGGCTCATTTGCCTTGTGGACCATGTTTCTCCCCTTCAGCTGGTATGTTCTGAGCACCCTGTGAGCTGGGGGTTGTGTTTGTGGCTGGGGTTAGAGTTCAGAACAACACAGACAAAATTCCCTGCTCCCCTGGGCTTACAATCTGATGGGAGACAGAGATGAGTAAGTGGATAGTTGGGACATGGTTTTAACGGGGAAAATGGAGACCTTAGGAGGAACCCCAGTCCTAGACTTGGAGGAGCAACACAGGTTTCCTACAGAACTAAGATCCAAGTGGGGCTGAGATGAGGCCAGGCTAAAGTGGGGGGCAGGGTTGGAGGGGGCAGGGGAGTGATGTTTAGCCTTTGAAGCTTGCTGGAGAAAAGTACCCACAGAGGGTGACTTGTCGTACTTTAAATTCATGATGACAAACTGCAAACAGGCACTCAGGCAATTCTCCTGCCCATTATATTCTCTAGCCTATACCCTTTTCCATGCTCAGGACCTCGTCCCACCTCCTCCTCTGAAACCCGTAAGCCCACCTCCACCCAACGCCCAGCTGACAACCTTGATGCAGACACCAATGAGAAAACAGAAGCAGTCCACAGCCACCCTCGTCTTCCCACCCCAAAGCCATGCTCCTGCTGCCTGGGGGCCGGCCTCTGCTTCCCTCTTGTTCCATCCAGGCCCTTGCAGTTGGGCCCTGTGAGTCACCCCTCGGTACTCTCAGGACCTGCACCAGCCGGTATTATCTCTCTCCTGTCTCCTCAGGGTCTTCCTTTCTCCTGGAACATGCCAGCAGTAAAATTAATCACTCCCCCTTTCTCCCACATCTCCATCACCCCACGCCATTTGTCTGCTCCTCTTTGCAGCAGAGCTGCTTAAGGGAACTTTCTCGGTCACCACCTCCACTTGGTCACCACCTCCACTTGGTCACCACCTCCACTTGGTCAGCACCTCCACTTGCTCACGTCGCCCGCTCCCCCAGCCCCTCTCCACCACGCTTGCCTGGCCAGAGCCGCCAATGACCCTGTTGCCAAATCCCCAGGCCCCTTGTCCTTGGCCTATTGGGGGCCTTCAGCAGAATCGACACTCCCACTTCGTTGCACAACTTTCCTCCTGGCTTCAGGACACCTGGGCCTCAGTTTTCCTCCTTCCTCGCTTGTCTCCTGCCTTGCTCCTCCTCCTCCCCTTGGCCTTGAGGTGGCTCTCCGCCCCTTCCTTCTCCATCTTTCTCCCTAAGGGATCTCATCAGCGACTTTGCTTTAAACACCTTCCCCACCCCTAGCCCTGACCTCGCTCCAGAATTCAAGACTCCCACAAATAATTCCGTGCTGACATCTCCCTCCAAATTAGCATCTTAAATATAGAACAACCAAAACAGAACTTTTTTTTTTTTCCCATCACTTTATCTCTTCTGGGTGTGATACGGCAGAGTTCCCCCACTTGATCTCCCAGCTCAGCAATTTGTTCTTCAGGGGTATTCCTTGGGTTACTAATCCCATTTACTGAGTTATTTTAACGAGCATGTTTTTTTGTAACCATGTTTTCCACTTATTTCTTCCTTATTCTTTTAGTTTCTGTTTCATGTTGCATATTTTCTTTATTTGAAGATTTTAGTGATTATTTTACATTTATTATTTATCCACTCCCTTAATTATGCTGCTTCTTATTTTATTTATTTATTTATTTATTTTTATTTGTAGGTTTGCACGAAATTCATACAGAAAATATATCCACGTACCCTCTCCGTTATTAACACCTGGCATAAGTGTGATACCTTTGTTGCAAGTAAGGAAAGAATGTTATTATAATTGTATTTGATTTACCTTAGTGTTCCCAGTTTGTGTTGTCCAGTCCTATGTTGTTGTTGTTTTCTAAAATTTTTATCCTAATAATTTATATATAACCCCAAATTTCTCCTTTTAACCACATTCAAATCTAATAATTCAGTGCTGTTAATCATGTTCATCACGTTGTGCTACCAAACAACTCTTACGTGTTCAAATGCTTCTATTTTTCTCTTTCGTGGTAATCGCCCTACAATTGACTTAATTTCTCAAGGCAAAAATCAGTCATCCCTGATTTCTCTCTTTACCTTACCACCCCTCCTTACACCCTGTGCTCACAAAGAGCTGTGAATTCAACCTCCAAAACATATCTCAAACATGCCCACTTCTTCTCCATTGTCAGTAAGGATATTATTAGCAATGATAAGAAAACCAGCATTTGTTAAATGCTCACTTTATGACAGGTGGTCTTCTAAGGCCCTACATGTACCAACATAGATAATTCTCACAGCAGCTCTTTCAATCTAGGATACCATTGATTAAGTGATACATGGTCATTTCATGTATCATTAAGGTAGAAAAATGGCACCACCAATTAAAACCAGAACAGATATGCTACAATGTGAAAAACAAATGAGCATCTCAGAATTGATGGCATATAGCAAGAACCATTATCATGATAACTTAATAAATGTGTGATATCTGGGAGACGCCCAGGGCCACCCTGCTAATAAGTGGTGGAACCAAGGAATGAATCAAGGTAGCCGGGCACTTAACCCCATTGTGATATGATGCTCCCACATAGAGGGAATGCAACAGTGTTTGCTGAACGAAAGAAATGAGGGAGGGAAAGGAAGGGAAGGAGGAAGGAGAGAAAGGAGGGAAGGTTCCCAGCAGAGAACACTGCTAAGGACTGAGAAGATGAGAAAGACCAGTTCAGCAGGCTGGGGGGGAAGAGAAAGATGTGAGGCTCAAGAGGAAAGCCCTATAAATACTTCCAGTGAGTTTGAACTTTGTCCTTGGAGATATGGGAAATCATTGAATGGTTTTAAGCAGGGAAATAAAATGCTGATTGATATCTGATTTATTTAAATAATTCTGTTCAAATCTCTTTTTTTGTAGCTTGTAAAAAATTAAACCACAGGTGAGAAGTGCCAAATGATTGCAGTCTGAGCTTTACACCCAGTTAATTGGATTTTACATAGCACATTTCCTGCTGCTTAATTTCAAAAGAGAATGCTTTAATACCAGAAAAGCTTATTGAAAAAACTCTTTTACACTTAAGTTCATAAAGGTTGTTTTCCCATTTTATAGTCCATAAAACAAACAGTCCAGGAACAATTGTTTACATTAAATGTATTTTTCTCCTTTAAGATAAGAATATTTTGAACCAATAACCAGTAATTTATTTAACATCTTCCTTGTGTTGTTCAACAGCCAACTCCTCCACTGACTCTTGTTTTTGTTTTTGTTTTTTTTAATACAATGTAATCCTTGATTAGCCTGATATTTTGCCCATTAAGGAATCATGGCAACATTTGTTCCGGAAGGTGTCTTCAGCTTACTTTTGTATTTATTTTGTCTAACTCTTTAATCTACAACACATTCTAGTCCAGCAGTTCTCGGACTTTATTGGGAGTCAGAACCGCATTGGGAACGTGACTAAAATGGAAATTCTTGACACCACCCTCAGGACTCTGGTTCACAAGTAGGGCATAGGCCCCGAGCGTTTTAACTCACTTCCCCAGGTGATTCTAACACATGTGGTCTGAGAGGACCCCCACTAACAGGAAAACACTGTTTTATTCCCCCTACCCTGTGTTTACCTTCTCAGCATTCCTCATAGCTTTCTAATTCCTGTGGAGCCCACATTTTTAAATTAAAATATCCATCAGTCTAAAACGCCTATAGAACATTAAAAAAATCTTAAGCCCCTAAGTATAAGTAGATTTCCTTAAATGCAGAGAATCATTTATTACAGTTGTTGGTGATTAAGGCTAATCTCTGCCTTTGGGATCCATCTTTTGTTTGATTTTTACAATATATAGGGAAGCATAATTTTATCCAGAGTCTATCTGCATCTCTTTAACAATGTGGTTCTATTGCATGTGATCTGTCAGAAGGAATTTTTACCTCAAGAAGTTTAGTACATAAACAAAAACAATCAACCATTTTCATCCAGAAGTCTTTGATTTTTAACCAGTCTCAAATCAGGTGGTGGTTTTTAACCTGTCTCAAATCAGCTTGTTTGAGTCACTTCCAGCGTCCTACTTTAGGATTTCTATTTAACTGCAGGAAGTATTTGATCCTGTCTATAGTTGCAAAGCACACAAAGGTCCTCAGATTAAAGACAAAATTTGAAGACAGCTTCAGCAGCCCACAGACGTTGGAGTACCTAGGATAGAACTAGGATGTTTTTCTGATAGAAAACATTCACCGAAGTGAATTCCTAAGTTACTGAATCACCCTTAGTCAGCGTAAGGATCTGTTTTCATTCTGTCGTTCTCTAAAAATTTGAATCCATCCTCCTGTTCTTTATTGATCCCACTATCTAAAGATGCAAGAAGTTTCTCTCCAGCTCCTTCGTCAGCCCCTCCCGTCAGCTGCAGCTGTGACCGCCTGTTGGGCCAAAGCAGACAGGAAGGATGGGGACTGTGAGGGCAGCAGGGGACGTGGCCTTACTCAGACCATCCCAAGTCCATTTTCCTCCCCTCATTTCAAACCTGCCCAAGTGAAAGGACATTAAAACATGTATTCTGGGTCAACCTAGTGAACTGAAGACATGAAATCACTGCTGCTCCATCATGAAATTCCAACATAATAGGAAAAGGGAAAAATGGGACATGAGTACACAGCTCACAGAGAACAGAAAACAACATGTAAGCATTTATTGGCCAAGAACCTAATTCATTCATTTATTCAACAAATATCTGTTAAACACCTCCCTGTGCAAGACCAATTTCAGAACAATTCCAAACATATATACATAATTACTGGCAGAGCTATATTTTCTTGGATGTCCCAAAAGCATTAACTAAGAAAAAAGTCTATTTCAGATTTGCCTTTTTTTTAAGTAAACATATTTTTTTAGATCTAAAATTGTCCTATTTTATGATTAACATTTCTGACACCAGGCTGTGTCTTTAACATGGTCTTGACTTTTCTTTCTCTGAAAAGTGATATCATAAAATCTGAAGAGTTGTGTTCACTTCGGCAGCACATGTGCTAAATCTATAGGGTCTTAGAATTATGATGGCATCAAATAAAGGAAGAGCTTGGAAGTTAGAAGCAGAAATTTCAGAAAGGACTCCTAGCTTTTAATTAGTAATGAAGCCAACCTATTGCAGCTCCCCATGTGCTTTGTCCATTTTTCCCAGGTGCCTCAGAGCCACATGCCCCACTTTGGCTCACGAGTTCATGCAGGCCAATCCTCTCTGGGGCAGAAACCCCTTTTACCGCCAGTGTGTAACCCAATGCCCAACGTGTAGTAGGTGCTCAATAAATACTTGGACACTCCATGAGTGAGCAGAGTTAGCAGCCCTGCGTCGTCTCACCTCCCCTCACCTACGTGACTATGGTCAATCTCATCTATCAGGGTCTGTTTGCTCCTGTACAAAATCAGGAGTTTGGATCAGCTTAGCCACAGGAGCCCTTCCAGCTCCAACAGCCTACGAGTAAGTGAAGTCATTCAGATGCTGCAAACGGAAAAAACTACAGTGATTTTAGAGGATTTCTTTCAAGTGTGTATTGCTCTTGACAGCATTTGATAAACACCAATTGTAGTAGAAGGGAGAGGACTTTCCAAGCTTTAAGGATCCTCCCCTCTCTGTCCCCAAGCCTCACAATTTCTACTTAAATGGGAATCCTCTTATTCCAAGAAACCCCCAATACTGATTGTATCACTAAAACCTACGGAATATTTAGAAGCCGTCTTGTGTCTTGGAACTAATTTGTATAGCTTTACTTATGTCAAGTAACCAGCTATTACAGGCCAAAGTCTAAGACAACTTACACCTCCTTGCTAGATGGAAAATCAATACCCTAGAACAAGGGTCAGCAAATTACAGCCCCCGCCAACGGGTTCTGGTGTACTGCCTGTTTTAGGAATTATGCTTTTGTTGGAACACAGCCTCCCCCGTTTATTCACCTGAGGTCTCTGCTTTTGCACTATAATGGCAGAGTCGAGTAGTTGCAACAGAAACAGTAGGACCAGCCAAACCTAAAATACTGACTATCTGGCCCTTTCCAGAGAAAGCTTGTGAGCCCTGCCCTAGAAGAAAGCCATCAAAAAGCACAATCGCCCATCTATTACCAGTGGGGAGACTGTGGGTTCTGATCCCATTACCTAGACCAGTGGCACTCATGATGTCTCCCCTTTGGGGCCCTCTTGTTGGCTCCGTGCTGTGAGCGTCTGTTGGGGAAACCATGCGAACCCACCAGTGTTTGATGGGTGGTGACCCACAGCTTGGGCCTCGTCGTGGGGTTCAGCTAATACTCTGGCCCAGTCCGTGTGTTCAGTTTCAATCCTCTTTCCCTTTGTAGGTTTCCAACTATGTCAGGGGTTCTCAATCTTGGCTGCATAGGATCACCTGGAGCACTTTTAAAAACACTAATGCCCAGGCTGCACCCCAGACCAAATGAAGCAAGGACTCTGGGGGTGGGATAGAGCTGGACAACACCCCAAGTGATCCTAAGGTGCAGTTGGGCTGGAGAACTGCTGCACTGGCGCCAATACCCAGGCACTGGGGGTTACCAGCTCTTTCTAACTAGACAGAAGAATATGGGCAATTATAACAAAAGATTGCGGAAGTCACTACTGCAGCCAGCATCAAATCACCCGGAGGGGTGTGAAAACACAAAGTACTGACCCCTTCTGATTCAGTAGGCCTGGGGTGGAGCCCGAGAATTGGCATTTCTAAGGAGTTCCCAGGCCTTGTTGATTCGGTTGTTCTGTGGGATCCACTTCTTGAGAACTATCATCCACAGTAAGTCCTTGTAAACGTTTGTTGAACGGATGAAGGGAGAGCTGTGGCAGCAGGCATAGCTGGTGATTATCCTACTCTAGATGCCAGCAAAAGAGCCGTGAACATGACAGACAGTCTCTGTCCTCACGGAGCTTGTACTCTAGAGAGAAATGCATAACTAAAAAGGTATGAACTCTACAAAGGGAACGCCTGGAGTTCTGTGGCAGCACACAGAAATCCCCTGGCCCCGTGGTTCCTAGCCTTCTCAGCCTCTATGCGTGTCATGTCACCAAGTTCTAGCCACACAAGGTCAGCGGGAAACAAGGACAGAACACTCACTTGGAAAAACAGAGGAGCAGGGAGACAGCGCACGTGCGAATGCTGATTGAGGAACAGAGGGTGAGGCTCGCTTCACTCAGCATCAGACCTAGCTCCTGCTTTGGTCTTTTTACCACTGATTGTAAACACGGGTCTAATTAATCAACCATAAAATTAAAGCACCTCTTGGTGGTTTGATGGGCTGGGCCCTCTACCATGGGACTTGCCCTTGGCAAGATGGCTGCTGCAAAGGAGAGGCTAGGCCTGCCTATAATTGTGCCTAAGAGCCTCCTCCCGAATGCCTCTTTGTTGCTCAGATGTGGCCCTCTCTCTCTAGCTAAGCCAACTTGAAAGGTGAACTCACTGCCCTCCCCCCTACATGGGATCAGACACCCAGGGGAGTGAATCTCCCTGGCAATGTGGAATATGACTCCTGGGGAGGAATCTAGACCTGGCATCATGGGATGAAGAACATCTTCTTGACTAAAAGGGGTATGTGAAAGGGAATGAAATAAGCTTCAGTGGCTGAGAGATTTCAAACGGGGCCGAGAGGTCACTCGGGTGGGCACTCTAACGCACAATATATATAGACAACCCTTTCTAGGTTCTAATGAATTGGAATAGCTAGCAGTAAATACCTGAAAGTATCAAACTACAACCCAGAACCTATGAATCTTGAAGACGATTGTATAAAAATATAGCTTCTGAGGGGTGACAATGTGATCAGGAAAGCCATATGGACCACATTCCCCTTTGTCCAGTGTATGGATGGAAGAGTAGAAAAACGGGAGGGAGGGGGAAGGCACCCAGTGTTCTTTTTTACTTTAATTGTTCTTTTTCACTTCAATTTTCATTCTTATTATTTTTGTATGTGTCGTAATGAAAAGGTTCAAAAATTAATTTTGGTGGTGAATGCACAACTATATAATGGTACTGTGAACAATTGAATGCACGCTTTGTATGACTGCATGGTATGTGAATATATCTCAATAAAATTGAATTAAAAAAATAAAGTACTTAAAGAGAAAAAAAAAATTAAAGCACCTCCAAGAACTCGGTGATCCTAAAGCCTCCTAGGGGAGGTATCAGTGAAGATCTATAGCTCACGCCTGATTCTCTTAGGTGACACATAGAGCTTCCAGAAGGCTAGCACATGGCAGAATGAGAGAAGGTCTCCATCTTCAGTGATGGCAAAGACCAAAGACACACTCAAGTTCCGGTGACCTCAACTGATGAGTCCTTTTCATAAGGACACAAAGAGAAGTCTGGAAGAAACAAAAGTGGTTTCAGTGGCAAAAGCATTCAGGTCTTGTGGTTGGAGGAGGTTATCTGGGCACCACGGCGGGCGGCTGGGATGGCCCCATTACCCCAAGGAATCTTGCATTCCCATGACTGCCAGGGCTGTTCCCTCTCGGCCCCTCCAACCCCTCAGCCTTCACCCACTGGTGCTCCCCCCGAGCCCCTGCCCATCTCCCTGGCAATGGCTGCAGCCTCCTTTTGTCTCTTAACCAAACAGGATGACGTGATTGTTTTCATCCTGGGCTTAAGCTTTTAATTCTTTTCTACAAACTATTATCAGAGACCCTCATTATTTCAAGCCGAGGTCCAAATAATCTTATGCAGAGAATTAATATTATAACACTCATGAACAATACACTTCACCCAGAAAAGACTTAGATGGAGTAGATTTTGTTTTCCTTACTGTGCATACCTCAAGACAGTTGCGTAGGTCCTCCAAAATTCCCTTTCCATTCCTCTAGTTGTTTCCCTGCCTGATTGCCACGTTCCTTTACATAACACCTGCTTGTCCCCAAGCAGGGAAGTTGTGGTTTGAGCAGGGGAGGAGTTGCTGCTTGGCTGCATCTTCTGGAAATCCCCCCAATCCACTTACCAAATACATCTGCACACATCAGAACACGCAGGATTCCTAAGCCACAAGTCTCAAATCCATTTATAAGACCAGTTCCTTCGATTCAATCCTCATAGTCAGTAAAGAGAACAAGGCAGAAAGGGGCATGTGCTCGGGGCACAAAAGCAGTTGTAGGGTGTGGGGGCACTGCGGTTCTAAACGAGCTAGTGGAGTACGACCAGGGCCTGACTCCCAGGCCCCCAGAGCACCTCCCGGCCGCCGTTGCTGCTACCACTGGCTGTGCCACTCGCCCCTTCTCCCCTTCACTAGCCGCGTTTTGCAGTTCGCTGTACTCGGTGAACTTTGCTGTTTATCCAGAAGCTGGCTTCCTTGGCAGACTCTAAGGTGTTCTTCTGCCTTTCAACATCCTATAATTGATTCCCTTCTGTGTCTTTTATCTTTGTTTACAACACTATTGAGAGGGTAGTCCCAGGAGTTTTTTTTTTTTTTTTTAAGGCCCAAAATCTGACTCAGAATTAGAGTTGCAGGAAAGGAACATTCTCTGAGGCATCGGGCAGGCGTTGCATTCTTGCCAACCCTTCTTCTGAGCAGGCAGCCAATGCCTCCCTTCAGACAACGTAAGTCATTCTGAAACTGGCTGCAGTTGGTGCTTCAATGGTCCCCCCCTTTCAAGTTGACTTTGAGATCAGTGGTTTAGTCTGCAGACCCTGGTGCCAAGGTGAAGTGGCAAACCTCTCCTCAAAGAGCGATATTCTTAACAGCCTTTTCTCCTGGGCCACCGAACTGTCAGATTAAAGGTGATTACAGACGGACTGGTGGATGGAAAAGGATGGACAGATGGATAGAGCATATGATGGAGCAAGTATCATACATTGTCAATTACGGCAACTAGGCAGTGAGTTTATGGGTATTTGCTTTAAAATTCTTTCAGCTTTTCTGGCTGTTTAAAAGTGTCCTTAATAAAATGTTGGAGGGAAGTTGAAAACATCAGCAGTGAAGTTAGTAGCAGATGGTGGCTGAACACTCAAAAGAGGTGCAGGGATTTTTTTTTTTTTTTAATTAAATTAGTTTTTGTTATAAGTTAGTGATTTCCCTACTAAATATTTTCCAGATAACAGACAGAGATGTTGTGCAAGCAAATGAGTGATTAATATTTTGAAGGCCTTCCATGAAACATATTATCAGACTCCAAACCACTGGTCATTTGTTAACACACAGAAAAAGCATGAATTTTGGTGCTCCATGGCAAAATAAGAAGCTATCCTATTTCTGACCTTAAGTCAAGTTGCTTAATCCCTATGACCTTTGGTTTCCTCATTGTAAAATGGGGGTCGGGGTGGAGGGAATAAAGTTATAAATATTAAATGCTCTGTTAAAGATAAAGTATTGTAAACATTACTTAAAAAAAGACATCAACTGCAGGAATGAAGAAAAATAAAAAGATTTTTTTGTTATCTGGATGTTTCAGGCAAGAGCCCCAGAATTCAGCCAGTGCTGCGTGAATGCCACCACTGAAGTCTTTTGAAAGGATGGAGGTCCGGGGACCCTCCATTGAAAGTTCCCTGAAGATAGAGAAAGTGATTAAACAAGAGAGGAAGGGATAGCAACAGACAAGATACGATTCAACAAAGGATTACGAATACTGACTCTTTATATACATATATATACATATATTAGATGCTAGGGTATTACAATAGCTAGAAGGAAATAACAGAAATAGTGGAACCATAACCCATAACATTCTTTGAAATTTGCTGTATAGCTACTCATTAAATTGTACTTTGAAAATTATCACCTTTCTGTAGATATGTAATATTTCACAATAAGGAAATAGATGAAACTGTTGAACTATAACCCATAACATTCTTTGGGAAGAGAAATTCCTCTTCGTTGGTTAGAAATTGATGTTTCCACTCTTTGAAAAAAGATGAAAAAATATTGTAGCTTGTAATCCTTGTTCTTATTTAAGTTTCACAAGATCTGCGTGCACCCATCACGGAGAAATAATTTGCACATTAATGAAACAAATGAAATATGTTACCCTTACTAAGTTTCTGTGAGAAACCTTTGTCCCAGGTTACTATTTAATGGCACTACTAAAGAACTTGCCGTAAAGGAGAAATGGAAGTATGACAGTATAACAAAGCAACCCCAAACATAGTGCTTAAAATAACAACCATGAATTATTGCTTGTGAAGCTACAGTTCCTGTGATCTCGCTTGGGCTCCCTCAAGCACCTGCAGTCGCGGCAAGTCCCCGGGGCGCTGGCTTCTGGGTGCGGCGGGCTGGGGGGACGGACCCCGGGCTGGCCGGGCCTGGTCCCGGGAGGCTCAGCAGAGCTGCACTAGAGCAAGCAGGTATGTGCGCGGCCCCTTGACGCCTGGGCTCAGAAAAGCCCAATTTCACTTCTTTACCTTCTATTGGGCAAAGCAAGTCACAAGATCAGAGTTTCCCGGGAAGGGGAAATAGACTCCGCCTCTTTATGGGAGGAGCTAGGAAATCACATTGCAAAAGGCAGTGGAATACCAGAGGGGAGTTATGGTGGCCGTTTTGCAAACAATCTATCCAAGCAAGTGCTACAGCAAACATTTTTACCCTGGGAGACGCTGTTAAAAGGACCAGCACATCTTCCCCTTCAAAGCAGAGGTGCAGCCGCGGGCTAAATGCTCTGAGGCTTTCCCGCCAAAAGGTGAGAGGCCTGGGGGTTCTGGGGCATCTGAAGGATCTGGCCACACGGGAAAGCAATGTGATAATATCTGAATATTTTATTGTATTGCTTTGGATAGAGAATGAAACAGCAATGGATCATCTTTAGGCTAGTCTCTGAGTCTCGCGATATCATGAAACTTCCAGCTATGGTTTAACTTTTAATAATCAAAATTATGTCTCTATCTAACCCCAAATTATATGTAACCACCCCTGCTTTTGGCAGATTGGGCACTAATGTATCCTTTCCATTTTTCCAGCACACTCAGATGTGTGTCGTAGAAGACGCTCCAGCAGGCTCTTGGTAAATGGCTTTTCTCTAGCTGAGCTGGTGGAAGGTTGGGAATGCCTCCTCCCGCACCCCCATGGAAACTTCCAGATTTCTTAGCTAGCGATAATCTCTCTCCTCTCTGACCAACAAAGCATTTTATTTTTATCTCTCTTTTGACATAATTTTCATTTTTCTTTAAAGACCTGCTTCATCTTCCTAAAGATTTTTATGTCACATGTATTTTTATATTCATCTCTGTATCCCCCATAGCTCTTAGTGCAATGCTTTTGAGTTATTGGAGGTGTAGAAGGGCTGCTGTGTAGCTATATTGGACGTTCATGGCTGGTGTCCACTCCGATTGCCCAGGAGCCATGACGCACCATTGAAAAATACACATACAAACACACAGGAAATGGGAACTGTATACTCCAAAATGCCTTCTGCAACATAACTACTGTATAAAGTTCAACAAACATACTTTTTACAGAATTTTTAGGCACACAAGAATGTAGGAGGAATCTCTAAGCCCTACACCCAAAGAAGGCAAAGAATAAGTCAATGAAGAAGCCCAGAAGACAAAATCCAAATGGTAAGCAGTAAGTAACCCCCAAAGTTGAGTATGCTGGGAGAAAATACTCCCACTAGCTCCGGGCTGTGGACTTCCACATTAATCCAGGGCCCTCTAATGTAGACTAATGTGTTTCTAAGTTGGTAGCCATGTAGGTATAATTCTAAAGATCCAGCCCACCCCCAAGATTCCTGTCCCCCAGTCATTCAAACACTAATCTAGGTACTGCTGGGAAAGGATTTTGCAGAAGAAATTAAAGTCCCAAGTCGGTTGACTTTAACAGAGATTATATTGGTGTAAAAGCAGAACTTTCCCCAGTGAGTAGAAGAAGAGGCAGCTGGAGAGCTTCGAAGTGGAAGGAGGATCTGCAGCCATGATTGCCTTTGAGGATGAAGGAACAGAGAACAGCCTCTAGAGGCTACGAGTGGTCTCCACTTAACAGCCATCAAGGAAATGAGCACCTCAGTTCTACAGCCACAAGGAACTGACTTCTGCCACCCTGAATACTCCTGGAAGTGGAGTCCTTCCCCAAAGCTCCAGAGAAGAGCTCGGGCCAGCAACCACCTTGATTTCAGCATTATGAGACCCTCGTGGACTCCTGACCTCGTAACCGTGAGCTAATAATGGGTGTTGTCTGAAGCTGCTAAGTTTGTGGTAATTTCCTATGCAGGAACAGAAAACCAAGACAGTACCATACCTTGTTCCCGGTAGAAGCAAAAATAAATCCTCTCTGAATGAGGAACTGTTGCTTGATTTGTGCAGAATTTCTATTAGATTAATTGTAAATGTTTGGAAATGATCCTGGTGATGGTAGTACATTATTGTGAGTGTAATTAACAGCGCTGAGTTATGTCTGTGAATGTGGTTGAAAGGGGGAAGTTTTGGGTTGTGTATGTTACTAGGAGGAAAGTTGGGAGACCTGAATGACACTGGCCATACTACAAATCAAATCTTAAAATTGGTACTTAGAGGAAATCCAATTGATATTATTCCATGTTTGTGGAGCTTAACGAAGTAAAAACAAGAAGTCAATGAAAATACGTATTTTAGGGGCATGTTGCATGAGCTGATCCCTGCTCTAGAGCAGGAAGCCACAAGATTCTGGCAGGAGAACCTAAAGCAGTGACAGGAGCAGCTGTGAGGATGACCACTTGGGAGCCTTCGTCTCGTGGATCTCAGCTGATCACAAGGTACACAAAATACAAAACAGGTTTCAATACAAAGAAATGCCTTGAAACTAAAAAATGAATTTTAAATAAAATGCCTTGTAGAGCAAATTCTCATATTCCAATGAACACATGACTGTGGTTGGAATGTATGGACTTTCAAGTGGAGGGTGAATATGAGCAGCCTATTCCTGAGACCTGATTATAAGGAAAACTGTCATCAGGCACAACCAAGTTTCAGATGAGGCAATGAAGTGGAGGCAGTGTTAAAATGAGATGGCGTGATTAACAGAAAGATACCAACAATCATAAAGGTTTTCTTTCCTCCTTTCTCTCTTCCATCCTTCCTTCCATTCTTCCTTCCTTCCCTTTCCTTTCCTTCCTTTCTCCCCCTTCCTTCCTTTCTTGTTTCCTTTCTTTCTTTTTCTTTTGTAAAGTCAAGGGATATGTAAACATGAGTTTACTTTTATAGAGATGGCTTTCCTAAAGCAGGAGATAACACAGATGGATGAAGATACAACTTGAAAGGCCCCAAAAAGTTTCCCAAAGAAACCTACAGCCATAGATGTAGAAGATACTACCATCTTGGAGTGAAAATCTGCCAGACAGTAAGGCATGTACCTCCCGTGCCTTATTGCCTTGCTGCCTGTTCACCATGTGATGGCAACTGTCCCAAGGGCACCCCTCTGCAGGCTGGCCTAAAGTCCACCCCCACAGAAGATTCCTTGGTGATAGAGAAGGAGCCTCAGAGGGCTCAGAGAAAAGAGTATGAATTGCACCTGAGCACCAGTATAGGACTAAAGAAACATGGGCTCTGGGCCTGGCTCTGTCCCCTGGCCACACGGTGTAGGTTGCTTCATCTTTCTGACACGACATTCTGTGTGAGTGGGGAGAGGGCAGCTAAGGGGTGCAGGGCAGGAAGAAGACAAGAACTTTCCCACCTGTCCTAAGATAAATGGTTTTCTCACCAAGACACATGAGAGAACCAAAAAATACATAAAAGCAGGCGGATTAATTGTGGAGCATAAAGTTGCATTTCCGTTGAGTCTGCAACAGTGTAAAAAATTAGTTTCTCCTAATCAAAAATATGTATCAATCATTTAGGTATTGCTCAATGTAAGATGATACCATCTACCCCTGTTCTGGCCACTTGCCTTCATGAATTTTCTCATTTGCACAGTTTTGAATATGTGCTCCTCTTGGCACACACATTTTTTTTAATCTTCCTTAATTATTGTACTAACCAGTTGTGCTCCCTTTATTGATAACTGCATTTATTTGGAGAAAAAATCCAAAGCACAATTCCTAGTTAACATTTTTAACAAAAATTTCTAAGTCAAGCCTTGTTGCACCAGAGTAGTAATGGACGACCTGAGTGTTTAATTCTCATAAAGTCATAAGTGGGTATCTGATGCTATGACAGGTGGAGCTGAACCAGAAAGAACTCATAATGGTGACTGAATTAGGTACTGAGATTTAGGTACTGGACTTTTTTTCCTTGGAGAGGGTCTTTAGCTTTTGACAGCTGTTCCAGTTTGCTAATGCTGCCAGAATGCAAAATACCAGAAATGGATTGACTTTTATAAAGGGGGTTTATTTGGTTACAAAGTTACAGTCTCAAGGCCACAACAGTGTCCAAGCTAAGGCATCAACAACAGGGCACCCCCACTGAAGGATGGCCAATGGCATCTGGAAAATCCCTGTTAGCTGGGAAGGTACATGGCTGGCATTTGCTTGCTCCCAGGTTGCACCTCAAAATGGCATTCTCCAAAATGTCAGCATCAGCTTTCAATGGCCATCTTCAAAATGTCTCTGTAAGCTGCAGCTCCTCCTTCTGTCTGTGAACACTTCTATAGGACTCCAGTGATTCAACCAAGAACCACCCTGAATGGTTGGGGTAACACCTCCATGGAAATTATTCAATCAAAGGTCTCGCCTACAGTTGATTGAGTCACATCTCCATGGAAACAATCAAATGATTCCAACCTAATCAACACGAATACATCTGCCCCCACAAGATTGCATCAAAGAACATGGCATTTTGGGGGACATAATACATCCAAACTGGCACAACAGCTCTTCAGTCTTTACTAAATTATTGGGATTTTCTTGGATACAAATGACAGAATCCTAACTTAACTAGACCAAGCACAACTTTGGAACGGCAGGAGTAGATTTGGCCTGCAGGATACCCAAAGGCAGAGACTGCAACACAAGGAGAATTATTGCTGCTTCTTTCAGCTGGTGCAACTTCATTCCCTTAAGCTGCCAGTAGCTGAAGGCTCACATCCTGGTAAGCTTTCTATCTCCCAGCTCCAAGTATGAAAATCTCAGGGAAAGAACTGTTCCCGTTTGTTAGAGCTACTGTTATGCAAAATACCAGAAATGGATTGGTTTTTATAAAGGGGATTTATTAGGTTACAGATTTGCAGTCCTAAAGCCATAAAAGTGTCCGGACAAAGGCATCAACAAGAGGACACCTTCACTGAAGAGAGGCCGATGATGTCTAGAACACCTGTGTCAGCTGGGAAGGCATATGGCTGGAGTGTGCTTGTCCTTTGCTCCCTGGCTGTGTTTCAAAATGGCTTTCTCCAAAATGTCTCTGGGCTTCTGTCTTCATTCCTCTCTCTCCACTCCTATGCATCCCTGCTTCTTTCTCCCAGGGCATTTCTCTCTAAACATTTGGGGATCCTCTCTTAGCTTCTCCAGGGCAAACTCTGGGCTTCATCTCTTAGCTTAGCATCTCCAAATGTCCATCTGTCTGCATCTCCAAGCATTTCCAAGCGTCAGCACCTTCAGTTTCTGTGGGTCTGGTTTAGCATATCCCAGGGCATTTTCATCACTCTGCTCTGTGTGAGCTC
Source organism: Choloepus didactylus (assembly GCF_015220235.1). Lineage (NCBI taxonomy): Eukaryota > Metazoa > Chordata > Mammalia > Pilosa > Megalonychidae > Choloepus > Choloepus didactylus. The sequence continues at coordinate 12,216,463 of NC_051313.1, read as the reverse complement.
TCTTTAAAGGGCTCCAGTAAACTAATCAAGACCCACCCTGAATGGGTGGGGTCAAAGTTCCACAGAAACATTCAATCACAAGGTTACACCCTAATCAAAAGACTCATAAGTCTGCCCCCATAAGATTGTATTAAAGAACATGGCTTTTATGGGGGGTAATAGACCCGAACTGGCACAGACAGCAATTGGCACAGCCCATGTCCATACTGGCTTGGTCAGGTTCCCTGGAAGCAGAGGCTCAGAGATGAGGATTGTGTGCTCAAGGGATTTATAATGAAAGTGTTCCCAGGAGAAACCAGCAATGGGTGCAGGACGGGGAAGGGGAAGGGAGCCAAGCCAGGATGTGATTCAGGCACAGTTCCCGCCTGATCCTGCTGGGGAGCTCTGGAGTATCAACGATGCTCTGAGTGTTTTCAGACACAAGGCAAGCTTGCTGGGCTTTTGAACGCGCACACCTGTTAGTCATTGGCTAAAGGGCACTGTTGTGGGTTGAATCATGTCCTTCATAAAGATATGTTGAAGTCCTAATCCTGGTACCTGTGGATGTGACCCTATTTGGGACTCGGGTCTTTGCAAATGGAATGAGTTCATTTAAAATGAGGTCCTACAGGAGTAGGGTAGGCCTTACTCCAATATGACTGGTGTCCTTAGAAGAAAGGGAAAAGAAAGAGACAGACGCAAGGGAGAAGATGGCCATGTGAAGATGGAGACAAGAAAGGCAGCAAGGTGGCTTTGGAGGCAGAAACTGGAGTTACATACAAGCCAAAGAACACCAAGGACTGCTGGTCAGTGCTGGAAACCAGGAGAGAGGCATGGAACCCTGCAGGTCTCAGAGGGAGCGAGGCCCTACTGACACCTGATTTCAGGCTTCTAGCCACCAAAACCATGTGGGTCTGGCTTAGCTTACCATGAGACACTACATTTCTGTTGTTTTCAGCCACTCGGTTTGTGCTTTTTGTTCCAGCAGCCCTAGGAAATCAAGATAGGCACCCTGAGAAGCATCAGTTCAGGGCTTCTGATTCTCTGCCCTTGCTCGTGGGTCATGTGTGAAAGCAAAGCATCTCCAGTAGCTCAAGCCTGGCCTTGGAAGAGGGTCACAGCTGTGAGCTCTTAGATTCCTCACACACCGAAGGCTGGAGCACAGGGACGTGGAAGTGGGGGGCTTGAGGGGACCTGGGGACAGAGCCAGGAGTGTGTGTTACACATGGCTTTTCAGGATTGGCTCTTTGCTCTGGACCTTAGGATTCTATGGTACCTACAGCTGTCCCAGGTGATCCACTCTCCTCTTGAGCAGTTACCATGGCCAAGGAGATGGGGTTCCATAAATGACGGCTGCTGCCCTCTGGAATCTCATGGTGTAGGCTGCAGGAAGAAGTTGCCCCCAAAGAAAGTGATGACAGATACAAAATAACTGTCTACTGTAGCTACTCCCCAAAAGGTTAGGACCAGTGAAGTACTGTCAAACCAGAATCCTGCAGGTAACCTTGGAGCTTCGAAGAACCTTGGTCTTGAGCTACAACACTGCAATACAGAGTCATGAAGCATTCTGTTCTTCATGATGCTTGTTCTTCTAAATTATAGTCCGTCTCGGAGACATCGTTTGTAAAGAGGAGTTTCTAATGGAAATGAAAAAGCTCCTGAGAACTTCAGAATGCATTTGTAAATAAGACTAATTTGGAATCACAGCAATCTTTGGGTAAAGATAGATTTATGGAGAACTAATCTGGCATATTATTCCCTACTATCTTGATCTAGGTTTCTTGAAATAGAATGTGCCTGAAATTTGTTGTTGAAAATATTTTATTTTCTAGATAATAGTGTTTATAATTAAGAGAGCATTGTAAGTCTGACTGATAATAACAGCAATTTTGGAGTTGGGAAATAGTTAAGGTAAATATTATGACTTATAGTGATTTCCACAAAAAATACACATTACAAACAAATTATTGCAGACTATCAGAAAGTAAACATTTCTTTGGCATATTTAATAATATATAATGAAGGAACACTAATGAAACACTGTCAATTTGTATCAGAGTCCTGCTTGGATTTCTTGGACAGTCTGCACAGGATTGTAAAAGCTTATTTTTAGTTTAATAAAATGCACGGCCAGGCCCAGGATGATGCTGCTAACACAAAGGGTAATTCAGTGGAGTTACAGAAATGTACCAGAAAGAAGAACCAAGAGGCTCATTTTGCAGCAATCGTCAGGTACAGTTTAGTGTGTTTTCTAACCAATTCTTGCCCTCCTTGGTTCTAGATTTCTTGATCGTCTTTATTCCTTTCAAGGCTTCACTCACTACCCGTGGACCAGGTCCTTGATGTTTTCCTCTGATATGGACCAGGAATCCAGTCCTTGGCTATAATTTATGCTGGCCTCACAGTTCATGTCTGCTTCCAGCTATTCTGTGCAAAAATTCATGTAATTTGGCATGGCCCAGGATATCCTTTGCTTAAATATCCCCATCACTGTGTGCCACCAGGCTGGGATGAACTGTGTTCCCCAAAAGACATGTCCGTGTCTTATCCCCCATCCTGTGAAAGTGACCTTATTCGGAAAGAAGGTCTTTGAAGATGTGATTAAAATGAAGCCAAACTGGATTAGGGTGGGCTGATAGTCCAGTACAGCTCACGTCCTTAGAGGAAGGCAACTGGACACAGATGGAAAGGAGAGAAGGCCACGTGACAGGTGAGGCAGAGAACGCCACGGCCAGCCAGAAGCCAGGAGAGAGACACGGGGCAGATTATTTCCCAGAGACTTCAGGGTGGGCATGGACCTGCCAACAACTTGATGTTGGACCTTGGGGCTCGAGAGCCGTGAGACAATGAATGTCTGTTTTTCTGAGCCACCCAGCTTGGGATGCTTTGTTTTGGGAGCCCAGGAAACTGAGATACCACCTTGTCCATGCAGAACAGAGAAAGAACTTTCCAGGCTTAAAGCTGTAACATCAAATCCCAACGTGACTTAAAAATCTGATAATGTGATATTAAACATCATTTAAAGGAAGGAATAGGCAAAGATGTCAAAGACTATTCTAGAAAAGAGAAAGACTAAGAAGGGGAGTCAGCACTGCCCTATATAAAAATATCCTCCAAAGCAACAATTATGGGTAGCACTATGATAGCTTCATTGTTATAAGAATTTAATATATGATGAAAGAGGCCTCATCAAATGACCAGCAAGGAAAGGGACAGTGGTTAGGCATTGCAAGAGAAAATCCATTTATAGTTATACTCTACACTCTATATTACGTTAAAAAATTAAACATTTTAATTGATAGAAAAAGAGTTAAATATCAAAAATCTAAAAGCTGGATTACTTTTTGAACCTTGATTATTTTAGAAGTAAAAGACACAAAAATAGAATTCAATAAATTATCTAAAGAAACTTTGAAAACTTTTACATCTCAAAAACAAAAAACAAAACACCTTCCTTAACCAAAGTAGAAAGGCATACAAAAGGCTTTGAATAATGTATACCATAAATCTGTATAATTTAAGAAGTTTTTCTATTATTAAAGAATTTATACAAAGTGGTAGATAAATAAATGATTCAAAGAGGAGGAAGCATAATCAGTTTGTGAAAATACCTCAAATTATGAACCTTGCTAATAATAAAAAATACATGTAAAAAAAAAACCACAAGGGTTTCTGGCAATTCAAAAATAATTCAAACTGTTAGAAGAGGCTTATAGAATTTGTCATACTTGTCGACTATTGCAGACAGTGTGAATTGCTACAGATACTTTGAAAATAATTTAGCAGTATGTATATACACATATAACAATACAAAATCTTCATATACCTTGACACAGTTATCTCACTTCTGAAAACTCACTGTAAAATAGTCAGAATAAATAATTGAAGCACTCGTATTTTGTTCCAGCAGCCCTAGGAAATCAAGACAGGCACCCCGAGAAGCATCAGTTCGGGGCCTCTGATTCTCTGCCCTTGCTTGTGGGTCATGTGTGAAAGCAAAGCGTCTCCAGTAGCTCAAGCCTGGCCTCAGAAGAGGGTCACAGCTGTGAGCTCTTAGATTCCCCACACACCGAAGGCAGAAACAAAGAAAGGAAGAATGGAGGGTGGTAAGTTAAGAAGTTGGAAGGAAGAAAACAAGCTATGTATTCAACAATAGGACATTAACTAAATTATGGCACGGTGCAGCCATTTGAAACATCAGGTAGCCTACAGAAAGCAAGGCAAAGGGTTCCTACATAATGGTCAGTAGAATAAAGCAGGATGTGTCAATTTGTGCATATTAAATTAGCTACCATGTGGGAAGTGAGCATGTCTAGGAACAATGATTAGAAGGGAATTTGCAAAAGTGAAAATGGTTGGGTTAGGCTGATTTACTGTATCCATCTTCCAATTTTTCTTTACTGTTTCTTGAAATCCTTCAACGCCTTCAGGGCCACAGGTAGTCCCATTCTTCTTTCTGCATTCTGAGAGGTGAGCAGCTTTGACTTTTCCCTGGATGTTGGTTACAGAAAGAGAAAGAAAGAACAAAATAGGAAAACAAATGAAAGAAGTAGACTATTTTTTTCATTCTTTCTTTTTTTAAGCCAGGAGATATCTAAGAGCATCCACTTTCTGTATACACATGGGAGAAGAAAATTCAAGTAAATGATTGTTCACCTTTCCATGCAAGCTTAAACCAAGCCCCTGATAAAATCTTCTGAATATGGATTGAGTAGAGTCATGCATTTGGCACTTTGTTGTACTAATCACCATCACATAATAAACTATTTGTTAGTCATTCACTTGTCTTGCTGCTATACTGGCCTTTATCCGATAACAATGAACTCCATCCTAGTTATGAAGATACTTTTCCTAAGAAAATAGGAAAATGCAGGCTTTGGCAAGGCTTTCTCCTCCTTGCCTCCCTTTTCCACTCTCTGATTCTTTGGTTCTGGAGTGAGGGATTGAGCTCCTCTGTTACCAGTCTCAGAGCACAGGCTTTCCTTTCTCATAATCTATGATAACATGGTGCAGTTTTCCTCTTGTTAAGGTGCCATTTCTAACCTTTGCAATGCTGTCAGCCTGGCAGTTTAAAAAACAATACAAAACAAGACAAAACAAAACAAAAAACCCTCCAACGACCCCAGAAACCACTGCCCTGGCTTGGGATCAACGGGCACCAGGGATTCTGAGCTGACAGCTGCAGGTGGAAGGGACGTCAGATTTCCAGAAAGACCTGTGTTGGCCTCCCCAGCTGTGAAAACCTACAGGTTCCTGTTTCCTCTTCAAACCTAAATCCAAGGCTACAACATAAGAAAAGGATCTTATTTCCTGCCTCCTATCCTGTAGTTGCAAAACTGTCTTTTTGACAGGTTATTAAGGCCTTTCAAGTTGAGGTGTGGGTTTTTCTCTAAGTGCTTGCATTGATGGCTCTGGAGCATCTTGAAAGATGAGGTAGGATTCGGGTTTTGGTGTGTAGCCTTCTGCTGCAGATCTCCGGCCCTGCTTTCCCAGAATGCCCTTGGGCCCGTCTACTGAGATCCTTGGAAAGGAGGGGAGAAATAGCAAGGAGCTGGTGCAATAACAGGTTTGTATAACTAACTAACCATGGATCTCAAAAATACAGTTAGTACAGTTCTGGCTCAGCACTGACCATTTCCTGTTCTATATTGTGTAGTTGATATGATTTAGCTCTTGGTAAAGAACACACCCCTGATGGAAACTGATATGAAGAATCAATAGAAACACATCAAGAATCCTGCCTGTAAATACAGTGCTGAGGCCTTGAATTGTGTAACACCCATGTACACAATCCACCCAAAAGACACAAAAATGCGTTTTATACATAGAATACTGAAAACAATTCCTTTCTTGCTTTGCTGAAGCAATCTTTTTATAAAAGTGGGTTTTTTCCCCATGATTTTAATTTTTTCCTGACTGCATAATGTAACTGTCTTTGTTTTTGTTTCCAGGGCTGCTATGACAAAGACCACATACAGTTGGCTTAAACAACAGGAATGTGTCGTCTCCTTGGTTTGGGAAGCTGGACGTCCAAAATCAAGGGGTCGGCAAGGCCGCGCTTCCTCCGAAGTCTGTAGCACTCCGGCAGTGGCTTTCCGCAACCCTCCGGCATGTGGCGCTCTGTCTCCCTGTGTCCCCCTCTTACTGATGACAGTGTCAGAATTTCCTGGGCTTTTGAGGACTCTGGGGCTAGGAATTAAAGCCCACCCGGATTCAGTTCTGCCTCACCTAAATAGGCTCTTTGAAGATGTTATTCACAAATGAGTCCATGCCGTAACTAATTGTAAGTCTTCAAGGTCCTATTCACAGATGGGTTCACACACCCAGGACAGGGGTTAGTGTGTGAACCCTGAACACACCTTTTGTGGGGCACATGACAAACCCCCAACAGTAAATATTTCATACCACCCCGGGTCCTTCCAGGAAACAAGATCATTTTCCAGAAGGAATCATGACACTAAAGAGAATTAAAAGTGATTTTAAGAAATCTTTAGGGCCACATGAGTGTTGCAATTCTAAGTAACTTGATACTGACACTTTTGTTTTTTCCTAGACAAAAAAAGTTCAGAAATCGAAGCTGTTTCCCGGGAGGGATGGCAGGATGTGCCCATGACATTTTGGCAGCTTTGAGTAACCATCTTCACTTGGAACCCTGACAGCTGACACTCAGGCTCTCCAGGCTCCAAACCCCTGGGCCTGGAGTCACTCAGGCCGAGTCCTTTGTGTGGATGAATCGGAGGAGAGGCCACACAAGGCAGGAGGCCCCAGGATCTGCTGCAGCCTCGGGTGGATCCATTTCTTTTCTTGCTTATCTTTCTTCCTTGATCTACCCAGGCCTCGGTTTCCCCTTCTGTAACATGGAGATGCTTGAATGGGTAAAGCGCCTGGAACAGTTTATTGCCATTGAAAGTACAGCTAAAAATAAGGAGAATTTTATAAAACCACAATCTGGTTGTGATGAACCAGTTTAACTAGGAATCTGGTCTGTATTTCGTAAATGTGATGGGTAGCCTTTTGCAAACCTTGAAAATAGTTGCAGTAGGTTACAATACATGAATTAATTCTTATTTTATATATTTAAATGCTGGGTTCCTTGGATTAATATGGAAGGTTACACAAAACTATATTTTATTACAAAAGCCCAGATAACTATTTTCTTTTTTAAAAAAAAAAGTTGCAGGATTCAGAAAAAGCTTAAAAACACAAAGACCCCTAATCACTTACTCTCACATACTTTCCTATTTCCTACGAGTCCCACAGGTTTTGTACGAATAAGAAAGGAGACGGCCTCTTCCGTATCACCTCCTCACGCCAGGTCTCAGTTCTGAAATATGAGAGGTGATCTCTTGTCTTCTCTCTTCTTCAGTTAACGTAAACTTTGTTTTATGCCCTCAATGAAATTTTACAAACTTTACAGAGCCCGTGGTATCTAAAAGAGCTGGTTCTCTGAGGGCCGTCCTGGTATCAAGGCCGAGTTAGATGTAAAGTAAATGAATTTCATCATTAGTGGTTCCATTACTAAAAATTAGTTTTTAGACTCTTTTGGACATTTTATTTTCTCTAGAAAAGTACTGTTTTGTTCACCGTTGTATTTTACATTCCATTTGAATTCTCTTGTCAAAAGTTAATTCTTAGCAAAGAGTACAATTTACAGACAGTTGAGAAATGAAATGTTCCTAACTTGTATATGATAATTAAAAATTACAATTCTTATTTCATTTACTTAGTTCTAGAAGGTAAAAAATGGGTAGTTTAAGAGTGAGATACCACCACATTCATGCACGGCGCACTGTAGGCAGAGTCCTATTTTGGTGACTGTGGAAAATCACCAAAAATGTGGAACAGGTGGGCCCTGCACCCCGAGCAACTCATGTAAATCAAAGGCGAAGGGGACTTTTGAAACCTGCATCTGTCCAGTTCCCTGTCTCCAAGTAGACCTGCATTTATGTCAATAAATAAGCAATGTAGCTCCGGATGTGGAGGCATTAATGTTCAACAATCACATAGGATTGCTCCTTAGTTAATGAAGAAGACTAATCCCATGCCTGTGTGCGTGTGTGGGTATGTGTATGTGTATGTATGTGCAAGCATGGGTGTGCGTGCTGTGTGAGTATGCTGTGTGTGCATGCTGTGTGCATGTGTGTGGGTATGCTGTGTGCATGCTGTGTGCGTGTGTGTGGGTATGCTGTGTACATGCTGTGTGCGTGTGTGTGGGCATGCTGTGTGCATTGTGTATGTATGTGTGTGCATGTGTGTGCATGCTGTGTGCGTGTGTGTGGGTATGCTGTGTACATGCTGTGTGCGTGTGTGTGGGCATGCTGTGTGCATTGTGTATGTATGTGTGTGCATGCTGTGTGTGTGTGGGCATGCTGTGTGCATTGTGTATGTATGTGTGTGCATGCTGTGTGTGGGCATGCTCGTGTGAGTTAGTAACACTTGACCTGCTGTCTCCATAACTTCCAGGGTCTTTGGTGAAGGCACCTCATCCCACCCCTCTCTCATCAGAACCTCTTAGCTGGCATTAAAATCACCTGGGTGCAGCCCTCCTTGACTCAGTGGCTGGAAACCGCATCTGGGAGTTAAATGTATGTTTTTCAGTGCTTGACATACAGCAGTGGAAATGTGTCAGCGGGTGGAATGTCTGGGTCTTCTGGTGAGCTCCCTAGGGGCCATTGAGAAAAGGGTCCCTGGGGCAGGGCCAGCAGTGGGGCTTCCTGGAAAGCCATCCTGAGAGTGTGGGGAGGAAACTCCCAGCAACCCAGCACAGCCTCCAGTAACGACATGTGACGGTGCTCCCACTGGTGGGGAGCCAATGCAGAGCCAGCTGGATTTGCATAGTTACATTCACCTGAGGGGTTCCATTTACCCAACAACCTTGTGGTAAGGCCAGGAAGCTGCCCACCGGGTTAGAACAATGTTGGGCTGGCAGCCTTGTTCTTCTACAGCAAATGCTGGGGCTCGGAAAAATGACAGTGAGCACTGCGAATGGCTTATGGTAATTGTCAGCACAGATGTTAGCATTATGTCCACACGTCACACGATGAGGCACGTGGCAATGTGTAGTCCACATATTGCTTCCTACTATAACGTGAATCCTCTTATTAGCAATAAGACACTTTATGTCTGCACTTCCTAAACTGCAGTGTGACAGAATGGCATATATTTACCTGAGACTTAGGTGTTAAGTGTCCATGGACAGTGAAAGGTAAGTTTTTCCTGATGGCTGAAAAGGAATTATTTAGGAAAGGCTTTGCTGGTGTAAAGCACTTACTGTTTTAAGTTCCAGTACAGTGTCCTTTGTTCTTGACTCCAAAAGATGACAGTGGATTTGAGAGATGCTCATCATTGCCCAGAGAGGAGAGCTTATTGAAAAAGTTGTGGCCATCCCCCACCTGCCAGGCTCGGGCCAGAGGCGTATTTACCCAAGAATCCAAATAGACTTAGTGGAGATATGAAGACACCGGGCAAACAATGGGCCACCCCATTTCCTGGTATTGCCCACAGTGACATGAAGAGGGGGGTGCCGGGGCTGGAGCCTGGGTAGGTTGGGAGGCAATTCCTTTTATTATGCCCTGTTATTAAGCCCTGTAATTCTTACATCGTGTCCCTCAAAATGAGAGCACAGGACACATTGCTAGAAGGAGAGAGAAATCCTAAAGGAGTTTGCCGGTTCTCAGCTTTCATTAAGCACACATTTTAAACATCGTTTTGTAAACATGGCGATATCAGAATTTCTGTTCAGCATATACTGAAAAGGAGGGAAATGTTAGAGTGTGCCTCACCCAGAGAGAAGCCAGGCTCCTCCTTTCAAGTTCAAGTTGCTCTTGGCCTCATGCATAAAAGAGGTATTTGCTTTAGCAATTTCCCCGGCTGTTCGATAAGATAGAGAGGAGAGAAGCTAGCAGGATTCCCAAGCTGGAAGCCCGTACTAGGTCTGCGTTTTCTTGGCTCCAACTGTGTCCTCCAAGGATGACGTGGGATTAAAAACCAACGCCACTGGTTTTTATCATCTTTCAACAATAGGTAGTGAGAATTAAAAGAAAAATACAAGTGGCTGCTGTGGAGAATGCACCATTGGAAGGAGAGAAGGGTAAGTGACCCCAAAATGCCAGAGCAGATGGCAGTTGCTTGGGGGTAGTGGACTCACAGACAGCCCCAGGAGGGCAGTACCTCAGGCCCCACAGCCACGCTCCCTCCAGTCTTCCCCAGCAGCCCCCCACCACCCTATACCAACGCGAGCCTTCAGAAAGAAAGTGTGGTCTACGGCAGAGGTTCCCAAGCCTGGGTCCCTCCAGGTCATCTGGCGCAGCCCCCCTCCAACCTTGGGAAACCAAATTCTTACGAACAGATGCAACAGAGAAAGCGGGGTCTGTATCTGTATCTTACTTAACATTTTCAAGTCCTACAGCCTTTTGGGACCAGAGAAATCACTCCAACCTCATGAAAGAACTCAAGCTTCCATGACACGTTTCCAAAGTCTTTGAGGATTCCTGGGTTGAAGGGAAGATGGTCCTTACATTTATTTTCATGTGTTTTCTTTTTCCTATTACCCCAGCTCAGAACTCCTGCCCTCAGCTTTCTCCTTGACCATTTGGCTATCCCGTTGTCTTCTCTTTATGTCACCTTCTTACTCCTTTCTTCTTCCTCCTTTCACCACCACCAGGCTGACACGAAGTGGTCATTAATAAAGCTCATAAAATGGCTCAGAGAAGATTAAAGCAGCACAGGAGAGGAAACAACTTAATATTGAGTATCAGACACCGCTGCTCCTAAAATTATGTGGCTCCTCCCTCCCTTAGAGAAGTCGGTGGTTGACAATGGCTACCCTTGTGCCCTGGCCTTACCCAACCCCTTACCCCAACCCTTAGAGATTCCTCTCCCATCTTCTTTCTGCTTCTCTCCCCTATTTCTAGTTCCTTCCTCTCCTCCCCAAACCAAAAAACACCTCCTATCAGTGGTCTTCCTTTGGGAACAATCCAGAAGGTGCCTGGCTTGGAGCCACCTCACTCCTTATTTTGCAGAGCAGCGCAGCCATTTTTCTGTCTGCCTCCCACTCCAGCCAAGCCTTTGGGCCGTATATTTCAAAACAATATTAGTGTCTGTTCCCAACAGAAAGAGGAATGTGTTCCAAGGATAAATTCTATAGTTTTTTCCTATACACTCAGGTTTTTTAAACTGCAAACATCTCCCTTGCTGTGACCCCAAAACACTCTCCTGGTGAGAACTTTTTCTGGGTGTCTCCTGATGACCCCAAAAATCTCTTCAGTCAGCTGGTTGACTGACCATATCTGGGAACCTCTGTCTTCCCCTGTGGAAGAGTCTTCTGGAACCCTGTCTGCCTTGTGGGCTCCTCTTTACCTACCCCAGAGGAGTCCATTCTCCTTTGGCTCCATGAAGCTTTCTGTAACTCCCTTTTGTCACACTGCTTGGCCATGGCATTTGGGGGCTGGCACTTCAGGGAGCCTGGGTGTGAGGCCTGAGGTACTGCTGGTCTCTGAGCACTTTGAGGATGTTCCAGGTCTGGCTCCTCCTGGGATCTCTGGCTTCCAAAGTGCTCAGCACAGAGTGGGGTACTCTGTGATGTTGCCGTATTAAGTAAGATGTGGGGTGATGAGTGTGGTGGCTTGGAGCTATGAACCCCAGAAAAATGTGTTCTTAGACTTAACCCGTTCCTGTGGGTGTGAACCTATTCCAAATAGGACCTTTTGTGTAACCCTCGGTCAAGATGGGTCTTAGTCCTATGACTGAAGAACTTAGAGAGAAGACCACAGGGAGAGAGAAAACGAAAGGGAGCAGCCAGGAGCTGGAAGTCAATGGAACCCAAAGAAGCTGGGAAAGGCCGCCATATGCATTGCCATGTGACAGAAAAGCCAAGGACCAAGGATTGCCAGCATCCAGCCTCAGAACACCACAGTCTTCTGGGAGAAGGCATTGCCTTCAGGATGCCTCTGTTTTGGATTTCTCCTAGCCTCAAAACTATCAGCCAATAAATTCCCATTGTTTAAGCCAACCCATTACACGGTACGTGCTTTAGCAGACAGAAAACCGAAAACAATGAGTATCGGCTGGATCAGGACATTTGGAGGTCACTGTGACCGCAGTCCTTCCAAAAGGAGCACTCGCTGGGCAATCTCCATCAGTGAGGCTGCCCTTGGTTGTGTGGCTCGTGACCTGCACACAAGGGAGGATGGGGGAGGGGAAGTGGGGGCTGCCACATTCCACTCGCCTGGCCTTGCACTCTGGCCTTTGTCAGCCCACAGGAGAGACGCCACTGAGCCATCTGCCATTGGGCCCCATCTTTGCAGTTGGTCTAGCGGAGTGGCTCTCTGGGAGCTCACAGGCATCGCATGTGCCAAGCAGAATCCCGGCTGCTGTGGAGCGCCCACCCCTGGAGTCCACAGTCGGAACTCGGCTGGGTCATTTCAGTCCTTTTGCAAAGCAAGGAAGGACAGCTATTACAAAGTTCCATGAAGGTTCTCTAGGAGGGCCACCATCCCTACGCATTTGGAAAATGTTCACAGAGCCGAGTTGTTACACAGGCACCTCAGATTCAACATGTGCAAAGGGAAGTCACCACCTCTCCTGGATGGACCTGCCTATCTCCTGCATGTCCTTCCACGGGAGCTCCTGGCCACCCAAGCGAGGAGCCCCCTGCACCATCCGCTCTTCAGCCGACCCAAGCATCTTACTGGGTTCACCTCAGATGGCTCATTCCAGTTGTCTCCTCTCCTCCCTTCGGCCACTGACCTGCCTCCATCCACCTTCCACTCCAGCCTAGACAGCCAGCTGCCTCTTGACATCCCCTCCCATCTTTCCTCGCAAGTCCATCCTCCAAGGAACCTTCTAAAGACAGGATCTGTTGCTCTGCTTAAAACACTGGCAGGGCCCGACTTCACTCTCAGCTCGCAGGAGGAGCTCCGTTCTCCTGCTGGGCGTGCAAGTCCACTCGCCTCAGTTCCAGCCGCCCCCCATAGTGTTGGAGCCACAGACGGATTCCTGGGGGTGCCTGGGCTTTGCCTGTCGACTCACCTCCAAGGACTCGGACCCCCTCCGAGTTCTCTGATTCTCCCTGTATACCTCCATCACAGTACTTAGTGTTCACTCAAAATTGTTTGTTGAATCTCCCTCCACGGAACCTTAACTTCATCTAAGGGGACCTTTAATTCACTTTTTTATCCCCACTATCTATCACAGTGTGCAGCACTTATTTTGTGCAAAGTAAATATCTGTTCAATTGAAAGTCTATCAACAGGGACATCAACAGGTGTACAAGAGAATAGCAAGCAATTATTAAGAAGAATGAGCAGGTGCCACAGATACTCATGATCATTGCAGAGTAATATGTAGGTGCACCGTATTTCTGTAAGATAGACAAAAAATAACCCTTTACATTTGTTTTTGACTCCTGGAATATAGAGAACTGCATGGAAGGAATCCTAAAGAGCAACCTTTGGTTACTCCAGCGAGTGAGATTACGGGAATTTTTTTATTACTTTTTGCCTTGGCACAGAGCACATATGTCGCTTTCATAAAACCAATTAAGAAAAATAAACAAGGTAAATGGTTGCTGAATGAGTAAATGGCTTCAGGAAAGATGTTTTCAGAGAAGGAGTCTCCTTGTTACCTGTTGAGCATCCCCTAAGAAAACCTGATGAAGAAAATCAAAATCCTCGGAACTTACAATTCGAGTAGTATTACTTATGCTGTACAGGACCTCTCTCCCCTCTAGGAGAATCCCAATGGGCTTCTTTTTTAAAAAGCCACTCTATTAAAGCCCTTAACCATTTGTTAATAGATCATTAACTACAGAGCTTAGCTGAGAAAGAGAAAGAGAAAGTTGTAGGGGTCCTTGCCAAAGGAAGATCAATCAGAAATGAAGTTAAGCTCCATGGATATTTTAAGGTGAATTAGCAGGGGGTGGAGTGTGTCAATGTGCACACAGTTTTCCTGGAGTGGGGACACCCAGGATGTTCAGGGGGAAGGGAAGGTGCCAGGCTGCAGGCTGGGAACTGGAGAGCATGCCACCAAAGGACAGGGACCCCATCCAGACGCTGTGTCTTACTAAGAGACCACTTGCCCTTTCAGTGTCTGAAATCAGAGAGAGATGGGTGGTCATGGACAGAGAGGAATTTTTTTTAATAAAATAATTTTACATAAATTTTTAAATAAAATAAAATTTAAGTGAAGCTGAACTTTCAGTCACCATGAAAAGAAGAAATGCAAAGAAAGTTGCATCTTGAGAATAGATGTGGAGCTATTTCATACTTTAGTCATTAAAGCAGAGGACAGTGAGAACTACTGACTCATTTTTAGTATTGGATAAAGGCAAAAAAAAAAAGTTCAGGCTTGCATTTTTTATTTACCATGTACCTGTTACTAAGGGATAATTAGAAATTTTCTACCAAAAGAAAGGAAATCAATCTGCAGGCCTCTGGGGCTCCCACCTACACTTTTTGTACAGTAAAATCAAGTTCAAAGTTCTAAGTGCAGCCTTGAAGGCGAGAGGAAGAAAGCACAGGCTGGCAGAGCTGTTTGTCTCTTCTGCACCACGTGAAAGAGGGTGCGCAGACTTCTTCTGTAAAGGGCGAGATAGTAAATAACTTGAGGCTTTGTGGACCAAGAGACAAATTCAAGAATATTATGTTGGTACTTATTTAACATGAGCAAAAATAAAATGTTCACAGATTGCTTCATTCCTGAAATTCAAAACTTTGCTTCTGGACCCTGAATTTGAGTTTCATATAATTTTCATGTGTCATGAAATACTGTTCTTCTTTTGACTTTTTTCAATCTGTAAAAAGTAGATCACAGGTCATACAAAAACAGGAGGTGGCTGGATTTGCTCCTCAGGCCATGGCTTGCTGATCCCATGACAGGGTCGTTCATCAGCCAAGGCCCTCCTACCTGTTGAGCTTGGGCTAGACTTCAGAATCTTTCTTAACACAGCACTGCTGGCAGTGACAGCCACACCAAGTGGGGAAGGGCTGCCATCACCATAGTGACTGCTCCAAGAATAGTTAACTCAAATATCAGCTGGTTCTCCCTACCCCTTCAGATATGGGGGCAATTGGCTTCCATTCTCCAGCCTCCAAAAAGTCCCCCTCCAAGATTTCTGTGACTCCTCAAGGAGCTTGCATGCTTGTGTCCAAGAGCAATTGCTCCTGCTCCATTAGGTGGTTTATGGATTCACCTGTCCTTGTTTTCATTACTGCTTCCACCAGAATGAGAAAATCAGTATTTCGCTATTCTAATTTTTTTTTTTAACAAGCCCACAGATTTTTGACGATTTGGGGAGACGTGGGCGATTTACAGGGCTGCAGTGACAGCACCTGCTCAATCTTTGTTTATGTCATTGTCATAGCTGACGTTTCCAGAGAACTGTCTTATCTTGCCAGGTGCTTTTCATGTATTACCTTATCTAACCCTCAATGGTCACTGGAAGTAGGCTATTTCATCATTGTTATTCCATTTTACAGAAAAGAAACTAAGCTTAAAGAGGTTGAGCAACTTGCCAGTCACAGAGCAAGGCAGAAGAGCTGAATTTTGAGCCCTGGAGCCCGTTCTCCCTGGAGGACCCATGCCTGGGGGCTCTCACCTCCCAGGACCTCCATAAAATTATTTAGAGCAGTTAAGGAAAGTGGGGCCTCAGGGAGCCACCTCCAGCATGTGGATTTCAGAAGGAGACCACCGTAGCAGTGACAGGAGCTGCTGTCCCAGCACATAGTGCTTCTAGAGCTGTGCTGGGCTTGCACAACCTGCAACAACAAAACACATGTGCCTCGGTCCCACCTTGCAACCCACTGCAGCCTGATGTGGGAGCCCAACTGTGCTCATTAGCAGAAACCAGCAGAGAAAAATCTTTCCACCGTACTCTTGCCTTCCAGATTCCACAAATGCATTTCACCAGCGGAGCCCACTCATGTTGGACCAGGGCCATGCCCAGCCAGATTGCAGCCTGGGCAAGAGGAAAAATCAATACGACGGTGTCAATTTTTAATTTTTAAACATAGTGCATGAAAATTATTTATCTTGGCTTCTGAGTTTTCTGATGCCCCCCTTAAATTTTCTTGCCTCATCCTAGTCCTGGCCCTCTTTTAAGAGTTCTAGATGCAAGGGAGTCTTGGAAATATCGCTTTTAGCTTTTCATTCTCTGCAGTCCTGAAGGCCCACTTGCAGGAGGCTGAGATAGAGGTGGAGAGCCAGCACCGCTGAGGCAGAAGGAGCAATGCTGGGTTATGGTTTCTGTGTAGAGGGAGGGGGCAGGAAAGGAGACGATGAAATGGATTCCCAGGCTCCCAGTGCGAGTGACCATTTGGCACCCTGACCACGATAAGAAAGACAGATGCAGCCCCAGATATCCCCTGAGAAAATGGAGCACGTGCGTATGTGACTTCCTAGGAAGATGTGGTTAACACTGTTCCAGATGTGGCCGTGCCCAGGGCCTGAGGCCACCCCATATATGTCACTCGTGGCCTGGGACAGACCATTTGGTTGTTTGCTCACTGATTCATTCATTCACTCTTTTATTCACTGAATCATCAGTAAGTGCCACAGTGTCAGGCACTGCTCCAAGCTTTGGAGACACCATGGTGAATGAGAGATGAGGGGGCTTCTCGCACGGTCTTCATTCTGATTCAGGGAGATACGATAAGGAAACAAATACACCAAGGACATAATTCCAGATGGTGACATGAGCAGTGGGGACCCTGCGACAGGGCAGTGTGATGGAGGGTGGCAGGGCGCCGGGCTCCTCCAGACGTGGACCCTGGCAGGACATGGGGACGTCCATGGTAGAACCAGGGCGACTCGCTCCTTACTCTGGGTGGCTTCTCCGCGCATGGCAGAGGGATGTGACTCCCTTTGTGAAACACATCCCAGAGCCTCCTGGGGGCAGGGGGCTGCCAACAGCTCCCAGGCCATCTCCTGGATTTCAGCACTTGCTGATCTCTGGAGAACTGGCTTCCATTCCGACACTCCAGCCCCAGAAGGCACAAGACTCCCTGCTCTTGTCTGTCCGCTTAGCACGGCTGAGATTGTGGGGATTCTAGGAAGGCTTTATAAAATGCTAAGGGGTTAGAAAAGACAAGTAAACACAGGACATGCAAGAAGACTAAAAGCTGGCAGGTTTGCACCGTGCAGTTTTCTGATCTTTCTCTAACCTGCTGGCTCTGGTATCACATTCTATCCAGGACTGCGCAGCTGCAACCCAAACAGACGCCTGCAGTTCACAGACAATGCAACCTGTTTCCACAAACAGGGAACTGATCTTGTTTCCCGTCCACACCGAAGCTGGTATTTGCCACTACGATGGCACTGCCAGATTCAGCAAATAAAAACACAGGGCACCCAGTTGAATTTGAATTTCATAGAAACAAATACCTTTTTAGTATAATTATGTCCCAAATATTACATGTTCCAAATATTGCATGGGGTATATATGTATGAAAATGTATTCATTTATCTGAGATTTGAACTTAATTGGGTGTCTCATATTTTATTTGCCACCCTACCTAAGACCCAGCAAGAGATCATAACCCTGCCACCTGCTCAGGGTCTTTCCACTGTCCTGGCCCTGGCTTCTCGCCTGAAGTGGCCGCACCTCCCTCAGGGCGTGGGGGGCTTTGACCACAGCCCCAGCCAGCAGCTTTTCCCTTTATTGGAGACTCTGACCACCTCCTTGTCTACACAGGGGATCCTTGCCTGGCTGGACGGAATCACAATATCCAAACCACACACTTCCACACTGCTAGAACTACACATCCTGTTGCTGTCCTGAGGGGCCAGCACAGAGCTTGGTTCCCCCAGTGACCAGGCTCAGAGCTCCAAGGGACAGTGGTGCTTCCTGGAGAGCGGGTAGATGGCCAGACAAGAACACTTCCTTTCTCCCGCCTCGAGGGGGATCAAATCATCAGCCAATCACGGGACATGCCCAGGAGCTATTTTCAGCTCTGTTTTAACCTGTTGAACTCCGGTTAGCAGCTTCTGGATGTTTATCTTATGTTATGCTTCCTTTGAGGCAGAAAGTCTTGAGGACAGTGAGGTTAAAAGAAATAGCTAACAACTTTCAAGAAAACAGTCTAAAATAAGCACCTGGGTCACGATTATAAAAGGATACAGCTTTTCATTGCTTGGCCTGGTTATGCCAAAGCCCACACAGTTGTGATGTGTTTGCACGAGATGCTCATAGCCACACAGTTCTTTTCCATTTCACCTTTTAGGTCAGATCTGTTAGATTTCCTCTCTCCCCCGCCACATGATCAGTGCTCGCTTGCTGGCCTGCTCATGTAGAAGCAGAGGGATATTACTGTTTTAACCCTTAGTTTCTATAGAATGGGTGCCCCATGTGCCGTAAAGAAGTGAGCCCAAGGATGAGGGGGACTTCCTGGTTCTGGTTCTGTCTTGTCGTCTCCCTTTCTCCTTGTTTTAAGCAGGGGTGCTATCTGGAGCACTTCAATAGACTGGAAGTTCCACGAGGACAAGAACCTCATTGTGTCCATTGCTGTGTGTCCAGTAGCTAAGTCAGTGCCCGGTACCTGGGAGACAATGAATGTTTGTTGAATGAATACAGGAACTTTGGTCATGTCATTGATCAGGTGCACCATTTAGAGTCTAATGTATTGGTTAACTCAGGGCATCTGACTTCTAAGCCTCCTGGTTGCCTGCATGTAATTTTGGCCATTTATTATGTAATGGAAATGCACCTGACCAGACGCAGTCGTGACTCCCTGTCTTCCGCAGATACGAGGCTGTCCCATGGCACGTCCTTCCACCCCTGTGCATGAGGTGCTCTTCCATGTGGTCTCCACCCACCCCGCCAGGCCAGCCTGGGCAGCAGGCTGCACACTGAGTGGCAGCTGCCATCCTCTCATCCTTACAGAGCTGACCTCTCCCCGTAGAAGCAAGCATCTCCATGTCCCCATTATTTCCTTCAATTTGGGAAGAAAGAATAAAATCTGCCCAAGATCTCCTGCTCCTCTTTTGGGGGAGAGTGGGTTCTCAACAACATGCCCATTGTCTGATCTCAGCTTTGCTCTACCAGTCTTTCGGGAAAAGAAGAAAAAAGCAAAACAAAACAGAAAAACTTTGATCCCTGGGGAGGTGAAGCGGAAGCTGATCTTCACCATTAAATTTTTTTATAGATAGCAAAGTCCACGCCTCCACCTGCATCCCGAGCACAGAGGCAGCTGGCAGAACAAAGCACCAGAGGAAAACAGCCGGCCAGAATCTCCGAAATTGCCCGCATACAGGTGCAGCGTTGTTTTCATCTCGGGGCAGTCACTAGTGATTGACAATGTTTTACCCAGAGGACTTAACCCTTTTTTCTCCTAGATGAATCAGACAGGAGTTAATTCTCAAGATTTACAAAACCCCCAAAAAACAAAAACCCCAAAAACCCAATTCCTATCCATCCATCCATTTTACAGAAATTAAACCCAAATGGATGAGGATGTTACCTTGAACCAGTGTTACCTCCATGAAAGAAGGAACAAAACCATTTCAGAGAAAAAGGTTGAAAAATTATCAGCAGGCCTCCCCAGCTTTGGGGCCTTATGGCTGGTGCTGAGGCACTTCTCATTTATCTGCAGGGGCCCAGGCAGAAACAGCACATCGCGAACGCTCCTCTGGAATGGGAACGACATTCTGTGTTGGGTTCTTGGCGAGTTCAGTGAGTATTTAAGAAGCTGACCCATAAAATTCCTATTTGCCTTCAGCTTTTTCCCATCTTGATTAAACGAGTTATTTTAGAGGGTAAGTGAGCAGCAGAGAGAGAAGACAGTATCAAGTAGCCCAATTTTAAAACTTCCAAGGAACTCCCACCATACATCCCCTGGGTTACTTTTCTTAGTTACGCACGTGGATGTTAGCCATTTGGAGAGCCCACATGGAGTCCAGAAAGATGATCTGCTGTCTTCCGGGGCATCTGTGCAGGATGATTTGGGGGCTCCTGCAGGAATGAGGGCAAGGGCTCTCAGCATCTCCGCAGAAGCTGACCATTTGGAAAGAGGCCAGGTGGAAATGCGGAATTACTTGCTAACAATGACCCCTTCTAGTGAGGAAGGCAAGGTGCTCCCTTGATGGCCAGTTAGCCCTTCAGGGGGGTCCCCAGAGCTCTGCACCCCCAGCTGAGTCCTAAGCCAGGGCACGGAGGCTGTTGGTGCAGGGAGAGTGTTGTGCCTTGTAACTGCTCTCCTCCGAGCACGAGAAACCTCACGAGGGACCTTTCTTGACGAAGTGGAGGCCTGGAACACACAGCAAACCCAGCACCGAGTCTGACATCAGCGGACAGCACAGCCATGGGGCAAAGGCTGGGTTTCTGAGTGGCAAAAATTGACACTTGGACGAGTCCGGCACTTCCTCTGAGAGTCTCAGGAAATTGCCAACGATCGCACATACCCAGAAAGTCTCCCGCTCTGTGTCTGGGCCACGACGTGGCCTTTGAAACGAGTCGGAGGTAGGTGGAAGGCCCCTGCCCAGATGTTAGTCTCCACACTCGAACCAGTTATCAGGAAGCAAAATAGTCAAAGGAACCCTGTGGCCCAGAAACCGATCCAGTTCATCCATTGATATATTAATGTGGCCAAAGCAATTGAATTTAAAAATGTTGAATTTTCACTACTCATTTTGATCTTTGACATGGAAAACAGCTGCTGGTGATTGTGCATGACATGAAATACCAGGATTACGTGGGAATTACAGCTGGGCACCATGGCGATATCTAATGAGGCCAGAGCTGGGGTGCACGGCCACTTCATCAGGACAATGGGGGCGGTCACCCGGACGGAGACGCCAAAGGCAGGGAGGTTTCCGAAATGCCACGGTCTAGAATCCGGTGGCCTAAACCTCACGCCACTGAGCTCCTAGCGGGCATTCGGAGCACACTTTGGTTTCAGCCTAATTCCCAAAACTTGCCGTGTGAGTGGTGGGAATAAATCCTAAATTTGACTTCACTACCTATCCCTTCCATTTTGTACAGAGGTCACCACCCCGCTCCGGAAGCAGAGGATTCCCAGGCCCAGCGCAGTCCACGTGGACGCTGAGAGCTGCTGCGTTTCTTTACCCTTGGGTCATTCCATGAAGGAGAAACTCTCTTTAATCACCATGCACATTCTCAGAGATTTGTGCACAAGGAGTCATAGAATGTCTTAGACTTTGGATATGCTTGGCCTTGGGGAAAAAAAAATAAGTTTGTAAAGGTAATTACCATTATTTACAGTTCTGAGGACAAAGCCCCACCCTCGGCTTTGGGCCAGGAGATCTCAGACTGGAGTGTAGACGGGCGAGCCAACTCCAAGACAAAAGCACAATTATGCTCACATAAAAACTAACACTGGTGGGAGTGGGCTGGAGGGAAACTCCCACACAAGGTGGGGTGTGTGCGGGGAAGGACCTCCTTTGAAGTCTTGCATAAATCTTGTAAATTTTTTCCCCCTACAGTGCTGGGAATGAAGATTCTTGGTTTTCATCCTGGGTCTCTTATTAAGCTGTGCCATAAGGAAATGAACTTCCTTCTTACTTGATTTGCCAATTTTTAAAACTGAACCTTAAATAAAAGAATTTTGGAAGAATTAAGAAAACGGGAACTGTTGTGTAAGGTGTTAGGAAGCTTTCTTAATTTCTTGGCAGAAAGGAACTAAAGTAAAACACCAAAGACTACCACTTTATTTTTTTTTCAGCCCGCTTTGCTTTTAAGTCCTTCACTAGACCCATCTCTCCCACACGTGTCCACTTTCCACTGGTGAAGTTTTCAAAGCCATGGGGTTAGAAGGGCCTCTTCAAGCCAGAAAATAATTAGCTAATACCTGAGCACTTGCATACGCTACTTCTTGCTAACTAAGCCCTGTTGCTTTTTCTTCCTGCCAGGAGTAAGGCTGGATGATTATTTGTGCTAATGTTATGAATCATTGACAAGAAAAGCTTGCAGTGGAAGTGCTGACATGCCTTCAGCTACCTGGGCAAAGCTGCCCGAGCAAGCGGTGCCAGGCAGCATCTGAGCACCCCACCTGAGTGCCCCCCACCTGGTCCTCAGAGCGCGGCAATGCAGGACTTCATCGCTAGGGCGCTGCCTCTCAGAGGGCACTTTCCATAGCACCGCAGCTCATGAGAACCACCATGGAAGTTGGAATTTCCCCTCCAGTTCCTGAGGAAAATGGCTCTTTGGGAAACGGCTGTAGAAACGTGCAGCTGGCTCGCAGTGGCCCAGCAAGGCTAAGGCTCCTTGCCTGGGGCCCGCACCCAGATGCAGGCACCTGTGAGAACCCAGAGATGGGTTCTGTCCCCGCAGCCTCCACCGCCCGACAGCAGAGAGGAGAGGGGATCCTAGGTGGCCTACACTTGAACCTCTGCTGCTGCCTCACCTGAACTTCAGGAGCAGCAGGGGGGGTGGAGGAGGGGAGTGGGGGGAGGGGGGAGCCCTTTCAAGCACTTGGGGTTGAGGCTGTTTAAGGGTACAGATGACATACATGTTTGTCTTGCTTTCGTATGCACCTGAATGCAGCCACCAGCTGGATGCCAGGAGGCGTGGGCCACTGCAAACAGTTTTGATTGTAAACCAAGAGAATATAAGAGTTTAAAAAATATCCCTGTGGCTGAGTCCAGGACAGAGAGAAAGAGAGACAGAGAGATGGGGGTTGGAGGTGGGGGGAGGGAATAAGAGGAGAAGAAGGGAAGAAGCCGGAGAGAAGGGAAAAGGGGGGCAGGGAAAAGGATCTGTTACGGGAAACAGAAATAGAAAAACACACCGAGAGAAATCTGTAAGGGTGTGATATTGCTGCATATTTTCCAGGATATGTTAATATCTCCATATATAATTTATCCTCAGACAACTGAGCTATATATGTAGAAAACAAGTCTTCTGGGCCTGTGATCTACTTTTGCTCAATATTCACTGAATGCACGTATTATGGGCCAGGTATTAGGTAAACACTGGGAATGAATGACGAAAAGGTGTCGTCATGCTGCAGTCAGCAAACACTTATAAAGAGAGCGCTGCTCTAAGGGACGTGCCAAGGCCCTGAAGGCACGGACTCTTTGGGGTGCTGAAGGCAAACTAAAAAGGGAACCTGTCAAGGATGAAGACCTTACACAGATCTCCACTTGCACCACGAAAACAACCCCAATACAAAACTTCTCACTAGGGTGTGAAATGCATTGGTGGTATTCTTTATTAGTCATTCCTTTTGGACTAGGATAACCTCTCTGTACCACAAAAAAATTGGAAATAAAAGTTTTACTTAAGATTGACGTATTTTCAGTGCAATATGCAACTCTGAGATTCATTTTGATCAATATATTTCATTGAAGATTATTCTGCAAAAGGTATTGGAAATTGGAGAAACAATAAATGTTTGTTTTTTATTCACTTTTTTAAAATAATAAACAGTCCTTTTTTTGGTCAACTGTGAATAAACATTAAAAAAGCAGCCAGTTCATTAAAAAAAAATACATAATGGAGTTTTGCAAACCTAAAGGCTGTAGTAAAATGGTTAAGAGGAAGTGTTTTCTTTTTCTTTTCTTTCTTTCTTTTTTTAATTGTGGAAAATACACATAATATTTACCATGGTAGCCATTTTAAAGTCTTCAATTGAATGGCATTTTGTACCCTCACAATGTTGTGCAACCATCACCACTATCTAGTTCTAGAATATTTTTATGACCCAAAAGGAAACTTGTAACCATAAGCAGTCACTTCCCATTCTCCCCTCACTCCAGCCCCCCTGCAACTACTGATCTGCTTTCTGCCACTATGTAGTTGCCCATTCTGGATATTTCATGTAAATTAAATTGTACAATATATGGACGTTGTGTCTGGCTTCTTTCACTTAGTATAATGTTTTCAAAGTTCATCCGTGTTTTTGCACTTCCTTCCTTTTTGTGGCTGAATAATATTCCATCACATGGATAGACCACATTTTGTGCATCCATTCATCTGTTGATGGATGCTTGGGTTGTTTCCGCCTTTGTCTATTGTGAGTAGTGCTGCTATAAACGTTCGAGTACTAGTTTTCCTTGAACACGTGTTTCAATTCTTTTGGGATATGCCCAGGAGTGGAATTGCTGGGTCTTGCTAATTCTGTTTAACTTATTAAGGCAACTCCAAACTGTTTTCCACGGTGGTT
Source organism: Choloepus didactylus (assembly GCF_015220235.1). Lineage (NCBI taxonomy): Eukaryota > Metazoa > Chordata > Mammalia > Pilosa > Megalonychidae > Choloepus > Choloepus didactylus. The sequence continues at coordinate 12,192,368 of NC_051313.1, read as the reverse complement.
GCACCATTTTACATCCACACTAACAATGCAAGAGGGTTCCAATTTTTGCAGTCCTCACAATCACTTATTTCCCCCCTTTATTTACATTAAATTTATGGTTTTATTGCCATCGCCATGGATGTGGAGTGTTATTGCTTTGTGAAGTGGGAGAGTTTGGGGTCAGACATACCGAGGGTCTATTCCTGACACACCAACTTAAAAGCTGGGTGACCTCAGGCACATTGCCTAACCTTTCTGAGCAGTAGGTTCTTTTTGTTGTTGTTGTTGTTTAATGAGGTAAGAATGATATCTAACTTGTAAGCTTATTCTGTAAATTAAATGAGATAATGCATATCGAGCCCCTGACGAAGAGCCTGACACATAGTCTGTGTTTGGCAAGTGCTGGCTATTATTCAAATTAGTATAATCATGAATAATTATAATAAATACTTTTCCTTCTTGTTATGTAGGACAAAGGACTCAATGCACAGGACAAAGTGAATTGGAGTAATGGCAACTGTTTTATAAACTTAGCATTCACAGCCTACTACCGTGGTTAGAAAAATATATGAGCAGAGGGATGTGGTCTTGCTGACAAGTGATCAATGCGATGGGACAACTGTCAAATCCCATTTCGTTTGGCCGGACAGGGCAGTGCTCCCAGGGCACTTTTAAACTCACAGGGTGAGATGCATGATACCTTTGGTTTTTTTTTTTTTTAATTCAGTTTTATTGAAATATATTCACCTTTGGTTTTTGAATATCAGCCATGTGGAACTTTGCTGGCATGGGTACAATAAAGACGTTTCTAAACACACACACACACACACACACACACACACACACACACACACACACACACGGCCAAGAATTTGGTAAACCAAGATGGACCTACTGCCATCATCAACAACAACAAAATGAACTTTCAAAAGGAATCTTGAGTTCTATGAGAAAAATCACGGTGTTACCTCCATCAGACATTAGCACCACAGCTTTGCCGGAGACATGGCGGCGAACTCAGAGGGTTCCTGGTGTTTCATTCCTATGTGTGCTGCTTCAGCATTAAGGGCATCTGTTTAGTCTTCCTAAAACTCTGAGAAATATTCCAAGCTTCATATTAACCTTACCTGCCAACGTAATGATTTCATGAACATTATTACATTGTTGAATTCCCACTGACAGCGTTCTAACTGTATGGGAGCTTGACTTTAGAAGGAAATGTATTTTGACATTGTTGCTTATTAAAGTATTCTGATTCTACCACTGGGCAAGGAAAAATATAAAAGAGAAGGGGCTACCCACAAGGGCCCCATTCTCAAGAAGCAGACCAGACAAACACTTTTATCTAGGAGTAGTCATGCTAATCCCAAGGAGAATTACAAGAGCATAAATTGAAAGCACATCAAGAGAAAAAGTTAAAGACGTTTAGCAGCGACCACGCTGGAGCTGCACGGAGATGCGAGTGCAAAGCGCCACGTTCATACACAAGCCTTGGCTGGACATGTGCCACAGCGTCGCAAGCTCCAGCTCTTTACACCAGTTGGCCACATCTGAGGCAAACTATACAACTCTGCCTTGGCCCCCCAAACCCCTTATATCCACACTGCTTGGCTGGATGTTGGACTTGCTTGTTGAATAGAAGAAGCTTATTGATTTTTTTTGAAACTTACAGATTTTCTTTTTTTAGATATAAAAACATGACTGATGAAAATGACTGGATTTACTTATATGCATGGAAACACATAATATGAGGTCAGGAATCCCTAACATGAGACTCAGTGATACTGTGGGTTTGTTTATGAATCCAGCAATCTTTTGTCTTAGAAAATGACTGAAATTTTAATAAAAGAATGGTTAAGATATCAGATTTGCAGGCAACAGGGGTCAGGTATACAGGTTTTTAGAAGCCCTTTGAAGGATTTTTACCCTAAGATGAATGGGAATGCAAACTATTATGCAAATCAGACTTAATCTTCTGGATAATTTGCCTCAATAAAAAAAGTTAAAGATGTAAAAGGAAGACTACACCCACATTTTAACCTTGTGTTTTTATGTAAATAAAGAGTTGATCAGAATGCTTTCGGGCTTGAGTAAAGGTATCCCAAGTCATCATCTGGAGGGGCCCACCATCTTGGATCGCTGGCTTCAAGGTCAGACAGTGAAGGTGAACAGTAAAGCTTTCAACAGTTTAATGTCAAGGTGGGTGAATGGCACTGGCCAGTGTCAGGCAATAAGAAGTAAAAAGAAAGCCAGAAAAAAAGTAGGAAAGGAGAGAGTGTGAGAAAGGGAAGAGATGATGAAAAGTAAAAGACAGTTGTGACCATGCAAAGGTATGGTAGAATGACTAATGAAACTGTCCTAGATGTCTTCAAAACATTGCCCACTCTTAGCAGGCATTTATAATGTTAAAAATATTATATTCCGCTTCAGAACATCCTGTGATGTTGAGCACAAGCACAGATTTTAAAAAAATTATCTCAGGCATGCAAGAGACGTTAAATAATACAGGTTGCTTGGTAGTTTGAGCACGTTGGTGGATTGATTGCATTTTAAACTCTCATTTGCAACCCTCTTCCAGATTAGCACAACCTTTTTGATCTCCTAATCAAATATGGTGTTAGGTTCTGGGTATACAAAGATGTATATGACACCATCCCTGACTTTCTTGAGCTCACCATCTATAGGTATGTCAGTTTCAGGGTCATGATGGAAGTGTCTTGACAGACATTAGAACAGGGCACTGTGGGAACACAGTGGAGGAGGAGCCTAAGTTATTAGGAAAGGTATCTTAATGCATGAGTCATCTGAGATGAAAGCCAAAGGGCAATATCCAGCAAAGTGTTTTCAAGCAAAGAAAACAACTCAAGGGCTTGAAATAGCAATGGTCCTCTGAGGGAAGTGGTCTGGGGCTGTTAAAACATGAACAGGAGTCCCACACTGAGCTGAAACTGGAGATGATTCTGTTGTATGCCAGGATGAGCTGCTTGGACTTTATTTCAGATACTAACCAAGAATCTTACTCGTGTTATCACTTACAAGGAGACTGAATTCCATTTGAGAGTTCCCTGTGATATTAGAGAGTGCAGAAGTAACTGTACAGTAATTACCGTGAGCAAAGAGAAATGCTCAGTGGATTTAGTCACAGTGAATGGGGGAGTCAGTGAAGAGTTTTAAGCAGTATGTGATGCGGTCAGGTGTGCATTTTATGAAATGGCCAGTGGTACTTCCAAGTTGGTGAGCTGATCTAATGAAAAGACATTTTAGGTCAAATGGGAAATTACTGAGCATTAATAAAAGAGGTAATTTGTTTGGTTACTTGAACAATGATCATTTGGCTTGAATATAAGACTTTGAATGTAAGGCTTTGGAAAACCCTCTGGAATTTTCAGCATAATCTCCCGCCTCTCCTGTCTATAAAATGTAATTATTATTTTTATTTTTGCATGCTCATATTTGGAATCTGTTACAGTATAACTTTACATTTTAACCTTAAGCTCTTGTATATTTTATTATGTATTCAAATACAGACTGCAACAAAAGTACAAGTACCTTCTTAGTATTGATTATAGGAGAAGATCAATTAATTCCAAAAGTAGTCTTATTAACTTATGGTTGCCTCTTGTACAGGGATATAATTTTTTCCACCTTTTTCAGATATTAGTGAAGAGTTCTCCTGTTTGGAAAGAACATAGCACTGGGGGAAGATCTCTAGACTCTCATCAATAATCATTGCTCAAGTCATTTAACTTCTTTGGGATTGATTTGAAAAATGGGGGAATAATGCCTTTTCTGTCCAACAAAGATTGTGACTGGGCTGGCCCTCTTGGTGGCACTTTGCCGGGCATCTCTCCTCTGTTTCCACCAGGCAGGGTGCAGTACATTCTCTGCCACTCAGGAACCACTCCCCTGACACCCTTCACCTCTCATGGAAACTTCCAGATTCAAGGTTCCCAGATTACCTTTGGTCCTCTTGTTCGTAGTCTGAGGAACTGTGATCTTCCCTAGGAAATGTGCAGACTGTGGACACTGCTACTGTGCAGACTTCACATTTTCGGGCAGCCTCTCCACTCCAGCCTCAGCAGGACTGAGCCTTGTCATTAAAATCCATCCTTGACCATCAACCACTATGACACCTGCATCCAGTTACACAAATCAGGTACGAGAGGATCATGTGGGTTCACGCGGACACAAACCGGCATAATTTCTTATCATTAGATAGGAAAATCTATTTTGACAAAAAGTTACATTTTTTTTCCCTTCTCTGGATTGGAGTGGGGTAGAGTGGGGATAATATCTGTATTTATTTCTTCTCTGTTTAAATTTGCAAATGGCAGGGTCGTGCCTTCCAGAAGAGGACACACAGATGGAGGACATGGTCTTGTAAGCCTTGTTTGTAGGAAGAAGACGTGTCCAAGGGACCACCAAGACAGATCTCATCTTCAGATTTTCCCGGAGGGAATCCCACAGGATCCAGCACCAGGCAGCAGGCATGGGGAGGGCTGAACAGGCTTATGTCAACCCCTGTCTGGGGCTGTCCCCCTTCAGGGAAAGACCACACAGGGCAGAGAACAGATTAAGCTCATTATCTCAGCCCAGGATCTTTGCCATATTCTAGATGCTCCTATTTTGAAATTCAAAAGTGAAAAGTCTGTGCTTGGCCATAGGACACTCTCATCATAACATCCTCATGTTCGTGTTTGAAAGAAAAGTTCACCTTCATCTCATGTGTCTGCAGGCTCTCCAACAACTATAGTATAACAGTCTGTCGCAAGTGTATTAGACGTTTCAGTTTGCCAGACCTGTCATGATAAATTAATTACAGGATGTTGCAGAAATGGCAAAGCTCCAGCAGCGTCTTGCATAGTTTAATATAGCCCCATTTCCCCATTTCAATGTATTTGTGGTTAGATAAATCCTCAGAAATTTACAGCTGCTATAGACTAGTTTATTATGTACTCTGCCTGCACACATGATAAGTATAATAAGAATTTGATGTTCTTAAAGTGCATAGATTTTACTGATACTTCTTTACCACCATGGAAATATTTAGTTGCTAAAAGTAGCATCTGCACATACTTCTGAACATTATCTTCTGTATAATAGGGATGATAAAAACATTACCATGTTTAACCCTTTTCCATTTCCTTTAATTGAAAGAAACTGCGGCCCAAAAAAATTATGTGGGGCATTTATATAAAATGGTTCTGTGAACAAATTTGGTGGAAAAAAAAATTAACTGCTATTCTAAGCAGAAAAGACCAAAAACTGAACTGAAGCTACCAAACTTTTCTCCAGGGAACCTTCTTCCTTTGGTTTCATGACAGCTTTTTGCAAACTTCAGTTGCTCATGTTCGCTTGGCCGACAAGTTATTTTCCTCAACTTACTGCTTTTTCTTCCTTTTAGGCTCTATTTTTTTCTTATCTTCCTTAAGCAAATCATCTCCATGCCACACAATTTTAAAGAATCATCCTTTGGTGGTAGTATATATGTGTACTTATTGAATGCTGTGTAAGACATTTCCTCCACTATATTCACTCACAATTCTTGACAAGTGTCATGTGATGATTTAAGAAGGAATGAATTAGAATAAGGAAAAATCAGACTGTTCAAGACTTTCAGAGATGACATTGAAGCATAGTTGGGCATTTTGACGTAAGTGACAGACGTTGAACATGAACATGAATTAGGTATGCTTATATATGTATTTATGACCTGCTTCTGTTTAGATTGAGAGTAGAAATTAAAATTGTAGATTCTCAGCAGCATCAGCCTCCTCAATATTTTGAGACAAAAATAAATCCATCCAAAATCAGTATGAATTTGAGGTGTGAGATTACAGGAGTAACTTAAGAAAACAGGATGCTCACAACTTGTGCTTGATGTAGATTTGAAGGGGATCATTAGGAAAAATAAAGCATTCTTTGTGTTTACAAAACAAATGTTTTTACGTTATCCAGTTCCCGCCTTAGCTGAAATGATTTCCTATTCACCTTGATAATTAGAGCAGAAGGATATGATGAATGAAGTGCCTCATTACCAAGTTTGCTCCCCTGTTCTCTACAGAGGGGAGCTGTCTACTATTGCCTACTGGGTCATTGTTCTCCCTAAATGATGCTGACATCCAATTCTCCTGTGGATAATTGTGTCCATCCGTAGACTGAGTTCACTGGTCAACAAAGCCATTTGATTGATGTGCTTCTTGATGTTTTTATTATCTCTCATGTAACTCAGAATGGCGCCTTTTCTGCTTCTTGAATAAATGTTACTGTACATGATTAGTGCAATTCTATAGAAGCTATCTTAAGGAAACTTAAGAATTATAGTATGGACTAAAGGTTTACCAGAATGATTATGGGATAAACAAATGACCAGCTGGTTTTTAAAAAATTCAGTCGGATGTATTTCCTTTTATTTAGGTCCCTTGCATTAAAGACGTATCGCCTCCTTTGTTCCTCCTGAGTGTGCTGCAGTCTTGTCTCCGAGCACTCGCACTCACACTTGCACTCACACTCGCTGGCTCACTCTCCGAAGCGGCTGAGATCCAGCACATCAGGGACTTCCCAGCGGAGTTGGAGAAGCCTTCCATGCACACCCCACTCTGATATTCTTGGACCATGTGCATTTGGACCAGCTGCCTACAGAACCTCAGTTTCCTTATTTGTAAGATAGGGATGATTTTATCTGCCTCCTGGGTTTGATGTGAAGAGTAAATGAGGTCATGTAAATAAAGTGAAGATTTGGAGGGGAGGGGGTGTTTTTCTGTAGTTGACTTCAATTAAGCAGAAATCAACACATATATAACTTAAAAATTTTGCATGGTTTATATGTTCCCATGATTTACTTATCAGACACAGTCCTCAGATGGAAAAAATCACTTAAATATATATGAAAATGTATGGTCACAAATTTCTGTTATAGTTTCTAGAACTTTCTGACCTTTTAAAAAATATTTGTAAGGCTTTTGGTTGACCAAGATGGAGGTGTAAGACATTCCAGGATGCCATTCCCACACAGAATCTTTAACAAGTAACAAAAACTGGCATAGCCATCTTCCTCAAAACTCAGGAAAACAGTTAAAGAATTGCAGTAATTGGGCAAGTGCTGAATCAAGAAAATGCAGCTCTAAAAACAGTAGATTAGCTCACGGTGCCCTTGCTGGCCCCTTGGTCGCCTCATCCTTGTACGGGGTGGAGCCAGCCTGTGCTCTCATTGTGGGCCCCTAGTCCTATCACAGAGGAAGCAGAATAACCTTTATGTGTATCCATGTCAGGGCCAATCTATTGGGTGGCAGCATATAAAACTGAACCAAGAACTCATCTGGGGCTCACCCTCCCAGAACTTGCCCAGCAGCTTGTGGAGAGCTAAAGATGTACAAAAAACCATTAAGTCAAAGTGGCCAGGGACAAAGGATTACCTGCTTTGAGAAATATAATAGAGCACTGGGGATGGGGACAAAGTCTATTTCATGGGGGGTGGGGGGTTTCTAAGGCCATGAGCAAGCACACGCCCAGGACAAGACACAGGCGCAGAAGAGATGGAGAGGGCCCTGCCCTTCACATCCCCTCAGGATCATCCTGATAGGAGGACTAAACTCTGGAGGGCACCAGCCAACACACAGCCAATGTACAAAGACTGTGAAAAGTGTTTTTGTGTTGGTTTCTTTTTGTTAGCTCCTGGTACTCAAGGAAATCTCTGTCGTATCACTATCTGGATATAAACTTAAGGAACAGACAGCTCAGGGACTAAATCTCAGTGTTAACACTTTATAGCATGAAAATGTACAATGTGCAACAAAAGAATACAAGACAAAAAAAAAAAAAATAAAAAGGATATGCTGGCCCATCCATACTGGACTATACTGGATGTGATGTTAAGTTCATGTGTAAACTTAGTTAGGTTCTGGTTTCCAGTTGTTTGGTCAAGCAAGCACTGGCCTGATTGTTGTTACTGTGAGGATGTTTTGTGGACTTAAATCATTAGTAAGTCGATTGCATCTATGGCTGATTACATCTACAATCAACTGAGACTACTGCCTTTAACAAGAGAAGCCTCATCTAATCAGTTGAAGGCTTTAAAAGGAGAAGTGATGATTTAAGCAGTCAGCAGAGGGAATTCTCATCTCTAATTCAGCCAGCCAACTTCTCCTGGGGAATTCATCAAAAACCTTCATTGGAGATCCCAGCTTTTGGCTGCCTTATGGAATCTGGACTTGCTTATCCCCACAGTCACATGAGATAATTCTTATAAAAATCTCATAATATTTACAGATATCTCCTGTCAGTTCTGTTTCTCTAGAAAATCCTAACACACTGGCTCAAGAGATCAAGGAAAACATGGAGATCTGAATAACTAAACAATATCACAAAAACAATGAAAGAACACTATGAGACTCTCAATAAAAAGACAGAAATTTTAAAAGGAACCAAAAGAAATAGTGGCATTGAACACCACAATGACTGACACAAAAAATTCCTTAGAGGATTTCAACAGCAGATTGGAGCTGACAGATGGAAGAATCAGTGAACTCAAAGACAAGACAACTGAAATGATTCAGGTTGAGGAGTAGAAAGAAAAAAGAATTTAAAAAATCAAATAGAGCCTAAGAGACCTCTGGAACACCATCAGATGTACCAAGACATGCATTATGGGAGTCTCAGAAGTAGAAGAAATAAAGGAGCAGAAGGAATACTCAAAGAAATAATGATAAAAAAACTTCCCAAATTTAACGGAAGACATGAATATGCACATTCAGTAACCCCAATGAACCTCATGCAGGATAAACTAAAAGAGAACCAGACCTAGACACAGAGCAGTCAAACTGTTGAATGCCAAGGACAAGAAGGTAGCTACAAGAGAAAAGCAATGTGTTATGTACAAGGGAGTCCTGATAAGATTTACGTGTCAATTTCTCATGAGAAATCATAAAGGCAAGAAGGCAGTAGAGCAAAATATTTAAAGTGCAGAAAGAAAACAATTGCCAGGAATAATTTTAAATCCCATGAAATTGTTTTTCAAAAATGAGAGAGAGAATAAGACATTCCCACATTTGTTTATGAGAGAGTTCATCACCTCTAGACCTGCCCTATAAGCAAAGCTAAAAGTCAGTCCTTCAGACTGAAAGGAAAGGACATTAAACAGTGGGTTTGAAGTGGCGTAAATACAGACCTCCAGTAAAGGTAACCAAATGGGTATGTATAAATGCCAGTACTATTGTATTTTTTATCATGTAACTCTATTTTTTACTTCTTATAGATTCTAAAATGCAAATGCATAAAAATTTATGATAAACCCATGTTTTGGACATATAATATATTGAGATATGTGTAACAAGTATAAGGTGGAGGGACAGAGGAGTATAGGAAAAGTGTATGTATATGCTATTGAAGTTAAGATGCTATCAAACAAATGTGATTGTTACCAATTTAGAATGTTAAATTTAAGCCCCATGGTTACCACAAATAAGATAAAAGAAAAATATATAAAGAAAGAAATTGGTAGGGACTCAAAATGGTAAAATATATTAAAAAAACACAAAAAATATGAAAGTAGGTATTAATGGAAAAATTGAGACACATAAAGGGTATAATGCTTACAAAGAGCTAACTGCAAAGTGATAGAAGAAAGTCCTGCATTATCAGTAGTTACTTTAAATGTAAATGGATTAAACTCTTCCATCAAAAGGCAGGGAATGGCAGAATGAGTACAAAAGATGACCCAACTATATGCCCTATGTAACATATTCCCCTTAAATTCAAAGACAAAAGTAGTTTGAAAGTAAAAGGATGGAAAAAAATACCATGCAAATAGTAAACAAAAGAGAGCTGGGACAGCTCATACTAATAAGAGATAAAATGAACTTTAGGTCAAAGTCAAAGAAGGTCACTATGTAGTGATAAAAGGGTCAATTCAATAAGAAGATATAAAAAATTATAAATATATATGCACCTAATGGCAGAGTCCCAACTATATGAAGCAAATACTGATAGATTTGAAGGGAGAAAAAGATGGTTCTACATTAATAGTAGGAGACTTCCATGCACCACTTTCAATAATGGATAAAATGTCTAGACAGAAGATTATTAAGGAAACAGAAGACTTGAATGATACTTTAAATGAACTAAACCTAACAGACATATAGAGAACACTTCACCCTCAGCAGAACACACATTCTTCTCTAGGGCACATGGGTCATTCTCCAGGATAGACCATATATTAAGATGCAACAAAGTCTCAATAAATTCAAAAGTATTGAAATTATACAGTATATCTTCTCCAACCACAATGCAATGAGGCTAGAAATCAATAACACAGGGAAGGGGAAAATTCATAAATAAGTGAAAATAAGCAACATGCTCTTAAATAACCAATGGGTTAAAGAAGAGATCACAAGGGAAATCAGAAAATATCTTGAGGCATATTAAAATGAAAATAAAAAATATCAAAATTTATTGGATGTAGCAAGGCAGTGCTAAGAGGGAAATTTGTACCTCTAAAAGCTTACGCTAAAAAAAGAAGGAAGCTCTCAAATCAGAAACTTAAACTCACAACTGGAGTTTCTTGAAAAACAAGAGCAAACTGAACCCAAAATGAGCAGAAGGAAGGAAAGAACAACAAAGTTTAGATCCTGGATAAATGAAATGGAGAATTAAAAAAATAGAATCAATGAAATTAATTGAAATTGAAAGTTGGTCTTTTAAAAGACTGACAAACCTTTAGCTAGACTGATAAATAAAAAAAGAGAATGGATACAAATAACTAAAATCAGAAATAAAAGGGTAATATTACAGACCCCATACAAATAAAAAGGAATTGATACAGTAAACTGCGGGACACTGTTATCGAGTTCTGACTTGGCGGGCCTGGGCCAGGGGAACTGATCAGCCCCTAGGAAAGGTAGTGGGGCACGGGTGGTAGCGCCCTCCACGGCCCCCCGGGCCTGAGAAAGTGGAGCCGAATGCAGGCCCCATTTCCTCACCCCAAAGTACAACCGTTGGGGAGGGCTTGCCGGAGAAACCCCCCCCCCCCCACCCCGTGCCTTACCCGCACCCTCCACCCTCTTCGTTACCGAAGCAACTCCCGCCCCTTTTCAAACAACCTCCGCGCCCTCTCAGAACCAATCCAAGCCTTTAACCTCTACAGCCACCCCGCCCTCTAAACCGCCCGATATAAGCTTGTACTCTCCCCTAATAAACTCTCTTGGCTTCTTCACCCTAAAAGAAACGTGTCCCGCCTGTTCCTTCTCGCCGCCCTCCACACCTTGCACGCCTCCGCCGGGGACCGGGCCTAGTCCCCCGCCTCGCCCTCGCCTCCGGGAAAGAGCCCCCGCCGCCGGTACCCTCCGAGCAATCCCGAGAGCCTAGGATTTAGCAACCGGCCGCCACCCCCCCCCAGACGAGTCAACTGCTACCGCAGTAAACAACTGTCTGCCAACAAATTAGATAAACTAGATGAAATGAACAAATTCCTAGAAACACACAAACTGCCTCCACTGACTCAAGAAGAAATAGAAGCTCTCAAAAGACCAGTAACAGGTAAAGAGATCAAATCAGTCATCAAAAACCTCTCAACAAAGAAAAGCCCAGGACAAGACTGCTTCACAGGTGAATTTTATCAAACATTTTGAGAAGAATTAACACCAATACGGATCAAACTCTTCCAAAAAAATTGAAGAGGAAGGAATGCTCCCTTACTCATTCTATGAGGTCAGCATCTTCCCAATACCAAAGCCGGATAAAGATCCCACAAGAAAAGAAAATTAGACCAATATCCCTTATGAATATAGATGCAAAAATCCTCAACAAAATACTAGCAAAAGCATATTAAAGTAATTATACACCATGATCAAGTGGGATTTATCCCAGATATGCAACTGGTTCAATGTAAGAAATCAATGAATGTAACACACCGCATTAACAGAATGATAGGAAAAAAAACACACAAAAAACATGATCATCTCAATTGATGCAGAAAAGGCATCTGACCAAATCCAGCACACCTTCTTGATAAAAACACTTAGAAAACTAGGAATAGAAGTTACCTTGTCAACATGATAAAGGGCATATATGAAAAACCCACAGCTAACACTATACTCAATGGAGAAAGACTGAAGGCTCTCTCTCTAAGATTAGGGATGAGATAAGGATGCCCACTGCCACCACTGTTATTCAACATTGTACTGGAAGTTCTAGCCACAGCAATTAGTCAAGCAAAAGCATAGAAGGCATCTAAATTGGAAAGGAAGAAGTATAATTTGCCCTATTTGCAGATACATGATCCTAAATATAGAAAATCCCAAAAAATCCACAACAAAGCTAATAGAGCTAATAAAGGAATTCAGCAACATGGCAAGGTACAAGATCAATGTGCAAAAATCAGTGGTGTTTCTATACACTAGTAATAAACAATCTGAAGAGGAGACAAGAAAAAATTTCATTTACAATAGCAACTAAAAGATTCATATATCAAGGAATAAATTTGGCTATAGATGTAAAGGACTTGTACACAGAAGACTATAAAACATTGCTAATAGAAAGAAAAAGGACCTAAATAAATGGAGGGAATTCTGTGTTCAAGGACTGAAAGACTAAATATTATTAAGATGTCAATTCTACTCAAAATTATTTAGAGATTCAACACAATCCCAACAAAAATTCCAACAGTCTTCTTTGCAGATGTTGAAAACTCAATCATCAAATTTGTTTGGAAGGGTAAGAGGTCCCGAATAGCCAAAACCATCTTGAAGGGGAAGAATGAAGTTGGGAAACTCATACTTCCCAGTTTTAAAACTTATTAAACTTATTACAAAGCTATAGTAATCAAAACAGCATGTTACTTGATACAAGGACAGACATATAAACCAATGGAATCTAATTGAGAGTTCAGAAATAAACCCTTACATCCATGGCAATTGATTTTTGACAAGGGTGCCAAGTCCACTCAATTGGGAAAGGTAGTCTCTTCAAACGGTGCTGGGAAAATTAGATAACCATATGCAAAAGAATGAAGGTGGACCCCTACTGCACACCATACACAAAAATTAACTCAAGGTCAAAATGGATCAAAGAGCTAAATATAAGAATCAAAACTATACAACTAGAAGAAACCACAGAAAGATATTTTCAGGACCCGGTGTTGGGCCATGGTTTCTTAGACTTTACACTAAAAGCACAAGCAACAAAAGTAAAAACAAATAGGACTTCTTCAAAATTAAAAACTCTTGTGCATCAAAGGACTTTATCATGAAAGGAAAAAGACAACCTACAAGATGGGAGAAAATATTTGGAAATTACTTATCCAATAAGGGTTTAATACCCAGAATGTATCAAGAAATTCTACAATTCAACAACAAAAAGACAAAGAACCCAATAAAAAAATGGGCAAAGGACTTGAACAGACATTTTGCCAAAGAAGATATGCAAATGGCCAAAAAGCATATGAAAAGATGCTTATCATCATTAGCCATCAGGGAAATGCAAATCAAAACCAGAATGAGATACCATTTCATACTCACTAGAATGGCTACTACAGAGACTCAACACGTCACAACACTATGAACTGAAACCATAGAGAGATGTGTATTTTTATTTTATATTGTCAAGTGCATCCCCAAGACAGAAATAACAGGCTAGTACAAGGGATGTCGGCACCTGGAACAGGAGAGCTGGGTGCTGTCAGGGCCACCTCCGTGTTCACCAGGGCCCTCAGCAGTCCTCAGTGCCAACCATCACTTTCAAAATGCCTTTTTTAAATTTAAAGTTCTACACTGCAGAGGAGTGTTTGCCAATTTTCATGCCTCCAAACATGTGCAAGAGTAGGAGCCAAATATGTTTTTACTAGAAGACACTGCACATTGGGTATACATCTGGGCCAACTTCACAGCTCAGTAACCAGCCCTGTTCCTCTCACTTCTTACTTTAAAGGAATCATTAAATGAGGTTTTCTAACTTTATGTCAGTTTTGACCTTTTTGGGTTAAATATTTTATCAACAGACTCATAGTCACATAGCAGACAAAGATGGAGAGATGAGCAGAAAAACCAAAAAATGAATTTTCTATTACATCACACTTCAAAATCTATACTCACATAGTAATAACACTGTCATTCTGGAACTATAGAAATAAATAATGCCATGTTATAACTTTAAAACAACTATTAAGACTAAAATAAATATTAAACAATATAAACAAATATTAAACAAATCACCTACATGTTTAACTATGAAATACTATTTTTTAAAGTAAAGAAATTTGGAACACTGTTGCCAATCTAGCCAAAAATTAATTCTAGTTACATATGATTCATTCAAAACAAATACAAAAATTAAATGCTAAAAAGCAAATGGTTTCCTTGTAAAGATATCTTTCTGACTGGGACCATTTTGTATACAGAATATTCTGAAGCTGCTTATGTTTTAAATAAAGTTAAATTTCAAAAGCAGATACTTCATATTCTGAGCATAACGTCACACCTGTAACCGCATTACAGATGTAACAATATTAAATGATTACTTAATGGACATCTTAATGATACAAAGACTTTTTCTCCAAGTTTGCTGAGTAACAATTATGTTTTTTAGTCTTCATTGGTCTTCCCACATTGGTAATGTAATTCTATTATGATTACTAATAAATACAAGTACTAACACCTCGACCAACAACAATCACAATGTTTTATGACAAGTAAATTCAAAGGCCACATTTATTTTTCTCACAACCAGTTTCTAATTTTCCTGCCTTTCATGAGGACAAGAAGTACCAGATCCTTCCTTTCTTCCTCAGTATCTGCAAATCCTGAACTCTGAGGAGAAATTCCGTTTGGTTGAATTTGTCGTTTCCTTTCTGTGCACATGGTCCTCAGTCTCTTCATTCTCCTTCAGCTCTTCTATAGGGAGAAAAGTACACAGGATGTACTAAGTGAACTCGAACACTGTCTTTTGGCTGCCGCCAAACCTCAGCCCAAGCAGCAGCACAGGTAATGGAACACCTGGGCCACCCACCCCCACACAAACGACCAGGTCAGACGGAAGTGTGAATGACCCATCTTCTAGTTTGTCCCTTGAGCACCCATTAACATCATTGAGGATCATGAGAAGTTGTTTCAGGCCTGCTCCAGCAGGGACAAGTTATGACAAGTACAAAGAAATGCACCTCTTGAATACAGAAAACTAAATACTCTAACACCTGGGCAAGTTCCAGAAACCAAGAACAGGTGATCAGTTTATAAAATTCTCCATCCATCGGGAAACTGTCATGGACAATGCTTCAGGATTAGTGACCAGAAGGCATGTGGGCCTTTTTATGAAGAATTCTTTCATTTAATCTATGGCTGTGTCTACTTTTACAACTGGGTTAGCTATTACATTTTTCAAATGAAGCTACAAAAATGATCTGCCTCGTCTTTGACTGACCAAGAGATGGTTAACCAGCTGTGCATCGAGACGCAGATGTGAAAGAAAACAAATTATACCATTAATAAGAAATCAAGAACCCATACGCAGATGAAAGCAGCAGCTGCTCCTTAGAGACCATGGAGTAAGGGCGCTGCTGCTAACCAGTGGGGTGGAACCAGACGCTCTTAATGCACTTACTCATTGACCAGTGATGAGGAGCTGGACTTAAACAGAAATGTTATTGCCCTTCCTCTAACAGAAGGGACTTAACACTTGGTTGCCCCTAAAAACCAAGGCATGGCCTGAGAAAGAAGGTGATCTGGTGAAGGCGACGTCAACTCCACTGATCCCTTCTGAGCAAAGCGATGGCTGGAGCGTCTTGGCCAGAGTGGGCAGGAGCCGCCATTGCCCAAGAGCCTTCCTGGTGCCAGGGGGAGGTTAGAGAGCACCTTAGCTTTTTGGGACAGACCCAATCTTAAGTACATTGCTGCACTGCTTTTCATATAGAAACATTTACACAAAAGGGGGAAAAGATCCCTTGTCAAGCCATGTTTCCTGATTTCACATTTGTTCAGTGGAGCTACCAAGGCAAGGCTGGTTTTGTATGGAGAAGCTGCAAGTGAAGCTCAGGAGAGCAAATGAAGAAAGATGAGCGTAAAACAGTGTAGATACATTATGCAAAGGCAGAATGTCACTAGGGACAAAAGTGTGTGTCATTTCAGTCCCTGTGTGTATTCGGGGAAGTATGTAACACATGCCCCAATTTAAGTCCTGATAAAAATGAGAAAAAGCAGTACAAGCTCAACTAGAGGCTGGTGCCAGTCACAGAGAGGAGGCCCCCGAAACCTCCACAGAGGCCAGTGAGGGTGGGGAAAGGATCTCAGAGGAGGAACAAGGCAAGACAAAGTGAGAGGACGAAAAAGAAGAAGAAAAATAGAAAAGGGAAGGGGGTGGTGGTGGAGAAAGAGCAGCTGGTAATTAGCGAGACGGATCCTCACGTGCAGAAGATGCAGGACGAGCTGTGGGCCATGGACCGGGACGGCGCCGAGACGCAAACGGAGCAGCCGGGAGGACCCCGGGGGAGGGAGGCCGGGGCGGGGGGCTTGACCAGACGGAGCTCCAGGGGGCATCAGACAGCGTCTTTAAGGGAGATACTTCAGACGAAGAAGAGGAAGGAACCATGACAAAGCCTGCCAGGAAGGGGAGAGAGGGGTGGGATAAGAGGGAGAGGAGAGGAGATGGCCAAGTGTACACCCGCCAAGGAGAGCTCGCCTCTGCAGGGACAGCGGAGATGCCGACAGAGGGAGCAGATGTCGTCTTAACCAAAGACATGGATAACCCCACACCTGTCCTCTCTGGGGTCTCCTCAGGAAGTGGCCCCAAGAGATGCCAGGGGAAGACAGAAACAAAAGAGAGGACCTTTTAAAAGGTACAGCAGATGAAAAGAGAAAGGAAAATCTGCTCAGGAAGATTACTCAACTATAAGAAACTAGGTTACTGTTTGAGTGTATGTGATGTGTGAAAAATGAGATTTATAAAAATACTGGGCCAGATCCCACAAGAAATCCCATTCAAAAATATTCCCTGCATGTTTACTATGCGGTCACATACTGATCTACCTACTGGGGAGAAAAAATGTGCACATATTGAAATCCCTGCCTGCAAATACTCTCTAATCAGAGTTACTGGGCAAAGCAACGTGTAAGACAAATGACCCAGAACTTGGAGCCAGATCAAGTCCTAGTTCAGGCACTTTCCATGTGTGACTCTTGAGACCTTGGTCTCTTTAAGTGTAATGAGCTAGATTAGAAAATTTCTGAAATTGCATTCATTTAAAAAAAAATGATCAAGTAATGCATATCAACATACACTGAATGGGAAAATTAGAAAATATACACAATAAATGAGAGAAAAAAGTCCACCACTCAGAGATAAGTACTGATATTTTGAAGTATATTGTTTTATAGTTTATTTATAGTATATAAAATTTTTATAGTAGTCTTTTAAAACAATGTATCATAAACATCTTACTACGTCTCTAAAAATATTTCTATAATAAAATGAGTATGAATAATAGCTATACAATCCTCCATTATATAAATGATACATAATTTAATCAATCCTCTATTCCTAGATACTTAGTTTTCTTTTCCCCTCTATTTTTCAAACATTGCTTAAAGGAGCAGCCTTTTAGCTGAATCTCTGCAAGCATGCTTACAATATATTCCTGGAAGTAGAATTATCATGTCAAAGGACATAAACGTTTTGAAAACTCTTTAAAAAACATATTACTGAATTCTTCTTCACAAAGGATGGATCAGTTTTATACTATTACCATCTGTGTATGAGGGAGCCCTTTACCCATATTCTCATCAACACTAGGCATTTAATTTTTGAAAAATGTTGCCATTTTGTGAAGGAAAAACACCATCTCATTTTATTGTTTTAATTTCCATCAATCTGATCACTAGAAGGTAAACCTTTTTCATTCATTCACTGCCATTTTTATTTCTTCTTTTAAGAGTTTCCTGTGCATACCCCTGCCAATTTTTCTATTGTATTCATTTTTCTTGTTGATTTCTTAGAGCTTTTTATATATTAAGGTATTTATCTGGCATATATTTTGTAAAATTCCCCCCATCCCAGCTTATTGTTGGTTCTAAAATTCTGTTTATGGTGACTTTTTTTGAAATGCATAATTTAACATTTCTATCATTTAAATCTAAAAATCTCTTTCAAAATGTTTTCTGATTCCAGTGATAAGGTTACAACATCATCACTTAACCCACAATCATATAACTATTCATCTACATGCTTTCATCTGTATAATTAGATTTTCTTTGTTTTTACAATTCAAGTCTGGAAATACTCTCATTGCTAAAATTCTGAATCTAGTTTCTAGAAAGTGACAAATTCGCAAATGTGGGCATTTAACTTTCAGCTGACAAACTTCATTTCCACTTAACAGAGACCCAAGAGGCCTGCAGACAGGAAGGGGGACTGTCCCGCCCTTCTCATTCCCTAGCACCCCCCACCCCCCCACCCAGCAGAGCACTGGTTTTCCTCTCACCTCCAGCAGAGTGGCTTTTTGGCCCCTTTGCTCCTTTTTCTTCATCTGCTATCCATTAAGTGTCTGAGGCCCTCAAGGCTCTGCTCTTTGCTCATGTCAGAGGTGCAGGAGGGAGAGGTCCGAAACCCGAGTCAGTGAGAACGGTACTGCAATATTTCAGATGAGGCTTTGATGGAGGGACGTGGTGGTGGGAACCGAAGGGGGGTGTTCCAGTTTGCTAATGCTGCCATTTTGCAAAACACCAGAAATGGATTGGCTTTTATAAAGGGGGTTTATCTGGTTACAGAGTTACAGTCTGAAGGCCATGAAGTGTCCAAGATAAGGCATCAACAATAGGGTACCTTCACTGGAGAAAGGCCATTGGCATCCGAAAAACCTCTGTTAGCTGGGAAAGCATGGGGCTGGTGTCTGCTGATCCTGGGTTATGTTCCAGCAACTCTCTCAGCTCCTGTGCATTCTTCAAAATGTTGCTCTTGGGGTGTTTGCCCTCTCTTAACTTCTCCAGAGCAAAAATCTGCTTTCAAAGGCCATCTCCAAAATGTCTCTGCAAGCTGCAGCAGTGAGCTCCTTCTGTCTGAGCTTCTTATATAGGACTCCAGTAAACTAATCAAGGCCCACACTGAATGAGCGGGGCTATACCTCCATGGAAATGATCTAATCAGTGTTATCACCTACAGTTGGGTGGGTCACATCTCCATGGAAACAACCTAATCCAAAGGTTCCAACCTAATCAAAACTAATACGTCACCCCCCACAAGACTGTATCAACAAACATGGCATTTTGGGGGACATACTACATCCAAACCGGCACAGGGGGTAAATGGGAAATCTGAGAGAGAATACAGGGGTGAGAGACTGTGGGCTGCGTACAATAAAAAGAGAGATAAATTTAGCTCCCCTCTTAATGACCTTGATAAAGGACAAGAATAAAGTAAATCTCATCTGCCTCAGAAATACATTTGATGGCTGGGAAAAGCTAGAAAGTCTTTACCATATAAAGTTAGATGGAAAAACATACTAGTACATGTATGTAAAAGCATTAGAGATTCCTTAATGACAGCGCAAAGGGTGAAGGGAGTATATGCATAGAAACCTGTGACACTCCGACCTGTGAGATGGGAAATGTGCGCTTGTCAAATGATTCGATGCCAACAGTACATTTTACACTGGCAATAGTAAAACTACAACGTTTCATACTTTAAAACAGACATTTTGTGTATGGGTATGTAGTAGTACGAATTATGTTAGGAGGAAGAAAACACAAACATAATGAAAGGAGGGAAAACTGAAGAACAGAAGACTGTGTTTCCCTCTTAGGATGCCCAGGAAAGGGGGGAGACACTAAAACAGAGCTTGAAAAAGACGCAAGAATGTCAAAATCAGGTGATAAGCGGGACTGAATAAAGATGTATAAACAAGCAGAATGAAGTTATAAGCAGAATGGAGTTGGATGGCTGAGGGGAGAAGGAAAAGAAAAAATAACAGAGATGAAAGAACACATAAATTCAGTATAAAGGAACAGAATGATGAGAGAGAGAGAGAGAGAGTAAAGAAAAGGTTTAGTTGGCAAAAAAAAAGCACTGATATTTCACAAGCGTAATCTGCCTTACCTCTGGGAACCAATGCCCTAGCTTTGAAGTCACAACTCAATGTCTGCGTTGGCCAAGGAGTTAAGATGAATCAGGGCAGCAAGCTGGGGGCGCTGCAGAGGCGGAGACTGGAAGATGGGTGGGTGAGTGGCCCAACTAAAGGAGGTGACCCATTTCCCAGCTCCAGCTGATGGGTGCCATGAAAGAATGTGGAGTTGGGTTCCCAGAACTTCTGATTATCTTCAAGAGAAGTAAGAGACTTGCTTCTTTTATGTGAGATCTTGTTATATTTGGGCGACTAATAAAATATTTAAACCCTCACAAAGACATGCGCAGAAGGGACCCAACCAAAGACACAAGGACCACATTTGGTTCACAGGCCCTAGTTTTTGGCCTCTGCCCTAGCAGAGTGGACACTCACTAGCCTTGGGATACCCTGGCTGCCTCCAAACTTTGGTGCCTTGGACCCTGCTCTCCTTCTAAGGCCTTGTCTTCTTGTCCACCCTGTGAATGTCCCTGCATGGTCTACATGCTGTCTTACCTTTTGGACTCTCTCTGACCACTGTAGGAAGATCAGACTAATCCTCTACTCCTTTCTATTCCTCACAATCCACATATAATCTATCAGAAAACTATCTTCAAAATATACACAAAATCTGGACTTTTGTTTGCAGACAAGATGGAGTAACTGGGACCAGATTTACTCTCTGGCTTAAAACAACAAAATAACTAGACAAAATATATGCAACAACAGTTTTTAAGACATTAAATCACAGGCAACAAAGAGCAGAGACCCTCGAGAGGTGAGCCCTACGACTGCCCCAGCTTACTGCCTAGAGAGTTTCCAAGCCACGGTGCAGGGAGGTGAAACCCAGGTGGGACACCGTCATATGCCCTAATATATGTGTAACCGGCATCCTCAAAGAAGAGGAGATAAATAAACAGTGAGATACAGAAAAAAGTGGACGAAAAAATGGCCCCAAATAAGCAAATAAGAAGACAGTGAAGCAACATCTTTAAAGCTTCAAAAGAAAAACCTTTCAACCCAGAATCGAATGCCCAGTGAAATAACTTTCAAAAACAAAAGTCAAAAAAAGACTTCTTCAGAAATGCAGAAGCTGAAAGTACTCATCTTCAGCCAGCCAACATTACAAGAAATGTTAAAGGAAGTCTTCCAGGAGAAGGAAGATGGTAACAGGTAGAAACATGTAGCTACACAAAGGAATGAACATTGGAAATGGTAACAAAATGGGTAAATATATAAGAAGGAAAAGGCAAACCATGGACTGGGGGAAAATATTTGCAAATTATCTATCTTGTAAAGAACATATTTGGAATATATAAGGCACTCTCAAAACTTAATAGGAAACCAAACAACCTAATTTTAAAAAAGGGCAATTTGAACACACTTTACTGAAGTATATGGATGGTAAACATCATTGTTCTTAGACATATATATCAGACAGGGATATAGGGGAGGAATATGGGATTCTTGGTAGCGGTGTTATTTGCTGTCCTTACTAGTATATTGTATTGTATGACATGTTATTTTTCTTTTTATCATTTTTTTCTTTTTGCTAAAAAAAAAAAAACAATTTTTCTTGTAGTAATCAGTATGTTCAAGTGCTGATTGTGGTGATAAATGTACAACTTTATGATGATACCATGAACAACTGATTGTACACTGTGGATAAATGTACGGTATGTGAATATAACTCTATAAAATTGTAGGAAAATATATATATAGGAGTAAAAGTGTTGGAGAAAACATGGTGAGAGGGATGATGTCTCACCAATATGGACTAACTACAATGTGTAAACTCAGAATTGAATCTTAGAACATAGCCTAACGTGGACATAATAATTGTAATAGTCCCTAGATTGTAAGCCCTTACAGCAGTTAACTCTATCCCTGAATTGTAAGGCCTATCTCTAAACTTTGAGATGCTGATCCCCTAGCGTATAACCTGATTGGTCTCTGGAACAATGCTTATCTCTGAGACACCTGAAACTCAGAGCTAGAGCTCGGCAGATATGAATGTCAGTATTAGTGCATACAGCCACTGTCAAAAAAAAAAAAAAGCTGAAAAAGATCCCAGACTTCAATTAGTGATATGAATGAAGCAGGTCTGGTTAAGACCAGGGCAAACCAGGCCAAAGGGTAAAGGTTGAAACTGATTGTGTTTTAAAAACTTCAACTTCCATATGAGACCAAGGGAATAGATATCTATTTGGTACAGGATCTAAATTTTCTAAATGGTACAACTCTACAGTCGATTTGTTCAAACACCACAATTGCATGGAACTTTGAATAGGAAGTGAGATACGATAGGTTAGTATAGGCTGGAGTGAAATAGTGACACATCCTACAGTAATTTGGGCAGATAATAAAAAATATATTTACAGCCTCCCCCTCCCCAGCCCCAAGGATCTGGGGGAAGGTGCGGACGTGTTGGACATCCTCACCTGGACTGGTGTTGATGTTGTCACAAACATTGGGACTGGCGGTTTGATGTGCTGAGCCCTCGAGCATGGGACTTGCCCTTACGAAGCTCATTACCACAAAGGAGAGTCTAAACTTGCATGTAATGGTGCCTAAGAGTCTCCCCCTGAGTACCTCTTTGTTGCTCAGATGTGGCCCTCTCTCTCTCTAACTGAGCCATCTCGACAGGTGAACTCGCTGCCCTCCCCTCTACGTGGGACCCAACTCCCAGGGGTGTAAATCTCCCTGGCAATGCAGAATATGACTCCTGGGGATGAATGTGGACCCGGCATCGTGGGACTGAGAGTATCTTGTTGACCAAAAGGGGGATGCAAAATGAGATGAAATAGTTTCAGTGGCTGAGAGATTTCAAATGGAGTCGAGAGGTCACTCTGGTGGACATTCTTATGCAGTATATAGATAACACCTCTTAGGCTTTAATGTATTGGAATAGCTAGAAGTAAATACCTGAAACTACCAAACTCCAACCCAGCAGTCTGGACTCCTGAAGACAATTATATAATAATGTAGATTACAGGGGGTGACAGTGTGATTGTGAAGACCTTGTGGATCACACCCCCTTTATCTAGTGTATGGATGAGTGGAGGAATGGGGATAAAAACTAAAGGACAAATGGGGTGGAATGGGGGGATGATTTGGGTGTTCTTTTTTCACTTTTATTTTTTATTCTTGTTCTGGTTCTTTCTGATGTAAGGAAAATGTTCAGAGATAGATTGTGGTGATGAATGCATAACTATGTTATCATACTGTGGACAGTGGATTGTATACCATGGATGATTGTATGGTGTGTGAATGTATTTCAATAAAACTGAATTTAATTAAAAAAAAAAAACTTAATAGGAAACCAAACAACCTAATTTTAAAAAAGGGCAATTTGAACACACTTTACTGAAGTATATGGATGGTAAACATCACTGTTCTTCGACAGGCAAATTCAAACCACAGTGAGATATACCTACACCTATTAGAGTGGCTAAAATTAAAAAGACTGGTTATACTAAATATTGGCGAGGACATACAGGAGGTTGAACTCACGCTCCTGGTGGGAATGTAAAACAGCAACATCACACAGAAAATTTGGAAAAGTTTTGCAGTTTCCTAAAAAGTTAAACAAACACCGACTCGATGACCAGCCATTCCACTCCTAGGTATTTAGCTAGGAGAAATGAAAGCACATGTCCATACGAAGATTGGTAAACCAATGTTGATAGCAGCTTTATTTGTATACAGTCATACGAAACTGGAAACAACCCAAATGTCAATCAATAGGTGATGAATAAACAAAATGCAGTATGTCCAGACAATGGACTACTACTCAGCATTATAAAGGAGTGAACTATTGATACACAACGACATGGATAAATCTCAAAGTAATTATGCGGAGTGAAAGGAGCCAAACAAAAAGAGAATATACTATATCATCCCACTGTATGACATAAAACTCTAGAAATTGAAAGCAGATTGGTTGGGGGCAGGGAAAGAGTAGGAAGAAGATAGGAATTGGCACAAGAAATCTCTTGGAGAGATGGATCTGTTAATCGTCTTGGTTGTGGTGATGGTTCCATGGGTGTATACCTATGTCAAAACTCAATGTGGGCAGTTTACCATATATCAATTATACCTTACCAAAGTGTTAAAAAATACCTATGTATACACAAAATCTGACCCTGTCACTCTCTCTGGTCTCATCTCCTACCGTCCTGCACTTGTCTCCTCCGCTCCAGAAACGGTGAGGTCCTTCCTGCTCTGTGGACGCACCAGGCACGCTCCCGCCTCAGGCCCTTTGCGCCTGACCCCATTTCCCGACGTCCTTCCAGTCTTTTCCTTAGTGAGGCCTCTTCTGGCACCCTACTGAAAGCTGAAAACTGCAGCCTGCCCCTCTCACTCCCGAGCCTGGCTCCTCCTCCACAGCACAGCCTGCATCTGACACAGACATTTTATCTATTTTACATAGGCGTAAATAAAATGTCAGCTTCACGTGGCAAGGATTTTTGTCGGGTTACTGTGGTTCCTAGGATTTGGTCTGGAATGTGGCAGGCGCTCAGCCAACGTGTGTGTCGTGAAGGGCTCTGCGTGGGCCGGTCTCCCTTGCCTCACCGGGCACTCCCTTCTCACTGCATTCTTAGTGCCGAACACGGTGCCTGGTATGGAGAGCAGTTGATAAATACTTTTCCAACTGAACTGCTGCCCCAAACGAACGAACCACTGTCGCTCCCTTTGAAGGCTGCACCTCTTGCTTCTCTTTAAAGTAGTAGCATCAAGGTCTAGGGCCAGACCAAAACCTTGACACAGACAAAGGATGTTGGCTCCAGCTCCTGTAAAATGCTGGGCAAACCCAGCAAGATGCGCCCGTGATCCGCACCTTCCTGCTATCTGCTGCTCCCGACTCACCCTGCATTCTTCTAGAGCCGCAATCTCTCGTCCCACTGCACACTCCCAGCCCCAAACCGCCTGTCAGTTATCTCTTCCCGCTCCCCTCTGCCTAGCTTCCCCTCTTCGCCATTGCTCATTCCCTAAGTCTGAAATGCCTCCTCCTTCCCACATCACTTCCAAATCCCTGACATGTGTCAAAGCTCACTTTAAGCCCTTACCTCCTCCTTGAAGCCTTCTCTAGCTGCTCATACTTCCAGGATCTTCTTACTCTGTTCTCTTACTGTAATTATGGTTTTCAGTACATCCCTTTCACCTGATTATAAAACCTGCTGCCTGTAAAATGCTTCTTATATTTTCTCTCATGAACTGCAAATCTTCTTTGGCATCTCTCAATGCACCTAGCTCAGTGCTGAGCACAATGTGAAGTCACACACCTGACAACGATGGTTTTGAGTCGAGAAACCGGGGGTGAGAAAAAACGCTGAGAAATGGAGAAGGAAAGTAAGAACTAGT
Source organism: Choloepus didactylus (assembly GCF_015220235.1). Classification (NCBI taxonomy): domain Eukaryota; kingdom Metazoa; phylum Chordata; class Mammalia; order Pilosa; family Megalonychidae; genus Choloepus; species Choloepus didactylus. The sequence goes on along the minus strand of NC_051313.1, from coordinate 12,166,951 downwards.
AACTCCTCATGAAGAGAAGAAATGAAAGAGTTTGGAATAGATTACTAGATGCAAAAAACACAGTTGGGGAGTGATAGGATACTTGAAACTGACTCTTGTAGCTGCACCATATAAAAAGGAGACGCCAATCATTCATCCATTTGCATTTGAATGTTTATGAATAAAACATATTTAATTTTAAATATGATTGACTATCCGAATTAACTTCTGACCAAGGCTGTTAATGAAATAAAGAATCCCATGTTCAACAACAACAAAACTCAAGATAGAATCTTTCAGTGCCTAAGGAACAGTAGCTACACTTATTAAGGATTATACCATATTTGTATAAGCTTCATTACAAACTTTGATATGAGCAGAGATAATAAATGAAGAACATCATAGCGGTATGAAATACAAAAAGGTGAAATTTTAAAACATTCAGGAAAATGTTAAATTAACCTACAAACTTTCTTCTTGGTATCTTAAAAAGAGAGTGTGTCTTTACTAAAATGTGTATAAATTGTGAGCACAGAGTGATTGATATTTCTCAAAAAAAAAAAAAAAAAGGTGGAAGAAAGAACAAGACAAGAAATTCAAGTGGAAAGTGGTAATGGGCAGTCTTAGGTGGCTCATTTAAAAATGCTGGTCACCAACTAAGAAGAAAATTTTGCAAACTGAAAGGCAGGGCTGCAAAGAAACAAAAAAATTTAGCCCATGACCACTTACTTGGCTACAACTGACTCATTTAGGCAAATTAAAGAAAGTGAGCCTGGGGTGACTTCATTTTGCACATGGGGCTACAGTGTTTTCCCATTCAACTCGCCCACAGTTTCAAGTCACCAGAAAAGTATCTTAACTCATCCTTGCTTCTAAGAAATTATGAGTCTAGGGAAAGCCCGAAGGCTTTAGATGAACCTGAGCTTCTCATGAACATTTCTTTATTTTCCGGGGCTGCTTAAGAGCCCATGTTCTAAAGGAGAAGCTGCGCTCCCTGGCAGCCGTGAGAAGGGGGATGGCTATGACACTTTGCTGAACCTGAATTTGGGGATCTCCAAAAACAGGCTTCCAATGTTAATGAGGAGGAAGCATGGGCAGAAGGCGTTTTTCCATCCACTAACACGAGCGACAAGGTTCTAAAGTTGAAATAAACCCAGTTCAAAGATACCGAGAGCACTGTTCCTATGCCGTATTAAACATGTTCACCGTTTTTGTTGTTGAAACAGAGTCCGTCCCTTTGTTCGGCCTATTTTTATATGTGTGATTTGTCATTGGATATAAGCTCCCTAAGGTTGGTGGCTGTATCATCTACCACGATGTAAAATGTCAACGGCTCAGAGCTTAGGCCTGAGAACCCACTTGAGAGAGAAAACAAAAACAACTGGAAGAGGTGGGGTGTGTGTCTACCCCAAATGGCAGGCCGAGGGATGGCGTGGGGACACAGCAGACGAGGACACTGAGGACCCGGGATCTGGGTGGGGTCTGTCCCTCACCATCTGAAAAGAGGGCTCAAAAACTGGCTGCATCTCTCCAGGGACAGTGTGAGAATCCCACGTGACGATGCAAGTGAACGCGTCCTGGAGCGACATGGGGCTATTTATGATGAGGTAATTATCAGTCGATCTTATCTCATGGGAAGAAAGGTTTTAAACTTACAACCAAACAGCACCTTACCAAGGGGCATGCCAGCATGTAATGAAGGTAGAAAACCCCCAGTCGTGGCCCAGTTCTGACACCAGTGTGCCCTGTGATGTGGGCACAGGCCTTTCCCCTCATTTGCTTGACTCTAACCCAGAGAGTGACACAGAGAATTTCTCAGATACCTTCTGGTTCATGAGTCTGAACTCTTAAGCTCCCTTTAAAAACTGTCTTTTGATTGTAGAAGTAAATACTATCAATACGGCATGGTTTTACTTGATAACTCCTGTAAATGAAACTGTCACCTGAATCAGAATTTTTGAACTACAAGGGATATATTATTCTTCAAAAGGTCAAAATGTATAGCAGGGTTAACCTGAACAAATGCTTTCCCAAGGTAAATTCAGCAGGGCTCATGTGTGCCCATGTGTGTAAGCATGTGTCTGTGTGTGTAAGTGTAAGCATGTGTCCACGTGTGCATGAGGCAGGTGGGTGTAGAGCAGCCTAAGCTGCCCGAGGCCGTTGCACTCGTGTTAGAGTTAACTAGTGGGGTGGGTGGTGTGAATGTGAACTTTGAGCCTAATACTACGTCCAAGAAAGAATCTAAAAATGACAAAAATTGAGAAAGATTTCGACAAGGTTTTTGATGTAAATATTATTTTTGAGGTTAAAACAGGAATTTTCTGTATATGTACTCAGTGACACAGAAAGTACCAAATAAAAATGTAAAAACTTCCCAGAGATCTTTATAAATAAATGCCTCAAAATAAATTGCTCAAATTCATTAGACCTTCAGAGAAAAAATACAATGACAATGTTCTGGATATTGGCTTTTATACCTTAATTACACAAAACAGGCATTTCCTAATTTTATTTTTACCACATCATCCACTTGTTTTCAGTTAATGCCATTCTAAAATGTCAAACAAAAATAAATGTCAACATAGGTCTAAAGTATAGTGTGATAGTTATATTTTATTTAATACTATTTCCTATGACTTGGTAATACACATCCTCAAAGTCCAACCGTTAAAACATTCTCCTGAGTCTAAACTAGCTAAACTCTTTTAAAAATTAACGATCTGAAATTTAACTTAAAGTGTGATGATATCTGATGAAAAAGGGAAATGGAGAAATTATCCTTAAGAAAAACCAAACCCAACTATCACCGCAAATTATCTTGGGGAAAAAGCTCTCACTGTGTGAGAGCCTCCGAGCCCAGGCTGAAATCCTGGAACTTGTCCTTAATGACTGGCTGCTGTGAAAGGAAAAGAAGACAGACAAGCTGTAAGTCTGAGATGAGAGAAGACGACACAGTGAATATCCATGCGCTGAAAACCCTGCAACTTCCCAAAGGAGAGAACATCCCTATCAGCAATGTGTTCCCTTCCCTGGGTTTAAACCAAGGAAACAGGAGTCCAGATAGTCTGAGCGCTCTTTTTTTTTTTTTTTTTTTTTTTTTTTTAATCTTCATTTTATTGAGATATATTCACATACCACGCAGTCATACAAAACAAATCGTACTTTCGATTGTTTACAGTACCATTACATAGTTGTACATTCATCACCCAAATCAATCCCTGACACCTTCATTAGCACACACACAAAAATAACAAGAATAATAATTAGAGTGAAAAAGAGCAATTGAAGTAAAAAAGAACACTGGGTACCTTTGTCTGTTTGTTTCCTTCCCCTATTTTTCTATTCATCCATCCATAAACTAGATAAAGTGGAGTGTGGTCCTTATGTGAGCACTCTTTATAAATAGTTGCTTTTCAGGTGTGTGACTATAAAAGTCAGTTGTCAATCAGCCCAATTGAATCTAGAAATACTGCATAGCATATGACTTAAGCTCCGAATTTATCTTTCAATGCTGCATCTTCTCTTGGTAATTTCTGCAATATGCCCCTTATTTTCACAATGATATCATTGAACTACATGCAAAGTTCTAAATCTGAAAGCTCTTTAAATCTTTTACAAGATTTGTTCAGTAGATCTGTTTTATTAATGGCACTTTGTGAAAGAGAAATTAATAAGCACTTCCAGTGGTGTCAAATTATACTGAGTGTTAAAGGATTCTTCTAGAATTGGAAACATTAGCTCCAAATGAAAGCACAATGCAGGAAAGTAGTGTGGACATAGTATTTTACACTTTTTTTATAAATCAACCCAATGTTGCTATGAAACAGACTGCGAATTTTTTTTTCCCTAGAGATAAATGTTATGGAAAGGATCCATTTATAATTCACATAGAAACTATAAACGTTACCATGTTGAAGTTATGAATTAAGAACAGAGAGATACACCATGCCTGCCTAATTACAAAACAAACAAAACCAACAACCAAAAAACAAAACCTTAATAAAGTAAAGAAAAGAACAAACTTTTCTCCGTCCTAACTTGAGTAACTACTGCTCTCCCACTCCTATCTCCACTGAAACTTCTTTTGCCTTCTTAGATTTCCTTCTTCACAATCAGATTTCCAGGATAATGTTCTTTGGCAAGATTGGGCACTGAATGTCTTTAAACAAGTATTATTTTTCTCATCATAAAGATTTCAAGAGGAAACTGTGTTTTGGACCATAGTTATTGCTAACTGTATAGCTTTTAATCAAGCATATAATGAAAACAGGAATTACAGAAAATGACGACTTAGTGGGAAAAGATGGTTTTTACAGCAAGAGGCCCAATTTCATAGAACAAAAAAACCAGTCATGCCTTTATTTTTCTTTATCAGCAAAGGCAATTTGACTCAGTTAAAAATGTGTTTTAAAGAAAAGTACATACAGAGAAAATTTCAAATTCAAGGTCTAATTCAGATTGTGGAATAGTTTACCTGCTCTCACCCAAGAGCATAAGAAACAAAGAAAACCATCAAAACCTAACTCAGAAAGCTGCAATTGTAACAGAATTTGTTTAGTTCATTTCTAGGCTTAGAAAGTAAATTCCAAACACAGCAATTAAAGGAAATGTGCTTTATTCTTTACATGGTCTTGATATTATTTCTTTGCCCAGGGAAAGACCAGCATCTTACCATAAATACATGTATAAAAAAACTTTGTAGAACTACTGAACTTTTGAAAAGGATGTCTTATGAAAGCTCTATCAGAAAATCTCCTCCATTTGAACCCGTTCCAGTGGTTGTGGGGAGAGAAATCAGACTGAATTATATATCATTGTTGGTTCAATGTCATTTTTAATTTTTTGTTGTGACCTTAACAAATGAGGAACAAATTGTGGCCAAGTGCAGGTCTTGCCAAACCTGCTTTAATGAATGGGTATGAGTGATATGTGACAGTACCCTGTTCATGTGAAATGGATCCTGTGACATCCTAAGTGGGTTAAACGTGGCCCCTGCCATCTTTCCTACGAGATCACCACACTGGCATACCCACCTCCTTTTTCGTGATGCAGAAGTAGCTTAGCCTGTGCTTTTATGAATTCCACATCAGTAGGGGATCCACATTACTAAGCTTTAACATGGGTCTGGAAAAGGACACATTTGATGAAGGCTGATCCTTCACATCTAAACACCTTTACTTGCTCAGTCCTTGCTCTGGGCAGCGGCACGCCACGTGGGTGGCACACTCATGGAGGCAGAAAGGGGGGAAGAAGGAGGTGTCTCTGTGAGCTGCTTCGTTTTATCTTTAAACTGAAAGCCCCCAGGGCTGTTAGTCCATCAGCCCATGAACTGCCCCACCATCCACGGCCAAGGGCATGGCTGCCTTTTGTTTCCTCCTTTCCACGCACACCTCTCAGACAGGTGGCTTTGTTTCCTCTTCAGGGACATCCTTGAAACAGGAGAGGTGGAACGAAGGGAGGAAGATGAACAAAGCAAAGCAGATGGGTGAGAGGACCAGGATCCAGAGACTCCTGTTTCCCAAACTTCACAACTTTAGTGCTGCTTTTAAACTGTAGATGCAGTGAGACTTCAGTATAAAGGAGTGGTTAATGGAATGATTTTAAATGCTTCCACTCATTACATGGAGGTTTACCAAGAAGAAAACAACTCTCTTAAGCAGTATTTTAAAAGAGAAATGGGCATGCAGGCAACTCACCCAAATATTTCTATGAACTTGAAGAATGAATGGAAAATTAGATAACTGTCCAAAGGTTGTTGTAGACAGCAAACCAGCTTTAAATAAGGCAAATTAAGGATACAGTAGAGCTCTTTTTACATGCGGTTTATATACATCCTGATACACCTACCTTTCCCGTAGAATTAGAGCTGGTGGTTAAATTCTAGTCCTGGTTTGTAAGGCACTTAACCTCTTCTGGGTCTGTGTTCGACTTGAAATGTGCCGGGGTTCAGAATGAAAGAAAGCTCAAGCTACCACCTTAACCTCTTCTGGGTCTGTGTTCGACTTGAAATGTGCCAGGGTTCAGAATGAAAGAAAGCTCAAGCTACCACTGCACCATCGTTCTATTTTGCAGATGAGGAAATGGATGCCCAAGGATAAAGAAGTAGCAGTCTGAGGCTTATGCTAGTGGTTTTCAATCTGATTTAATAGCAAAACGATTCTGCAAAACAATTTTGTGTGAACGCTTCATATATGAACACTTCAAGTAGAATTACTCTGGCTGAAGTGAGGTTTGCATGGCCTGGTGCTCCCCAGCCCACAGCTTCCCCTAAGGACCAGGCTCTGAAGGGGACAGTTTACAAACCACTGGACTTGACCACCTCTTTTGAGTTCCTCTACGGCTAAAATTCTGGTTTCCAGGAGCACAATTTTATCATTCTAAATATCCATACATACAAGTCAGGAGATCATTCTTGATTTCAGAATTTAGAATTGATTGTGCATCTGATTTCTTTGATCCTAAATTTTCCAATTATTTTCTCCAAGAAAAAAGTCCTCTGCTTTAAGAGGCAAGTCCTAGAAGCATATTATGTCAAAAAGTAAAGACCTTCAGCTTGATTCATGATTTGTAGTTTTGGATGCTAATTGTGCTAATTAAAAACAACCCTACGTGGGACATGACTCTCAGAGATGGGCCTGGACACAGCATTGTGGGATTGAGAAAGCCTTTTTGACCAAAGGGGGAAGAGAAATGAAACAAAATAAAGTTTCAGTGGCTGAGAGATTTCAAATGGAGTTGAGAGGTCACTTTGGAGGTTCTTCTTACGCATTATATAGATATCCCTTTTTAGTTTTTAGGGTGTTAGAATAGCTAGAAGGAAATACCTGAAACGGCTGAACTGCAACCCAGTAGCCTGGACTCTTGAAGACGACTGTATAACTAAATAGCTTAAACGGTGTGGCTGTGTGATTGTGAAAACCTTGTGGCTCACACTCCCTTTATCCAGTATATGGACAGATGAGTAGAAAAATGGGGACAAAAAAGTAAAAGAATAATAGGGTGGAATGGGGGGTAGGGGATGTTTTGGGTGTTCTTTTTTACTTTTATTTTTATTCTCATTTAAATTTTTTTTTTTGGAGTAAGTAATGAAAATGTTAAGAAATTGACTGTGGTGATGAATGTACAACTATATGATGATACTGTGAACAACTGAGTGTACACTTTGGATGACTGTATGGTATGTGAAAATATCTCAATGAAATTGCATTAAAAACAAACAAATAAACAAACAGAAAACAACCAAAAAAACCCACCACCACCAATTCAGAGCTCGGAGCTGTGCTAGACACTGTGGGGACCCCAAGCTGAGAGAGCAGGAGCCCTGACCTCTGAGAGCTTATACTCTAACGGGACAAGGCTGATGTGCACAACCAACAGCACATAGTGAGATATGTGTGAAGATCAAGGTGAAATGGAGACCCCTGGAAACAAAGGCCAAGAATCCTTGGATTGTAACTGGAGGCTTCTGAATGGGAGTCACAGAAGAGGGAGGACTTGGCTGGACCTTGAGGGGTAAACGGAGATTCTGATAATTGGAGAAACACCCTAAAGTATTCAGTTTGAGAAAACAGAGCCAGCAAAGGCTGGAGGCAGGTGTCTGCAGGGCCACAGGCAAGAGGGTGTTTGGGGAGATAAGGAAAAGGAGGTCAGAGCTTCCATTCTATCTTCAAGGAGTGGGATTCAGATAAGAACTTATGAGTCTAGTCTTCATAAACGGGGAGTTGACTAAGGTTTCTTAGTGCTACGTCGCCCGAGTTGGTTTCTGTTGGCGGAAGGTGTTTTAGCAGGCAGCTGGGGGCTGCACCAGGTGGTGCCATCCACAGCTCCTGCTCTCCTAGCCCAAGGCCCTGACTTGGGCCCCATCCCCTCTCCATCTCTCCATTCCCCTGCTCCCACGACTTCAACCAGATGTTCATGCTAATGACTTCCAAGTCCACACCTGACCTCAGACCCTAACCACTCATCAGAATGACTTGGCAATTGGAAGTGTGCAGCAAAGCTAGTTTAAACAGAGCGTTTTTCTGTCCAAAAACACATTTGGATCCATCAATTTTCATAACTGCTTTGCAACCCTGAGTTTGCAGCCAATCTCTCCTAGCTCCACAGATGCCTGCAGGACCTCTGCACCTGGTTGCCGCAGACTGCAAACTTCCCGTGTCCCAAACTGAGCTTCTTCCTACATTCTCACAACTGAGAGGTACAAATCAGAAATCTGGCATTCCCTTTTCATTTCACGTGGATTTTGTCCCCAAATCCTAGCTCCTTGTTATTTCTGGCTTGGATTACTCAACAGTCTTATTCTTCCAATACTGATTTTCCCAGTCTCTTCTTGTCAGAGCTTCTAGAGTGAGCTTTAGAAACCACCACCGTGATCATGTCATGTCCCTGCTTTAAATCCCAAGATGGCTCCCCACTACCTTCAGGATAACACCCAGCTCCCTCACGTGTCTCAGGTACCTTCCCCATCTGCCCATCCATTCAGTTAGGCCTTCTCCCAATCAAAATGCAACTCAGAAATCAACTCCTCCAGAGAGCCTTTCCTGACCCCATTATTCTGAGGGCCATTTCAATTTGCTCCCCTAACATTTCCTGCAGAACTCTATGAAAACACTTATACTATTATGCTATTTTTTTTTTTTTTTTTTTTTGAAAAGTGCCATCAGACTATCTGCTCTACTGAGAGAGAACTGCTTAGAGAGAACTCCTTAGAGGTTAAGGTAGATGACGATTTCCAACTTGTTGAAGGGGAGTGTAGATGATAACTCCATCACCGCATTTGGACCACAGAAAAAAATCAGGTGTTTCTTATGGATTTGGTTTGGGGCATATTGGATCAGAGATACCAGAATGTTATCTAAGTGGAAATTTCTAGTAGGCAGTTAGAAATAAACTTGGATAATTCAGAATAGGAGCTTGGGTTAGGGATGTAGAATTTGATACATCTGAAATGCCAAAGTAATGTGGTGTGAATAACCCGGACAGCTGGGGTATGGAGTGGGAACTGTGCTGGATTTGGTCCCTCCTGCCCTCCCTCCATCTGTCCCTTCCCTGCTCTGCTGATCTTTCAGGTCCTCCAAGGAGCAGCTTTCCTGGTCACATGCGGGTTTCTGCACACTGTGTCTAAGGCCTCAAACTGCCTTTCCCTTTTCCAAACCAACCCACTTTCTTCTCCCCACATGGCATCAGAGTCCCCCTCACTGCCTGTTTGTCGCTTATATGTGTAGTTGTGTGACTCTTATTAAAGTCACTCTCATCATCCAATAGACAGTAAGTCCCATAAAGGGAAGCACCACTTCTGTTTTATTCGTCATTATTCTGTATGGGCTCCATTCATCCACAGTGCCTGGAAACCAGCAGGCGTTCAATATCCATGGGTTGGATGAATAAAAAAAATGAAGACTCCCAAGGAGGTGGGGAGTGAGGGTGGGGATCATTGGTTGGCAGGGGTCAGAAGATATGGGAAGCCACAGAAAGGAAGGCATTTCTCTATGTGAGAACTGAGAGCAGCTGCCAAAGGAGGGAGAAATGACAGAAATACAGCAGGAGGAGGAATGAGAAGCTGGGGGACTTTGTACTGGATGGCTGCTCTGCAGGAAGGCAGGAGGCACAGGCGACTTGGAGTAAGAGGATGGGAGCCTGGGAAACACAGGCCTCATTTCCACTGGGTGCTGTTGAGAATGGGACGGGGAGTCAGCTGGGAAGCACTAAGAGTTGAACTAGATGGTGCCAGGAAGCACAGGTCCCACACAGAGACAACCAAGACGACTCCGTGATTTCCTTGAGCCACAACTGAACTCCGAAGAGATGGGAGAACATTGGACCCTGGGACCAGGAAGGTGAGGAACCTGAGCAACACGCTCCATGTGCTGTGCATGTTGGTGTCACCCGCTCCATCGTGCTGCCTCCACGCGTTTATTTCCTGGGGATCTAAGTGGCCAGGTTTGGGTGAGTGAACAGATTGCAGGTACCTAAGGTGGTGGAGAGCATCAGAATGTCACTCCCAGTTTCACAATTCTTGCAAACTGAAGTGTCATTTGGGTCATCCAATTCCTTTCTTGGTACTGAAACACTCCCTAGAGGTAGATTAGGGATGGAAATTGGAGAGCCTGAGGGCAAACATGACTGATCTGCGGAGTTCACTGTAGCACTTCGTGTTTTGCTGAAGATCAACATGCATTTTGCTCCCTCTGCCGTGCAGGTGCCACATCAGGGCTGGTGCTTCAGGTGGGCCTCAGGTCTGGTCTGGGAGATTAATAAGATATCTCAGCAGAGCTTCTCTTAATTGTGCGTTCACCTGTTCCTTCCTTTATTCAGTGGATGTTTACTGAATGCCAGCTTTGCATTGGATGCTGGGACTCAATTATAAACAAAACACAGTCCCTGCCTTCAAAGAACTTTTCACCTCTTCATTTCCATCCAAAGAGGAAGAAAGAAAGAGACAGAAAAGGAAGAATATGCACAAGCCATGCTAGGAGAAAAAAGTAGGCTACACTTTTCCTTTCGCCTCAGTTTCTTTTGACTGACTCTTCTTCCATCTTCATCTTTATTATGAAGATTTAAGGATTTTATGAAACAACTACGTACTTTTAATAAGTGTTCAAAAATATTTCTCAGCATAGATTTTGTGCATCAACTAAATTATTCTTTTTACCATTCTTAGTTGCTACCTTCTCTAAGCTTTTTCCTGACATGTCTTGTCAAGTTTTTGGGAGTTCTGTCACAATCAAATCACAATCATTTATTATGTAAAGTTCTAAGGTAGAAACTTTGGTGGGAACATGATGATTGTTGGGAAATTGATTTCCACTGGCTTCCGGAATGCAGCTTTGTGTAACGGCTGACAGACTGTGTGGAATGGCTGACATACTATACATGAATGGCTGATGGCCACGTGGAACGGCTTACAGACCACATGGAATGGCTGAGAGACCACGCGTAGACACCCGAAATGGCTGATAGAAGGGGCCTAAATAGATCTGCTATTCCTCTAGTGAAGTTGGAAAAGCATCCTGTAGCAAAATGCCTTAACCTTTGTGTCCACAAGTGAGGCTTTCCAAGATATAAAGGGATCAGTTTCTCCCAAAGATAAACAAACATGGGGTAGGGTGTGGGCACAGAAATGTTTCTGTAAGTTCCTGAGGTGATCGGAAGCCTAGCCAAGTTTGAGATAACGTGGTACATACCACCTGGCACTCTGTGAGGCAGGAGAACCCAGGGACTAATTCCTGACTGTGAGTTGGAAGCAGACAGGAGGCAGAGCCAGGAGCCAGTCGGCCTGGGTGGCTGAGGTCTCCACCGCCTCTTCCTGGCTTGAATCTCAATCCTGCGAACCTCCCCCACCACCAGACATTTCACACCCCCTCCCTACAAAATAAATGTTACTCAAGACATAGTCCCTCTGAGACTCGTAACTCAGCAAGGGTGAGACACCTGCATAAACGACCTGGTGATGAGACAGCAGGTGACAAACACAGTAGAAGACACAGTGTGCTACGGGATTATGGGAGGAAGGAGCTTCCTATGAGCCAGGGGGGCTTGGCCATCTCTCTGCTGTCCAACCTAAATGCCCAAGTGCTCCTTCCCTGTCACCTCTGCACGTGTACCTATGCATCTATATTCATATTAGTGGAGACAGAACTGTTGGTCATGTTGCTTTTATATCTGCTCTTTAGTTGTCTTCTTTAAGAGACAGCTATCATTTTCCACTCAAGCACCAACACCATGCTTGTTTTATGATATTGACAAGGTGCAGATTTATCAGTTATAACAGCATGAATAATTATATGTGGTATTAGTGGTGATTACACAAGTTGTGATTATAAACGTGGCTCATTATATCAGATTGTTTGTATGGAAAAAATCAATGTGAAATGTAATTTAGACCACGCCTGCCAGCGAGTTTAGGACAGGACAATACATGGCCTTCGTGATCTTGGCCCAGCTGGGTTTGTCTTTGTGGATCTTGGAACCACGCTGCTTTCTCTTCAGTGACTCTGCAAGCTGGCAGGAGTTGGGCACAGAGTGTTTTCCTCACAAAGTCATGCTTTGGAAGTTGACTGACACCCCATCTCCTCTGTGCTAAGTCACAGCTTTGTGTCAGTGGGTGCTTGCACATATGACAAGCTTAAACACACCCACAATGATGGGGAAGATGCAGTGAGGATAAAAAGAAAGAACAGACTCATTAAGTTTAGAGAAGTTCAGGTAAAAAAGGATAAAAGCAAATTGTCCCAATATGTTCAAACAGATCTCTTATTGTTCACATGGTTTGTCAGGATAAAAGAAACACTTAAATATGAAAAGGTTCTTCCCTTTTTACGTGACCTGCAGGACAACCACGTTAGAATGGGAGGCCGTCACGACTGCATTATTGTGACTGCTAAGTAACAACAAGAACACTGCTGCAAAGATGAGCAAAGCAAATGAAGGCTGTCAGTAGATATCTACATTTAATTATGAGACATTTTCCATATACATCTCATCCTGAGGCTCCCATAGCTCAATGCATCTGTATGTGAGGCTGTTTTTTTTTTTTTTTTTTTTTTTGGTTATGTGACTGTAGCAGTCTTATATTTGAAACTCAAAAAGGGAACAACTGTGTTCCAAAACAGCTAAATATGCAGTCAAAAAATGAAGGTTTTTTTTTTTTTAACGGCCACATTCATCTCCTTCAGTATCCTAAAGATTAAGCGTATGTTCTGCTTAGCTATATAATGAAGTGGCAAATGTGCTGCACCACTGACATCACAGGACAGATGCCTATAAACCTAGACTTCTGATGCTGGCCTCCGGCTTCACCTTCTCACAGGCTGTCATCCTCATCCGACAGAGCAGTCGTCTGAGCAACGTCTAAGTCACGTTCATACCGTGCTGCCAAAGCTGGGTCCATGACAAGCTCTGGTGGGGCAGGAGCAGGCCTGGCCACAAACTCCAAATTAGCGTCTCCAGTCAGTTTTCTAGCAGCCAAAGGAAGGGCTTTTCAAAGCTGTAGTCACTTTTGGCAGAAATGTCACAGTACTGAAGATTCTTCTTTTGGTGGAAGACAATGGATTTTGCCTTAACTTTCCTGTCCTTAATATCCACTTTGTTGCCACACAACACGATGGGTTGTTTTCACAAACTCATACCAGATCTCTATGCCAGTTAGGCACATTCTTTTAAGTAACTCTTGATGTTACATCAAACATTATAGTGGCACACTGGGCTTGGATATAATAGCCGTCTCTCAGGTCACCAAATTCATCCTGACCAGCCGTGTTCCACATGTTGAATTTGATAGGTTCTCTGTTGGTATTGGAACACAAGGGGATGAACCTCAACATCCAAGGCAGCGACATACTTCTTCTCAAACTCACCAGTCAAATGTTTCACGAATGTAGTTTTTCCATTACCCCCATTGCCAACCAATACAAGTTTAAACTGAACTTGGGGTTCTCCTTGGGTGACCATCGTGATGGTTCTTCCAGAAGCATCTCTGTCTCCCGTCTGACTCGAGGCTGTTGTTTTTAAGGAGTGTAGTCTATCACCCCAACACTGCCACTCATATACATGCAGGTAATGGAATCATGAAAACAAAATTTCATTAAGAGTATCTTTAAAATATAATGAATTGTAATCTAAGGAAAAAACACACTCATATCCATATATATGCATAATATTGCATATATATGTGTGTATAATATTGCACAGACATTTAAAACATATGACAAATTTAATTTAAAATGGAGCAGTTCTCAACTTGGGGATGATTTTGACCCCCAGAAGAGATTTGGCAATGTCTGGAGACATTTTTTGATTGTCACCTCTGGGGGAGGGGGTGGCTGCTTCTGGCATCTAATGGGAAAGGATCAGAGATGCTGCCCAACATCTTAACAATGCACAACACATCCCCCCACAACAAAGACGTATCCAGCCCCCAGTGCCAACAGTGCTGAGGCTGAGAAACCCTGGGATGGAGCCAGCTGGACGGAACAGGGGGACATTAGAGTTAGGGTGTCAGAGCACGCCTGAAGAAAGGTAATGCTGCCTGTCAAGTTAGAAGATGGGGCGGCTGATATCATCAATTCTGCCACTATCTTCAGGACAATTCATGGCTGGGACAACTGGTGGGAGTTCTCCCAATAACGTCTTCCAGTTTGATCTCTAACAGATTATTAGAAGGATGTTACTAACATTTTGGTTAACCTTTGAAACATTATCATGCTATCATCACATCCTTTAACCCTTAGAGAGCGTGGGGCCAAGTGGAACACTGTTTTGACCGAGAACAACACTAGTTTTATGGTTTTATGCATGCTCTCTGAAGATTTATTTTTTTTTTTGCTTTCATAAAGGGGATTTATTAGGTTACAAATTTACTTTTATTTATTTATAAAAAGCGTCCAAACTAAGGCATCAACACGAGGATACCTTCACTGAAGGAAGTCCAATGGTGTCTGGAGACCTCTTTCAGTTGGGAAGGCACGTGGCTGGTGTCTGTTGGTCCTTTATTCCTGGGTTGTGTTTCAAAGTGGCTTTCTGAAAAATGTCTCGACTTCTGTCTCTCTTAACTTCCCTCTCTCAGCTTCTGTGCATCCTTGCTTGTTCAACCAGGGCATTTCTTTCTAAGCATCTGGGGGTCCTCTCTTAGCTTCTCTGGGGTAAACTCTGGGCTTCATCTCTTAGCTTAGCATCTCCAAACATCCTTCTGTCTACATCTCCAAGCATCTCCAAGCATGAACATCTGTGTTGGCTCTTGAGCTCTCCTAAGTACTCCAGGGAATGAATCAAGACCCACCCTGAATGGGCAGGGCCATACCTCCAGGGAAATAATTTAATCAAAGGTCTGGTCCACAGTTGGGTGAGTCACATGTTGGTGAAAACATTCAATCAAATGGTTCCACCCAACAAGACTGGATTAAAAGATCATGGGTCTTCTGGGGTCCGTAACAGTTTCAAACTGGCACAGCTGCGATCTCAGCTATTCCACCCATTCCTGACTGGTGTACGATGTGTGAACAGTCACGGATGTCCCTTAACAGTTGTTCCAGACTATTTACTAGTTGTTGCTGGCTATGTACGAGTTGCTCTAGCAGACTAACTAAATTCCACACCTCTCTATCTTGCCCCGCCCCCCTCACTGAAGATTAAAATCTATACTTGTCTTTGGTAGCCTCTTAGTAGATTTCAAGAAAGTACAAAATGTCCACTGCACTTGAGACTGTCTGAAGAGCCCGGAAGGCAAGTCCGACACATGATGACGGATGGTTCATGAGAACAATCATGGAATCTTCATTGAGAGTTGATATTATTTTCTGAACTGAATGTTGATAGAAGATCCATGTAGGAACATAAGACATGGCAGAGTTGCACTTGGAGGCTCAAATCAGCTGAATAAGTAGTGGGTTGGAAATAGGAAAATGATTTTGCCCCTCTGTTATTTTGTGGAATTTTAAGCAAGGGAGTTAGGAAAACATCAAGGAAATGACCCTTTCTCTTGATCTAGTTTTGAGGTGAACCCTACAGGGGGTTCCTGGCTCAGCCCTTCACTTCAGCACCACCGGCAGTTGGATACGTCCTGTGCCCAGGATAGATCCGCTGGGCGGATGAGCACCCTGTGGCTGACTCTGTCAAGGTGAAAAGGGTCCTGGGAAACGGGAGCAGAACTGCCTGGAGGAGCCGCAAACGGGCTGGGCCAGTGGTACAGGGGGGCAAGGGGCAGCAGCACAGGCCACAGGCCTCAAGAGAGCCAGGCCTCAGGGGCTCCCTTCAGGATGGGAGAGACTTGAACTCGGGGTGCCTCTCAGTCCCTCTGTGTAGGGCATTCAGGGCTCTGTGTCCGGAGCGGGATCTGGGGGTGTGGGGTGACTCCCACTGGCTTCACGAGCACAGGACTAGCCTCCCACCGCATTGTGGGACCTGTGAGCTCTCTAGACTCGAGGCTAATACACATTTTTTCAAATGTAAATCATATGTTAATATGAAATTAATACTTTTTCCTCAAAATATGTTATTGAAACAAATTATGCAGAAAGAAGCAATCTTTATCTGTGTTGTCTGCATTGAAAGTCTTCATGGGACACAAAAAAGGACTTTAGTTTTAACTTACTTATAAGATTTCAGATCAGTTTTATCACTATCCTTGATATACACTGTTAGTTTTGATTTAGTTCTCTTCAGATAAAAAAATTTCAAATATTCCTGAAATTCTAAAGCAAAGCTAAGCATAAAATATTTTTTTAAATTTAATGTAACAACATAGAGATTAAACTGTACTTCCTTTGATAAACAGAACTACTAGAGATATGAATTGATATTCTTTAGCAATAGGAAAGAAGTAATGCAAAGACCATTTTCAATGATCTAGCGTACATTAATTACTTCTAGGTATCTGGAAAACCTGTTTCACCAGACCAAAACATGGGAAAAAAAATTTTTCTTTTATATAAAGTAATTTTTTTTTTAAATACTCATGTACAGCACAAGTACTCCAGGCTTTAATGAGTTGTTTACTTTGGGGATGAAGAGGGTAAACAGACATTTGATACTCTGCAGACGAAGAGAAACACAAGCAGACCAAGGCTGACTGTTTTTCTTAGGGGCAGGCAGGGCGGCCAATGTGAAATTCTGTGTGTGAGTGTTGGGCTGGAACAGGAACTAGAATGAAGTTATCGGAGGCTTTTGGGTTCTCTGTTCTTGTTTTGGACTTAAGAAGAAAACAGCTGTTCCTGAATACAACTGGAGTGTGCACTCCAGTTTTGGAGTCAATCCTTCTGAATTAACTCAGCCTGTTCTTACCAACTCTCTACTTTCAGTAAAGAATCTGAAAACAATTAAAAAACTCTTCTCCTCTCATGATGGGACCAGCTGTAATGGAAATTTTACATAATTATCTTGCAATAGGAAAACCAAAATCTAGTGTTCACTTGGTAAGAATTTTTAGTATTCACCTTGGTTGTGGAGAAGGACACATGCAAAAATATCATAGGATGTGAGCAGCAATTTCTCCACAATCGCAGAAGTAATTACTATACATCTGGCATTTACACTCAAACACGCTTGGTTGTGTTAATGTTGAAGTATTTATAGAAGATACTTTTCTCCTCTGGGTTTTGTTTTTTAGAAATAAAGAAAAGAAAACTGGGCATTTTAATACTAGGAAACTGTTGAAAAAACAAAACAAAACAGAAATGTCTGTGCTAATAAGCAAAGATGTCCAAGATACACTGATGAAATAAAAACACACAGTATTAAGTATAATCATGGTTTCAAAAAAAGAAATAATAGACATATATAGGGACATATATGCTTCTATAAGCAGGGAACATTTTTAGAAGGATATGCAAGAAACTGCTACTGAACATGAGAACTGGCAGGCATTAGTTTTATTTTTTATTTTACACTACTCTTTATAGGTTGAATTTTTTTAAACTATGAGTATATTTTACCTTTTATAGTATAACAACTTAAATGAACAAAAATACAAAATTTTAATAACAATAACTTCCTTTCACAAATAAATGAAGGATATAGGTTAATGCTTAGGCCAGCAAAATGAAAAAGAATTAAAAAAAAGAAGTTTAAGATACAAACAGAAACTAAATTCAAGGTTGTGATTTTGTTTTCCACTTCCGAGTTTTTTCCCTCCCTGAGAGCACTGCTACTCTCTCTTCTATCAGATGCAAATCACAGCACACCTTGGCAAGAATGTTCTGGAATGAGCCTGGAGGAACACTCTCCTCCACTCCCCGGTGGTGAAGGTCTGAAGGTCCTCAGGGATTTGTCCGGGGACTCTGGACCACCGGGGCACCAGGAGGACCGACCCCGGCCCCCCTCCTGCCATCGCCCACCAACGCTGTGGAGTGAGAGGAAACTCTGGAAGGCGCCTGGCACGGTCAGCAACACAGCAGGTGTTCCTGTTCCACCTGGAAGAACTTATGAGATTCAGCAGCTGCCAAGCTGTTAAAAGGTATAATTTTACTTCTTATTCTATGGTTTGAAAAGAAATAATTGAAAGAAAGAACACTAGTGAGGTTTCATTCCTTTTTTTTTTTTTGCCATAAAAAAAAAAAGTATAGAGAATACAGTTCTAAAGACATCCAAAAGGAGAAAGGCACAATGAAACAAACACAAAACAAGGTGCAGAAACGCCAGGTGACCCAACATGGCTAAATGCTTGGTGAACAGCTGTCTGTCTGTCCCGTGACAAGGTGGGTGCTCCCGCGTCTCTCAGAACGTTCTGCATCTCGAGTTCCTGGTCTGTGAGGTGGGGGAATGGACTGGAATCACTAGGGAGGGTCTCACAGGTCCCCTCCCTGAACCAAGGCTATGGCGCTATGACCGAGACCCCTCTCAACTCCTGTCACTTATCAGAGACTCCTTTTCATGCTCTTTTTCCTTTTCTTTTCTTTTTAAACACTTATATTCTTACACTTACACATGACATTAAGCATAGGAAAGACTTTGTGGTGGGTTTGTGAGGAAGGATCGATAAAATCAAACCATGAGTATTTTGATAAAGGACCTAAACTTGAGATATGCAGCTATGCTGGGTGCAAAGGAAGCGTAGCTACGCATTTCTCAAGGGCTGTGAGCTTCGGACTCATGGGCACCCGAGGTACTGTGATGACCGGGGATGGCATTTGCCTTTCCCAGGAACCTCTTTTCACAGAAGCGTAGACCTTTCTTTATGCTTTTTCCCCACAGGGAAGCAAAACACTGCCTAACTATACACATGGTACATTCTTTAGAGGGAAAAAACTAGTACATGGATTCAGATAAAGCAGATTAAATAAAGAAGAGACCCATGCATTCTAAACCTTAGAGCCTGATTCAAATTCAGTCTCCTCCATGAGAACTTTTCTACCCCCTTGCCCAAATGGACTCTTAGGTTCTGCAACACCCCTGCCTCACCTATTTTACCTTATTTTTTAGTGTTTTACTTGGCAGGTGTGTACGTTCCAGGCAGCAGAGGGATTGCCAGAAGCAGACCTTGGGTCGAGCTGGATGTCTTTAGAATTGGTTTGCTGGATATGATTATACATGGATGTTTGAAGAGTCTCACTCAGTTCTCGACATGAGCTAAAAAAACCCTGTTTACCGTCACAGTACCAATGCCCTCTGCCAGTGCTGTCAGTGCTTCCACCACAGTAAACTTCTCTGGGTTATAAAGATGCATCTTCCTAAATTCTTCAACCTGGTGCCAAATTCCAAACAATGGGTAGTATCACCCATGTAACATATGCCCATAGACAAATTCCTTGCCAATCCTTTCAACTGTATTGCTCAGAGCCCCCACACTGTCTTGGGAAACTGTCACAAGATATCCTTGCTGCATCTGAAGACTGGCATCAACAGCAAGAAACCATTTTTCTTTCAGTTCCTTTCAGGAGGGACTGTTCATTCTCACAGTCCCAGTGGTTGAACCATGGGATCAGGAAAACACTGGCCTCTCCTCGGCTCCCCACTGCTGTGTGGAGGCTGTACACGTCCATGGCACTCCTCCTTGGGTGCCTTGACATCTGGCTACAGCATCCTTTACTTATACTGGCTGCTTCTCTTCAGTCCTTGTGCTCCCTCTGGCATGACGGTTCTCAATGCCAGCGGCACGTAAAAATCACTGGGGGGAGCTTCTGAAATCTGCCCATATCCAGGTCCCATTCCGGACCAACCAAATCAACTTGTCGGGGTGGGGACAGGCATTGGTATTTATTTTCTTAATTCCCTAGCTGATTCCTTACATGTGAAGCCCAGGTTGAGGGCCTCCATTCTAACACAAGCACTGAGGACTTCAGCTCACTGGATTTCATGTCTTTTCCAGTCTCCTCAAGGCTCCATGGTGCATCTCTCCAATGACTCTGACCAACTCTATCACATCTCTTGTCCTTCTACCACACCCACCAACAGCTCCAATCACAGATTAAATCAAACCTGCCCTCTCCACTGCTCTACCCTTGGACACTGAGCACTACTGAAGGGAAAAAAAAATCCAACTACACAGAATTAGGCCACCTATATGTTTATGGTACCCAAACTTAGTGGCTCTCAGGATTACTCAGGAATCTTTTTGTGTGTCCCACATGAGCTGTGGCTCCTGCTTTCCTTACCAGTATTCAAATAGTCAGGACTCTCCTTGAGACCCTCTCTCACTCCTTTGCCTCTTTCATTCAAAACACACTTGCTTTCCATTTTGGAGAACACAAAGACCTCCTTACTGTCTAGATTCCCATTCTATCAACCTACCTGTATCCCCATCTACCCCTATCTGACTCAGAGGGGTGTTGCTCTAAGCTTGACACTACTGATATTTTGGACCAGATAATTCTTTGCTGGGTGGAGCTGCTCTGTGCATTCTAGGATACTTAGCAAGATTGTTGCCCTCTTTCCTCCAGATGCCAGTAGCCCCCTGCTCCACCTCGTAGTGTGACAACAAAAAATGTCTCCAGACACTGCCAAACGTCTCCTGGGAGGCAAAATATCACCCTCTAAGCCAGATGAACCTATCAACCTGTCTTTCTGATAGAAACCTCCTATTTCCTCCAAGATCCACTGTGTCCTTTGTCTAATCTATCTTCTACTTGAACCTGTCCATTGGTCCTGTCTCCTCAGTATATGATTTTACATGGCTCTCCAATATTTAAAAAATCACTCCTAGACACTGGATTTCCCTCTAGCTCCTGCTTGTCTTTTTTCTCTTCAGAGTGAAGTTTTGAGAATGACATCCATGAGTTCACTTGCTCAGGCCCCATTCAACCTTTAGTCTACTCCTGGGCCTTGTCACTCCATGAACACTAGCGTAAGGTTCCAGGGACTCCTGTTCACCAAACACTAGACAACCCAACTGCGTGGCTGTCCCTGACACTGCTGACTCTACCCTCCTGGCATCTCCCTTCTCTCCTAGCTTCAGGCCTCTTCCTGTTTCTGGTCCTTTTCCTTCCCCTCTGACAGTTCTTTCTTAACCTTCCCTTCTTTCTTCAACTGCCCCTTAAATACTACTGTTCAGCTTCCTTCTGTCCTTAGCTCATCTCTCTTGGAACTCTACAACACTCTTTCTGGGCTATGTCCTTCATTATAGGCCTCAACTCTACTGATAAAATACAATGAATACACCCACACCTCCTTGTTTAATTTTGAAACCCTACCTTCCCTCAGATCCAAACTTGTATTTCTGGAAGTCCTAGCGAATATTTCTACCTGGGAGCACAGATGCTACTAACAAATTGCAATATCTAAAACCGAACTCATCATTTCTTACTGCCCACACTCCTTGTCTCTAACTCCCTAAATCTTCCTATTTCTTTATTATTTCTATGGCACCTTTACTATTTTAGTTGCGTAAGGCAGAACCCTTAGTGAAATTTTAGATTTCGACTTCCCTTATCACATGTGCCCAATCTTAAAATCCTGTCAATTATACCCTCTGTCCCCTCCATCCCCACTGATTCAGGCTTTTATATTTTATTTCAGTGAAATTCTAATGAATTTCTCTACCCCAGTCTTAGCTTCCTCAAATCCAACCACTAGGCTGCTAGAATGATCTTCTTAATATGCAAAGCTACTCATGCCACTTTTCTCCCTGACTAACCTTCTTCAGGGCATCTCCTTGTTGGGGAAAAATGGAAGGAATGAGCAGAGTCCAGCAGGCATTTCTTGGCCTGGCTCCTGCTGTCCTTCTCTCCAGCAGACCCACTGCTCCTACACACCCTCACCACCCCGCTCATCACTTCCTCCGGTTATCCCCTCTGCTGGGATGCTTTTCCTAAGCTTCCCTTCCAAGCACATAGTCTTTCACCTGACATGCCTCAGCTCAAGCATTAACTACCTCCTATGGGAACTTTTCCTGGACTCCTTGCCCACCCTGCTCCAGGCAGAGGGTGTCCTCCTGGGGGTCCCTGATACATCGTGCACATGCCTTCATTACAGTTCCCACCACATTCTGCTGGAATTGCCTGTCTGCAGGTGTCTCACCCACGAGCCTGGAAGCTTCTCAAGGGCAACTGCCTGGCCTCCTCACTCACTTGGTGGGGCTAACAGAGCGGGTGGCTTGGAAGTAAATACTCAATAAATACATGCTGAATGGTGGAATGATGCGTGGTGGGTTCAACTGTCAAAGTTTTATCATGATACAGTATTCGTAGCACAAGATATCCATGCAGCTCATGGGGTCAAGACAAAGCTAGGTAATTTAGACCAAAGCAAGCACTAATGTCACATAGTAAAACAGTTTAATAAGCAATATATGTGAAGCTACAGTGCTTATTAAACCTTTCTACCAGAATACTTAACATCAGAACAATGACTCATGTCCTAGAGGGATATGATAGGACAGACTCACGAACGGGACATTTCTATGGTCGATAACACATTCATATTTAGTTTACCTTGAAAATATTTAAAATTACTAGCAAGCGAAAGGAAGGCTCCAGGAAGACAGAAAGTCTTTACTCTGTGGATTCGAGCAACCTTGAGCATAAATGTGCAGGTGGGGCTGATGACAGTGTCAGAATCATTTAAAGCAAGCGTGAGTGGAAGTAGCATCACCCTTAAGGCCACAACTTACACTGTGGGTCCTCACCCCATCACTTAGGGGTCTTACAATATGTGACTTGGGGGTGTACCTTAATCTCTTGGAACCCACTCAATTTCCTTATCTGGAAAATGGCTGTAATAAATTTGCCTTATATATTTCATAAAGTTGGTGCCATGATAAAATTAAATAACGTAAGCAATGCAGAGTTAGAAACATGATGAATAAAGTAATATTTCATCTAAAGAGAGTGAAAACCAAAGTACTTATGCAACTCAAACTCTTGAAAAGATTTACCTTTTTAGAAGCCAAAAAAGTTTTCTCTGTTTTGGTTTTTTCCTTGGGGCTTAAAGGAGGGGATCGCTCCTTTATCTCTGGAGGCAGTTGCTGATATAGTGCTGGAATTGGAAAATGAATTCATAAAATCAAATTAATGAACACAATCGGGGAGTGGGGTTGGGTGAGAAATAAATCTAAAGAAACCGATATTCAGTTCCTTGGTATAACAATAAACGACCTAGAAGTTATAAACACTAGTTACCAAAAAAACGTAACTTACGATTGGAAAGTTTTGATAAGCAGACTATCTTTTATTGGGGTTCAGAAATGTAGACGGTATTTTCACTTACTATGTGGTCATGGAGATGCTTAATTCATT
The DNA here is from genome assembly GCF_015220235.1 of Choloepus didactylus. NCBI lineage: Eukaryota > Metazoa > Chordata > Mammalia > Pilosa > Megalonychidae > Choloepus > Choloepus didactylus. Next base: position 12,143,810 of record NC_051313.1, on the reverse strand, counting down.
TTCTTTCCATACACATGTGACATAATTTGAAAGAAGAGTTAACAGCAAAGACAAATTCTGCTGTGGGGATGACAAATTCTAATGGGAGAAGTGGTATATTTGTCTGACACTGAAGAGTGGGTGGGGTTTTGCCAGGCAGAGGTGTGGAGAAAGGCTAATCTGGGAAGTCCTTCTGAAATGAATAAGCAGGGGATAGGACCCTACAGGGTATTTTCTTTAGGAGGTGAGAAGTCAAGTGGGTTGAATCTGAAGAGATAGGTGGGGATTTTAAGGTCTAAAAAAGAACATCTATTTTGGCGAAATAACTTGGGCAACTCCTAACTGAGAAAAATTATTAAATATTGCTGATTAAAATTCTAAAACTAAGATTATGAAGTATATTAATTGGCTTTGTGTGTAGGTTGATTTTATTATTGGGCTTCTTTAACTCTTATTGGAAAGGGTGTCAGATGCAACTATTTTTCCTTCCTGTGGCTTAAGACATAAAGTGAACAAACCCTTATGATAATGAAGTTCCAGCTCCTTTTACTGTATTGTTCGATTAGAGGACCTGGTTCCCTAACCAGGTAGGGATTTTGGTAGGGATTTTGTTTATATATATATAAATACATATTCCCTTAGACCATTTACTTTGTATAACTGACTTCACATAAAGACAAAGGACAATTCCTCTATTTTTAGAATGGAATATGCTGCTGACAGCCATTTTTCTCTAATGTTAAAACTGGACAGGTGAGTTTTTGTTAAATGCAGGCTTTCTATTTGTCTGCCCTTTACAAAACTTTGTCAACAAGCAGTGCCTGATGTCAAAGGAGAACATCAATGCTTCTGGACTACATTAAGGGACTATGGCTGTTGAGCGGAACTCTGTGTGAGACATACAATTAATTGCTGCATACAGCCACTGACCACCAAGGGCAGTGTGCTTTAGAAGTCTGACTTTGGCCATTATGAAGGAAAAACAAATTTTATTGGATTTTAACCCACTGGAGATCAATCATCTGGAGCCTCTCAAGGTCTGCAAGACCAAGAAGTTATTCTGTAAACTAACTAGATTCTAAAGTTAAAGCATGCCATACCATCCTGCTGGAAAATACACAATCTTTTTGCACTGTCAAGTGAAAACAATCTAAAAAGTTCCCACTTGTATCTGAAAGGAAAAACGTATTGTAAGACCCAGTTTAAATGGCAGATACAGGCCAGAGGGCCTATGACTGTGCAGGCAGCTCTTTATTTGAAGACAGAAGCCCCCTGAACTGAGGCCGGCTGTCGATGCAGGGGGAGAGCCATCATTGGGAAGGCGCCGGGAGTCAAAAGGTGGAAGAAGGGGAGGGAGGGGCTGTGGGAGGTGACTCTCATGTCTACCTGGGAATTAACCTGGGCCCTACACTTTCTCCCACATCACCTTAACCTATTTCCATAGTTCATCCTCTTTTAAACATAAAAACATACTTCTGATAGAGTTAAAGCAGTACCACTCATTTACTACTCGGGGGAAAAGAGTATTAAAACAGTGGCACAAAGGAAGCGAAGAATTCTGGTATGGAAGGGAAAAGTGGGTAGTTTTTGAGACTTGTATCCTCTTGAGGGGAGAAGTCTGCTGGACGAGGCAGATGAGCTGAGGGAGGGGCTGCGCTGAGACTCAGAGTGTGAGGCTCGGGGAGGAGGCTCTGGGAAGCACCAGGGTGCACAGGATTGGGGGAAGGTGCTGAAGAAAATAATTTTATCCAGGACTGGCTCAGCACCCTGTCTTCATGGAAGCAATGCTTCTCCCTCCTTTCCTTCATCTCTTTTGCTCTTAAAATTCAGAATTGAAGTTAGGAATCGATAGCATTTTTGTTCAGGCTAAATGGGGTTTCATGGGCCAATCTGAAAGTCAATCAACTGTTATTCATAATAAATACTTCTTTGCAGAAACAAAAGACTTAACAACAAATACACAAAACAGATTATTCACCTTTTATCAGCCACCTATACTATATTTAAACTGAATCCACAAGACTTTAGCATGTCTAGAAGAAAGTTTAGAAATGATATAGCTCAACCTCCTCATTTTATAGGCAGAAACTGTTGGTTGTCACGGTGGATTAAAATTCAGATTTCCTGACCCCTGAGTGTTGTGCTTATCCTACCCTACTCTTGAGTTCACTGCGGAGAGGATAAACTTTTCTCAAGCACAACTTACTGCTCCCCCCCTTTCATGACAGACATTATATTCTTTATATTCAGGCTCTGTTAGTTCTACTTTCCCTCTCAAGGCCTAGCCACGAATCTACAACTTTCAGAAACTCATATTTAGAACTGGTTCTCTAGCTTATATTTTCCATTTACAAATGAGGGCTTAATGCTAATTTAGTTGGAGAGGAAGCAATGCACACTACTTCTACTGCAGCAGGTCACCAGCTAGGACCGAGGTGTATGAGGTGAAAGAGTGAGAGCTGGGGAGCTTGAGGACCTTTGGTGCCTTTCAGTGTGTGTGTGTATGTGTGTGTGTGTGGTGTCACTGCGGGAAAAGAGCTGACGAAATGGCTAGGCTGAAGAAAAAGGGTCCCCTGGGACCAGGAGCCAGGAAACAAATATTTCAATCTCAGAATGTAATCGCTTTCTAGTGTACTAGTGGCCCCTACCCCCACCCCTTTTGACTTTTTGCATCACGAGAATGAAAAGCAATACCCACTGGTGAATATATGCAAAGGTTATAAAGATAGCAAATTAAAGGGTAGAAAATGATAAAATCTTGGACTATCAGTTGTACCATATTAGTAAACCAGGAAGGGAGCATAAAACTTACTTTCACTAGCCACATGATTAGCTGGAAAATAACCTTCCTGTCCCTTTCCTACGCTGCCATACCACCAGTCTTCATTATCTTTGAAAAACACTCGGATAATGTCTCCGCGATGGATGGTTAGTTCATCTGATCGATTCGCTGGGTAGTCATAAAGAGCCACCACCTAAGAGAGAGATAAGACCACCACAGCTTTATCACAACTGCACCACAGAGAAAACCCCCAACATTCACTTCCTCTTGCAGAAGAGCAGCTGAAACCAAAGCAGTACTTTGGTAAGTCTGAGGCTGTCTCAAGGTTTGCTAATGGGATCAGGGGTGGTGGGAACACAGCAGGAGAAGCAAGATAAAAGACTGTGGGATTGAGAAATGGTTAAGAGCATTCAATACACTAAGATTAGCTTCAAAATAGCAGATGGTAATTTTTTTTTAAGTAAATTACTTGTGAAGCAAATAATAAAAAAAAAAAAGATCATACACCAGTCACTTTCTTAGAACTGCGTTATGCTACCTTTAGTTCCCACTCTTTGGCCTAAGCAGATGGAGCTGGAAAGAAAAAAAAATTCTTCAGAATGTCCACAGTTTTACAAAAAGGAGAAGCTCGAGGGCAAACCTGACTGCATACCTCACTGTGAACACTTGGCTTATTACTAATGTCTCTTCCTAAGATAAAATGCTCTGTAACACGTCTTTTACTATTTTATATCTACAATTTCTAATAAAACTTTTGACTGCCTATACAAATGTTTATAAGCTTATTTTTACTAGACACATATTTAAGAGGAGAAGACTTTCTACAAAAATCCACCTTTCTGTGTTGGTACAGGAATCACCATACTTGATGTTTTCTCGTTGGAAAATCAAAATCAAAATGATATGGCAATGGCTCCAAAGACATTTAAAAATTCCCACAGCATTGTTACTTAGATGGCCATAAGAGAGGAGAGCAGACTTCAACCCATTTGCCATCTGCTGCACTGTATAAAGCAGGACAGAGCAACAAGTCCACTAAAGGACAAACTTCTACTCCCTTTTTCTACTTAAAGGGGGTTTGAAAATGTCTGTGTAACACAACTACATCTGTAACAGAAAATCATCAATATCATCCTTTGCATTTAGGTTGTCTGAGAACTGGTTCATTCACTTAACAAACATTTATTAAAATCGTAAGGAGCCTGGTACTGTGCTGAAGGGTGAATGTACAGTGGTAAATGGCACAATTTCTAGAAGGGGTATCTAAGGCAGGCTTTGCAGCAGAACCGAATCAGGAATTAGGCAGCTGAAGAGAAGCCAAGAGTGTCTCTGCCAGATTGCAAGCCCTGGGTGAGAGTCCAGGGCAGAGGAATCTAAATAGTTCAAGCGGGGGAGCCTGGCATCAGAGGGGAGAGTGGCGGCTGCGGGAGTGAGTAGGGGCCAGACCATGCTTGCGGGATGCGTTCAGACTTAATGACATGGAAGGATGTACGCAGGGGATTCTACTACAGTTCACACACTTCTTTTTGGCACCTTTTAATTCATTTAGCCGTATTTATTATTACACATTATTTACGGGGTAATTTTAATGGATGACTCGAACCAATGCTGTCACTCTAGAGCCTCTGTGCAAGAATGACAGCTTATTTCAAACTGCAGGCTCGTGAGGCACGTTGCACTGCTCAGCAGGTGCCTGATCCACAACCTGCCATCTGGGGGCTGCTGAAGGCTGACAAACCGTTTACGTTTCAGTCTGTGATGCAGTCACTTATGTAAAAATGGAACTTTTTACTTTCCTCTCAAGTTCTTCCTTCTCCATATCTTTTCTTCTTTAGTCTCTTACCTGGCACTGCCAAAGAAGAGGAAAGCTATTTACAACATTCTGTGTGCCGGTGATGGCCCAGGTGCCTGCCAGCTGCTTACGCAGGTTACTGTGCTGTGTCCTTATGACAACCCTGTGAGGGATACATTCTTATTTCCATTGCATAAACAAGGAAACTGATGTTCAGAGAAATTTGAAAGCTTGCCTAAAGTCGAGTAAACTGGTAAGTAGTAGAATCAGGATGTAAGCTCAGTTTTAAAACTTTTTATTTTATCATTCAAATCTAAACATATTTATAGACCATCTTTGTTTAGAACCAAACATGGGGAAGAAGCAGCAGAGAGGAAAGGAGACTAATCACTGCTGAGAGAGAGCGACCATGTCAGAGGCATCCTCAGTCAGCCAACGGTGTTGCGAAACCTGCCTTACCGCAGGCGCACTGAGCTCCTGCGTGACACCCAAAGCCCCAGCCCCAGCGAGGGTGATGTCAACTGGGGAGGCTACATCCTCCAAAGCAATGGAGCAAATTCAAGTTCAGAATTCCAATACCATGAGGCATCGGTGTGTTTAACATGCTGACAGGCTACACTGACAGTGGAATCCAACCACTCAGTTACAACCCTTTTGTCATTACACTGGAGGCCTGGGACAAAACCCACGTGGCTCATGCGAGTTTGCTTTATTCCACTGTGTGTTCTTATCTTTTCATCTGAAGATCACTTACTCTCTTCTGTCACCATAGTGCACATAATGAACTTCGCTTGTTTTAATTTGGCAGTGGATTCTGTATCAACCACGTGTTCCCCATCTCCAGTAAGATCTCAATGTTTTAGGATAAAGTACAGCTCTGTAAAAAAGTTGAGAGGCATGGTCTTACCAAGGTTTGTTTAGACTAAATGCAATCTCCATTTTCTCCTTGTTCTGTCAGGCCTCACCATAGAAAATCCATCTTGACCATTTTCTTGAAGTGCCTTCTCTAACACACCATTTCTTGCATGCACTGCTCTGGCACTATGCATGGCAGAATATCCTCAGCAACATGGTCCCAATCATGAGCAGATAAAGCAGTCCCAAAATATTTCTGCAGCAGAATTTTAAAGACATGAGTTATGTGCCCATGTTGGTAATGGCAGATTTGGGAAACAAATTCCACTTCATCAATTTTTCTTTTATTACTGAGTCCTTGTTACTCAAAGCCCTTTGCTCAAACTCATGCCTTAATATTTGGACTCTACAAGCAAGTTAGTTTTCCCAACCTTGTAAAGCCAGGAATTTTTGGACCTTTCTTTCTCTTTCATTTCTGCTTATGAACAGGTCAATTTTTCTCCTGAGCTTTTCTCTCTCCTCCCCTTCCTCTCTCTTCTCTCTCTGCACTTGGTCACATTTTGACCACTGTTCACATATTTGAAACAGTTCCTTCTCTTTTTCAGAGCTTACTGAGTGTGGCTGCTGCTCAGGAACAATCATGGTGGAAGAGCCACTGGCAAGCTTTTGTTTGGGGACACATTTTTCAGTCTTCATAGCAGTGCTTGCCAGATGCTTTTTCTTGGCTTAAGCAGTCTGCCAAGCTGCTAAAAAATGTTCATGTGAACTCCTCTCTGATTATCGTCAGAGGGACTCATCACTAGTGTAGCTGCTCTGCTGAATTCTCAGTGGTTCTTGACATCAAGGTCCTGAGGAAGCATCAACCAGTAGAGTTCATCCACACAGTTCTTTGCAGCTCCACCTACAGTGCAATCTGAAGTCCTGAGTTATCCAACAAGCTAAGGTCTGTCGAATAAACTCAAACACTTGAGTGCTCTCTGCCAGCACTGCCTCGGCCTGGTGTAGAATCAGAATCATAGGGCAACTGCTCTTTGCCAGCCTGTAGCCAATGTGGTATCTGGATCCCACCTTTGCTGCTTCTGTTTTCTTCTTAACTCAAAACAGTTTGTGGGGAACGCTCAGATACAGTTAAAAGGGCTAAATTCATCTTTTTGGAGGGAAATTTGGCAATACTTCCCAAGATTTAAAATTCTTGTGTTCTCAGATACTTTCAACTTGATCCCAGTAATATCTGAAGGCTTCTTTGCTTTCCCGCCTGAAAAAATGTGCATCTTGTACATTTCCTGCCCAATCTTGGAGCTGGACATTTTCCCAAGGAGCCATGGACCATTTTTAGTGGCAAAATGGTATCAGAGACCTCACTCTGGTCACTTGGGGTATATATTGCCATTACATTGTCAGTGCCTCTAGGCTTTTGACAAAGGCTCTTTTTTTCCTTTTAAAAAATAGCTTTAAGTATATAGTTTGAGTTTTGACAGATAGGTTTTGTTGTGTAATCACCACCACATACATAAAACATTTGTATCAATGCAAAAATTTCCTTTGTGCCCTTTTGCTGCCAATCCCCTCCCCTGAATTTTGGACTCCAGGAAACACTGATCTGCTTTCTCATATTATAGTGTAACTTTTCCCAGAATTTCATATAAAGGAAATAAGGCAGTAGGTAACATTATGTGTCTGGCTTTCTTTCTCATAGCATAATGCATTTGAGATTCATCTGATATTTCTGGATCAATAGTTTCCTCCTCTTTATTGCTGAGAATTACTTCATTATATGGGTATACTATAATTTATTTATCTATACAACAGCTGATGGGTATTTCGGTTCTTTTCAATTCTCTATGGGGATGTATGTTTTCATTTCTTTTGGGTAAATATTTAGGAGTGCAATTGCCAGGATGTATGGTATATCTGTCTTTTACTTTAAAAGAAACTGCCAAACTATTTTCTAAAGTGGCGGTGGCACTTTGCATTCCCATTAGTGAGAATGAGAATTCCAACTGCTCTACAGCTTTGCTGACACCTGATACTGTCAGTCTTTTTACTTTTAAGCATTTAAGTGTATGTGTAGTGGTATCTCACTAAAGTTTTAATTTGTATTTCCCTAATGTCTAAAGATGTTGAGCATCTTTTTATATGCTTATTAGCCAACCATGTATCTTCCTTAGTGAAGTATCTGCTCAAATCTTTTGCCTCCCCCTTTTATTGGATTGTTTTCATATTATAGAGTTATAAAATTACATGTTCTGAACAGAGGTGCACATCTGATATATGTTTGGTAAATATTTTCTCATAGTCTTTGGCATGACTTTCAATTTTTAACTGTTTTTTAGAGGAGCAAAATTTTAAAAATTTGATGAAATCCAATTCATCACATTTACTTTTATGCGTCTTGCTTTTTGTGAACTGTCTTTGTCTAACTCAAGGCCATAAAAATTTTCTCCTATATTTTCTTCCAAAGTTTTATAGTTTTAGCTTTTACATTTAGATGCATGTTCCATTATGAGTTAATTTTTATATATGGTTTGGGGGTAGGGGTCAAGGTTCACTTTTTGCATATGGATGCCCAATTATTCCAACACCATTTATGGAAAAGATCATCCTTCTCCCCTCGAATGACTTTGATAACCTTGTCAAAAATCAATTCCCCATATATGTGTGGGCCTATTTCTGGACTCCTTCTTGTGCTCCATTGGTATATACACCTATTCTTATGCCCACGATGCACTGGCTTTTCACTTCACCTTTATAGTAAGAGGAAACCAGGTAGTGTAATTCCTTCAACTCTGTTCTCTGACAAAAGTATTTTAGCTATTCTGGGTTCTTTGTTTGAATTTCCATAAACATTTTTCAGCTTGTAAATTTTTATAAAATAGCCTACTAAAATTCGAGCAGGATTGTACTGAATTTATCAAAAAATTTGGGAAGAAATGACATCTTAAAAATATTGTGGTTTTTTTATATATTACATTTTCTTCATTATGCTCATTTTTTCCTTTACAAAATCATTAAGCATATATATTAGATTTATGATAGCCATTTATATGCTTGTCTGCTGCCATTTTCTCTGTCATTTCTGCATATGTTTTTATCAACTCATTTTTCTTTTGCTTATGGGACATATTTTCCCATCTGCAAATTTTTTATGCAGGTTGAATGGTGCCCCACAAAAAGATACACCCATGTGTGAATGTGACAGTATTTGGAGACAGGGTCTTTGTAGATGTGTTGAAGCTAAGGATCTTAAGAGGAAATCATCCTGGATTCCTGGGTGGACAGAAAATCCACTGACAAGTGTCCATATAAGAGAAAGGCAGGGGGAGACGTGAGACACAGAGAAGGCCATGTGAACATGGAGGTGGAGGATGGAGCTACACAGCCAGAGCCCAGCAGCGCAGGAGCCTCAGGAAAATGGAAGAGGCAGGTTCTCCCCTAGAGCTTTCGGAGGGCACGTGGCTGTGGTAACACCTTGAGAATAAATTTCTGTGGTTTTAAGCCACCAAATCCATGGTAACTTGTTATAGCAGCCCTAGGAAACTGAGAGAGCTGGATAGTGTAAATTTTATTTTGTTGAGTGCTCAGTTTTCTTACATTTCTTTAGAGAGGTGGACCTTGATTTAGCAGGCAATTACTTGCATTCAGTTTGGCCCTTTCTTGGTTTGTTTTTAAGCTTTACTAGAGCAGATTCAGGAGACTCTAATCTAGGGATAATTTAGCCTTTTTATCAAGGTGTGACTCTCCTGACACCCCAAGTATTAGTAGGTTTTCCCTCTCTGGCTGACAGGAATGTGAATTATTCCCATCCTCCTGTTCAGCCTGCTACTTTCTGATGGTTCTCTTCCTGGCCTTATGGGGTTCCACTTGTGTATGTGCAGATCACTACTCATCCAAGACTGAAGGGCACTCCCTGCAGACCATGGCAGTGAGCTGGGTCAACTGCAGAGGTTCACCTCATTTGTGAGACCCTCCTCTTAGAGATCACAGTCCACAGTAAAAAACAGATTTTTTTTCCCCCAAATATTTTCTTCAGTCTTCTGGTTGTTAAAGGTGAGAGGGCAATTCTAATATCCTCAATGCTTTCTTAAACAGATTATGTAAGCCTGAATTTTTTTTTTGAAGAGCTATTCTTTTTGGATGGCCCCACGATCTCCACTTCATGGTGCTCAGGTTCTTGTATAATCCCTGCCCTTGAGTGTGGGTGGGACCTATGATTCACTTCTAACCAACAGAACGTGGAAAATATGATGGGCTGTCACTCGCATGGTTACATTATGTCATGGGATTGCTCTGACAACATTCAGACTGGGGAAGCCCACGTGGCAAAACACTGCAGGCAGCCTACAGGGTCTGTGGGTGGCTTCCAGCCGAAAGCCAGCAAGAAGCCATGACCCTCAGTCCAACAACCTCAAGGAAATGAATTCTGCAAACAACTGGAGTGAGCTGGGAAGCAGATTTCCCCCAGTCAATTCTCCAAATAAGAGTGCAGCCTGATTAACATCTTCACTGCAACATTGCAAGACCCTAAGCAGAGGACTCAGCTAAGCTATGCCTGGAGTCCCGACCCACAGAAACTGCTTACTAATACATGTGTATTGTTTTAAGCTACAAGGTTTAAGGTAATTGGTAACATAGCAATAGGTTAACAAATACACTTGGTTATAAGTATAATTACATTAGTGATAATGTTGTATCATCTCATTTCATTGCCTCCATAAGCCTATGAGGTATGTAGTATCATTTCATTTCAGAGCTGAGAAAGCTAAGGTTTACAGATGCTCAGAGCCATGACTAATAATAATGAAATGCCAACGACAATAAAAACTCATTTTATCTTCTCAACAATTTTGTAAGACAAGCATTAGTCATTTCCATTTTTGTGATGACAAAACAGGCTGGCTGAGGTTACATGGCTTGTCTGAAGTCACCAGACTAATAAGAGGCGAAGCTGGGATTAGAATCCAGGTCTGGTCAGTCCTACAGCCTCTGCTCCTTCCATGAAGCTGTGCTGCTTGGATCATTCTAAACAACTGTGTGGCCACACTGCTGCACTGAGCTATAATACAATGATGCCCTCTGGAGCTGCAGAAGTGTCTAATGTTACTTGTCTTTATAAAAATGGTCCTGTATGCTGTACTTTTTGAGTGATATTTGCTTTTGACAGTTTTTCCAATGTATTTCCTTGGCACTGTCATTTTTTGACCCTTGTATCTTTTGTGTATCTCTCCTCTCTTCTAATTTGCTGTTTAAAGTGCAAAAAATAGAATAATATGGCTTGTTATAATTGTATGTAAAATTAGTGTAATAGTCTCAGGGACTTATACTAAGTCCACAAACTTTTATGTACAGATCTCTGGAATTTTATTTTTCTGGGGTCTTTTTACCTACTTCCTGATTTTTTGATGGGTTCTATACAAGCAACGTGAAATAGATGAACTGCAAATACGTCTGCCTAAGTCTATGGCAAATTAGACATGTCCAAGCTTAATAACCAGTTTCTTCTACATTGCCTGGAAGTCATAGTCAATACCAATAAAGGGTGTGGTAGGAGGAGAAAAAAAAACAGAAGGGTAAGTATGCCTCATAAAGTACAATACAGTTAAAATCCTAGGCTTCGGTGGCAAAAAGATCAAGGGTTGACTGCTGTCTTACAGCTAATTCCGTGACTTAAGACAAATCATTTTACCTCTGCTGCTACAATTTCCTCCTTTACTTAATAAGATTGTTGGAGAATTAAATAACCTCTAGGTTTAGCACAGTTCCTGGGTCAAAGAGCTATGGAATCTTATTATTTCAGCATTATTGAACTGTTAACTTGAGAAATTAACTTAGTCTGTGTTACATGACACATATATGTGTTATATGGAAATTTACACTTAAGGAAGTTTGCTTAACTGGTGAGACTGGCTAACCAACCACAAGAGCAGTCAGCAGTAGCAGCGAACATGTTCAGGGCTTGCTACGTGCCTGCCACTGTCCTAAGTGCATCGTATATACTGACTCCTTTAACTTCCATGTTGGTATTTTCATTATCCCCAATTTACCTATGGGAAAACCAAGGCACAGAGAAGTTAAGTAGCTTGCCCAAGCCACAGAACTAGTCAGTAGCAGAGCTCAGAGTCTAATGCTACCAAATTCTTAGCCCTCAATATATGGATTCTGTGATGGCAAGGTTGGCATATGGAGTTGCCAAAGATATCAAGGCAATAAGTATTGGTTTCTCACCATACCCAGTTCTTTCCATTGCAGTGAAAGGAAACTAGTCCTTCCCTATTTAATTAGTGGGGCTTAAGAATTAATTATCAATCTCTTATCTACAATCCTTAAATTTTTCTTCCCAGACTGCTTTCACTACTGTGACAGATCCTGTGAATTGGCTTTTCCCATAATACTTAAGAGGCATTTAACCCCAACACTTTTTCCCTGAAAAATTCAACTCCTATTTTAAAATGCGAGGAAACAAGGTTTAATGAACAATCTCATCTTAGAGTAAACTAATCCAGACATACCTATTTCATTATAAAAGATAATCACGATTACCATCAATGGTTACATAAAGCAAAAATAACTGCAGAAGTTATTAACCCATGTGAAATATTTGAAAAAAAAGGCTCCTTAGAGAGAAATAAAATTTCTATATAAGAAGACAACATTTAACTTTATAGGACAACTATTTAGGTATCATTTAGTCTGCAGTGGACCCAATCTGTAAAGATGGCTAATTATTAATCATGTTCATCAGAACATTTGACAACATACAGAAATCATGTCCCTACACTAGACATTGACAATAATCATATTTTCCAAGTTAGAGTATCTGATGCTTTAATTTCTCATGAAAATTTGCCTAGTGTTCTAAAACAGCAGAATGATTTAAATATTTGTCCTTAATCTACTAACAAAGGGTAAAGATTTGTTTCTGATTTTCCTTTTTTTTTTGGGGGGGGGGTTTGATTTGAAACTAGAATTTAAACTTTAATAATAATAATTTATAATCCCATTAAAGAGAACACTGAGGTTCCTAAAAAAACCAATAATGGTAAGGGCAACCTGTGTGGTAAATTACATCTCCTCAAAGCAGCCACCCTTAGACAACCCTGCTGGGCATTCTGAAGAAAGAGCACTGCCTCATATGGGCCCAAGGCTTGGTGAGGGTTGCTTTTCAGAGAATTCCAGTCCTGTCCACCTGTTAAAGCATTTACAATGTCATCTGCCTGTCATAGATCTCAATGCAAGCTCTCTTAGGGCTGGAACTTTTATCTGTTTAGTTCATTTCCATATTCTTAAAACCTAGCCAAGTGCCTGGCTCATACTGTGTAATTACTGTATTTGTTGAGTGAATGGTGCCCAAAGCATACGCCTTTCTTTCATAAAGTAATATGTTACATCTACATTGCAGGGTCTTGAACTGAGGTTGAGGACCATTACACTCCTTCCTTCCTTGTAAGGTTGCTTTCCATTCTTCTTAACTAGCAAGCTATACGTTTGAATCACATTAGCTCTGCTGCCCTGTCCCCCTCACTCACTGACTCAGAAAAATGCCTTCACATCTTAAACTTTAAGGTTATGCCATTGGCTTTATTGTTGACTAATTTAACCAAATGAACACACAACAATGACTGTATCTGTATTTCTGACCTGATCACTAAAGACCACTGTCAATTATGCTATTCAACATCTTTTGATTAGGGCATAAGTCATGAATTGAATTACAAAACTGAATCCCAGGACAAGTTCTCTCCTCTGAAAAACCTATACAATCCCATTTATTATCTGAGATAGCTCAGCATGTTTCTTTTTCAGTGATTTTTTTTTCTAGGAATCTAAAAGTCAAACCAGCTACTTCATTGCAATAAATGCCATATGGATACAACACAAGAAGGATGATGACACACTGGCCAGAGTCACATCAATCTTGCTTTGGTTTTCTACAGGGGAGGGCATTTTCTTCCCAAATGCAAAAATGTAGATCAGCCTAGAGTGCAAGAATTCAGGGCTTAGTGTTACTGAGATCTGGATTCAAATCCTGTCTCTAATACTCAGGAACTATGTGACTTTGGACAAGTTATTTGACTTCTGAGAACTTTGGTTTCCTCAAATGTAAAATGGGAAAACACCTCATCCATTCTTCTTTTCCAGTCCTGTGCTAAGGTCCTGGGTTTAACGGGGAGTGTCTCCTAGCACCCTGCCTTCCCCCTGCATCACCAGTACAAGAAGAGATGGTTTCTGCCCTTTGGAACTTACAATGTAGTCTATGGGTATTAAGTGAGAATTAAATTAGGCCATACCCACTGGCACAGTTTTAGACATGTAGGTCCTCAGTAGGTGGATACTTTATTTATAGCATAGAAGGGGCAGAAGTCTCTATTTAAAAGCTGTCACATATGGTAACACTTTCCCTAATTGCTAAGATATTTTCTCCTGTTAGATGTTATTATAATTTCTAGGATGCATTTGGAAGTCCAGACGGATATTCTTCTGTCTAATGATAAAGAAGAGCTAGGGAGATAAAAGTTAAGAGGCATTATTATGTTAGCCTAAGTCTGATGAGCTTCTAAAGAATATTTGTCTGATCAAAGCAAAACAGAAGAGTTGCCAAGGAGAAGGCAACGCTAAGAGTTGAAAAAGTTTAAGATTCATTGATAGTAGCAGGAACCATGTAATTGAGCCTGTGCGTATCCATCTAAATATCTATTCCTCCTCTTTAGTTGGGTTTTCTACCAACTACAAGAAGAGTTTTGTTCTATTGGATTTCCAATAAAACAAAAAGGATTTCCCCATAAAATTAGAGTTTTATATTTAAAATATTACTGAGTCTTTTATTTTTTTAAATTCAACTTTATTGATATATTCGCATACCATACAATCATCCAAAGTGTACAATCAATTGTTCACAGTACCATCATATAGTTGTGCACTCATCACACCAGTCTATTTTTTGAACATTTTCCTTGTACAAGGAAAAGTGAAATAAGAATAAAAAATAAAAGTAAAAAGGAACACTCAAATCATTCCCTCCCTCCTGCCGTATTTTTCATTTAGTTTTTTGTCCCCATTTTTCTACTCATCCATCCATACACTGGATAAAGGCAGTGAGATCCACAAGGCTTTCACAACCATACTGTCATCTCTTGTAAGCTACACTGCTATACAATTGTCTTCAAGAGTAAAGGCTACTGGGTTGCAGTTTGATAGTTTCAGGTATTTACTTCTAGCTATTCCAATGCATTAAAACTTAAAAAGCATTATCTATATAGTGCATGAGAGTGCCCACCAGAGTGACCTCTCAGCTCCATTTGGAATCTCTAAGCCACTGAAACTTTATTTCGTTTCATTTCGCATCCCCCTTTTGGTCAAGAAGATGTTCTCAATCCCACGATGTCGGGTCCAGATTCATCCTCGAGTCTTTTATTTTAACAGAAAATCTTTCTGCGTGTGTGTGCACGCATGTGTGCATGTATATATAAACCAGCCCCCCCCCCTTTTTAAATATTAGCTGAATTTTTAATATGGAAACAATTTATTTTCATGTTTATTTCAAAGTATGGGCTTAATCTAAGCTACCTATATGACAAGTGAGTTATTCTACATAATTCTGATGAGGATGAACCAAGTAAGAAGTCATAAAAGAGGAAGGGTAGTTTTATTTTGGTATGCTTTGCAGAGAAGGATGAACTAAAAGCATAATGTTTGCAAGCTGGAAAATTTTCCCTTTAAAATACACAATTTCACCATGAGAATGTGATAAATATGGTCATTGGTAGGATTATTACTAATTAACATAAAGTAGAATAAAGAATAACATTTTAGTAATTATTTAAAAAGTGTAATAAGCTTTAGGGAAGTCTCAGTTCTCTATAATGTCACTCAATAACTATGTGGTCTGTAGTATTAAAATAGAAACAAAAGAGCAGATTAAAAAATATTAGTGGAAAACCAAGTTTAACATTAACTCCTGAATCGTACAAAAGCACATTATTAAATATTCAAATAACTCATTTACTAATAGTGACATTGGGACTATAATTTTATTTCATAAGAGGAATAAAGAAACACAAAGCCCTATTTCTAGCATTATGTGGTAGAAATATATATAGCCTCTTACGATTATTTCCATGAATAACACATAAGACATGCCTAAAGATATTTATAAAAAAGAAACCAAGGTCCTATTATTTTTAACTGATATTATCTGGTTAATAATAAAGAAAACAGGTAAAGAAAGTAAATAATTGCACAAGGGTTACTGCTTCTGCACCAGACAAACTATGTATTCTCACCCTGTATATAATGCTTGTATATATGAACCTTAAACACTTAGTCAACAAGAATCTGAAAATATCCAATTCCAAATACCTTCTGATAAAATAATTCCACCAAGGAGAGAACACCAAACTAGGAATCAAGACAGCAAATCTCCAGTCCTTCTTGACCTCCAAGGCTAAAGTGTGTCACCAAACACTCAATGGGACATCTATAAATAAGGGGTTTGGACACAATGATACGTGGTGTATCTTCCAGCTTTAAAAATCCTATCACACCATGTACTCAAATAACCATCCCAAAAGAACAACATTCATTTAATAGGTTTTACAGTAAATTCAAAGTATTAATTTGTTTGAAAATGGCATGGCTATATCCTTTGTTTTAATATATTAACTGGATAATTTTCTGTTTGATTGTTGTTATTATCTGCAACACTACAGAGGAGATACTTCCTGGTAACAACTGAAGTAAGGATAAAGCATTTCTTCTGAATTTACCATTTAGATACACTTTTATTTTCTCTGACAAAAAGGGAAGACTCTGGAAGTCAAACTGAACTTAACTTGATCTTTGGACTTCAAAAACAAAGCTACTTTGAAGTTGAAGGCTCAAGTTTTTATATTATGATTGTTATCAATTAACCTTTTCTTATTGGAAATCACAATTCACATACTTTGTTAGAGTAAATCATTAGTGTTTTACAGAAAAAGACCCTAATGGTATCTTTTTATTGATATAATTATTAAATAATTTGTAAAATTAAGAGTTTTTTTTTTTTTTTTTTTTGTAAAAGAAGAAAAACGATAGTGTGCGTCTATCTTCTTTCTTGGGAGGGATAGTTCACTCATCGAAAAAGGAGAATAAGGAATCCTTGGTTTAGATCAGTGGTTCTCAAAGTCTCGTCCCTGCCCAACAGCATCAAGCAACACCTGGGAACTTGTCAGAAATGCAAATTCTTGGGCCCCACCCTAGACCTGCTGAATCAGAAACTGTGCGGTTGGGCCCAGCAATCTGTATTTTAACAAGCCTTCCAGGTGATTCTGATGCACCTAAAGTCTAGTTAGTATTGTATTTCAATGATCTACTTTATGAAATACATAAACATATTTTCTGCACATACCAAGTATGCAACTGAATGGGTAAGAAATGTAAGTTAAAACATAAACTCAAACTTTGTAATAGAAGGTTACTGATAAAACTTAGGAAGTAAAACCTGTTCTCTTTCCTGGTTATTAGCTTTTATTTATCTTGCTTAGTTTCCCTCTTGTCACACTCAAATGTTGACTAGCTCCAAATTCAAGTAAGTTAACATCTACTTCGTCATTTTCTCAACATGCTCAAACCGCAACTAGGAGTCATAACGTACATTTCTTAGGTCTCCCTAAAACCTCTTAAGAATTAACTAAGTTTTTAAAATAAAAAACCAAGCAAAACTAAAAGACTGAATATGTTCATCCACCAATAATTAATATGTACTTATTATGAGCCAGCTCCTCTTACAGACTGGGGAGATAGCAGGGAACAAAACAGAAGAAACGCCTTCCTCCAGGGAGGCTCCATTTTACAACACGTTCCACTGTCTTTAGTCTGGTGGCCCTTTTCACAGAAGGGATACCTTAAATTATATATTATATTTGTAAAACTTACTCTTCTCTTTCTTAATACTTTTAAGATGACAATTAACAGTACCAGTGTGCATACAGATACATAATATTAATAGAATAATTCATTCCTGAATTATTTCAGAAAAGAAAGAATTGGTTTAAATTCTCATAACAAATCAAGAGCAATGAGTAAAATAAAAACTACCAGTAAAAAAAAACTAGATGTAGACAACATTTTAAAATAAATTCAATTATTTGCAAATAACACATTAATAACAATTTATAGCTATGTTATAAATTCTATACTCCATAGTTTAAAGCAATGATTTATAAAGCTTAATACACAGAAATATATCCCTCTAGATAAATGGAATATTCTTCCTTCTACCCTGGTGCATTTGCTTTGTTGTATTTTACCTCTAGATGCTACTTTTCTGTCCAGATCCTTTTCATACTCCCAAATATTGTGAAAGGTAGTAAAAAAAAAAAAAAAAAGTAAAGATAAATAAATAAATAAATAAATAAAGCATGGAAATTTATAAACATTAAAATTAAAAAGCCCATGAATTTAAATTTATTAAAATATAAATACATAAACAGTTTTAAAATTTTTAAAAGAAACAGATACACAGATAAACAAGTTATGAAAGGGTATTCAAGTAGATTATTGCAAAACTACCTTGGGAGAGCACTTTCCAAACTTGAATAGGACATACTGGAAATCAAAAAGGTTGAAAAGACTAAAATGAGCTATCATTGTTCTCCTTTAAAGAGAGGTATGGGTGCATTTTTCTGTGGCTTAAATATGCGTAACAGAAATAAATGAACCAACTTAGTACTAAAAAATAACATGAGGTCTGGAGACAAATCTTTTGAGAACTAAAATTAAATCTCTCCTGAGATTCAGGATTTCCTGAGCACTGACTGTAACTGCAGAAAGTAGGAGTGCTTGATGCTTTGAGGCAATCTATACAGAAACATTTGAGGTCTACATAAGAGTACTCCTTATAGTGGTTTTATATAAGGGCATTTATAAAATTTTATTAACAGAATTCATTAAATTTATACACAATTTATAAAAAGATTAATCTCTCAATCATAGAGCAAATATCTTGAATGCTTACTATGCATATGACACTATATATATATTATATAAATATATAAATATATATATGTGTGCATGTGTGTGTGTATATATATATATATGAGACACTATATAATATGGAGAAATATAAAGAAATGCCAACAGAGTCCTTGATCTGAAGGATCTTAAAGTATAGTTAAGAATATTGTTTCAAACATTATGTATTAAAAGCCCTTATTTGTAAAGTTTAGCATAAACTACTTCTATAATTTTCTCTATTTTAGGAAGTATTTTATTTTTTAAAAATCTCATTTAGCTGTTTTGATTTTATTCAACCAAGTTTTCAAAATTTCCTAGTTCTAAAACAAGTGTATAAACCTTAATTTGGGTTCTTTCTCAGCATCAATGTGTATTTACTATAATTATTTAAGATTCTGTTTTTACACCATCTATATCTGTATCTATATCTATATAATAATGCATGCATGCACATATATGAATTCATAATAACTATCCTATTTAGTATTTATCATGCCTTATTTCCCTAACTATAAACTAGAAGAATTATTATTTGTCTAAATCACACAGTTTGGCAGATCGGAGATGTTAGCCCAGGTTTGCTTTTCTCCCAACCCCCTTAACCACTCCACTCACATTTTTATATTTGAAGTTAGAGACCAGCATGGAACCTAGTGAATGTGAGGCTGTTTGGTCCCTGCTTGTAGCTTTCCATAAGGCTGTGCCAAAGTATGCTCCTAAAGACGTGGTATTTTGTTATAAAAGAAGACTCCTGAAGTAGATCATCAAAGTGCTTTTCTTCATATTCGTTTCTCCTCTCACAATATGTTGAGACCACCAAGCTGGGAAGTTACATGGGAAACTGATATTGGGCAGGAGTGATAGCATACATGCCTCTGTGTGCCTCTGGTCACTGTAATTTACATGCAAGTGTGGAAGGAAATACTGAAATGACCAGAGGCAGAGTTAATTCTGAAAGGCTCTGTGAAAGAATCTTGAGGACTAAGTTTAGAAGGAAAAGAGGAAAGTTTTCCAGTTTGTGGATAGTCAGCCAGACATTGATTAACTGCTCATTTCATCAAAACACTGAGGTTGTGTGCTCTAACTCCAAAGTCAAACCAAATATTCTAGAAAAAGCTCTTGCACATGCATGTCAGTGTCTGGTTTAGTGGGCACAAAGGTAAGGGTATCATAACAAAAATAAAAATGAAGAAGCTTAATGGAAAAATGTCCTTACTACAGCATATAATTCTAATTGTGATAATAGGGAGGTGAAGACAACTGATTAGGGGGCTCTAAAACTGAGCAAATAGAATTATAAGCAGTAAAATAGAAAGCAGCAAATAGAAACTATGAACTTAAGAACAAATGAGCAGAGGGGAAGCACTTCCAGAATGGTGTAGTAAGGACCTTTGAGAATCGGCTTCTCCATATAAGCAATGAGAACACTGGCAAAAATTGTCAAACCAACTTTTTCACAACTCTGAAAATTAACCAAAGACTTGCAAAAATCTGAGATGCATTTATTCAAAAAAAAAAAAAAAAAAAAAAAAACAGCTGAATTTTGATAAGCATAGTGGTATTTGCGGTGTTTTAACTTGTCCTATTCCAATTCCCCTCTCCTCAGGTCTGCACTAGCCTTGAAAATAAACAGCCTTGCAACTAGGATGAAAACCAGCAGCCTAGTAGCCACTGGAGGGGGCAGAATGTGTTTGGAGATTCCCAATAGCCACAGCCCCAGAGAACTATCACTATTTAACAGTCTGTCATCTCCATGAAAAGCTCCACTCTCTCGGTTTGCCTTTATTTGATGTGTCTCAGAACATGCTCTGTGTGAACAACCAGATCCTTAGAGCATTTTTTGAAAACAATCATTGGCAACTGTTTAACACTGCAGCTTCATGAGGTGGTGATGCGAGTTGCGACTAACAAAGGCTGACCAAAAAACTAAAAGGAAAAACTGGGGAAAGACATGTTCATAGGGGGCTTTGAAGAGCTCTGATATATTCCTGGGAATCTAGATGCCATACGCAAGTGCACAGGGCTGACTACATGCCCAGGAAAGACCAGAGAAAGCTCTAATCTTTCACCTCTGGCTGACCCTGAGACTCTGAGCAAGCAGGAAATGAAGGCTAAGATGGAGCTGCTCAGGGGCTGACAGTGTGTTGATAGTATGTCCCAATGAAGAGACCCTTGGAAAAGGCCTGCAAGACTTCTCAGTTCAAGACATTTAAAGAAATCTCAGTCTGACCATTAGCTGACTACCTAGTTAACCAGAGAACTCACTGACTGCATAACACAAAAAAGTACCAACTATAGAATCAGTCTATGAATGTCACTAAGTTTACAAAAAACAGCAACAGCATCATAACAAAAACAAACCCTGGAGAGGGGACCTAATCTCTAGGTAGATACATTACATTATCTAAAATATACAGTTATTAACAAAATTAGAAGATATGCAAATAAACAGGAAAGTATGGCCCTCTACAGGAAGAAAAGAACTCAACAGAAATTGTCCTCAAGAAAGTCCAAATGATGAACTTACAAGACAAAAGATATTAAACCAACTATTATAAGTATGTCCAAAGACCTAACGGAAGCCATCTCTAAAGAATTAATAAAAAGTAGAATAATGATGTCTCACCTAATAGCAAACATCAATTAAAAAAAAGGAACTATAAAAAAGGACAAAATAGAAACTCTGAAGTGGAAAAGTACAGTATTCACTAGAGGGCCCCAAAAGCAGATCTGAACTGTTGAAAGAAAAAAAAACAAAACAAAACAGTGAATTTGAAGATAGGTAAATTGAGATTTTTTTCCAGTTCGAGGAACAAAAAGATAAAAAAGAATGAAGACAAATGTACAAAGCCTCAGAGGCCCACAGGATACCATCAAGCATACCAACATATGCAAAACGGAAGTCCCAGAAAGAGAGGAGACAGAGAAAGGGAAGACAGAATATTTGAAGAAACACTGGCTAAAAGCTTCTCAAATTTGGTGAAAAACATTAATCTGTACATCCAAGAAGCTAAACAAACGCCAACTAGGTTATACTCATATAACCTAGTTCATATACCTTGATTCATATACCTAGATTCATATACCTAGTTCATATACCTACATTCATATACCTAGTTCATATACCTAGATTCATCATAGACAAACTGTCAAAAGCTGAAGGCAATGAGAGAATCTTGAAAGTAGCAAGAGAAAAGTAACTCATCACATAAAAGGACACCTTAATAAAATTAACAGTAGACTTTCATCAGAAGCCAGTGGGGTGACACATTAAGTGCTGAGAGAAAAAGAGTGTCAAACAATTATTTTACATCCCATAAAACTATCCTTCAAAAAATAAGGGGAAATTTACACATTCCCAGATAAACAAGAACTGAGAGAGCTCACTGATAGCAAACCTGACCTTCAAGAAATACTTAAGGGTGCCTTTTAGGCTGAAAAGAAAGGACACTGGATGGTAACTCAAATCCACATGAAGAAATAAAGAGCAACGGTAAAAGCAACTACACAGGTAAATATAAAAGACAGTATAAATGTATTTTTGCTGGTACACCTTTTCTCGTCCATCTGATTTAAAAGACAACTACATAAAACAATAATTATAAAAATGCATTGACAGGCTTATAATATTTAAAGATATAATTTGTATCACAACAGAATTAAGGCTGGGGGGAGAGAAAACAGCTATACTGGAGTAAAGTTTTTGTATACTGTCTCAGTTTGCTAAATTGTTATGACAAATACCACACGATGGGCTGGCTTAAACAATAAGAATTTATTGACTCATGGTTTGAGGTTAAATGAGGTAACAAATCAAGATTTTGGCAAGGGTTGCTTTCTCCCAGTCTGTGGCATTCTGATTCTGGATGCTGGCAATCCTTGAGGTTCCCTGGCTTGTATCTCTGCTTCCTGTCAAATGGTAATCTCCTCTCCTTTTGACAGTTCTTCTGTTTACTGCTGACTTCTGGCTTCTTCTTGTATGGACTTCAACTTTTGGCTTCAGGTTTTTTGTCTTCATGAGGCCTCCAGTAATATGGATTAAGACCCACCCTCACTCAGCTCGGCCACACCTCATATAAAAATAACATCTTCAAAAGGTCCTTCTAAAATGGGTCCATGTCCATGGGAATGTAGATTAAGATTAAGAAAACTTTTTTTTTCTGGACTATATAATTCAATCCACCACATATACTACTGAAATTAAGCTAGTATTAATCCAAACCAGACTGTTTAAAATTTAAGATATTAATTGTAATCCCTATGGCAATCATTAAGAAAACAACGAAAACAAAACAAAAATGCAAAAAAAATAAAAGAAGGGAATTAAAATGTTATAGTAAAAAATGTAAATTTAGCCCAATAAAGGCATTAATGGTGAACTGGAAGAACAAAAAGTACATAAGGCATATAAAAAATGAAAATCCTATCTTATCAGTAATTGTATTAAATGTAAATAGATTAAACACTCCAATCAGAATGCAAAATTACCTGAATGAATAAAAAACAGGATCCAACTGTATGCTATCCAAAACAGATACACTTTAGATTTAAAGACACAAATAGGTTGAAAATAAAGGGATGGAAAAAGATATACCATGTAAACAGTAAACAAAACAGAGCTAGTGTGACTATACTAGTATCGCACAAAACAGACTTTACAACAGAAATTGTTACTAGAGACAAAGAACATTTTATACTCATATAAAGGTCAATCTATTTTAAAGACATAAATTTATACACACACCTAACAACTGGGTCTCAAAATATATGAGAAAAAAAGAATTGAAGGGTGAAATAGACAGTTCAACAACAATAGTTGGAGACTTAAATACCTCAGTTTCAATCATGGATAGAAATAGGCAGACGATCAATGCAAAAATAGAAGACTTGATCCATCCTATTTACTAATTAGACCTAACAGACATCTATAAAACACTCCACCAACAAAAGCAGAATATACATTCTTCTCAAGTGTACATGGAACATTCCCCAGGACAGACCATGTACTAGTTCGTAAATCAAGCCTCAGCAAATAGAAAATGATATAAATAATATAAAATATGTTCCCTGATCACAGTGGAATGAAATAAAAATTAACAGAAAGAAATTTTGGAAATTCACAAATTAAACAGCACACTCCTAAATAACCAATGGGGAAAAGAAGAAATCATCAGGGAAACTGGGAAGTACTTTGAATTGAAGGAAAACAAAACCACAATATACCAAAACATATTAAATCAACAAAAGCAGTGTTTTGAGGAGAATGTATAGCTGTAAATGCTTTAAGAGAGAAGATGTATCTCAAATCAATAACCTAACATTATACCTTAAAAACTGAAAAAGAAAACTAAACCCAAAGCAAGCAGAAGGAAGGAAATAATAAAGATAAGAGTTAAAATAAGTAAAATGGAAAATAGCAAAACACTAGAGAAAAAGTCACAAAACAAAAAAAAATTGGTTCTTTGAAAGATCAACAAAATTGACAAACCTTTCCCCAGAATGATCAAGAAAATAAAAAAGGGAAGATTCAAATTACAAATGTAAGAAATGAAAAAGGCATTATCAATACTATCTTTAGGGAAATAGATGATAAGGGAATGTAATCATTAATTATATGTTAAATTAAATACCCTGGATGAGACAGAAAATTCCTACAAAGACACAAACTTACAAAACTGACTCAAGAAGAAACAGAAAATCTGAACAAACCTATGACAACCAAAAAGATTGAATTAATTATCAAAAAAACTTCCCATAAAGAAAAGCTGAGGCCCAGAATGGTGCACACTGGTACATTATACCAAATGTTTAAAGAAGAAATAATACCAATCTTTCCCAAACTCTTCCAAAAAATAGAAGAGGAGGGAACACTTCCTAATTCATTCTATGAGGTCAGTATTGCTGGATACCAAACCAGACGAAGGCATTACAAGAAAAGACAACTATAGATCAATATTCCTTACAAATATTCATTCCAATTCCTCAACAAAATACTAGTAAACAGAATCCACAACATAGAAAAAGGATTATACAACATGACCAAGTGGGATTATCCCAGGAATGCAAAGTTGGTTGAACAAACAAAAATCAATCACTGTAATACACCACCACAACAGAATAAAGGACAAAAATCCCGTGATCATTTCAGCAGACGCAGAAAAAACACTTGACAAAATCCAATACCCTTTCACTATAAAAATGCCCATCAAAGTAAGAATACAAGGTAACTTCCTCAGCCTGACAAAGGCTATCTACAAAAAAATACAAAGCTAGTATTATACTTAATAGTCAAAGACTGAAAGCTTTCCTCCTAAAGAAAGGAACAAGACAAGGACATCTATTCCTGCCATTTCAACACTGTACTGGAAGTTCTAGCCATGGAAATTAAGCAAGAAAAGGAAATAAAATGCATCCAGATTAGAAAAGAAGAAGTAAAACTGTCTCTATTTGCAGATAACATGACCCTACTGATAGAAAATCCTAAGGAACCCACAAAAATACTGTCTGAATGAATGAGTTCAGCAAGCTTATAGGATATAGATAAATACAAAAATCATTTATATTTATCTATCCTAGTAATGAACAATATGAAAATAAAACCAATTCCATTTGTAATAAATTCAGAAAGAATAAAATACTTAAGTTTAACAAAAGAAGTGTAAAATTTATATGTCAAAAACCATAAAACATTTTTGAAAGAAATTAAAGAAGGCCTAAATAAATGGAAAGACATCCCATGTCCATGGATTCTAAAACAATGTTAAGATGCCAATATTTCTCACACTGATCCACAGATTCAACAAAATCCCTATCAAAAATCATAGCTGCTTTTTTTCTTGCAGAAATTGACAAAGTGATTGTAAAATTCATATGGAAACACAAGGGATCAAGAATATTGGAAGACTGACACATCCTGATTTCAAACTTACTACAAAGCTCTAGTAACAAAGACAGTGTACTATTGGCATAAGAATAGATGTATGATTCATGGCATAGAATGGAGAATTCAGTTATAAACTGTTACATTTATCATCAACTGATTTTTGACAAGGGTGCCAAGATCAATCAATAGGGAAAGAAGAGTCTTCTCAAGAGTGGTTCTGGGACAACTGGGTATCCACATGCAAGAGAATAAAGTTGGGCCCTTAACTCATACCATACACGAAAATAAATTCAAAATAGATCATAGACCTAATGATAAGAGCTAAATTTAGAAAACTCTCAGAAGAAACAAAGGAGTAAATCTTCATGACCTTGGATCAGGCATTGGTTTATCAGATATGAAAAAAAAAAGCAGAAGTGAAAAAAAGAAAAAAAATTGATAATTGAACTTAACCAAAGTTGAAAAAAAATTGTGCTTCAAAGGATGCCATCAAGAAAATGAAAAGACAATGTACATAATAGGAGAAAATATTTGCAAATCATATATCTGATGACAGAGTGCTTCTGGATTATATAAGGAACACTTAAAAGTAAACAATAAAAAGACTAATGACCTAATTAAAAAAGGGGCAAAGGATGTGAATAGATACTTTCCCAAAGAAGATATACAAATGGCAAGTCAAAAGATGCTCAACATCATTACCCATTAGGAAATGCAAATCAAAATCACAGTGAGCTACCACTTCATGCCCACTAGGGTGCCTATAATAAAAATACAATAACAAGTGTTGCCAAGGACTGGAGAAATTGGAACCCTCAAACATTGCTGGTGAGGTTGTAAAATGGTTCTGTCACTTCAGAGAACAACTTAGCAGTTGCTTAAAATGGTAAGCAGAGTTAACACATATTCAGCCATTCCACTCCTAGGTGTATACTCAAGAGGACTGAAAACAGATGTCCACACAAAAACCTGTACACAAATGTTCACAGAGTATTATTCATAACAGCTAAAATGGAAACAATCCAAATGTCCATCAATGGATTAATGGAGAACAAAATGTGCTATTGCCATACAGTGGAATGTTATTTAACCATAAAAGGGAATGAAACTCTGACACAATGGTACAACATAGACGGACCTTGAAAACATGCTAACTGAAAGAAGACAGACACAGAAGGCCACACATTGTATGATTCCTTTTACATGAAGTGTCCAGAATAGACAAATCCACAGAGTAAGAAAGTAGGTTAGCTTTGGCCAGGGGTTTGAGAGGGAAGTGGGGAGTGACCACTACTGCATACAGGATTTCTTTTCGGGATGATGAAAACGTTCTAAAATTAGAGAGCGGTGATAGTTGCGTAACTCTATATTAAAATCCACTGAACTGCACCCCTTAAAAGGGTGAATCTTATGCTCTGTGAATTATAGCTCAACAGAGCTGTTATAAATTAAAAGAACATCATACAAATGATTTTTAAAGAAGGTGAAGTTGGCTATGATGAATTAGCAACAGGCGCAAGTAAAAATGCAGATAGAGACTACAGCTCTCCATGTCAGAGAGAAGACACTTGGCTCTGGCTCTGGATATGAACAGAAGATGTCAGACTGTGGAAACATAATGGAAGGAGAAAGCCACATGCATGGGCCATGAGAGGACTGGAGAAGGCCATGCTGGTGAGGACCAGTGGCTCAGTGACTGGAGATGAAACTGGAAAGGCCTGATGAGGGCACTGAGGTGGACAGGAGTCTCACTGGGCCATACTAATGTTTAGATGCTTTAGAGGCTGCTAAATGGTAACAGTCTAAGTACCGATTATAAAGATTTTTCTAGTAGACTGGAGAAAGGAAAGAATAATTAAGACTGGGAACATCATCTGGGGAGTCATTCGTGTATAGGTATTAGCTGAAACTTAAATATAGACAAAGAGCTGTCCATGTGGGTCTGAAGGAAGAGGGGCAGAAGCCCCCATCAGCCCATCTTGGGGGACAGTGGTGATTACCTCTTACTCCTTCTCTCTCCTTCAAGCAGCTGTCTGTGGCATGTGGGTAGGAGTTTGAAGTGTCACAGGTGTTTGTAATTTCCTTTCTCAAGGTCACAGGTGACTCTGCCAGTGCACTAGAAAAACCACAGCTTCTGGGCCCCTTTCTTCCCATCAAACCCCAAGATCTTCTTCTCACATCCAAATTATGCTGTTTTGCTCATGTGTCTCCAACCCACTCAAGAACTGGTAGAATTAAAGGGCCACTATTCCCAGGAAATTATCTAAGAATCTATCCACGAACCTAAGTCACATCTCTCCGAAACTTCTTGAAAGGTGAATGGGATGTTTTCCAAGCAAAACATGAGAAACAGGCTTTCTTGGATAGCTTCCATAGTAGATTTATTGAGCAGGAGGACTCTATTTTGGCCACATGCCCCTCAAATGTGGGCCTTCATGGCCCTTCTTGGCCACCGCCCTGACCACCTTCCTGGTAGCGCCGGCTATGGGCACCCTCCATCACCACCCACCCACCTGACCCTGCTCCAGGGATGTTAGAAAGGCCAGATGAGATACTGTGCAGTGCACAGCAGGGCTTAACATCATAAATTGTTTAATGAGTGTTCACTGTTAATACTACCTGAATTCCTTCCAATTTCCAT
Source organism: Choloepus didactylus (assembly GCF_015220235.1). Taxonomy (NCBI): domain Eukaryota; kingdom Metazoa; phylum Chordata; class Mammalia; order Pilosa; family Megalonychidae; genus Choloepus; species Choloepus didactylus. Next base: position 12,115,888 of record NC_051313.1, on the reverse strand, counting down.
GAAATCTGCTTTTGCCATTGAGTGACAGTAGAGTCTAATAGCTTATTCACATAAACTGATTCTGCTTTCAGAGAGTTAATATTAACACTTGGCTCATCTACCACAATGCATGAGCACATTACATTTAAATGTTTCTAGAAGACCCTTAAAAACCTTTTGTGACTCAGTTTCTTCTACTGGCAAATGGTGAAAATAATAACAATATCTTAATCTTATGGTATGAGAGCCAAATGAGATAATGCATGGAAGACTCTTAGCACAGTGCCTAGCACATAGAAAGTGCTCAAAAAATGTTAGGTATAATAATAATTATTCAACTTCCAAAGTTCTTTGAGTTGTCACAGAGCAAAGGCATTTGGTAGTAAAACGGTTTTATACAATACCCACAGCTGTAATGGTGACCCAAATTTCCAAACCACATATAGATTTACTAACTCCAACTCCATTTCTGAAAACATTACAGGTTTGGTAAAATTAGCTCTGAATCCAGAAAGCACCTCAGAAAAGTCCACCCACGTTGCCATAAGATATTGCCAGGGAGAGATACGGTGGCAGGAAAATTTTATGAAGTTTCATTAAAAACACAGAACATGAAGTTTCATTTCCCTTAGGGATTTACCTCACTTAGTCTTTATGCATCAAACTAATCTGTGACCCAATTATGTGGTTAACCCAAGGGGTGTCTGTGTAGTGACCATGTTGCTTTCCATGCCGCAGCTGAGGCTCACTGCTGGGGACACCGAGATGAAGGTGGGATCACAAGCATCACAGGCAGAGGAACTTGGTGAACTCTTTTATGCTCATCGGGGTGAAAAAAAAGAATCAGTGGAACATTAATAGTGGCAGATGGTACAGTCCATTTAGGCAGGAAAACAGGGTACTTGTTAGATAAATTTTGATTACGTTTCTCTCAGAATGGAAAATAATATCCCTTAATATGACATTAGTTGTTTATTGTTGTTGCTGTTGTTTTGCTTTTTTAACAAACTTTCATTTGTTCCATGGCATGATCAATTCAAGTTCTGGTTTCTGCTATGGCCTAGATGAACTGCCTTCTTAATGGGATCAAATTTTACACTGATTGGAAAAGGAAAATCTCAAGTAATGATCAAACTTATTGAAAATACATGCAGTAAATGTTTTGCTAAAGCATGATACAATAAAACACTGACGTTGCTATTAAGCAACAATAACCCTCCCAAAAATCACTTAAAAATAAAAACCTAAATTGCCACCAGGTGAAGATATTGTTGCCATTTTGATTCATGTACTGCTCAACATTTTTCTAATGTTTTGAATAAAAGCAATTTATTTGGGGCATTATAAAGTTTGTCAATGTTCTTGAGTTTGTGAGTGACCTATTATTATAGCCGAAAAATCAAGATTCAAAAGAATTTTGGCAGGCTGAATGGTGGCTCAAAATAAATTGACAACATTAGCAAGGATAAAGGTAGAGCTTTGCACTTTGGGTTAAACAGGAGTAGCTAATAGCTCAGCGATTACTGTGTGCTGGGCCCTGCACTAAGGACTTGGCACAATGCAGCAACACTAAGGAGAACGGTACTGTGATCTCCATTCTAGAGACAAGGATCCTGAGGCACGGATCCATTAAACAATGGGAAGACATACCCTGACAGCATTAACTTTAAAACATCAGGGAGTTCTAGTAGGTCATGGTTCAAAACAAACGCAGGAACCAGATTACAGAAACCAATAACACCACTATGTTTTTCATAACACAACTGGAATATTAAGTCCAGTTCTAGATGCCACTTTTCAGAGGAATTTTAAAAAACTGGAATAGAATTATTACAGATTAAGAAAAGTTGAAGAAAATCGATATATTTAGTTTAAAGAGAAGCTCAAGATGAAATAGATGCTTGCCTCAAACATCTGAAGAGCTACATTTATATAAGAAATCGATTTGTTCTACAATGATCTAGAGGTAGAGTAGAAGATATTAATTATTTGTAACAAAGTAGAAAACTTGAGTGATTAATGAAAACACAGCTTTCAAGGTAGAGCTAGTTTTTGTGTTTTCCAGGAAAATCTGTACTCACAAGTACTTCCTTTAGTTGACTGGTGACACAACTTCATCCAGTATGTCTTGAGACTAGAATTGTCTCAATACTCTTATCACCATATTCCATTACTAGCAGATAATTCAGTCTTTGGAAAAGTCTTGATGGTAATCTCAAGAATTTCAGAGGCTCTCAGGTAATAAGTTAATTAAAAAGGAAACATCTCTTCGCTCAGTGTTACTAGCTATGTGCAGTTAGGCAAGCCTCTTCACTGTTCAGTGCCTCAATTTATAAAATGAAATAAAACCTACTCAACAGAGATGTGCAGATTAAAAGAAAACAGATATAAAGACATCCAAAAATTAAATATTGGTAACATAGTAAGCATTCAACAAACATGATCCTTTATTATATCATAATGTTCACAATAAATCATTAATAAGTTAAATAACTTAATACGATCACAATTAACTTATTCCTGGCAACTCAGGATCATTACAAACACCAGTAAGATAGTGATAGCAGTATTATCTGTAATGTATTTTAGAGGGCTCAGATTATAGTGCTGAAAAGACCAAGCAAAACCTCTCTTTTGAATGAGCATATAGTTTACTAGGGGAGACAAACAATAAATAATTCCAAGATTGTATATAGGCATTTCTGCGATAAGACCTCACATCCCACAGAGATCAATTTATCAAGATTAAAAACCAATTCAGGTTTTAGACTTCTTCATCAATCGATCAAACAAACAAGCAAACAAACAAAACCCCACCTTTCTGAAATTAAGGAGCAGCCTTTTCAGCTTCTTCCTCTATACCAGCAGTTACTGAAGACACTAAGTCAACACTGCTTGCACTAACAAAAGGCTCCTCAGCTTTTTTCTTAAATTGCTCAGTCCTTCCATCTGATAGTGAGAAAGCTTGCCTCTGACTGCTTCAACACCTCTAACATGCAGAATAAATTCTTCTGCATTCATACTGACGTTGTTCATTCATTTAGTAACTGCACACAAGATAAAGTGTACAGAAACAGGCTGCCCTTACATTGGCAGTAAGTGCTACTGAGAAGCAGGCTGGGGGGCTCTGCAAATGCTAGGGTGGCATATGACCACTTCCCAAATACAGCCTTTGATAGAACTCCTGCCTTCCCAGGAGCAGACTCACTTCCAGCACTATTTCTGTTTGCTGTGCTCAGGAAAAATGGCCAAGACAACTCTGCAGGACGGTCTGTGGAACCACAGTCTTCACGCTTCTAGGTATCTCCCTGGCTTAACCAAGAACGCACCTCAGTGGGTCTCTAAAATGGAATGATTTCCATGTCTTTTGGCTTTCTATGCTTGCATGAACTAAGTGTTAAAGCATTTACGCTCTTTTGAATTGTCCTTGATTTACCGTTTTGATTAGCCTACTCCTCAAGTTCTACCAGTCTGTGGACATGAAAGCCTCCCCATGTGTTTAAAAAAATTGAAAGGATAGGAAGGTGCAGAAAAGGTGACTGGGTGTTCTCTCAGCAGGACACTCGGCAATCTGCATAGCACCTCCCTCTTTCCCAAGGTGCTTCGCTTCCTAATGCCCGTCTCCTAGCTGGATGGCACAGATGGCTGGACATCATCCTTCCCCCCAGCACTGGGCTCATAAATGTGAGGAGATGTGGCCACATAGTGACGAGACTTAGTTTCAGTTCCACTGAAAACAAATAACCCATGCCCACTCATGAAGCAGCACAGTGATGGGCCTTGGTTACCTGACTGGGTGGACCTAACGGACAGATGTATAATATACAGAAGTATAATATATATGCAATATATATTCTGCCAAGAGTGAGCAAAATAACAAGTTGACAAGGGATAATTAATGAGATATTTGCTCTGCTTTTCTGCTTTAGCATATGGTCCTGGAGCATCAGGAACTGCAGAAAAGGATTCATAGAACGTCAGATGTAAAAGTAGACTTGAGATCAACTTCTTCACCTTCCTCATTTTATGAACCAGAAAAGTCAGTCCTTTCGTAAGGGGCCTGATACTCCGTCAAATGCTTTTTAAAACCCTGTCTGTCCCATTCATGTTGCTGAATTTTCCTGCCATTTGATAATTTTGAAAGTAAAACCATTAAAAACCTGTCTGTCCCATTCATGTTGCTGAATTTTCCTGCCATTTGTTTATTTTGAAAGTAAAACCATTGCATTAACTACAAATATTTAATTTTTCGCTTTTGAAGATCAGTAAAATCACAGAAAAAGAAACGTTCACGACACATGCTAGTAGGTGTATCTCATGGCAAGCCTTTTGGCAAATACTACGTTCTTTTCTGAAATAAGTCAGCAGCACATACACAAGGCAAAGCTGATTGCTCTGCTATTTTCCATCTTCTTCTCATGACAGGCTTCCTGAACTGCTTCCAGTTCATCAAACCTCCAAACATGAATATCTAGCTTCCTTTCTCAGCCCTGCTCCCGTTCTCCCAAACCTCTCCAGCTGTACCTGACAGTACACACCCGCCCTCACCTCCATACTCATTTTGGCTGCAAAGGTACTACTATATGCTACTCCCGTCTCTATGTTCCTCTTCTCTCCTCATCTGTCTTTCGTGGGGGTTCTTCTTCCCACCTTTTAAAGATGGACATGCCTGAAGTCCAGGCTGGCCCTCTGCTTTGTTTATTCTTCTAGTTTCAGTATATATTCATTTATTATTTAAAGGGTATCTACTGAATGTCTACAAGCAGTGGTGATAAGGCAGACATGTTCCCTGCTTTCATGGAATGTACATTCTATTGAGGAAGACAGACAATAAACAGAAAACAAGTAAATAAAAAAATTACAAATTGGCATAAGTACAAAGAAGGGAAGAAAGAAAATATGACAGTACCCACTTCAGATAGAGTGGTAAAGAAGGTTTTTGGAAGATTTGACATTTATTGAGATCTAAAGAAAAGGCCAGTTATGCAAAACAAGTGTGTATATTCCAGGCACAGAGACCAAAATGTTGAAAGGCCTAAGAGTGAGTGGGAGATAGTGTGGCTGTGACCAAGAAATGGAAATAAAACCAGTATCGAGTATCACGGGGTGAGGCAGGAACCAGAGCATGCCACGCCCCCCAGGTTCTTGGGAAAGGGTTTGGTTTTTATTCTAAACGTTAAGGAGACACTATTGAAGAGCACTAAGCAGGAGGCTAATTGAATGGGACTGACATTTTAAAAAGATCACTCTGGCTGTCATGACTTACTGAACTGATGAGCAGGGAGGGTGATCACACATCTGAGTTGTCAATATAGTCCCAGTTTATAACTGTTGTCCTGGTGTACTTGCATGTCTGCATCGACACCAGACAAGCGCCACAACATGCAATAACTAAATAAATACTTAAATAAAACAAAATAAAATAAAAGGATTCCCTTGTGCCTGATGTCCTAGACCTATCTGAGTCCCTTGGGCCCTCCCTTTGATTCTTGACCTAATTTTACTTCTTAGGATTGGGACTGTTCTTGTCCTTAATAGCTGCCTATTTCTTCTGAGTATACACAAGTCAATATCCGGTGTGTGGAAGTATATCAAGTGGGATGCAATGTACCAGGTGTGAAGATTACAGAGAGGAATGAAACCAGCTTTTGTCCTTAAGCATCCCACAGTGTGGAAGAGAACCAATACCACAAGGTAAAGACTATTCTAAAAGTGCAAAATGATCCTGGGGTGATGCAGAGAGTGTCTCCCAGAGCCTGCGATGGGAATGGAGGTGGGTGGGCATAGGGCCATGAGAACAACCAAGACAAGGCTTCCTAAAAGTGATATTTTAACTGGAAATACAAGCAGAAATTTCCTAAGGGAAGAAGGTGGGGGTGGGGGTGGTTAAGGGGAGAGGGAGAGAATTCCAAGCATAGGGAATAAATAGCACATGCGAGGGCATGCAGATAATAAGAGCTAATGTTTACTGAGTGCTGAATCTGCGCCAGGCACTGTTCTCAGTGCTTTACCTGAATCAACTATTGCATCCTTACAGCCATCCTTGAGGAAAGACTTATATGTGCCATTTCATAGAAGAGGAAACTGAAGCACAAAAAAGAAGCAAAAAAAAAACAAAAAACAAAAAACAAAACTTACCTAAGGTCATGCAGAGCAAAAGTGACAGAATCAGGCCTAGAAGCCAGGTAATTCGGTTCTGGAAATAGTACTGTTGTTTGTTCGGTTTTTAACAAACACTCCCCTTTCTCACCTCTATTCCCCTTCCCTTGGTAACCTCTAACCTGCTTGCTACTTCTGCGAATTTGCTATTTCTAGTCATCAAAGTGATATCATACAATTTTTTTTCTTCAAGTGCCTTGCTTATTTCACTGAGCATAACATTGTCAAGGTTCTTCCATGTTGTGGCATGCCTCAGAACTTCATTTTTTCTTACAGCTGAGTGTGTACATATAACATTGTGTGTACATATAACATTTTGTGTATCCATTCATTTGTTGATGGACACTTGGGTGGTTTCCAGCTTTTAGCTAATATGAATAATATGGCTACAACCATTGATGGAGCATCTGTTTGTGACCCTTTTCCGCTCTCTTTGGGTATACACCCAGAAATGGAATTGCTGGGTCAAATGTTAATTCCGTATTTTACTCTTGGAGGAAGCACCACACTGCCTTCCACAGCGGCTGCACCTTTTCACATTCCCACCAACAATGCACCAGATTTCCAATTTCTCTACATCCTCTCCAACACTCCTTATTTCCCATTTTTAAAACAACAGCTATGCTTGTGAGCATGAAGTGGTATCTTGTGGTTTTAACTTACATTCTTCTAATAACTAACGATGTTGAACATCTTTTCATGTGTTTATTGGCCATTTGTGTATCTTCTTTAGAGAAATGTCCATTCAAGACCTTTGCACATTTTTAAATTGGGTTGTCTTTTTTGTTGTTGCTTGTAAAAGTTCTTTATATATTCTGGATATTAAACACTTATTTGATGTATGGCTTGAAACTATTTTCTCCCATTCTGTAGATTATCCTTCCCCTTTGTTACTTTCTTTTGATGAACAAAAGTTCTTAATTTTGATGAAATTAAACTTATCTATTGTTTCTTTTGTTGCTTGTGCTTTAGGTGCCATATCTGAGAATCCATTGCCAAATTACAGGCTGTGAAGATTAATCCCTATGCTATCTTCAAAGAGTTTTATAGTTTTAGCTCTTGTATTTAGGTCCTTGGTCCATTTTGAGTTGATTTTTATATATGGTGGGTGGTAGGCTATAACTTCATTCTCCTGCCAGTAGATTTCCTGTTACCCCAACACCATATGATTTAGAGACTATTCTTTTCCCACTGCAAGTACCTAGCATCCTTCCTCCTCCACCCCCACTCCACCCCCCAAAAAGGCCATAGATGTGTGGTTCTATTTATGCACTTTTAATCTGTTCTGCTGATCTATTTATCTTGGTGTCAGTACTATACTGTTTTGATTACTGCCACTTTGTAATACTTTCGAAATTGGGAAGTGAGGGTCCTCCAACGCTGTTATTATTTTTCAAGATCGCTGGGCTATTCAGGGCCCCTTGCAGTTCCATATAAATTTGAGGATTAGCTTTTCCATTTCTGAAAAAATGAATGACGGAATTTTAATAGATATTGGATTGAATTTGTATATTGTTTTGGTTAAGATTTACATATTACCAACATTAATGTTATCAATCCATGAACACAAGATGTCTTGCCATTTATTTAGCTCTTCTTTAACTTCTTTCAGCAGTATTTTGTAGTTTTTCAGTTTACGGTTCTTTTGTATCCTTAGTTAAACATAATCCTAGATATTTTATTCCTTTGGATGCTACTGTAAATGGAATTGTTTTCTTAATTTCTTCTTTGGATTGCTCATTGCTAGTGTATAGGCATTTGATTGTTTTTTTGTGTTGATCCTGTACCCTGCCATTTCTTAAATTCATTTATTAGCTCTAGTATTTTTCTTGTGGATTCTTTTGGGTTTTCTATAAAATCATGTCATTGCAAACATAGAATAGTTTTACTTCCTCCTTTCCAATTTGGATACCTTTTATTTCTTTCGCCTGTTTAGTTGCTCTGGCATGAACTTCTAGTACAATATTGAATTATAATGGTGAAAGTGGGCATCCTTGTCTCATTCCTGATCTTAAGAGGAAAGCTTTAAGTCTTTCACCACTGAGCATGATGTTAGCTCTGGGTTTTTCATAATTGGCCTTTATCATATTGAGAACATTCCTTTGTATTTTTTCTTTTCTTAGTGTTTTCATCAAGAAAGGGTGCTGGATTTTGTCAAATGTCTTTTCAGCACCTAATGAGATAATCATGTGCTTTTCTTCCCTCCATTTTACTTATGTAATGTATCACATTGATTGATTTTATTTTGTTGAACCATCCTTGCATTACTGGTATGAAACCCAGTTTGCCATGGTGTAAAATTTCTTTAGTATGCTGTTGGATTCAGTTTGCTAGTACTTTTTGGAGGACTTTTGCAACTGTATTTATAAGGGAAAATAGTCTGAAATTTTCTTTTCTTCTGATAGCTTTACCAGGTTTTGGTATCACAGTAATTAATGCTGGCCTCACAAAATGAATTGGGAGGTACTCCCTCCTCTTGAATTCTTTGGAGAAAGTTTTTTGATTATTGTTTTAATTGCTGTACTTGGTATAGGTTTGCGGATGTTTTCTACTACCTCTTCAGTCAATTTGGGTGACTGATGTATTTCCAGGAATTTTTCCACTACTTCAAGATCATCTAGTTTGTTGGTATATGTTTCAGTTTGCTAACACTGCTGGAACGCAATATACCAGAAATGGGTTGGCTTTACAAAGGGGGTTTATTAGCTTACAAATTTACAGTTCTAAGGCCAGGACAATGTCCAAATTAAGGCATCAAGAGGAAGATATTTTCTCTGAAGAAAGGCTGCTGGCATCCAGGGTTTCTCTGTCATATGAGAAGGCACATGGCTGGCATCTGCTGGTCCTTTGTTCCCAGGTCTCACTGCTTTCAGCTTTTGGTTCCAATGACTTGCTCTCTGATGGCATGTGGGTCCTCTCTTAGCATCTCCAGGGCATTTCTCTCCAAACTCTCTCTCTGTTTCTGCCTTTTATCCTCTCACACAAAGTCTCCAGTAAAGGATTAAGACACACCTTGAACTGGATGGATCACATCTCAATTGAAACTACCTAACCTAAAGGTCTCACTCACAATAGGTCTGCACCCACAGGAATGGATCAAAAGAACATGGCCAGAGGCGGGGCAAGATGGCGGACTGGTGAGCTGTATGTTTTAGTTACTCCTCCAGGAAAGTAGGTAGAAAGCCAAGAACTGCGTGGACTGGACACCACAGAGCAATCTGTCTTTGGGCATACTTCATACAACACTCATGAAAACGTGGAACTGCTGAGATCAGCAAAATCTGTAAGTTTTTGCGGCCAGGGGACCCGCGCCCCTCCCTGCCAGGCTCAGTCCTGTGGGAGGAGGGGCTGTCAGTTCCGGGAAGGAGAAGGGAGAACTGCAGTGGCAGCCCTTATCGGAAACTCATTCTACTGATACAAACTCCAACCATAGATAGACTGAGACCAGACACCAGAGAATCTGAGAGCAGCCAGCCCAGCAGAGAGGAGACAAGCATAGAAAAAAAACAACACGAAAAACTCCAAAATAAAAGCGGAGGATTTTTGGAGTTCTGGTGAAAATAGAAAGGGGAAGGGCCCTGAGGCACATATGCAAATCCCGAAGAAAAGCTGATCTCTCTGCCCTGTGGACCTTTCCTTAATGGCCCTAACTGCTTTGTCTCTTAGCATTTCAATAACACATTAGATCTGTGAGGAGGGCCCTTTTTTTTTCTTTTTCCTTTTTTTTTTTTTTTTTAATCCTTTTTTCTTTTTCTAAAACAATTACTCTAAGAAGCCCAATACAGAAAGCTTCAAAGCCTTGCAATTTGGGCAGGTCAAGACAAGAGCAGAACTAAGAGAGCTCTGAGACAAAAGGCAATAATCCAGTGGCTGAGAAAATTCACTAAACACCACAACTTCCCAAGGAAAGGGGGGTGTCTGCTCACAGCCATCATCCTGGTGGACAGGAAACACTCCTGCCCATAGCCAGCCCCATAGCCCAGAGCTGCCCCACACAACCCAGTGTGACAGAAGTGCTTCAAATAACAGGCACACTCCACAAAACTGGGCGTGGACATTAGCCTTCCCTGCAACCTCAGCTGAATGTCCCAGAGTTGGGAAGGTGGAGCAGTGTGAATTAACAAAGCCCCATTCAGCCATCATTTCAGCAGACTGTGAGCCTCCCTACACAGCCCAGCAGCCCAGAACTGCCCTGGGGGGACAGCACTCACCTGTGACATACCACAGTCATCACTCAACAGAGGACCAGGGGGTGCACGGCCTGGAAGAGGGACCCACTTGCAAGTCTCAGGAGCCATACGCCAATACCAAGGACTTGTGGGTCAGTGGCAGAGACAAACTGTGGCAGGACTGAACTGAAGGATTAGACTATTGCAGCAGCTTTAAAACTCCAGGATCACCAGGGAGATTTGATTGTTAGAGCCACCCCCCCTCCCTGACTGCCCAGAAACACGCCCCATATACAGGGCGGGCAACACCAACTACACACGCAAGCTTGGTATACCAATTGGACCCCACAAGACTCACTCCCCCACTCACCACAAAGGCACAGCAGGGGAGAACTGACTTGTGGAGAACAGGTGGCTCGTGGACGCCACCTGCTAGTTAGTTAGAGAAAGTGTACTCCATGAAGCTGTAGATCTGATAAATTAGAGATAAGGACTTCAATTGGTCTACAAATCCTAAAAGAACCCTATCAAGTTCAGCAAATGCCACGAGGCCAAAAACAACAGAAAATTATAAAGCATATGAAAAAACCAGACCATATGGATAACCCAAGCCCAAGCACCCAAATCAAAAGATCAGAAGAGACACAGCACATAGAGCAGCTACTCAAAGAACTAAAGATGAACAATGAGACCATAGTACAGAATACAAAGGATATCAAGAAGACCCTAGAAGAGCATAAAGAAGACATTGCAAGACTAAATAAAAAAATGGATGATCTTATGGAAATTAAAGAAACTGTTGACCAAATTAAAAAGACTCTGGACACTCATAGTACAAGACTAGAGGAAGTTCAACAACGAATCAGTGACCTGGAAGATGACAGAATGGAAAATGAAAGCATAAAAGAAAGAATGGGGAAAAAAATTGAAAAAATCAAAACGGACCTCAGGGATATGACAGATGATATAAAACGTCCTAATATAAGACTCATTGGTGTTCCAGAAGGGGAAGAAAAGGGTAAAGGTCTAGGAAGAGTATTCAAAGAAATTGTTGGGGAAAACTTCCCAAATCTTCTAAACAACATAAATACACAAATCATACATGCCCATCGAACTCCAAATAGAATAAATCCAAATAAACCCACTCCGAGACATATTCTGATCACACTGTCAAACACGGAAGAGAAAGAGCAAGTTCTGAAAGCAGCAAGAGAAAAGCAATTCACCACATACAAAGGAAACAGGATAAGACTAAGTAGTGACTACTCAGCAGCCACCATGGAGGCGAGAAGGCAGTGGCACGATATATTTAAAATTCTGAGTGAGAAAAATTTCCAACCAAGAATACTTTATCCAGCAAAGCTCTCCTTCAAATCTGAGGGAGAGCTTAAATTTTTCACAGACAAACAAATGCTGAGAGAATTTGCTAACAAGAGACCTGCCCTACTGGAGATACTAAAGGGAGCCCTACAGACAGAGAAACAAAGAAAGGACAGAGAGACTTGGAGAAAGGTTCAGTACTAAAGAGATTCGGTATGGGTACAATAAAGGATATTAATAGACAGAGGGGAAAAATATATATGACAAACATAAACCAAAGGATAAGATGGCTGATTCAAGAAATGCTTTCACAGTTATAACATTGAATGTAAATGGATTAAACTCCCCAATTAAAAGATATAGATTCGCAGAATGGATCAAAAAAAATGAACCCTCAATATGTTGCATACAAGAGACTCATCTTAGACACCGGGACACAAACAAATTGAAAGTGAAAGGATGGAAAAAAATATTTCATGCAAGCTACAGCCAAAAGAAAGCAGGTGTAGCAATATTAATCTCAGATAAAATAGACTTTAAATGCAGGGATGTTTTGAGAGACAAAGAAGGCCACTACATACTAATAAAAGGGGCAATTCAACAAGAAGAAATAACAATCATAAATGTCTATGCACCCAATCAAGGTGCCACAAAATACATGAGAGAAACACTGGCAAAACTAAAGGAAGCAATTGATGTTTCCACAATAATTGTGGGAGACTTCAACACATCACTCTCTCCTATAGATAGATCAACCAGACAGAGGACCAATAAGGAAATTGAAAACCTAAACAATCTGATAAATGAATTAGATTTAACAGACATATACAGAACATTACATCCCAAATCACCAGGATACACATATTTTTCTAGTGCTCACGGAACTTTCTCCAGAATAGATCATATGCTGGGACATAAAACAAGCCTCAATAAATTTAAAAAGATTGAAATTATTCAAAGCACATTCTCTGAACACAATGGAATACAATTAGAAGTCAATAACCATCAGAGACTTAGAAAATTCACAAATACCTGGAGGTTAAACAACACACTCCTAAACAATTAGTGGGTTAAAGAAGAAATAGCAAGAGAAATTGCTAAATATGTAGAGACAAATGCAAATGAGAACACAACATACCAAAACCTATGGGATGCAGCAAAAGCAGTGCTCAGGGGGAAATTTATAGCACTAAATGCATATATTAAAAAGGAAGAAAGAGCCAAAATCAAAGAACTAATGGATCAACTGAAGAAGCTAGAAAATGAACAGCAAACCAATCCTAAACCAAGTACAAGAAAAGAAATAACAAGGATTAAAGCAGAAATAAATGACATAGAGAACAAAAAAACAATAGAGAGGATAACTATCACCAAAAGTTGGTTCTTTGAGAAGATCAACAAGATTGACAAGCCCCTAGCTAGACTGACAAAATCAAAAAGAGAGAAGACCCATATAAACAAAATAATGAATGAAAACGGTGACATAACTGCAGATCCTGAAGAAATTAAAAAAATTATAAGAGGATACTATGAACAACTGTATGGCAACAAACTGGATAATGTAGAGGAAATGGACAATTTCCTGGAAACATATGAATAACCTAGACTGACCAGAGAAGAAACAGAAGACCTCAATCAACCCATCACAAGCAAAGAGATCCAATCAGTCATCAAAAATCTTCCCACAAATAAATGCCCAGGGCCAGATGGCTTCACAGGGGAATTCTACCAAACTTTCCAGAAAGAACCGACACCAATCTTACTCAAACTCTTTCAAAACACTGAAGAAAATGGAACACTACCTAACTCATTTTATGAAGCTAACATCAATCTAATACCAAAACCAGGCAAAGATGCTACAAAAAAGGAAAACTACCGGCCAATCTCCCTAATGAATATAGATGCAAAAATCCTCAACAAGATACTTGCAAATCGAATCCAAAGACACATTAAAAAAATCATACACCATGACCAAGTGGGGTTCATTCCAGGCATGCAAGGATGGTTCAACATAAGAAAATCAATCAATGTATTACAACACATTAAAAATTCAAAAGGGAAAAATCAAATGATCATCTCAATAGATGCTGAAAAAGCATTCGACAAAATCCAACATCCGTTTTTGATAAAAACACTTCAAAAGGTAGGAATTGAAGGAAACTTCCTCAATATGATAAAGAGCATATATGAAAAACCCACAGCCAGCATAGTACTCAATGGTGAGAGACTGAAAGCCTTCCCTCTAAGATCAGGAACAAGACAAGGATGCCCGCTGTCACCACTGTTATTCAACATTGTGCTGGAAGTGCTAGCCAGGGCAATCCGGCAAGACAAAGAAATAAAAGGCATCCAAATTGGAAAAGAAGAAGTAAAACTGTCATTGTTTGCAGATGATATGATCTTATATCTGGAAAACCCTGAGAAATCGACGATACAGCTACTAGAGGTAATAAACAAATTTCGCAAAGTAGCGGGATACAAGATTAATGCACATAAGTCAGTAATGTTTCTATATGCTAGAAATGAACAAACTGAAGAGACACTCAAGAAAAAGATAACGTTTTCAATAGCAACTAAAAAAATCAAGTACCTAGGAATAAACTTAACCAAAGATGTAAAAGACCTATACAAAGAAAACTATGTAACTCTACCAAAAGAAATAGAAGGGGACCTTAAAACATGGAAAAATATTCCATGTTTATGGATAGGAAGGCTAAATGTCATTAAGATGTCAATTCTACCCAAACTCATCTACAGATTCAATGCAATCCCAATCAAAATTCCAACAACCTACTTTGCAGACTTGGAAAAGCTAGTTATCAAATTTATTTGGAAAGGGAAGATGCCTCGAATTGCTAAAGACACTCTAAAAAAGAAAAACGAAGTGGGAGGACTTACCCTCCCTGACTTTGAAGCTTATTATAAAGCCACAGTTGTCAAAACAGCATGGTAGTGGCACAAAGATAGACATATAGATCAATGGAATCAAATTGAGAATTCAGAGATAGGCCTTCAGATCTATGGCCGACTGATCTTTGATAAGGCCCCCAAAGTCACTGAACTGAGTCATAATGGTCTATTCAACAAATGGGGCTGGGAGAGTTGGATATCCATATCCAAAAGAATGAAAGAGGACCCCAACCTCACACCCTACACAAAAATTAACTCAAAATGGACAAAAGATCTCAATATAAAAGAAAGTACCATAAAACTCCTAGAAGATAATGTAGGGAAACATCTTCAAGACCTTGTATTAGGTGGCCACTTCCTAGACTTTACACCTAAAGCACAAGCAACAAAAGAAAAAATAGATAAATGGGAACTCCTCAAGCTTAGAAGTTTCTGCACCTCAAAGGAATTTCTCAAAAAGGTAAAGAGGCAGCCAACTCAATGGGAAAAAATTTTTGGAAACCATGTATCTGACAAAAGACTGATATCTTGCATATATAAAGAAATCCTACAACTCAATGACAATAGTACAGACAGCCCAATTATAAAATGGGCAAAGGATATGAAAAGACAGTTCTCTGAAGAGGAAATACAAATGGCCAAGAAACACATGAAAAAATGTTCAGCTTCACTAGCTATTAGAGAGATGCAAATTAAGACCACAATGAGATACCATCTAACACCTATTAGAGTGGCTGCCATTAAACAAACAGGAAACTACAAATGCTGGAGGGGATGTGGAGAAATTGGAACTCTTATTCATTGTTGGTGGGACTGTATAATGGTTCAGCCACTCTGGAAGTCAGTCTGGCAGTTCCTTAGAAAACTAGAAATAGAGTTACCATTCGATCCAGCGATTGCACTTCTCGGTATATACCCGGAAGATCGGAAAGCAGTGACACGAACAGATATCTGTACGCCAATGTTCATAGCAGCATTATTCACAATTGCCAAGAGATGGAAATAATCCAAATGTCCTTCAACAGATGAGTGGATAAATAAAATGTGGTATATACACACGATGGAATACTACACGGCAGTAAGAAGGAACGACCTCGTGAAACATATGACAACATGGATGAACCTTGAAGACATAATGCTG
The DNA here is from genome assembly GCF_015220235.1 of Choloepus didactylus. NCBI lineage: Eukaryota > Metazoa > Chordata > Mammalia > Pilosa > Megalonychidae > Choloepus > Choloepus didactylus. Next base: position 12,100,210 of record NC_051313.1, on the reverse strand, counting down.
AGTGAAATAAGCCAGGCACGGAAAGAGAAATATTATATGCTACCACTAATGTGAACTTTGAAAAATGTAAAACGAATGGTTTATAATGTCGAATGTATGGGAACTAGCAATAGAGAGCAATTAAGGAAGGGGGAACAGTAATCCAAGGAGAAAAGATATGCTATTTAACATTCTGGGGATGCCCGGGAATGACTATGGTCTGTTAATTTCTGATGGATATAGTAGGAGCAAGTTCACAGAAATGTTGCTATATTATGTAACTTTCTTGGGGTAAAGTAGGAACAGGTTGGAAGTAAAGCAGTTAGCTTAGGTTAGTTGTCTTTCTCTTATTCCCTTGGTACGGTCTCTTTGAAATGTTCTTTTATTGTATGTTTTTCTTTTTCTTTTTTCTTTTTTTTAATTTTTTTTTTCCATACAGTTGATTTAAAAAGGAAAAAAAGGTTAAAAAAAAAAAGGGAAAAAACAAGGAAAAAAATATGTAGTGCCCCCTTGAGGAGCCTGTGGAGAATGCAGGGATATTGGCTTACCCCACCTCAATGGTCGCTAACATGACCACAGACATAGGGAACTGGTGGTTTGATGGGTTGAGCCCTCTACTGTAGGTTTTACCCTTGTGAAGACGGTTGCTGCAAAGGAGAGGCTGGCCTCCCTATAATTGTGCCTAAGAGCCTCCTCCCGAATGCCTCTTTGTTGCTCAGATGTGGCCCTCTCTCTCTAGCTAAGCCAGCTTGAAAGGTGAAATCACTGCCCTCCCCCCTACGTGGGATCAGACACCCAGGGGAGTGAATCTCCCTGGCAACGTGGAATATGACTCCCGGGGAGGAATGCAGACCTGGCATCGTGGGACGGAGAACATCTTCTTGACCAAAAGGGGGATGTGAAAGGAAATGAAATAAGCTTCAGTAGCAGAGAGATTCCAAAAGAAGCCGAGAGGTCACTCTGGTGGGCACTCTTATGCACAATTTAGACAACCCTCTTTAGGTTCTAAAGAATTGGGGTAGCTGGTGGATACCTGAAACTATCAAACTACAACCCAGAACCCATGAATCTCAAAGACAATTGTATAAAAATGTAGCTTATGAGGGGTGACAATGGGATTGGGAAAGCCATAAGGACCACACTCCACTTTGTCTAGTTTATGGATGGATGAGTAGAAAAATAGGGGAAGGAAACAAACAAACATACAAAGGTACCCAGTGTTCTTTTTTACTTCAATTGCTCTTTTTCACTTTAATTATTATTCTTATTATTTTTGTGTGTGTGCTAATGAAGGTGTCAGGGATTGATTTAGGTGATGAATGTACAACTATGTAATGGTACTGTAAACAATCAAATGTACGATTTGTTTTGTATGACTGCGTGGTATGTGAATATATCTCAATATAATGAAGATAAAAAAAAAAAAAAAAAAAAGAACATGGCCTTTTTTGGGGTACATAACAGCTCCAAACCAGCACAGTGTATAATTGTTTATAATATTCTCTTATAATGCTTTTTATTTCTGTAATGTCAGTAGATATATCACCTTTTTCCTTTTTGATTTTAGTTATTTGCATCTTTTCTCTTTTTCCCCTGGACAGTCTAGCTTAAAGATTTGCCAATTTTATTGATATTTTCAAAGAAATAACTTTTTTTTTTGTTTCACTCAATTGCTTTTCTCTACTCTTTTTCATTTCTCTCTTCTTTAAATGTAACTATATCCTTTCTTCTGCCAACTTTGGGTTTCCTTGGCACTTTTTTCCTATTTCCTCAAGATGTAAATTTAGATTATTAGTTTGCGATTTTTCTTTTTTAGTATAGGCATTCATAGCTATAAATTTCCCTCTGAGTACTGTTTTGGTATGTTGCGGCTTTGTTTTCATTTGTCTCTGAGTATTTTTACATTTTTTTTTGTAATTTCTCCTTTAACCCATGAGTTGATTAAAGGGTGTGTTGCTTACTTTCCACATATTTGTAAATCTTTCAGTTTTCCTTCTGTTATTGATTTCCAGCATCATTCCATTGTGTCTGTTGGGGATTGAATCATGTCCCCTACAAAAGCTATGCTCAGGTCCCAATCCCCAGTCCTGTGGGTGTGGGCATATCATAAATAGATCTCTTGAAGATGTTCCTTCAGGTAAGGGTGGCCCAACTGAATCAGGCTGGGCTTTAATCCAGATTACTAGAATCCTTTATAAAGAATAAAATATATACAGAGAGGGAGAACCAGGGGAGCAGTCAGAAGCTGGAAGTCACTGGAACCAGGAAGAGGAAGGAGATGATATACTGTGTGTGCTGTCATATGAAAGAACAACCAGGGACTGAGGATTGCCAGCAGCCAGCCTTAGAATGCCACTGTCTACAGGGAGAGAGCACTGCTTTGCTGATGCCTCCATTTTTTACTTCTAGCCTCCAAAGCATAAGCCAATAAATTCCTGTTGTTTAAGTCTACTCACTATATGGTATTTGTTTTAGCAGTTGGGAAACTAAAACAGCAGTTAAGGAGACAACTTTTTATGATTTCAATATTTAAAAATTTATTTAGACCTCTCTCATGCCCTAATATATGATCTATCTTAGAGAATGATCCACGTGCACTTGAAAAGAATACGTATTCCGCTGTTGTTTAGTGAAATGTTTCATGTGTTGGTTAGATCTGGTTGGTTTATAGCGTTGTTCAGTTTCTCTATTTCCTTATTGATCTTCTGTTTACATGTTCCACCCAGTGTTGAGAGTGGTGTTTTGAAATTTCTAACTACTATTTTAGAAATGTCTATTTCTTCCTTCAATTCTATTAATGTTTTCTCCATATATTTTGGTGCTTTTCTGTATGTGCACGTTTATAATTGTTAAACCTTGTTGAATTGACCATTTTATCAATATATAATGTCCTGCATTGTCTCTTGTAACAGTGTTTCACTTAAAGTCTATTTTGTCTGATCTTTATAGCAACACCTGCCCTCTTTTGATTAGTATTAGCATGAAATATTTTTTTCCCATCCTTTCACTTTCAACCTATCTGTATCTATGGATGTAAGATGAGTCTCTAGTAGACAGCACATAATTGGGGCATATTTCTTTATCCCTTCTGCCAATAGCTGCCATTTGATTAAAGAGTTGGACCATTTACACTTAAGGAAATCACTGATTAGACAAGATTTACATCTGCCATTTTGCTAATTGTTCTTTGTAAGTCTCATGCCATCGTTGTCCCTCCTTTCCTCCATTACTGCTTTCCTTTTTGTTTAGATGATCTTTTATAGAGTCATTTTGAATCACTTAACTTTTCCTTTTTGTGCGGATTTGTTTAGATATTTTCTTCATTGTTACCATAGGGGTTACATTTGCATTGTGGTGATTCCAGCTTGACGTTAAAAGCCTACACATACACAGTACTCATATCCCTCCATCCTTCCCTCTTAGGTTGTTCTTGTCACACATTACATCTTTATACAATGTGTATAAAACAATTTATGATTATTTTTATGCATTTGAATTTTAAGCATTCAAAGAAGTAAAAGAACAGCATTACAAATGAGAAATGAAATAATGGTATTTATATTTACCCATGTTGTTACTTACACTAGAGCTCTTTATTTCTTCATCTACTATTGAGATACTATCCTTTCCTTTCAACATGGACTACTCACTTTAGCATTTCCTGTGAGGCAGGGCTAGTGCTAATGAACTCCCTGTTTTTGTTTGTTTTCAAATGTCATAATTTCTCCCTCAGTTTTGAAGGACAAGTTTGCTGGGTATACTATTCTTGGGTAATAGTTTTTTTTTTTTTTTCCTCCTTCTTTTCTTTTAGCTCTTTAAATATATCCTCCCACTGCCTTCTGGCCTACATGGTTTCTACTGAGAAATGAGATGTTAATCTTATTAAAAATCTCTTAATATCTGACATGTCGCTTCTTTCTTGCTGTTTTTAAGATTCTGTCTTTGTCCTTGGCATTGGACAGTTTGTTCATAATGTGTCTTGGTGGATCTGTTTGGACTCATTCTGCTTGGTGTTCATTGAGCATCTTGGATTTGTAAATATATATCTTTTATCAGATTTGTGGAGTTTTCTGTCATTATTTCTACAAGCAAAATTTTTATGGATCCTTAGCTTTCTTTTCTTCTTTGGGGATCTTTTGATGAATACATTGGTATGCTTTATAGTGTCCCATAGATTCCTCAGGTGCTGTTCATTTTTTTTTTTTTTTCTTTCTGCTTCTTGACCTGGGCAGTTCAATTGTTTTGTCTTCAAGTTCACTGATCCTTTCTTCTGCCTCCTCCAACCTGATCCCGAACCCCTCTACTGAATTCTTCACTTCAGTTATTGTACTCTTCAGTTCCAGAATTTCCATTTGGTTCTTCTTTATAAATTCTATCTCATTATTGAAATTCTCATTTGGTTCATATATTAATTTCCTGATTTCCTTTAGTTCTTTGTCCATGTTTCCCTTTAGTTCATTGATTTTGTTCATAAGTTTCTATGAGATTATTATTATTAATTCTAGAGACTTTGCTCCCTTGAGAATAAGTCATTGCTCTAGTTTGCTAATGCTGCTGGAATGCAAAACACCAGAAATGGACTGGCTTTTATAAAGGGGGTTTATTTGGTTACACAGTTACAGTCTTAAGGCCTTAAAGTGTCCATCAACAAAGGGTACCTTCACTGGAGAAAGGCCATTGGCATCCAGAATACCTCTGTTAGCTGGGAAGGCATGTGGCTGGCATCTGCTTGCTTCTAGGTTGCATTTCAAAATGGAATTCTCCAAAATGTCTATATCAGCTTCCAATGGCCATCTTCAAAATGTCTGCCTCAGCTCCAGCTACCTATGAGCTCCTTCTGTCTGAGCTTATATAGTGCTCCAGTAAACTAAACAAGGCCCATGCTGAATGGGTGGGGCCACACCTCCATGGAAATTATCCAGAGTTATCACCTACAGTTGGATGGGCCACATCTCCATGGACACTGAACCAATAAGTTTCAATCCAATCCACACTAATACATTTGCCCCCACAAGAATGCTTTAAAGAATATGGTTTTTTCTGGGGTACGTAAATATAGAAACCAGCACAACCATGTTGAATTATTTTTTCTTCCTCTGATTCAGCCATACTTTGCTGTCTCCTTCTATGTTTTACAATTTTTTTGTTGAGAACTGGATATTTTGAGAGTTATGATGTGGTTAATGGAAATCTATTCTCCCATTCTTCAGAACAAAGAAAAAAGGAAAGAAAAAAAAAGGAAGGAAAGAAAGAGGAGAAAAAAAGTTCTAACCAAACAGACAAAAATCCACCAACCAACTGACCAACCAACCAACCAACCAAAACCCAAACAAGTAAAAATAATAACAAAGTGAACAGCCTCTCCAAGTCTCTTGTTAGGTGTTGGTGGGAACCCAGAGCTTCTCTCTTGGGGCTGAAACATAGGCCAGAGTCCCTGATCATCCCTCAGGGATCTGCCAGACCCAAAATTATAAAACAGAGAGAGAGAGAGAGAGAGAGAAAAAACAACAGCAACAAAAAAAAAAAAAACCAAAAAACCAGCCAACAGGAAATGCAAAAGAGGTACTTTTAAAAGCACAGGCTTTTTAATGTCCCTGTAGTTGCTCATGTAAGGCCAAAAGATGCTGCTTCTGAGACAAACAAAGACTAGCATCAGCTCTGGGTCCTCAGGGATCTGCCAGACTAAAAATAAGAAAGAGAAAGATGATACTCAACCAATGAAAAAGTGCACAGGGTCTTTTCTTCTGGGTAGATGCTGGTGTGAGGCTAAAGGCCACTGCTGTGGAGAAGGCTAAAATCAAGGCAGGAGGCTCTGCTGTGCCCTCAGGGATCTGCCAGACCAGTAAACACCCACATACAGAAGGAAGAAAAGGCAGCCAAAGAAGGTGTATTAGCTCTTTAGGTCCAAGTGGATAATGGTGGAAGGGTGAAAGCATTGCTGCCCAGTAGGCCAAAACTGAGTCTAGCTTTCATGTTGGTTCCTGATGGATCCCCCCACTGATCTTGATCCTGAACCCTAACTTTTAGAGGAGGAGCTTTCCTCTGCCAGCCTTGGACACTGCTGGCCACCAGAATCTGGGCTGCACTGCCATAGCCACAGCCCTTTCTGCAGCCACTGCTGCAGAGATGAGCAATGGGATCTGGTCACTGGTTCTTGCTTTTACATATAAAAGCTGAACTATCAGTAGCCTCTCACTTCCTTTGACACTCATGTAGTTGTTCTAAATCTCCATTCTGATTCCAGGCTTACCATCTAGTTAATTCTAATGTCCCTTTTCCAGCTCTTTCAATTTTCTAGTAGAGGGAACAATTTGTAAAACTTCCTACTCCACCATTTTGGGCCCGTACTCTTCCCAGAATCAGTGTACTTAACCCCTCTCTTAATAATGCTTGTCAGTGTGAGAGACCAAGCACATTTAGGGAACTACAGATAGTTCAGAGTGACCAGGGTAAATATTGGGAAAGGCTGGAGATAAATTTAAAAAGGTAGCAGAAGAGCTTCAGAGGACATGCTAAACAGTTTGGCTTCCCACTGGTGGGTGATGGGGCACACCACAGGACTTTCAATATATTATCACATTTGTGCTCTAGATAAATCACCCTATGGAAAAAGGATCTAGGAGTGGTTGGATGAAGACTGGTTTCTGACTGATTTTATCCAAAGATTCTGGGTACCAGACTCATTCTTGAATTGGGTCTTTGGATATCTGCTGTGCAAGGACATCCATGATGATGCATGTGACCTCCCATACCTAGGCTGGAGCAAAGTGCCTGAGCTCCCTTCTGGACTCCATATCTGCAGAATACAGCTCAATCAGGCATAGTAAATTTATTAATCTTCAAACTTATCCTCTTTTCTAAGATCCAAACCTACAATCCTTGTTCTCTGCTGAACATTTCTACTTGTTCATGGTTTGTGGTTACATGAAATTTAACAAGTCTAAAATTGCATCCACTATTCACTAAAAATCATCCTTTATTCCTATCTTTTTCCAAATATGTCATCATATTCTTCCTAAGTTTGCAATCTTGGAATCATCATCTTTTGATCACTTTTCTTTTGAGTCCCTACTGTCAGTTCTAATTTCCAAGTACTTCTCATAACCATGTCCTTTTATATATCCACTGCCTCTTTCTTATTCAGATCCTTATCACCTCAAGTGTGGGATCCTTATCACCTCCTTCCTATCTCCACTCCATTCCTATTTCGTGAGTTGCTTCTACTGTAATCATTACCTTCTTGAACATATTCTTATTGTTCAAATGCGTTACTACTGCTTATACTGATCTAGTCTTAATCCTTTACTGAACACCCAAATCACCCTTCCCAATCTTCTAATATCTCACGTTCTTAAACACTCTGCTTCAGTCAAACAGTCCATCTATATACACTGTATAGACTTTCTTTCTGCTACCATCTCTAGTCACACTGCTACTCTGATCTAGAACATCCTGTCTCTTTTACATCCCATCCTTCCTTAAGATCCAGCTTAGCACCTTCCTACTCAAAAGAGCCTTCCCCCATCACTCCAGTCCTGGGAATTCCTGGAGTGCTTCATGCCTATGCCATACTGAACATCAACTGCCTTGGTGACCCACTTTCATTATTGCTCTGAACTTACACATGTATTGAGATTTAACTATTTATAATTCACTCTCCCAACAAGACTAAGAGCTACCCAAAGACACAAAATATGTTTTAATAATTTTTGTATTTCCCCTTTGCCCATGCCACTCCATGCCCACCCAGTATCTGGTCTAGTACTACACTATGCATGCTAGATACCTATTATTTGCTGATTATTTAGAAACACATTCAGAGTCTGCCACTATTACGTTATAGTTCTCTGGAAATATGAAGTTTTCATAATTGTAAAAGTATGTCAGGCAGAAAAATCTAGCAAACTCAAAATGGACCTTGGGGGGAAAATTCTAAGAAAATTTTTAAAAATTTAAAATATTTTAAATTTTCAGTGGCGAGTGCTAATGAGAAAAATCAACCGCAGCTTCACAATTTACAATGTCTGGAGAAAAACTAACATGTGGTACTTAAGAATGGACAACTAACAAATGATCTTAAAAGGGAATCTATTTTGCATCTGCATTTGAATTTCAAATACACACTTTAATAGAACTGCTTCCCATTGATAAATGAAAACAGGTTCTTTTATGACTTAAGTTATAAAAGCTTATAGTTTATTGGTTCCCTCTCCACCCTGTAATTACCTACAGGAAGAGGTTGCCACAGGTTCCACTTTATGAGTTTTATAGGGACATATTCACCCTAGTTTATATACTGTGAATTCCTGGTAAATTCTATAGATTGGAGAAAATAAAGTATTTCCTTTGGATTAAAGACATTTCACTTGAACTCATGTATTTATCTATGAACATGCTGATCCAAATTTTATTCTAAACTGTAAAACAGGCAGATTTTACATAAACGTACATATAAAAGCATATTATACTAAAGTATAGTGATTCAATATGTAGCAATCTTGTGAACTGACCAAACTGGCTAAACAATGACTACAATTTAGCAATAACAACTCAAAATATTACAGAATAAGTACAGATAACAGATAATCCAAAAGAGACACAATAAAATTTAAATTTGTATGATTAAAACTTAGTTTAAGGGATAAGCAACATCACAAATACCTTAGAAATGTTTTTTGAATAATAAAATAGCCTAAATATATTACAATTTACTCTTGTTGAAAAAATGAGGTGACAAAAATTTATCAATCAGCCTTTAGAAAACCTAGAAGGAATGTAACTGCAGAATGAATTTTAATAGCTTATTAAATTGGTCTTATAACTTGTAGAATAATGAATCACCATTTAAATTTCCCATTTAGTCATTCCTTATGACTAAAGCGATACTCACATGAATGACAGTGTTCCATATTTGGTATAATCCTGGTGAGATGGCCCAAACTTTATTTCAATCTGTTGTGGTAGATGCTTGGGCTTCTTAACATGCAAGCTGTAATCTTGTAAACTGACTAAAATCCATTTGTTAAAAGACAATGTGTTCTCACTAATGAGGGCTGAAGGATCACTAAATAAATTAGTAAGAAGTGAGTACTATTAGTTACTGGTATAGGTTTAGGTTAGGAATGTAGGAGCTTTACAAAAATCAGTGATCAATTAGATTAGGCCATATTGTTGTGATATGAATTTAATCATGTCAGTTTTCAGTGGAAGTTTTCAATGCAAAAATAATCCTCCTCAAATCACTGAAAGCTCTATATATTCAGCATGGTTTATCATGTTTCCATGCCTTTTACGTGAATATTAATTCCACCAGAAAATATGAAAAGGTATGAGATCTAGTGTGCATATTATTGTACATTAAAGGGCATTTAACACTTGATATGTCCCTTATGTCATAACCTCAAAGAAAAGAGCAAACATGTGAGAGTAAATGCTTCCTTAAGTGAGCTGCTGTTTCATTTTGATTTGCAAATAGGTCCTTCATTTAGGGTAAATATGGGACTCTAGCCTATGCTGACTTAACTATTAACTAACTTTTATACCTGCCTCTCAGGGTTCAATGACCTCTAATTGATCCCAGTCTGGTATGATACTTAACTTGCTATAGCTTATAAGCAGGTGCAGGGATTACTTCTTAAAGTGGCATGATCTGATTTTTCTCATATAATCTAATGAATAAGAATCTTTATACTAAGATTGTCTGATGTCTTATTTGCTTTTTCTGTAATAGTAAAGTGTCTAAGTGAATACCATTCCACACAAGGTCATTAAAAAGAAAGCCACACATTTAACCATCAAATTTGAACTAGGAACATCAGGTATAAATAAAATAACATTCATATTACACAAGCAGGCAAAACAGGTTGCCTACACAAAGGCTAATGCCTGTGTCTCTCCTGCAATACTAAATGCCAGAAAGCAAAAGATCATCAAATTCCACAAAGTTCTGAAGGGAAATGTTATAAATCCAAGTCATTAAAAACAGTCAAATTGAAATATGCAAAGACACATGACAGATGCTGGTAAATACAGTACAACCCTCATTTTATATGTCTTGGAAAAAAATAACTTGAAAATGTACTTTTAATCATGAACAAAATTAAGAGTACAGCACGTAAATGAGCAGTGATGAGAAGTATGAGGAGTTAAAAAGAGACTCAATTCTTTTTGATGGAGAGGTTACGCCATGTGGGGATATTTTAAAAACATTCTATTCAAGGCATCACAAAAACAGATATGGTCTTATGTCTAAAAGAAACAGATCAGCTTTAGGTGATGACATCTGTGTATATGGTGTAATTTTTTTTGGAACAGTCACAAACTTAGAGAAAATATAGAAACAAAGTACAAAGAACTTACACATGAGTGTAAGTTGCTGACCAATGCTCCGCCATCCTCAAATCCTTCAGTGTATTTACCACAAACCTGGACATTCTCCTGTATAAAATACATGCAGCAAAATCAGCAAATGAGCACTGACACATCATCTAAATACTCAGGTACCCCATAAATTTCACCAATGGCCTCAGTAATGTCCTTGACAGCAAAATAATCTAGTTGCATTTAGTTGCCACCTTTCTTTAGCCTTCTTCAGAGTGGAACAACTTCTGAATATTTCCATATCTTTCATGACCTTGACACTTTTGAAGGTTACCGGCCCATTATTTTGTAGAATGTCCCTCAATTTGCATATGTCAGATGTTCCTTCATGGTTAGACTCAGGTTATACCTCTTTGGCAGGAATACCACAGAAGCATCTTCTTACTGCATGGTATCAGGTGGCATGTGATTCCAATTTATCCCATTACTGCTGTTTGCTTTGACCACTTGTTTATTGTGTGTCTACTAGGCTTCCCACTGTAAAGTTACTCTTTTCTCCTTTGCAACTGACAGGTGTTTTGAGGGGGCAAACTATGCCAATATCTCATTCCCCATCAAACTTTAAATTCATTCATTTATTTCTTGACATCTGTATGAAGTCATAGGTGCCAATTTTATCCAATGGGTTACAATATTTATTGTGAAGTTCAAATGGTTTTTGATTTAACCAGTGGAACCCCTTTAAGCTGACTTCTCAATCTCTTAAAAATATCTCCAAAATTTTGAGCTTTTGCTTGCATTCTGGCACAAAAGATGTTCTGCAAACTCTTCTTGTATTTTCCAGCTCCAGCCTTGGAATAAGGGCTGGTTTCTTTTTGTGGAGAATGGAATTTAGAAGTCAAGATGGGAGTGCTAGGAGACCCTCTCAGGGGACGGGGTGCACTGTTACCTGTATTCACTCCTCTGTCCATCTCACTCTCTCTATATTTGGAAAACCAGGAGTTCACAGTGATGCCACCAATTGCAATCCATCAATCCATCTAGGCTGCACCTTTCCACGTTTGTTAACTTTCTCTTCTGAAAGTGAGAAACCAGGCTCCCAACATCTAAGACATCCAATTATTTGATCAACTCCCACATATGTAAAGAATATCTGGGTCTCAGCATCAGCCCTTCTCCTTGATGCCCTCCTCAGCCACTGGGGCTACTGTGCTCTCCACCAAGCCATGCCTCACGTGGAAGCCCTCTCGTACCTGCTCCAGCCCTTCTAGCCCTACCCCATCATCCCCAGCTGAGTGGCCCTGGCTGGCTTGCCCCTTCCCACTCAACTCCGAGCCACTGTGTGGATGCCAGTCTTGCTCCGCCTCACCTAATGGCTTTAGGTCAAACTGTTCAGGAACCGAAGGAAAGGAGAGGGAAAGCGGAAAAGCTGGCATAAGATTTTTTTTTTTCCCTGTGATTCGCATTTTTTTTAAATAAAAGAAATAAAAAAACAACACCACCCAGATCACCCCTCCCATCCCACCCAATTTTTCATTTAGGTTTTGTCCCCATTTTTCTACTCATCCATTCATACACTGGATAAAGGGAGCGCGATCCACAGGGTTTTCACAATCACACTGTCACCCATTGTAAGCTACACTGTTATATAATCGTCTGTGAGTCAAGGCTACTGGGTTGGAGTTTAGTAGTTTTGGGTATTTACGTCTAGCTATTCCAATATATTAAAACCTAAAAAGTGCTATCTATATAGTGCATAAGAATGTCCACCAGCGTGACCTCTCGACTCCATTTGAAATCTCTCAGCCACTGATGCTCCATTTTGTTTCATTTTGCATCCCCCTTTTGGTCAAGAAGATGTTCTCAATCCCATGATGCTGGGTCCAGATTCATCCCCGGGAGTCATATCCTGCGTTGCCAGGGAGATTTATACCCCTGGGAGTCAGGTCCCACGTAGGGGGGAGGGCAGCAAGGTCACCTGCCAAGGTGACTTAGAGAGAAAGGGCCACATCTGAGCAACAAAGAGGCACTCAGGGGGAGACCCTTAGGCACAGTTACAAGCAGGTTTAGCCTCTCCTTGCAGCAACAAGCTTCATAGGGGCCAGCCCCAATGGCATAAGATTTTAATGCCACCTTTGGAACAAAATAGAGCTTGGGCAAAATCACCACCACAACCCTGAATGCAGAAGTCAAACGTTTTCAAAAGAGGTGAGATATAAATTTAAAAGTAATAATTTAATATTATTTATCTGGATTATATTAAAAATGATAGAAAAAATCAATGGAGGAGAACAGGGAAAAAACAGAAGAGAATACTAAATGCCTTGTTTCAAATGCAGTGATTCTGAACATACCATTTAACTCTGTTTTTATGAGAAATGTAAGATGAAAGTTTTTTAAAGAACTTAAAGTTAATTAGCAATTGCATTTTTAAAAAGGCAAAATATATTTATTTTCTAAAGCAGTGTAAACTATAAAAACCCAAAAAATATCAAAGCACACGTAATAAAAGGAAAACAAAAATAAAACAAAACCAAAAAGGAAACAAGTAAATAAAAGAGTAAGAGTGAGCCCAGAACAAAGGGACAGAGTGGGTCTACTCACAGGCTCACCTCTATTTACTTCAAGAACACCACATTATATATAGTGCCAGAGGATTGAACGATACCCTGGAACCATAGATTTTCTGAAAAACTCACTCAGAAATTGAACTTGAGGCGTGTAAAGAAGCACATCTTGCCCTGCTACAGAGATGAGAGATTCTCCTGCCCTCACTTCTCTCACTGCTGAGCAGCGGAAACCTGCATCTTCCACCCGGGTCCAAGCCAAGCTTGCTGGTCCTTGAGCAGGGGCTCCCTCACGAGGAACGTGGGAGTGTTTAGAGGCAGAGGAGAAAGCTGGAGCCTGGGGGTTAGGCATGGGAGCAAGAAGTCACTCAGGGCCCCAGCTTCAGCCATTCTGAAAGCCTGGCCCACTCCCTCTCTATTTTTTATACAGGCCCCAGACAGTGACTTTTAAATCATGGCATCTCTCCTTTTGGGGTCCTATATAGTACAAAGTCCAGGCACCTAATCAACCCACCTTGTTAAATTTTCAGACAGACTCCCTTCTACTTCCCTTATCTTCAAATGTGCTCTTCTCTTAAATCCTTTAGGGAAAGGATGCACAGGTTCTAAGGACGGAAATTAGGTAAAATGATCTTTCTGAGAAAATCAGACTTTACTATCAAAGGGACCAGACGGCCTTGGGTGCGGGACAGAGGGTGACTCCATTCAGAGGGCAGAGAACGGACCATGGCTGACTGTTGGCAGGCTGGGAGGCTGGGGGGAGAGGGGGACAGAGTCCATTTGGATTGTAGTAAAGAGACAAAAGCAGAACAGCAGTTAGTCCTACCTCAGAAAATCACACCGAGATGGTGCTTGGCTCAAGGCAAAACCAGGAGAAAAGAGTGTTTCGGTGACTGCCTATACAAACCAAGCATATTAAATCTTATTGATTTCACAGAGTAGAAGTCTTACTAATATATTAGGTGCTATTCGTCAAATTAATCCAACAATGCCTAAACTATTTTGTATTAGATTTTGTTCCTGATTCATGGAGCTGTTTTGAAATCAGGAGGGTACTTCTGCTTTTGTTAATAGCATTATTTCTCATGATTTCAGAGCACCAGGATTTGGTTCCACGACTTCATCATTTAATTAGCACAGAAATCTACAATCAGCCCGGAGGGCACAAGACAAAAACTGTGACAGGCTGCACTTCCCTGAGTTCCAGAAAATACAAACAAAACAGAAATGTAAACACAGGTGCCAAAGTCAAGCCTTAGGAATAAAAACAAACTTCAAAAGTATGTAAAATAACCCAACTGAGTACATTATTCAAATACAGTAAAATAATTTATTTTCCTTAATTACTAACCTTCAATTTTTAATACTTAAGAATAAAATTAACATAATGTTATAGCTACTTTTTTACCACACTTACTACAGGATAACTGAAACACATCCTATAGTCAAGTACCTTTCAGAATTAGGCTGAGGACTAATTCCTTATACACTGATCTTTTCTGGAGGCCCAGGTATTGAGTTATCAAATATGTTAAACCAGTTATATGGATTTACCACAAATAGAAAATTTGTGATACAATTCAAATACAGTTTAATATTAAATATTCTCAAAAAAGAGGCATTACCAAATCTTTTTCACAACAGGACCTAATAAATCAAATGTAATACTTGAGAGACTTATTATAAAGAAAGGACAAAAATAAAATTCTATTAGGAAAGACTAAGATGTACTCTAGATCATCTTATGAATCCTTTAACTGGGAACTCACAACTGGTATATATTTTATACTAAATATTAAATTCATAAATTAAAAGTAAATGGAAATTTAATTATCTTCCTTCTATATAATCTATAATTTTTTAAAATATAGTAAACCAATACCATAATTGTTAACCACCTCATGGTTGTTCAGTAATACAGAACAACTTCAGTAATACAGAAGTGGGATAATAGATAATATTTCACTTCTATTTATAATAAAGCAAAGCAACGTGTAAGAGAAATAAAGTATAATGGTCCTCTGTTGATAAAAACTAAAAAGTGCTGACAGTGCACAAAATAACACTCATTTTAAGAAGGGCTTAAATCAAACTGCATGCAAATTTACATTACTTTATCAAAACCAGTGACTTTTTAAAAAAACATTCCATTCATAAACATTAATATCTCAATATTATGGCAAAAATGGCAAACATTTTTGAACGTCTCCTTCACTGAGAAGCACAAGGCTAACTTCTTGAGGGGATATAACTTCTGGCTTAAGGGAGGTCTTAAGAGTTTTCTACTCTGGCATTTTGTGTCATCATGACCAGTGTCATTTTGCAGCTTCTCAACAGCTTTACCAAGACAGAAGCAGACTGCCTTACCATTGGTGCTGTGTCTGCATGATGGACACAAGGCTTTCCTTTCATGCTGATAAAACCTATGAAAAGAGAAGACTATGAATATTTGCTTATTATGCCTGATCATTTTATTTTGAAAACATTTATGTTAGTAAGACGTGACTCCTAGAGCTTACAAGAAAAGAACCTTGCTCTCAGACGGCAGGATCCTTTAAAGTGTACCAGGAATCCTTTAGTCAGAAACAGTGGGAGGGTTTAGCTACCTAACAGACTGAGTCAAGGTTAGTTCAGCCGATTTTCCATTCAAGCAGCATCCAGCAATAGAGCAAGATGTGTCCATGTCCTGCTTGCGACTCAAAACCGATTCCACTGTATGGGCGCTGCTGCATTTCTTCCATGAAGTTCCACTTCTGACTTGAGGTCATTGAATTTTCATAAAAAATGATCACAGAGGCTACGAAAGAAATCACTTCCTTATTTTCTCAAAAGGAATAAATAATTCTATTGGAATTTCTCTTTGATCACCTGACTTCCTACTATGACATATTCTGCTATTTATCATATTCAAACACCATGGAGTATCTGAAGAAAAAAACAATACTCTGATTCCTTTAAAATGATAACGTTGCCTGCTAAACTCATCACGAATGGACTTATCTTTTTGATCTCAATGCCCTTGACTTCATTTCTTTGTAATAAACAGCCTTTAAGGATGTAACACATGCCATCTCATCTGTAAAGAAACTGGTTCAAAGTCTAGCTCAAGTTAAAAATGAGCACAGGTATGTGTCTCATTTACTTTTCAATCTCTGTCCATCAGCAAACCAACATCTGAATTAGGATATTAAAACAGTGTGTCTGAATAATGCTCATGGCTGTCACATGAAGAGCTGGTGAGAATGGCAACATACTGCTACTAGGAATCAGCAAAATTGCTGCTTGAAACAAAAATGCTAGTTCCTCTCCTCTGGAAGCATTTAACTCTTTTTTTCTTATAGTGATGATAAGGGATTAAGAGTGAGCCACACAAACAGTCACATGTTATCATCTTGCAAGAGCACATTCAAAATGAACAAAGCACCATTAGACTTTATTAAAAAACCCATATAGTTTTTACTTCATTTAAAAATATCCTTCATCAGCTATTGTTTGCCAGTGAAGCAAAAGGCATTCACTATACTACCTTTGTCCAATCAACTAAGATTTATTGAGTGGCTACCTGGCACTCAGGGATAAAAGATAAACAAATTATGATTTCTGACCTCAAGAAGTAAAAGTCTAGTGCAACAGAGATGCCTGGTTTTGAAGAAACACTATCGAGTACATTAATAGGGTTTTGTCTTAAGTATAAGCACAAAGCCTTCAAGTTAATTTTGATGGAAAGACGTACTTTTATTCATAGAATAACACGGACTTTTTAAGTTTCTTAGATTGAAGAGTTTAACGTTTTTAAAAATAATAAGCAAATATATTTTGGAAAATATTCAAATAATGTAGATTCTTGAATACCGAAGTACACAGAACCAACCATGAAATCCCTGATGCCCAGCCCCACACTCCTGCAGCCTTCTGGAGCTGCAACCACTGATCCAGTCTGCATAACACACAGGCTTCTGCATTTGAGTGACCATACCACAGGCTTCAGGAATCAGCAACATCTTACATGTCTTTTCTCACTATAATAATCTGACTGCTAGAAGACTGAGCTAGTCTGATTACTAATTTTAAAATTATTATCCAATCAGAAGTGACTCTAGAACAATGCAAAACAAAAAATCTACATCCTCATCTTACAGAATTACTGCATAAGAAAAAAAATTTACATATTTTATAGTTTCAATTTCCACAAAAGAATGTGTTGAATACTAGAATTCTAAAAGGTGGATGGTCCAAAGTTATAAAGTTAGTTTTAAATTTAGAATGCCTAGAGAAATGAGATCATTTGGAAATGCAGTCAGAAATGATGGTTCAAACTTTTAGTAAAGAATATGCAGAAAGGAATAAGTTTAAAGAAAAAATGTTACAAAACAGCTTTCTATTTTAAGTAAATTTTACTTCAAAAAATCAATATATGTATCTCACTTTCACTTTATTCAGGAATATCTGTAAGAGAAAACTAATAATAACAAGTAGCTTGCTCTCTGGGAAACATTCAATAAAATGAAAATACTTTTTTGTATTCACATTCTAAGTTAAGCTTATATTAACTGAGCAGGAAAATAGTTAAAATATCTGAGTTATCCTAGGGATGTTTTAATTAGAGTATCTTGAACTTAAGAATATACGACATGTAGAGTAAATTTATTGATCAGTAAATATTTACTTCTCTTGCAGGCCATCTGCTAGGCAACACAGGCAAAAAACAAGTGGACATTTTTGGAAACAGGTTTTGGAGCAGGAGGAACATCTCTGGTAAGTTTTAGCGCTAAGTGGTTGTTTGAGTTTTGGAAAACATATTTACCCTCATGGTCTCTAGCACCTCATTTGTAACATGAGGATATTAATGACATCTATTTCACAGGACTTCTGCAAAGGTTAAATGGGATGATGAAGTCCATTCTGTAGACTGCAATGTTCAAAACTAACTATATGCTATTATAAACATTTTTATCTCCTAACATCTAATTTCTTTCTTCATATGGTTTAAAATCTAGTAAGAAAGGCAGTATAAAAGTTAAGTTATAATAAGAACAAAAACAAGTATAATAACAATAACATTTATTATTTATCCAAATAAAATGCCTGATCCAAGATCCTGTACTTACCAATACACCCTTCCCCCACACCAAGATTAAACTTTTACTTCCCCCTTCTTCTCTATACATTTATATAATTAAGTTTAAAGGGATGGAAGTAGGGTTTACAGGAACGTGTAAAAGTGCTAAGAATGAACTCAGGAAACAAGAGGACATACCGTAGGGAAAAACCATGTTTTCGCCTATGTTTAACAGAAAAAGTAAGCTTTTCTCCAGTATCTTGAGATTTCTGTTCTGATTTAGTTGTCACTTGCCTAGAGGACTCTCTAAATCCTTGCAATTCCAAGTATGCCTTCCTTTCCTGGCAGAGATATGACACCATGTCTGAATAATGGATGTGGTGTAGAAAATTCTCTACCTAGGTTGCCTCTATGTGTTAGTTCACTGTCACCCAGTTTCTAGTTTTAGGTGAGAAGTCCAATGCCCACCAGATTGTCCTTCGTATGTAAGAAACCTGTTCATCCTGTACAGAAGCTTGTATGGTTTTCCCTTTGTCTAGGAAATTGGAGATTTCACCAAGACATGTCTAGAGCTGCCTTTGCTGTCATTAGTCTTTCCTGGGACTTGATACACCCTATTGACCTTCAGACTTTTAGCACTTTTCTGCTCAGGGAAATTGGATCCTATTGTTTAATTTTTCAGCTCATTTTATCTCTACCTTTGTAAATGTTATCTATGTCATAATCCTCCCACTTAACCTTCCAGGTGAGCATCTTCTTTTTCACTTGTCCAAGGACTTCAAAATTTGAAATCACATGCAGTTTTGTACCTTTCTAAAGGTTTACACAGACCAAGGGTTGAGGGCTGGCAAACTCTTCTGGCGTCTCAGTGCCAGTGTGTCAGACAGGGGGTAGGGTGCTTTGCTCCCTTTCCTCCACTCAGGGGAAGCAGGCATCTTCCAAAGGTGTGAGCGGAAGACTGGGCTTTCAGACCTCATGGGGGGGGCTCTCAGCCAGCAGAAGCTTAAATCCCCTTGCGAGCCAAATGCTTGCAGTACATTAAGGGCCTGGCAGTGGACCTATTCTTCTAGCCTATTCTGCTAGAAGAATGTGCTGCCAGGCCGTTATTGGGAGACTGTAACTTGCATCAGATGAGACAAGAAGAGAAGCTTACTCCTCTGCCTCAGCAGAAGGGCAACAGGTGGCCAGGTTCTTTTTGTTTTGCACAGCTCAGACTTCCATCAGTATAGCTGGAGCCATAAACTAAAAGCAGACAAAGTAAACTAACAACTCTCTTAAGCAGCCTCAGTAACCTGAAGAAGATCAAATGAACTTCATTTGATGTCATCCACTGAGCTCAATGGGAGAGGTTAGAAGATCTCTTCAATTCAAACAAAACTAAACAAACACAAAACAATTATTAAGAATTTTACTAAACCACAAAGATCTCCCTATTTTAAAAGAAGGAAACAGTGGCTCTGACAAGGTAAGTAACTTTTCCAAGGACACACAAACCAGGGCAGAAACCCATGCCTCTGAGTCCCCAACCCCAAACCCATTTATGTGTTTGTTTAACCCCTGTGGTTGGGACCTGAGTTACTCATTTTTGTTTCCACAGTGCCAGGGTCTCCAAGAGGTGGCTTAAACACTCACCAAATGAAAATCAGGTTCACAGGCTGTAATGCCAGGTTACTGTGTGCGTTCATCATCAGGATGTTTTAGTTACTGTTCTGTGACTGTTTTCAAAAACGTTCATCTACCTATTCCTTGATAAAATTCCTAAACTTATTGCAAAAATGAAATGTATTACTGACAAATATTCCTAATTTTCCAGATATTAAAACAACTTACGGAAGAAAATGGAAGGAATTTTATGTTTCCTGAGAGACACTTCAGGTATTTTATTTTATTTTATTTTATCTTATATTTTTACCCCATTGTGACTGACTGATTTGACTAGAAGCATGCTATATACTTTTAAAGTTTTTTTAAATTCTACCAACATTCAATTCAGGAACAACAAAGAGAACAAAGACAATCAGATTTATTGGAAAAAAAAAAAAAAATGAAACAGGCAAGAGGAGTGCCAAATTCTGAAGCCAGAATGTATATCTTTTGTTTCATCTCCAAATGTTTATGGGTTACCCATGGAGGACAAGACACTGTGCTAAAACAGGAGAGCCTCTATCTTCCCTGTCATGACACTTTTTAAATTTATTTATGATTCAGAAAACAAAATAACTATGCATCCTATTTGAATTTTGGAAATCCCCATGAACTTCATACAGGACAGAGAGAGCATTATGCTTTGATTACCTATGGCAATGAAGAAATGGAATAAAATGTTACAGCAGAATATAGAGTTTAAGAGTGCATGGACCTCTTCTGTCAAATTTACTACAAAGTTATCTGCATTAAGACTGTAGATTATAAAAACGATAATTTTCAGAGAATATGATTTTATACCTAGAATGCCTGAAAGAATCAATGCAAAATTAACACAAAGGACTAACAAAATAATTCAGAAAGTTAGGAGAGAAAATCTAGTATACAAAAATCAATATCCTGTGTATATATAAACAGCAACCAGGTGGAAGATATAGTGGAAGAAAACACCCCATTAATATTAGCAATATAAAAGATAAAACACTTGAAGAAATACAATGTGCAAAATAAAATGATGAAAACATTAAAATACTTCTGAATTTATCAAGACACAGGCAGTCTTGAACAAGTGGAAAGATGTCCCTTGTTCTGAGACAGAACAAAATAACACCACAAAAATTCAATTCTGCCAAGATAATATATGAATTTAATGTGATTCCAACAATAATAAGTACTTTTTCCCCAGCACTACACAAGTTGATTCTAAACTTTACATAGAAGAAGATGCATGGAAGTATACCTAGAAAAATCCTGAAAAAAAAGAGAGCAATGAGTGGAAATAAGCATTATTAAATATCAACACATACTATAAAAAGTATTTGTAGTTATAACAACATGGTACCAATGCATAATAGATATGGAGAACAAAACAACAGATTAAAAAGTTCATCCAAATGCATATGGAAAGGAAACATATGAATAGGAAGAGATTTCTTTAATACATGATATTGGGACAACTGGATGGTCTACTGGAAAAAAGATATAGGATCTTTTTCTCACACCATACACCAGGATAACAAATACTTAATGGATCAGATATTTAAATGCTAAAAATGAAGCTATATCAATCCTAGAAGAAAACATGATTAATTCCTTCATAAACCTAGCATGGTGGTTTGAAGCTGTACGTACCCCAGAAAAACATGTTCTTAAATTTAATCCATTCCAGTGGGTGTGAACCCATTGTAAGTAGGATCTTGTGAAGAGGTGGCCTGAGTGAAGGTATGGCCCATCTCATTCAGGATGGACCTTATTCCTATTACTGTAGTCCTGTATAAACAGAAGCAAGAGAGAGAGAGAAAGCCAGGGAAGCAAGAAGCTGAAATCAATGAAAACTGGAGGAGAAGAGAGAGACCAGCAGACTCCACCATGTGCCTTGCCATGTGGCAGAGGAGCCAAGGATCGCCGGCAGCCAGTCTTTGGGAAGAAAGCATCACCTTGATGGATATTTTCACAGCCTCAAACTGTGAGCTAATAAATTCCCAATGTTTAATAGTTCATAATATCTACTTTAAGTAACAGGAAATTAAAATACCTAGGTATGGGGAAAGCCTTTCTACATAAAATTTTGTGCTGCATAGTCAAAAGCTAAACAACAAACTAGGAGAACAAATCTGCAACTTATAAATAAAGGATGAGTCTCCCTTTTCAGCCGAGTTCTTAAAATCTAAGCAGAGGGTGGGGATGAAAGGAGCACTCAAAATCCGAAATTAAAAAAAGGCAAAAGACATTAATAGACTGTTCTCAGAAAAAGATAAAACAAGTGGTTCATAAACATATAAAAAGATGCTTAACCATACTCACAATTCTAAAAATGTATATTAAAACTAAACCAAGGAACAATTTCTTACTTATCAAATTGGCAAAACTTCAAAAGTTTAACATACTCTGTGGACAAGGTTGTGGGATAGCAGACACTCCTACAGTGTTGTTAGGAAAGCAAGATGGTTCAATCCCTATGGAGGGAAAGAAAACTGCACGCACGTTTACCCTTTTATCCAACAACATGGATGATATAAATTTACCCTGAAGACACATGCCTACAAGTAAGGTTACTCACTGTGGTAGTATTTGTAATAAGAAAATGTTGGCATTAACCCAAGTGTGGTTCATTCACATAATCAAGTAGTAAACAGCGGTATAAAACAATAAGGAGGTTCTCCATGAAATGATATGCAGTAATTTCCAAGAACTATTATTGAGTGAAAAAAGTGTATATACACATATATATGTGTATGTATGTGTGTGTGTATATATGCAAACATATACATACATAATATATAATACGCTACCTTTTGTTGAAGAAAAAAACTATATGCAAATATGTATATATGTTTGTGTGTGTACATATATCTGTATACTTATTTTTGCAAAAAGAAATGCAAAAAGAACAAACAGATACTAATGAAAATGATTACCTATGTGGATTCAAGCAACTTTTGAACACAGTACTCGACTGTATTTGGTGGAATATATTCTGAGGACAGAACAAATCACAAAGAAATCTTAAATGTTACTTCGATTTACTGTCAGTAATACTGGTATTGTTCTGAAATTATTATATGTAATTACATGTATAAGTTAAAGCAAATAAGGAAAAATGTATATGTTAATATAAACTACATTTTTTGCACTATAACAAAAAGATACAAAAATTCAATAAAGGTAATCTTGAATTATCAAGATAAGTTATTAGTATAAACTTACTGTTTTTTTAAAATGTTATTTCCTAGATACGTGCACAGAAAGGGTTTACAAGCAATGATCTCCCAACAGCAATGAGCAAACTTAGTGCCAGATTTTAGTTTCTAAGTGCCACTGTCCAACAAATTGTACCAAGGCTCCTTACAGAAATGACTGGTCCCAGATGTGGGAAGGGAAAGTACAAGGTGAACCTAGGACACCATAAGCAAGTGCTCAAAGGCTGATTGGCTCAGGTCAAAGGACAAGCAAATGGACATGAAGAGGCCCTCCTTTGCTAAATGAAGGAACCAATTGAGTAACAAAGCAAAAATGATAGGAAAGAATTATAACACACCAAATTACACACAAACCCATAATACTCAAAGAGAAAGAAAGACAGGAGGGGAAAAAAGGAAACTCTTCTTGACTGAAAAATGCCAGTCAGTAAATGTAGATGAATGATGGCATTAGGAAACCACTGGTGACCACTCCAAAGTAATTAATTCAGGCCAGGGTCATCAATGGATGCTGAGAATGCTGAGCAGGTTATGGGGGAACAGGATATTCACAATGTCTCAAAGTATCATCTCACACAGATTATGCAGCAATTACAAAGAGGAAATTTGACAATGGACAGATCTGATGCTCCCTTAAAGAAGAACCATACTTAGCAAGACCAATAGTGGGTCAACCTGACATTATATGCCTTCTGAGATGATGCGAAAAAAGTGCGTTTCACTTATAGCACTTTGGCCAAAAAAATTTAGCCTGAATCTAATCATGAAGAAACAGATAAATCCCAACACACTGGACATCCAGACTCTAGAAAAGGAGGAAACTATTCTAGATTAGATGAGACTAAAATGACACAACAATCAATGTAAGTGTGAACCTAGATTAGATACTAGATAAAATAGGCAAGCAAACAAAAAACTGCCTAAGGTGTTTTTCACACAATTAGGAAAAGCTGAATATGAACTGTTTATTAGATGATACTATAAGGTCATTGTTAATTTTCTTAAGTGTGACAATGGTACTGCAGTTGTATAGGAGAATATCCTTATTCTTAGCAGATACATAATGAAGTTCTGGGAGGAGAGAAGCAAATCTAAGGGTTTTATATTTTACTATTTTTTTCAACTTTCTGGTTTCAAAAAAATTCAAAACAAAGTGTGGGAAAAGAGTATAGGCCCTTAACAGACTTTAAATGATCTTACAGTAGGTGTAGTAAAAGATGTTGTTGAAGTCCTAAACCCTGGTACCTGAGGATTGGCCTTATTTGAAAATTACGTCTTTGCAGATGTGACCTACTGGATGCGGGTGGGCCCTCGTACAGTGACTGGCATCCTGAAAGGAGAGATCTGGAGACACAAACACCCAGTGAAGGCCGCAACAACAAGGCTGAGCCCAGGGGCACACTGTCCCAGGCCACAGAGCGCTGCGGGTAGACAGCCAGCGACTGTCAGAATCCAGGAGAGAGGCAGGGAAGAACACGTCCCTAGAGACTTCTGACGGAACACAGCCTTGTCTATGCCTTGACTTCAACTTCCGGTCTCCAGAACTGTGCAAGAATAATTCCTGCTGTTTTAAGTCACCCAGCATTTGATTTTTTTTTTTGTACAGCAGGCCTAGGATACTAATGTAGTAGGCAAGCACATTTTCAATGACTTTGAACATTGCATAATCTTCCACATAATCAGAGTAAGCAGGGCTTAAATTCTCATAAAAAAAAAAACACCTCAACATTCATTTAAAAGCAAACAGCAAATAAAGGAACCAACAAACAAAAATACTCCTTCCCACTCCCTAGCTCTGGGTTTACGAGCACACCTTCCTAAAAATAAAGAAAGCTCAAAAGTTAATGTGCGGAACGAATAAATAACAACTATAACATGTCCTTATAATTTATGTGATGATTGCTCCACTCAGCAAATTTACTGTGTTTACTGAAAAATAATTTTCTGGGTGAGTATCTTCTCAAGTCAGAAGTCTGAGTTATTTATAGCTCTCTATTATTAGTTTTTGTTCCTTAACAATTAGGACAAAACAAAACAAAACAAAAAAAAAACATTTCAAAGGACAATTGACTAGGACAACATATCCTGATTCTGGAGCCGGCCTGCCTGTGTTAGAAGGCTGGCCCTGGTGATTATCAGATACGCGAGCCTAGGTAAGTTGCTATCCACCCTGTGCCTCCATTTCCTCATTCAGTCGAGGGGAAACAGTAAGTATCTCATTTGTTGCTAAATGAGTTAATATATGTAGAGACACTTCCAACTGTACCTGACACACTATGCAAACACACACACACACATATATATACATATAAAGAATCAGACTGCTAATTTTGTCTTTGGTATTTAAAATATCATATTTTTGCCATATTTTCTCCACAGCTTTTAGATAAATGTAGAACTAAACTCTTAAAGGGACAAAAGAATATACAGTAAACATTATAGTAACTACATACATGACAAAAGGTTTGATATTCTGCTGTTCTGAACACACAACAAGCACATTCCCGCCTCGGGATGTGGGTCAAGGATGCTCTTTTCCAGGACGACATGACTGGCTCCCTTTCTTCCTTCTTTAAAATTGTGCATGAATGTCATTTTCTTTGTGAAGCTTTGTGGAGCTTTCCCTGGCCATCCTATTTAAAACAGCAACCTGTGGTACAATGGAGTATTATTCAACAAGGAAAAAAAATGAGCTACCAAGCTATGAAAAAGATATGAGGTACCATAAATGCATAATGCTATATGAAAGAAGCCAGTCTGAAAAGGCTACATACTGTGATTCCAACTTTATGACACTCTGGAAAAGGCAAACCTATATACAGTAAAAAGATCAGGGACTGTCAGGGGCTCAGCAGGAGGAGGGAGGGATGAGTAGGTGGAACACAGGGCGTTTTAGGGCACTGAAACCATTCTCTAGGAAACTGCAATGGTGGATACAGTACATTATGCATTTGTGAAAACCTATAGAACTGTACACACACAAGAGTAAACCCTAATATAAACTATGGACTTTAGTAAATAATAATGTATCAATCAATATTGTTCCAATGCATCAGACTAATGTAATATGTTAAACATAGGGGAAAATAAGGGAGGAGGTAGAGGGGGCATGGAGGAATTCTGTGTACTTTCTGTGCAGTTTTTCTCTAACCCAAAAACTGCTCTAAAAAATAAAGTCTATTAAAAAAAAGTGAAACCAAATTAGAATTGTATTCCAAACATAAAAACATACAAAAACAAAAACTCAGAAACCCCAACTCACTTCCAGTTCACTTTATCCCCCCTTCCCAGCCTTATTTTTTTTTTTTTTATTAGAGAGCTTGTGGGTTTACAAAAGAATCATGCATAAAAATATGGAAGGCTTCATGAATTGGCATGTCATCCTTGCACAGGGGCCACACTAATCCTCTCTGTAGTGTTCCAGTTTTAGCTACGTGTGCTGCCAAAGCAAGCACTGCATTTTTAATTTATTCTATTTTTATTTGTTTATTGTCTGTGCCTCTCCATTAGAAGGTAAGCTAAACAAGGATATGGATTTTATTTGTTTTGTTCACTGCTACTCATATGTAGAACATATATACACTTACTAAGCTATATCAACTTTTTCCTTTTAAAGTTTCAAGAAACATTAAGTACATTAATCTGCCTAACCACTAATATTTATAACTGCCTTTAACTTTAGTTTTTAGTTTTTAAAATGCTTTCCTTTCAACATTTTGTAAATTTTCACTTTAAAGTTCAGAGATTAAAAAGACTAAGGTGACACTTATTATTAAGCTTCATGTCACTTCATGAACAAAGCAAAAAACAAAAAACAAAAAACAAAACCCTACACACAGACAAAACAGCAAAAAAAGCAACCATTGTTGATTCTGAATTGCCCAAAATAAAAAACCTGCTCACCCCTGACCTACTTTTCTCAGAAAAAAATTAACTGCAGTGAGATGTAAAAGACTTGATTCCTCTCAAAAGGGAGGCAAATATACACAAGAAACATGTGCATGCACACGCACACACCCACTCAGATTGGTGTGAAAGAAACCGGACAGCCTTATAACTACCCACCAGCTCATTCTCAGAATACAGAACAGCCTCTGAGGCGGATGTGAAGAAAGCAGCCTAAGAGGTGAAGTTACCAAATGACTTGTGACACAGCCACCCAGTAAAAGGCCAGCAACAAAACCCAGAGCTCGGGATTCAAGCTGCTAGTCAGAGGACTCCTAAAGGCACAGCCGTCTTAGAGACTGCATATCCTAGAGACGATGCCCCGGCGCTCCTCCGGGTCGTGGAGCTCACCCGCGTGTATCATAACTACTACTTTGCCTGCTGGATTCCCCAACTAGCCTGTGGCGACATGCGGGCCAGGACAGCATCTTCTGTTGCTCTCGGACTCGGCACAGTACCTGACAGAGAGCAGGTTTTCCGTAAACACTGGTGGCTGAACTGATGAATGAATATTTAGTGAAGTATAAAAAGGCTTTTAATTTTTAAACAATAACAGCTTTCATTAGGGTGCTTCTCCTAAAATACAGTATTTCTGGTTCTGCTAAAAAGAGAAAAGGATAGACGCTGGGCCAAAAAAATTCTCAATTTTTACCCCTTATCAAATTTTAGTAGAATGTTTTTTCAGAGGAGAAAGTTGAGGGAAAAAAATATAACCCGAAATTAGAGAATCAGAACAATGTCCCACTTTTTACTTATTAACCATTTGCAATGCAAAAACCTCAGATAATTTAGTCATCTGTCAGTTTCCATATTTCTCACCAACACTGCTCTCAGACTTGCAGGCATGTTTGCTGACTAAGAACAACACAGAGTGATTCTTTACATTTTCATCCACTTTTCATTTAAGGAAAATGCTTCCTGAAAACATGGATTTAATATTCTGGAAAATACAAATCATCAATATCTCTGAGGTCTCTATCATTACCAGAAGGTCTGGATCCTAGGCTCATTTCCATCTTTCATGATGCTTTCAATTAGTGATGGATACTCATTTCCAGAAAACAATGCCAGTAAATTGTATGATATCATAGGTTGCTCACTATCCAGACCAAACTGACTAAACTTCAAAACGTAAAATATGCACTTTGCCACCCTAAGGGAAACCTTAGGGCTATGTTGACTCTAGTCTGGGAAGACTAGAACCCACTTGAGTATGCCAGTTTGGATGTATTATGTCTCCAAAAATGCCATGTTCTTTAATGCAATTTTGTGGGGGCAGATGTATTAGTGTTGATTAGGTTGGAATCCTTTGATTGAGTGTTTCCATGGAGATGTGACTCAATCAACTGTGGGTGAGGCCTTTGACTGGATAATTTTCATGGAGGTGTTACCCCACCCATTCAGGGTGGGTCTTAATTGAATCACTGGGGTCCTATATAAGTGTTCACAGACAGAAGGAGGTGCTGCAGCCAAGGGAGACACTTTGAAGAACACACTGGAGCTGAGAGTGGAATACAGCCTGGGATCAGAAGACACCAGCCGCGTGCCTTCCCAGCTAAAAGAGTTTTTCCGGATGCCACTGGCCTTCCTTCAGTGAAGGTATCCTTGTGTTGATGCCTTCATTTGGACACTTTCATGGTCTTCAGACTAACTTTGTTACCAAATAAACTCCCTTTATAAAAGCCAGTCCATTTCTGGTATTTTGCTTAATGGCAGCTTTAGCAAACCGGAAAACTGAGGAAGAGTAAATGAGGACTTAATTTAGATAACCCTTTTCCTAAGAATTTCCAGAGCCTTATTAGACATTCAGTAGAAATAAACTAAAATGTTTGGAAACTAAACTATTTCTTCTCCCAGATTTAATTTTTAAGTAAGTTACCTTGGGACACAGGGATTTACAAAGGAAACCAAAAAAATATTATCTTATGATATAAATAGCATTTCATTTTCTACCCCATCCCCAGAGAGGGGAGGAAAAATGGGGAGCTGCCTCCTTGGTTCTAGGCAATGCCTACCCTAGGGGCAAAATTGGTACATAAAAAGGCTTTTGCTTAAGATTCACACCTTTTCACAGAATCATAAAATATAAAGGCTGAAATGGGCACTGATGTTATGAGAAAATGTTAATGTACAGGTATATAAAGGGAAGGAATGAACATATATGATTAATAGGGAGAAAGCTGACCTTTTATTTTAACTGTGAATTAAAATTTTTTTCATTATCACAGATGTGGTCATCATTTTGTATACTAGATATTCTCACTATAATACTGAAAAAATGGAAAAAGTCATATCTAGCAATTGAAGAATGCTTAAAATTATGGAATACTAATTTTCTTCAAAAGGATGCATTACATGCCTATCTGTAAACTTTGAGATGCTGATCCCCTAGCGTATAACCTGACTGGTCTCTGGAACAATGCATATCTCTGAGACACATGAAACTCAGAGCTAGAGCTCGGCAGATATGAATGTCAGTATTAGTGCATACAGCCACTGTCGAAAAAAAAAAAAAAAAAAGCTGAAAAAGATCCCAGACTTCAATTAGTGATATGAATGAAGCAGGTCTGGTTAAGAGCAGGGCAAGCCAGGCCAAAGGATAAAGGTTGAAACTGATTGTGTTTCAAAACTTCAACTTTCATATGAGACCAAGGGAATAGATATCTATTTGGTACAGGATCTAAATTTTCTAAATGGTACAACTCTACAGTCGATTTGTTTGAACACCACAATTGCATGGAACTTTGAATAGGAAGTGAGATACGGTAGGTTAGTATAGGCTGGAGTGAAATAGTGACACATTCCAGAGTAATTTGGGCAGATAATAAAAAATATATTTACAGCCTCCCCCTCCCCAGCCCCGAGGATCTGGGGGAAGGTGCGGATGTGTTGGACATCCTCACCTGGACTGGTGTTGATGTTGTCACAAACACTGGGACTGGCGGTTTGATGTGCTGAGCCCTCAAGCATGGGACTTGCCCTTACGAAGCTCATTACCACAAAGGAGAGTCTAAACTTGCATGTAATGGTGCCTAAGAGTCTCCCCCTGAGTACCTCTTTGTTGCTCAGATGTGGCCCTCTCTCTCTCTAACTGAGCCATCTCAACAGGTGAACTCGCTGCCCTCCCCTCTACGTGGGACCCGACTCCCAGGGGTGTAAATCTCCCTGGCAATGCAGAATATGACTCCCGAGGATGAATGTGGACCCGGCATCGTGGGACTGAGAGTATCTTCTTGACCAAAAGGGGGATGCAAAATGAGACGAAATAGTTTCAGTGGCTGAGAGATTACAAATGGAGTCGAGAGGTCATAGACATTCTTATGCACTATATAGATAACACCTCTTAGGCTTCAATGTATTGGAATAGCTAGAAGTAAATACCTGAAACTACCAAACTCCAACCCAGCAGTCTGGACTCCAGAAAACAATTGTATAATAATGTAGATTACAAGGGGTGACAGTGTGATTGTGAAGACCTTGTGGATCACACCCCCTTTATCTAGTGTATGGATGAGTAGAAAAATGGGGATAAAAACTAAAGGACAAATGGGGTGGGATGGGGGGATGATTTGAGTGTTCTTTTTTCACTTTTATTTTTTATTCTTGTTCTGGTTCTTTCTGATGTAAGGAAAATGTTCAGAGATAGATTGTGGTGATGAATGCATAACTATGTTATCATACTGTGGACAGTGGGTTGTATACCATGGATGACTGTATGGTGTGTGAATGTATTTCAATAAAACTGAATTTAATAAAAAATAAATAAATAAAAAAAGGATGCATTACATTTATTATCAGAAAAAGTTACTGAAAAACCTACTTTATCATCTATATGTTTGTAAAAGTACACTTCAATAATAGCATTTTGTACACCTAATTATCTTTAAAATTGAAAAAACCCTATCAATTTCAGTTTGAGATTATAAAAAGAGTAACATGTTTTATATGGTTGATATTAAACAACAGTTTAATTTAAATTAAATGTAGTTTTATTTTCAAACTATAAAAACAAACAATAAAGTTATGCCTTAGTCAAAATAATTTAGCCATTTAAAACCAACTCCCTCACCACGCCCACTGCAGCCATAAAATGTTGGTGCAATTCTTTGTTTAATCCCCACCTTTCAGTCAACTGTTCACTGACAGAGCTTCCTTTAGACAGGAGGCGCAGCAGTAAATCACACTGCATTCACCAATTTCACCACAGGATAAATTATGTTCTGATAAAGTAGTTGAAACCTTCAAAGCCTCCTACTTTTGAGTGATACAACAGAAACTACTTTTTTTTCACAGAAATGTTTTAATCCAATATACCTAGAGATTGTATTTTGAAATAATATGTGTACCAGAGGAATTTGGATTTTAACATATTTACTAAATGTAATACTAGAAACATGGTGCCTTCCCTTTCAAAAATTTAGCAGGAAATTAGATAAATGTAAAATAAAAACATTTAATAATTAAAGTAGCTCCAAGACAGTCACAAAGATTCCAACTACAACTCTTAGTGCATTGTTTACATCTAACAGCTTGGTCTTTAAACACTTTCACTTGTAAACACTTTCCTATCCTCCATTTTCAAATGACAGGTCACTAAGATGAAATAAACAAGCAATTTACTCAAAGTCATGGCATAAGCAAGAGAATCTGGACCTATCATTCAGGTTCCCTAACCTCTTGGTGCTACCAGAATATCATGAATTGATTTAAATAAGGAACTTCTAGAGATCAGTCCCTACTCAAGTCAATCAATATTGCTTATTAATATCAGATCTTCAAAATCATGGTGATGAAATATAAAATCTTCAACATTATATTTTAGGAAGCTTTCTATTAAAAGCACAATTTGTGTTCAATTTCTTTTTAAACCTGGTATTCTTTGTGTGCAACATCCAATTTTGTAGATCTGCACTGTCCAATATGTTGCCTATTAGTTACCGTGGCTATTTAGATTTACATTAATTTAAATTAAATAAAATTTAAAAATTGAGTTCCTTAGTCACCCCAGCCGCCTTTGAAGGGTTCAACAGCTGCGGGAGTTGGGCGGTGGAGGTGATGGGTGGGAAAGCGCTCAGTGCAGTTCAGACGCGAAGCGTGGGCTGTAGAGGAGGGCCTCCAAACAACCATCACTGGCAAGGGGTTTTATTTAAAGTCAAGAGATCACCAAGGAAGTACGCATGCACAGAAGATCAGATTGCCATGAAAAGGGGAGGCCAATGAGAAAGAGGAAAACCAAGAGAGTGTGGTGTCCCTGAGACCAGGGTACTAAATTAGTGATTGGATATGTCAAATGCTGCTGATAGGTCAAACAAGATAAGGACACTGGTGAGCTTGAAAAGAACAGATAAGAGATTTCAACAAATTTATGAAGATGGAAAGTTACTGCAGACATCTGTTAAAAAACATTGGGGGGGGATACAGTAGAGATAGGAACTATGTAACTATCAGAAACTCAGAGGACTTGTGAGCACAGAGTTGATACATATTTAAGGGGGTGGGGGAAGGAAACAAAAACAAAAAAACAAGCAGGAGAAATCACTGAAGGTCCTTATGTAAAACACCTATGCCAAACAGGCTGCAAACCTCAAACAGAAATGGAAGCTGCCTGGCATTAACCACAGGTCCCCCAAAATTGTCTCCTTATTCTCTTTCTGGCAATTAGGAGCTCACAGTCTAATAACTGGGTCCATTCATCCTGCCTGTTTACCCTAAATATAATCTGCTAGGAACGTCCTTTTGACATAGATGGAATTCTCAATATACTTTCTGCAAAGGTGAGAACAGCGAGATTATGAAGCTGTTCACACCCGAAGCCACATGTCATTTTAAAAAATAGACAAGAGACCAAGGATCACCAGACATATAAGGGAAACCAGTAGCATGACAGAAAAAAAAACACAAGATACATAAGACAAAAAAACTGAACACCGAGAAAACATCAATTCAGAAAACAGAACTTGACTCTGGAGATGCAATGATGTCTACAAAACATTGATAAAAGAAAAAGGAACGAAAAGGACAAGAAAGACACCACCCTGATTAAAAACACAATCACTAAATTAAGAGAGATATAAAGAAACAAGAGGACCATGAGACAGATTAGTTAGAAAAATAAAAGGGGGGAAGAAGGATTCAAAGTCCACTGCCTCAAAGATTAAAGAATGGTAGTGCTGTCACTACAAATAACACAGAAGAGTGAAAATACAGGAGCTTCTTTCAAGAAACTCAAGCTCATCCAAGGCGATGACTACATTTCTGCCACATGTGTGAAAGAAACTGGTTACTAACACAGTTTGCTACACAAGTTTGACGCCGAATACCTTTTCTGAGATTAGATTTCATATTTGAGTTATGTATACTAAAATGGCTCTGTTCAACTTTGCCTAAAATCCTAAAAATTCTACATTCAATCTCCTTTTTAAAATTACTTTATGCAAATAACTACTATAAATCTTAAAAATATCAAAAAGACAAATTAAGAAACTCTGAATATATTATTATAAGGCTTTGGAAAAGGTAAGTATCAGAACGTCGATAAAATATGAATTCAATGGTCTCGCATGCATTTTGGCTATGGTAGATTAAATTATGTAGTTTTCAAATTCATTAAATCAGTAAGATCTCATTTCAATTTCCTACAATTTATGGTTTCAGTTGCTTTTAATTTTCAACTGATTGTTAATGCAATTATTTCACTTTTTAAATTAATTCACTGGGCAGAATGCTACAGTACACTTTCACCACTAAATTTAGTAGGTTCTTAAACAACACACACACAAACCCACAACAAATTTGACTTAAAAAAAAGGAAAGCATAAGGCAATTTTTCTATTTTTAACACATGGGGGGAAAGGTTGAAAACAATTACAAAGTTGAAATCATATACACCACATAAAACCTCTTCTTCCAAAATAAATGACTAGAAAATAGTTGGCAAATTCAAGCTCATTCAAATCAGCATATTTAAATGAGGAGAAAAGTTTGCATTTACATTGTCCCCTCAGAGGATATTAAGAGAAATGTAATACTGCAGTGGGGATATTAATACTACTTGCATATCGCAGTGCATGAAGAACCACTCACTAAGTATATTAGTATGCAGTACAACTGATAAAAATGATTTTTAATTAAGAAACTATAAATATAATTTATATTTCTATATTTATAATTTACATATATAGAATATATTTTAAATTACATGGTTAGAAACACTTTACTAACTCAAAAACCACTATTCATGGAATATAGGAGTTTCTATTACAAATATGGATTAAGTTTTCAACTTTAATAAGTGGATTAACTCAGATCAGTGGAGAGGTACTTAGTAAATTACTGATACTGGATACCAAGATGGCACCTTAATGCCTTTAACCTATCAGTCAAACATCAATTTTAGAGAATGCAATTATGAGCAAAACCAAAACAGATAACAAATTCATTCAGTCTTTGTGAATGGGTACTACAAAGTAATCATAAGTCAAGGTCTTTCGCTCAATGCCCAGAGAAAACCAAATATGAAAGCAGTCCCACCCCCAGTTGCCTTGACTGGTGGTTACAGAAGGTACATGGAACACTATTAACATTAGATCTGGGAGTAATTCTTGGTCCTCACTCCATTAGCTGGATAGTGGAAGTCAAGAAGATTAGACAAGTTGTGCTTGTTTAATATTGTCCTCATTTTATTTCCATTCTTTCCTTTTTTTTTTTTAATTACCACTTGCTGAATTAATACTATACAGATTAAGGGTAACAGTAATCATTCATGTTTGGTTGCTTAATCATTTAAAAGGAGATCTCACAGAGCTTGTTAATGGGCTCTCTGGATCACCATGATACCACCTCCATTTCCAAATGAGAAAATATCGTGTGCCGTTCCCACCCCTCACCTCAATGATCTCCTATGATGATTAAGTCCATGTGTCAACTTGGCTAGGTTATGATGTTCACTTGTTTGGTCAAGCAAGTACTGGTCTGATTGTTAGTGTGAGGGTGCTTCCATCATCAGTCATTATTGCTGATTACATTGACAACAAAGGAGAGTGTCCTCAGCAATGAGGGGTGTCTCCCTATCCAGTCATTTGAAGGTCTTAAAATGAGAACTGAGGATTTCAGTAGTCAGAAAGTAGAATTTCTATCTCTATTTTAGGCAGCCAGATTCTCCTGGGGAATTCAACTGCACCGTCATCGAGTTTCCAACTTGTGGCCTGCCTATGGAATTTAGACTTGCCCATCCCCATGGCTGCATGAGCCAATTCCTATGATAAATCTCTTCTAAATACACTGCCCCTCTTCTTATTGGGGATGGACTCTTTTCAGACTCAACTCAGAAATCACAAACTCTTTAAATTCTTTCTTAACCCAGGCTTCTAGTCTGAGTTGGGCCACAACTATTGCAAATGACGTATTCCCACAATTCTTCCCATTCTCCAGAGCATTTACCATATTGCATTACACCTATCTGCTCACTTGTATATTTCTGACAAAATACTGTCAAGTCCTTGAAGGAAGGATCTGTAACTTTTAATCTGAACAACCAGCACCAAGCATATTGCTTGGCATACTGTGAACAATTTATAAGATGAATGACTGAATAAAACAAGTGACATGACTGGCTGAATGATGAAGACAGAATTAGAAATTTGATGTTAATTCCTAATCTGAAGTCTATTCATTTACATATCGCTGCTTCTGTCAATAAATAAATGTAAGAAAACATTTTTATTTTTTTAAAAAAGCACCCTTCCTCTCATTCTGAGGTTATCTACCACAGAACAGTATTTTCTTCAGAGAAGAACAACTATAGGTTGTAAATGGAACCATAAGAGGTACCTGAAATTTTTCCAGTCCCTCTAGGGGTTGTGTTTTTAGAGACAGGCAAATCTAAAGGAAACACAGAGGCTGGAAGTGGAGGTCCGTTGTTCTGTTTATTCCTTTTCGTCACGTGTTGTTTTAGTTTCCTAGGCTGCTTACAGCAAGTACCATGAAATGGTTCAGCATGAACAATAGGAATTTATTAGCTTACAGTTTTGAGGCTGTGAAAACATCCAAATCTTGGCATTACCAAGGCAGCGCTTTCCCCCTTAAGACAGGCTGCAGGTGATCCTGGGCTCCTCTGCACATGGCGGCATTTCCCAGTCTCTCCCCTCTCTTCGGGATTTGTTGATTTCAGCTTCTTGCTTCCGTGGCTCTCTCTCTGTCTTGCTTCTGTTTATAAAGGTCTCCAGTAAGAGGATTAAGACCCATCCTGAATGAGGTGGGCCACACCTGCACTCAAGTAGCCTCATCATAAGATCCTATTTACAATGGGTTCACAGTCACAGGAATGGATAAGATTTAGGAACATGTTTTTCTGGGGTACCTATAGCCACAAACCACCACACCTGTGGAACAAAATTGCCTCCTAGACCCTACCCAAATCCTTCATATGGATTTTGGCCTGTACCTTCAGGTGATTATCTTAAATTATCTCGCTATATGCCAAAGATTGGTTACAGTTGATACTTAAGGTTGAAATTAAAGTTTCACAAGTTAAGTGGGTTCTTGTGGATTATTCCAGTAAGATATGCTTGTTTGAAAACTTTCCTCTTAAAATTACTTCATTTTAATGTCTTTTTTGGCATGCTTCTAAAAATTATTTATCCATTATTTGCTTTTCTGGCATGTTCTTTTTCCTATAATCATGACATAACACATTTTATTGGGCCATGTTTTAAAATAAGATTTCCTTTTCTCCTTTGGCCACAGTGCATACTGTATGATTTCAAACTTAAAACAAAATAAAAAGAACCCCCTTCAAAATCATATGTTGTTTATTCTCACAATGTTTTGTGGTTCTCAAAGTATTCAAAATATTCTGAGCCTCACAAGTTTATGAAGTAGAAACTAGAGGGACATTATACATGGAGAGAGAAAGTCAATTACCCAACACAGCACAGCGCGGAGGTGGAAGAGTTAGGGCTCAGGCCCTGCCATTCCAGCCTCTGACTCCAAGCCCAGTGTTCTCTTACGTACATGTGCATTTAACATACATGTGTGTTAAATCCAGAAAAATGGTTGTTTTGGAAAACTCATTTTCGCTTTTAAAACTTACATAATAAAAACATGTTTGATTCCTTGTAGGACTGAAACGCACAATTAAGGATATCTCTCTACAGAAAAATCAGTTAATTCTGCAGATTACCTTGACATTTGAGTTAGTGAATTAATTCCTTTTGCCCACCCTACCATGTGGACTGAAGTCTTGGAATTTTGGAGGATTGAAATCAGAATTCAATAAAACATTCATTTTCATTTACAGTTTGAAGTTCATTAAATAATATTAATGGAAAACTCTGCCAGTTCTGATGGGATGAGAAAATCCTCTGAAGTCCATTTCCCCTTCCTTAAAATGGAAACCCCCTTTTGCCATCGGCTATGTTTATTGAGAGTCATTCTAATTCCTAATTTTTGCCAAAATGTTTTATTTTCCCTTGAAATACAAGAACCATCATGTTTTCCATCTTAGATGTAATCTATCTTCTACAATGGGTTATTTAAGGACATTCAGCATTTCTAGTGAAATTACAACCAGGATTCCTTTTACATTTCAGCTACATTATCTAAAAGTTTTGCTTTTCTCCATAAAAAATTAGAACCTTAAGAAACATTGGAAAAATAGTTCCTAACTTCAAGAGTGGTCAAGTGAAATAAGTGAATACTTGCCAAATGTATGCAGAATAAAAATGCAAAAATTCACTTCTTCAAATATTATTCAACATATAGAAGCACAAAATTAACTTGACAGATCTCTTATAACTAATGCTGAAGTCATCTGAATAATAATTTTGTTTAAATCAAATATCTTGGCTGTTAAAGAAAATAAGATATGGTAGATAAGCTGGATGAAATATTTGGATATCAAGGTTAATATAGGTTTGTAGGATCTAACTGAGGATGCAAACAAAACTTGGAGAAGACAGAAGCTATCAATTGTTTGCAGAAACCATGCCATCCCTTACCCACCAAACTCCAAGTGTCTAATTTAAAAAGATATTGACAGGAAGATTACATTAATAAATTCATATTAATAAAATGATTCATTTCCTTTTATATACTGTAATATTTAGTCCATATCACTAGGAGAAGGCCTTAAACAAAACAGCCACTTAAAATCATTTCAGAGTGAATAAAGCCAGTGTCCTAGAAATTTTGAGGAATGAAAGAAATGCTTACTTTTCTAGTAGTCTTCATTACCTAGAACTCACCCTGAATAACGTCAATAGAGGCCACAGCACAACTCCTCTTTGGAGTCTAGCCTTCCAGCATGAGAGCCCATGTACAAATATCAATCTCTATATATAGATACACACATACACACACACTTATAATCAATTCCTGCTCTTAAACTTCCCAGCATGAGGACTAGTGGGTCCATCATCTTGACCAGCTCTGAGTAAACAGTTTTTCCCTATATTATACAAAGTCAAACATCTGCAGAAATGACTAGCATGTTTCCAATAGATTTTTCAGTAATGGTTTTATTTTTGAACACCCTATCTGCATTATTTATTCTGTAGCCCTACATTTCAGATTCTGATAGGTTATGTCAAGAGTCAAGAACATGCAATTATTCATCCACTTTTAAAACTGGCTTGAATACTGAACAGAACCACAGAATTTTTCAGATAGAAACTCATCAAATCCCTGTCCTACCTGCAGGGATGAGAGAAAACTGAGGCCTGAAGAAACTACTCAAGATTCTACAGTCATATAGTGATAGAGCCAGGTCTGGAAACTAGTTCATCACCTCATTCCTATTGCCGGAGTATTACCAAAAAGACTGGTTTCAAGAAAATGGATTAATTTGTTCATTTTGCAATGGATCCCATCTTCTGCTATTATAACTTTTCTACACAGTGATATCTCAGTGAACTTTCAGGAAGGCTATACCTTAAAACGAAGTCAGGCACACCAGTAACCCAAAGTCAAGTGCAGCAGTGTTACCAAACATTGCACGGCAAACGGTACCCTCTGGATCGGCATGCATGAGAGAACTCCCCACTTTGGGCCTAGTTGGCCATAGAAAGCTAAAAGCAAAGGGAGCCAATCCCAGGCCCCACTGTGAGGCTGGCAAGGCTGGTCTTTATCACATGCAGCTTCCCCTTGTCCTTTATCTCAATTCTGTATCAGTAATCTCTCTTCCCATTTCAAAGGACTTCCTATCTATCCTCTCTGCTCTTTCCCTTTATATAAAGTTAATTTCATATCCATTATCTACACCTTGCTGGTTGCCACTTAAAAGACATCCTTTGAATTGAATTTTATCAATGTGTTAGCTCAATCATACATTATATTTTAAGCTTTTAATCCTGAAATGTGGAATGAAAGATTTGTTCTCAGAGGAATCTTAGACCTCAGCAGAGGGAGGTGTAGGGATGGAGTGGTGGAAGGAGGGCTACATGGACAAGGTCTTCAGGCAAACCAAGGGTCTACTGAGATGCACAGGTGAGGCTTCAGGGGGTGTAGTCTATGGTGCACACCTGATTGTAAACGACATTGCTCCAACTTCTTACAGATACATGAACACCAGAAATGTAAACAAGCCATTTAAATGCTACATACCTTATTAACAATATAAATATTTTATAGTCACATAGTGCTTTATGTTTTCATATATTGCTATCTCATTTGACCTGCAACGACATATGACAAAGATACCACTCCCAATTTTCCAGTGAAGGTTCCATGGTTCACAGGTAATAAGGATAACAAAAGCCAAAGCCAAGACTGAAGATAAGAGCTCCGAATCCAAGATAAGTAATTTCTCTACAGTAATATGTAATCTATACAGCAATACTAAAATAACTTGTGTGTATCAACTCCAAACACTTTCAAAGTAAAAAAGAAAAGTTATATCGCCCCAATTTCTAAGTAAATTATATTGATCTTTTCAGGCTCAAGTTTCTTCTCATAGTCTTTTTGTCAAAGAAAATCATTTTATTCTCAGCTGTTTCACCTTTCTAAAAGAATTCAATAACACAAAAAACACTGGTCAAAAACATATAGCTCATGACCAGAAAAAGTCATCTTTCAACATCAAAAACCAAACATTCCTTACCTAGAGGTGTTTTTCTGATATCCTTTGAAAACCTTATTCAAATTCATTTAAAACATTAGCTTAAAAATTTGCATTCATCTAGTTCCTTTCAACTCAGTGATTCATATAAATTTTGTAAGCAGCTTCTTTGCATATTTGCCAACTTTGAGGGGACTTGATATCACTGCAGGCTGCATCCTATTTCTGCCAATATGCATTTACCCTGGCTTTCCTCGAAATGAATTATAAAATGGTATTACCCATAAACTATGATTCCTTTATCCAATTGGGAAATTAATATTTAATATTAATCAGGTTTAATTTTATACATGTTTAACACACACCTGTTTTGCTACTCTCAAATTATCTGTTCAGTAGAATACAGATCAAGAATATCTACTGTTAAATTTAAATTTGCTTTTGAAATAAGTTGTGACTTTAAATTAAAATAAGAGATGCTAGAACATAATTCATCAAATGTGAACATCCACCAATCTAATGCTATAAGCTTTCCTTCTGAAGTGAAATAAATGATATAGATTTAAAATACAGCATTTGAACATTGAAAAGAACAAAGTAAGAAAGGGGCTCACCGGTCTGACTGAAACCAAACTGATGGAGAATCCCAGGAGCCGCCAGCATGTCTGTCTGTTTTAACTTAGACTGCTGTGAGGAGGCCAGTGTTGAAGTCAGTGAGTGATTTTTGTTGACCTGTAATAGGAAAGGCAAATCAGAACTTAAAGCGTAATTTCCTGGGTTACTGATGCAAAACCTGCATGAGAAATATGTGCTTACTATACAAACCAGAACACATGGTAGGTCAGAAGGACTGGTAATGGCTTATATGGATAGTTTTTAACATTCACAAAGCAGAATAGTTTTATCAAGGAAGAAGAGAGTGGTAATGAAAACTTAACTATTTGAAATTAAATCCAACTGATTAAAACATTTTGCTTATCATGGACTTGTCATTATTAGTAACTTCAAATAGAGTGGTCAATTTTAAATTACACCAAGAGATGTGAAAAATAAAACCCATCAATTGCTTTCCATTAAGAAAGCATTAAATGCTTCTCACCCACATTTCTCTAACATTTTAGTGAAAGAGCAGGTATTTCCTTTCCAGAGATTGCACGGAAAACGTCTGTAATGTTCATGTTTATACACATCGTGGTGGCATAGATAAAACAGTTGTAACCTAACTTGCCATGCGAGTTAAAATCTACTAAAATCTACTATGCTTGTTTGAGTACAATGGTCTCACAGAAATGAAATGCAGAACAAGAGCAACATTAAAACAATATCTATTGTAGGGAAATAAAGACTAGCTCACAATTCTTAAAAAATGTTTATTAGTATATTCATCTTGTAACTTGGAATTAATTTCAGCAATGACCTAGTCTCCTGCCCATTATTATTAAATCATTCATTGTATATTATTTTTAAAAATCATTTTCAAGAATCATGATAAAATCTGCTGTAATTTTGAAAAATTTGGAAGTTTGATTTTCTGTAATTTACCGAGGAAATGTAATCTGTGAATTAACAAAATGTCAACAGATAGTTTAATATATGTATAAATATTATAGAAAATGGCTCCTTTCCTTTCTCTTTTTTTTAATAATCAAAACCTCACAGAGGACTACCACTGAATTAGTATTTAAAAATCCCCTCTGATGTTCTATATAAGATAGTGTGGGCTGTGCCCTTCATCTGACTCATTATTTACATAATGGTTATAAGTGCTTCTTTTTCTTTCAAACAGTGATAGCAAATGATAAAAGTTTTGTCCTGGAACAAAGAGCTCTTGTATATTTGCGGGAAAAGTCAAGTGATTAAAAGCCATATAATAATATGGTTCTAAAGTACCTAAACTCAGTTATGAAGTCCACTCATAAAAAATTAAAAAATTTTTCAAAGTAGTTAGATGGAGTCAAAAACTACAGCAGTGTTAAAAAATTATCCAGCTTTAACAATTCCACTAGAAGTCATTATTAAACATTGACCAAAATTGGTGGTGACTTTATATTAGTATCTAAAATAACAATGAAATCACTTAAAATCTTTGAGCTGCACTTTCTAACTTAAAATGGAGATGATAAAAATAGACTCTGCTTCATTGGGAATGTGCCAGAGAAGCAGTGATGGTGAACTGATATAATAAAGTGCTGTGCACATATGTTAACCATAAAGCACTAAACAACATATGAAATAAGACACAGATTAAAAGGATTAGATTAAACAGGCAAACCATAAAGTGCTATATTAATCTCAGTGATTATTAACATCACTAGAAGGGTAATTAGGAACATTTAATGTAGTATGATGATGCAGTAAAATTTTCAGAGAACTACATTTTTAAAAGGAAGTACTATAAACAAAATGACATATTTATCACTTAACTCTTTAATCCACTTCTCTTTTTAGAATCATTTTTCAGTTTTACTTCTGTGTTCTTGAAAATTTTTATCCTGCATGTCAAACAAAGTATTTTGAAAAGCTAGTGCAACAGAAGAGGTGTGTGCTGGGGATATACATATATACCCATGTACATGTATTTACACGCACACAAACACACAATACACTTTGCAGTCTTCTTCTCCAGAAACTTACTTGTGCTAAAGCAAAAAATAATACCATAAATAGAACTGGATACTTAAATGCTTCTGCTCAAACAGAAATCTTGTCATTCTTTTTAGATAAAATGCTGTGTGTTTTTTTTTAAAACACACTATTAACTACAATTACACATTCTCCCTAAGATTTTTCTTTTTTTACTTTTCCTCTTTCTTCACACATTTATTTAGAAACTATTCAAATGTCCATAAAGAGATGAGTGGCAACATCAAGTAGACAACTCAATGTCTAAGGTTTGGGATCATTTTTAAATATTACAGTGGTTTTAAATTAGAAGTCAAAGTATTTTTAAAGCTTACTTAAACATATTCACCACTTCATTTAGAGGAAGAAAAATAATAATAACCATTAAATAGAGTGAAGCAATGTCTATTTTTGAAATACATGCTGTGGAAAAGAATTGCTTAATAATTTTACAACAACAGAAAGGTTGGCTAAGATAGTCTACTCTGCACCAACTAACCCTCTTTTACAACACACTTTTCTGCTTGCTTCATGCAAAAACCACAGTCTGCCAAAGTCAGTTTAATACCTCCATGTTGGGAGAAAACTGGAAGCATAAAAATTTAATGAAATTTATAATAGGGAAAAAGGAGAAAATATATCACCTAGAATCTGTGCCAACAAAGCAGTTTTGCCTACTCTTTTAGGGTAGCATCTTTATGCAAAATAAGCAAATACTATAGAAGGAAGTTGATTTTCATATTAAAAAAGTCATTGCCCCAACATAAACTTGAATGCACAAGACTAGACAAGCTAACAGTCAGTTTCCCTTTTAGTGATTAGTTAAGTTTTTAAAGCGCTGGGTGAGCTATAACCCTCATTTCCTTATAAACTTACAAGTCTAATCATTTTAGTTGGTTTCAGAATCATTACATTTACCTGAAGTACAACTGTTGATGTTTCAAGTTGTGAAGACAGTTCAAATTGGTTTTAAATTACAAATAAAAATGTTGATGCTGTTTATATACTTAAATGTTCGCTCCCACCTGCAAAGGACACCAGTCTATTTTCTCCACTAATTCTGAACAATAATGCAGGCAATACTTTGATTTGAAGACAGCCTGGCTGCAAAAATAACAACACCCTGGAAATGCTTTGTTGCAAATCATCTGTCTGTTGTAAAAATTAAAAGCCCAGCATTAAACAGTAAGTTCAACAGAAAACTCAAGCCAAAGTAAGATTTAAGATATCTGAAGACAGATAATACTAACATTCTTCTGATAGCCATTCCAATAGTAGCTTATGTTTATGTAATTTCTTGGTTAGTGAAAACTAAGAAATGAGGTGCTTATGGCATCATAAGAGGAAATTCAAACAACCTCTCTAGGCACTGTGACATTTTCCTTCCAAGCTGAGGCAGTAAAGAGGGATCAAGAAGTAACTCTGTGAGTGGCTGAAAGCCAGAAAAATCTCCCCCTAATTCAGTTCATCACAACTACCTCAACTAAACCAGAATTCAAATTTGAATCAGTCATTAAGAAGCTTCATTTTGTAATATTTAAACAACAGTTTTTTGAGCCTCTACTAGTCCCAAGGACTGGTGATTCAAAGGTGAGGAATATGATTCCTAGCTATGAAGCACAAATTTAAGATCTAGTCCTGGTTCAAGCCACTCATCCAGCAACGTAGCTTAGGGAAAGTCAATTCACCTTGATGCACCCTGGTTTTCTCTAAATTTTTACCTCCTTCCTCTCTTAGCACATTTCCTCGCTTCACACACACAAAAAAATTGGTCGAACCCCATGAACTCCTCACTTCCAAACCTCAGAAAGAATCTAAGTCTTATGCCTGCCCTCATCTCCTTTCTTCTAGTGTCAACGGAAGAGGTGGCTTTTGTTTGAGATTAATCCCTTCACTGATTTTCTTGTGATATCCTTAGAGCTCTTCCAAATTCTACTTTCACATTCCCTACTGGCTATTTCCCCACAGGCTCTAAGGGTAGACCTTTCTACTTGAGTACCAAAACAAACATCAAATAAACAAACCAAATCATTCACCAGGATTCCACAACTTCTTTGAGCTTCACTGAAAGCTAAATTTCTTGAAAAAAAAATAGCACACAGCTGCTACCCAGACACCTCAGCCTTTTACTCTTCAGTTAGCTCCAAAAACGCTTTCCTCCATCAGAACACTAAAACTCAGCACAGGGACTTCAAATGATCAAATTCTGCAGATTCACTTAGTCCTCTGATGCCTGGACGCTGGCTGTTAAATGCTCTCCTCTCTCTGTTTATGGGAAACCATTTTCTGCTGGTTCTCTTCCTAGGGCCAGCCACCCAGTCTCAGTGCCACTCTAGACCCACCAGGCCTTCCCCCCCCAAGCCCCATGCCGACCCCGGGCAAAATCGTAATGTTTTCATTGCTTCATCCGCCTTCTATGCTGATGTTT
Organism: Choloepus didactylus; assembly: GCF_015220235.1. NCBI lineage: Eukaryota > Metazoa > Chordata > Mammalia > Pilosa > Megalonychidae > Choloepus > Choloepus didactylus. The sequence continues at coordinate 12,055,392 of NC_051313.1, read as the reverse complement.
CTTAAATCTAATTAAATCTAAAACTCCTCTGATGGGTAAGTTCAGAACCAAATGATCCTTTCCCCCACTGTTCACTTCCTGAGGGACAGCTGTCACTCTCCACCGAGTTGTCCAGGCCAGACGGCTGGGAACCATCTCAGACTGCTCCCTCTGCCTCACGTGGGGTCAGTCACTGGGTTGCTTAGCTGTGTTGGCACCTGAGCCCACTCCTTCTCCACAGTCGACGCTCTGGCTCAGGTCTTCCTAGCATCTTCCAAAGGTGATGGTCTCCCAATTTGTTTCTTATCTCTTGTGTGCTTGCTCCCTAATAATCGTTCTGAACTGACACCAGGATGATTTTTCTAAAATGCTAATTTTATTACAAAACTCTTCTGTTTAGCACCCATCATTACAGTCTCTCCAATGTCCCACTAGATAAAGTCCATACTTTTTAGTAAGGCATACAAAGCTTTGTATGTTCTCAAACAACCAACCTCTTCAAGCTTACCACTCTGCCTCCTACAACAACCCGAGTAGAGGTGCCCAGGCCAGCCAGGCTGGTCTGTGCCTCCCTGACTCGGCTCAAGCCGTTCCACGCCCTGGACTGGCCCGCCCTCCCGGCCGCCACCTCCTTGGTGGATGCCAACTCCTCTTTGGAGCCTTTGCTTGGTATTTAATCATCTGTGAAAGGCCTTCCTGGCACTCCCACCAGAACTTCCCTCTCCCTCCTCTGCTCTCCTGTCACCATCACGGCATGGGTAACACTTTTGTGTACTCATTTAATTTGTTTGTTTCTATCAACTAGACTGTAGTCTTCCTGAGAGTAAAGACCAGGCTTTGTATATCTTTCTCTAGTAAATGGCTGGTACAGAACTAGTAAAACCTGTGTTGATGGTCCAATTAGTTAATGCATGTGAAAACAGTTCATATTTTGAGACTTTACCCAAAGCTAAGGGTAAGGCTAAGGTGGTATTTGTATACAAGACTTCTAAAATGTAAGTAACTTCCCAATGATAAAAATCACAGAATGATGGACTTGAAAGTAAGGCACTCATTAAATCCTATGATTTAATAATAAAATTTAAGTGAAAACCACTATTCTACTCAAATCTCAACTTTATTCCTCTACATGATAAAAATATCCAAACTTTCTTTTCTTAATAGACAATTTTAAAAATTAGCTTCTCTATATATTTAAAAATCTTCATGATTTTTTTGGGGAATAGTATGTTCTAAGATTTGACTCTAATATAGATTATTTTTTATCTTTATAGAATTCTTCTACTAAACATAGTTCAATAAACACTTATTTGGCTGTTTTGATATTCATCTAGGGGAGGTGAGATTAAGGATTAAAAAAAAAACACATAAAGCCCCCAGGCTTCAAGAATCTTACAAAGAAGTAGGGAGACATAGACAGGTAAAGATTAGGGGTTGAGGCAATACTATGTAAAATCAAGAATAGGGAAGGGAAAAGAAGGGAAAGGAAGGGCAAGGACATCTGTAAATTATAATTTCCTATAACTAAAGAGGTACTGCAATTTCAGAGCGATGTAAGGCTTCCCAAACCAATTAGAATCTGGCAAGCAATCAGATGAGCACTCTTCCATTATCAAATCTGTATCTGAACATCCTGCCACATTTCCCTCCATTAGTACCCAGGACTGCATTCCCTCTCACTGTTTCGAGGTCTCAACTCTACTAATTACCACCTACAGCTATATGACCAACTTTTTTTCCATTACCACTTGAATTATTACCATGAGCAAATAAATATGATTTAATATTGTCCATCTGATAGTCCCCTCCAGCTCTTGCCCTATTTCTTCTCTGCTCCCCATTAACAGCAACATTTCTTCAAAGAATGGCCTGTACTTGCAGTCTCAATTTTCTCAACTCCCATTCTACTTTCAACCCACTTGAATTATGCTTTTGTCTCTTCCACTTACTAAAACGGCTTTTATACAGTAGCCCAAGGGCATCACCTTGCTGAATGCAAGGGTCAGCCCTCTGTTCTTCTTTCTCTCACTCTCTCAGCAGGACGTGCCAGGGCATAGCTCTCCTCTGCTCTAGGCCTCTCTGACACACTCCGTTTTGGACCAGGAGCTTGGCACTGACTACACCCCTACCCTGGGTGACCAGACAACCTGACAGCTTAAAGAAAGTGGTCCCCACATCTTTAACCCTGATCTCGCCCCAGAGTTCAAAACTCATGTATCCAATTGCCTTCTTAATAGTAACACTCATATCTAAGATGTCCCTAAAAACTGCTCCCTTCACCCCAGCATCCTTCATCTCATTAAAAGGCACCACCGGAGGCGGGGCAAGATGGCAGACTGGTGAGCTGTATGTTTTAGTTACTCCTCCAGGAAAGTAGGTAAAAAGCCAGGAACTGCGTGGACTGGACACCACAGAGCAATCTGTCTTTGGGCATACTTCATACAACACTCATGAAAACGTGGAACTGCTGAGATCAGCGAAATCTGTAAGTTTTTGCGGCCAGGGGACCCGCGCCCCTCCCTGCCAGGCTCAGTCCCGGGGGAGGAGGGGCTGTCAGCTCCAGGAAGGAGAAGGGAGAATTGCAGTGGCTGCTCTTATCGGAAACTCATTCTACTGATTCAAACTCCAACCATGGATAGACTGAGACCAGACACCAGAGACTCTGAGAGCAGCCAGCCCAGCAGAGAGGAGACAGGCATAGAAAAAAAAAACACAAAAAACTCCAAAATAAAAGCAGAGGATTTTTGGAGTTCTGGTGAACACAGAAAGGGGAAGGGCGGAGATCAGGCCTTGAGGCGCATATGCAAATCCCAAAGCAAGGCTGATCTCTCTGCCCTGTGCACCTTTCCTTAATGGCCCTGGTTGCTTTGTCTATTAGCATTTCAATAACCCATTAGATCTCTGAGGAGGGCCGTTTTTTTTTTTTTTTTTTTTTTTTTAAATCCTTTTTGCTTTTTCTAAAACAATTACTCTAAGAAGCTCAATACAGAAAGCTTCAAAGAATTGAAATTTGGGCACGTCAAGTCAAGAGCAGAACTAAGAGAGCTCTGAGACAAAAGGCAATAATCCAGTGGCTGAGAAAATTCACTAAACAACACAACTTCCCAAGAAAAGGGGGGTGTCCGCTCACAGCCACCATCCTGGTGGACAGGAAACACTCCTGCCCATCGCCAGCCCCATAGCCCAGAGCTGCCCCAGACAACCCAGTGTGACGGAAGTGCTTCAAATAACAGGCACACACCACAAAACTGGGCGTGGACATTAGCCTTCCCTGCAACCTCAGCTGAATGTCCCAGAGCTGGGAAGGGGGAGCAGTGTGAATTAACAGAGCCCCATTCAGCCATCATTTGAGCAGACTGGGAGCCTCCCAACACAGCCCAGCAGCCCAGAACTGCCCTGGTGGGACGGCACTCACCTGTGACATAGCACAGTCATCCCTCAACAGAGGACCCGGGGTGCACAGCCTGGAATAGGGGCCCACTTGCAAGTCTCAGTAGCAGAGACAAACTGTGGCAGGACTGAACTGAAGGATTAGACTATTGCAGTAGCTTTAAAACTCTAGGAACATCAGGGAGATTTGATTGTTAGGGCCACCCCCCCTCCCCGACTGCCCAGAAACACGCCCCACATACAGGGCAGGCAACACCAACTACACATGCAAGCTTGGTACACCAATTGGGCCCCACAAGACTCACTCCCCCACTCACCAAAAAGGCTAAGCAGGGGAGATCTGGCTTGTGGAGAACAGGTGGCTCGTGGACGCCACCTGCTGGTTAGTTAGAGAAAGTGTACTCCACGAAGCTGTAGATCTGATAAATTAGAGATAAGGACTTCAACTGGTCTACAAACCCTAAAAGAACCCTATCAAGTTCAGCAAATGCCACGAGGCCAAAAACAACAGAAAATTATAAAGCATATGAAAAAACCAGACGATATGGATAACCCAAGCCCAAGCACCCAAATCAAAAGACCAGAAGAGACACACCTAGAGCAGCTACTCAAAGAACTAAAGATGAACAATGAGACCATAGTACGGGATATGAAGGAAATCAAGAAGACCCTAGAAGAGCATAAAGAAGACATTGCAAGACTAAATAAAAAAATGGATGATCTTATGGAAATTAAAGAAACTGTTGACCAAATTAAAAAGATTCTGGACACTCATAGTACAAGACTAGAGGAAGTTGAACAACGAATCAGTGACCTGGAAGATGACAGAATGGAAAATGAAAGCATAAAAGAAAGAATGGGGAAAAAAATTGAAAAACTCGAAATGGACCTCAGGGATATGATAGATAATATGAAACGTCCGAATATAAGACTCATTGGTGTCCCAGAAGGGGAAGAAAAGGGTAAAGGTCTAGGAAGAGTATTCAAAGAAATTGTTGGGGAAAACTTCCCAAATCTTCTAAACAACATAAATACACAAATCATAAATGCTCAGCGAACTCCAAATAGAATAAATCCAAAAAAACCCACTCCGAGACATATACTGATCACACTGTCAAACATAGAAGAGAAGGAGCAAGTTCTGAAAGCAGCAAGAGAAAAGCAATTCACCACATACAAAGGAAACAGCATAAGACTAAGTAGTGACTACTCAGCAGCCACCATGGAGGCGAGAAGGCAGTGGCACGATATATTTAAAATTCTGAGTGAGAGGAATTTCCAGCCAAGAATACTTTATCCAGCAAAGCTCTCCTTCAAATTTGAGGGAGAGCTTAAATTTTTCACAGACAAAGAAATGCTGAGAGAATTTGCTAACAAGAGACCTGCCCTACTGGAGATACTAAAGGGAGCCCTACAGACAGAGAAACAAAGACAGGACAGAGAGACTTGGAGAAAGGTTCAGTACTAAAGAGATTCGGCATGGGTACAATAAAGGATATTAATAGAGAGAGGGAAAAATATGGCAAACATAATCCAAAGGATAAGATGGCCGATTCAAGAAATGCCTTCACGGTTTTAACGTTGAATGTAAATGGATTAAACTCCCCAATTAAAAGATATAGATTCGCAGAATGGATCAAAAAAAATGAACCATCAATATGTTGCATACAAGAGACTCATCTTAGACACAGGGACACAAAGAAACTGAAAGTGAAAGGATGGAAAAAAATATTTCATGCAAGCTACAGCCAAAAGAAAGCAGGTGTAGCAATATTAATCTCAGATAAAATAGACTTCAAATGCAGGGATGTTTTGAGAGACAAAGAAGGCCACTACATACTAATAAAAGGGGCAATTCAGCAAGAAGAAATAACAATCGTAAATGTCTATGCACCCAATCAAGGTGCCACAAAATACATGAGAGAAACATTGGCAAAACTAAAGGAAGCAATTGATGTTTCCACAATAATTGTGGGAGACTTCAACACATCACTCTCTCCTATAGATAGATCAACCAGACAGAAGACCAATAAGGAAATTGAAAACCTAAACAATCTGATAAATGAATTAGATTTAACAGACATCTACAGGACATTACATCCCAAATCACCAGGATACACATACTTTTCTAGTGCTCACGGAACTTTCTCCAGAATAGATCATATGCTGGGACATAAAACAAGCCTCAATAAATTTAAAAAGATTGAAATTATTCAAAGCACATTCTCTGACCACAATGGAATACAATTAGAAGTCAATAACCATCAGAGACTTAGAAAATTCACAAATACCTGGAGGTTAAACAACACACTCCTAAACAATCAGTGGGTTAAAGAAGAAATAGCAAGAGAAATTGCTAAATATATAGAGACGAATGAAAATGAGAACACAACATACCAAAACCTATGGGATGCAGCAAAAGCAGTGCTAAGGGGGAAATTTATAGCACTAAACGCATATATTAAAAAGGAAGAAAGAGCCAAAATCAAAGAACTAATGGATCAACTGAAGAAGCTAGAAAATGAACAGCAAACCAATCCTAAACCAAGTACAAGAAAAGAAATAACAAGGATTAAAGCAGAAATAAATGACATAGAGAACAAAAAAACAATAGAAAGGATAAATATCACCAAAAGTTGGTTCTTTGAGAAGATCAACAAGATTGACAAGCCCCTAGCTAGACTGACAAAATCAAAAAGAGAGAAGACCCATATAAACAAAATAATGAATGAAAAAGGTGACATAACTGCAGATCCTGAAGAAATTAAAAAAATTATAAGAGGATATTATGAACAACTGTATGGCAACAAACTGGATAATGTAGAAGAAATGGACAATTTCCTGGAAACATATGAACAACCTAGACTGACCAGAGAAGAAATAGAAGACCTCAACCAACCCATCACAAGCAAAGAGATCCAATCAGTCATCAAAAATCTTCCCACAAATAAATGCCCAGGGCCAGATGGCTTCACGGGGGAATTCTACCAAACTTTCCAGAAAGAACTGACACCAATCTTACTCAAACTCTTTCAAAACATTGAAAAAAATGGAACACTACCTAACTCATTTTATGAAGCTAACATCAATCTAATACCAAAACCAGGCAAAGATGCTACAAAAAAGGAAAACTACCGGCCAATCTCCCTAATGAATATAGATGCAAAAATCCTCAACAAAATACTTGCAAATCGAATCCAAAGACACATTAAAAAAATCATACACCATGACCAAGTGGGGTTCATTCCAGGCATGCAAGGATGGTTCAACATCAGAAAAACAATCAATGTATTACAACACATTAAAAACTCGAAAGGGAAAAATCAATTGATCATCTCAATAGATGCTGAAAAAGCATTTGACAAAATCCAACATCCCTTTTTGATAAAAACACTTCAAAAGGTAGGAATTGAAGGAAACTTCCTCAACATGATAAAGAGCATATATGAAAAACCCACAGCCAGCATAGTACTCAATGGTGAGAGACTGAAAGCCTTCCCTCTAAGATCAGGAACAAGACAAGGATGCCCGCTGTCACCACTGTTATTCAACATTGTGCTGGAAGTGCTAGCCAGGGCAATCCGGCAAGACAAAGAAATAAAAGGCATCCAAATTGGAAAAGAAGAAGTAAAACTGTCATTGTTTGCAGATGATATGATCTTATATCTAGAAAACCCTGAGAAATCAACGATACACCTACTAGAGCTAATAAACAAATTTAGCAAAGTAGCGGGATACAAGATTAATGCACATAAGTCAGTAATGTTTCTGTATGCTAGAAATGAACAAACTGAAGAGACACTCAAGAAAAAGATACCATTTTCAATAGCAACTAAAAAAATCAAGTACCTAGGAATAAACTTAACCAAAGATGTAAAAGACCTATACAAAGAAAACTACATAACTCTACTAAAAGAAATAGAAGGGGACCTTAAAAGATGGAAAAATATTCCATGTTCATGGATAGGAAGGCTAAATGTCATTAAGATGTCAATTCTACCCAAACTCATCTACAGATTCAATGCAATCCCAATCAAAATTCCAACAACCTACTTTGCAGACTTGGAAAAGCTAGTTATCAAATTTATTTGGAAAGGGAAGATGCCTCGAATTGCTAAAGACACTCTAAAAAAGAAAAACGAAGTGGGAGGACTTACACTCCCTGACTTTGAAGCTTATTATAAAGCCACAGTTGCCAAAACAGCATGGTACTGGCACAAAGATAGACATATAGATCAATGGAATCGAATTGAGAATTCAGAGATAGACCCTCAGATCTATGGCCGACTGATCTTTGATAAGGCCCCCAAAGTCACCGAACTGAGCCATGATGGTCTTTTCAACAAATGGGGCTGGGAGAGTTGGATATCCATATCCAAAAGAATGAAAGAGGACCCCTACCTCACCCCCTACACAAAAATTAACTCAAAATGGACCAAAGATCTCAATATAAAAGAAAGTACCATAAAACTCCTAGAAGATAATGTAGGAAAACATCTTCAAGACCTTGTATTAGGAGGCCACTTCCTAGACTTTACACCCAAAGCACAAGCAACAAAAGAGAAAATAGATAAATGGGAACTCCTCAAGCTTAGAAGTTTCTGCACCTCAAAGGAATTTCTCAAAAAGGTAAAGAGGCAGCCAACTCAATGGGAAAAAATTTTTGGAAACCATGTATCTGACAAAAGACTGATATCTTGCATATACAAAGAAATCCTACAACTCAATGACAATAGTACAGACAGCCCAATTATAAAATGGGCAAAAGATATGAAAAGACAGTTCTCTGAAGAGGAAATACAAATGGCCAAGAAACACATGAAAAAATGTTCAGCTTCACTAGCTATTAGAGAGATGCAAATTAAGACCACAATGAGATACCATCTAACACCGGTTAGAATGGCTGCCATTAAACAAACAGGAAACTACAAATGCTGGAGGGGATGTGGAGAAATTGGAACTCTTATTCATTGTTGGTGGGACTGTATAATGGTTCAGCCACTCTGGAAGTCAGTCTGGCAGTTCCTTAGAAAACTAGATATAGAGCTACCATTCGATCCAGCGATTGCACTTCTCGGTATATACCCGGAAGATCGGAAAGCAGTGACACGAACAGATATCTGCACGCCAATGTTCATAGCAGCATTATTCACAATTGCCAAGAGATGGAAACAACCCAAATGTCCTTCAACAGATGAGTGGATAAATAAAATGTGGTATATACACACGATGGAATACTACGCGGCAGTAAGAAGGAACGATCTGGTGAAACATATGACAAAATGGATGAACCTTGAAGACATAATGCTGAGCGAAATAAGTCAGGCACAAAAAGAGAAATATTATATGCTACCACTAATGTGAACTTTGAAAAATGTAAAACAAATGGTTTATAATGTAGAATGTAGGGGAACTAGCAGTAGAGAGCAATTAAGGAAGGGGGAACAATAATCCAAGAAGAACAGATAAGCTATTTAACGTTCTGGGGATGCCCAGAAATGACTATGGTCTGTTAATTTCTGATGGATGTAGTAGGAACAAGTTCACTGAAATGTTGCTATAGTATGTAACTTTCTTGGGGTAAAGTAGGAACATGTTGGAAGTTAAGCAGTTATCTTAGGTTAGTTGTCTTTTTCTTACTCCCTTGCTATGGTCTCTTTGAAATGTTCTTTTATTGTATGTTTGTTTTCTTTTTAACTTTTTTTTTCATACAGTTGATTTGAAAAAAGAAGGGAAAGTTAAAAAAAAAAAAAAAGAAAAAAGAAAAAAGACAAACAAGGAAAAAAAAAAAAAAAAGATGTAGTGCCCCCTTGAGGAGCCTGTGGAGAATGCAGGGGTATTCGCCTACCCCACCTCCATGGTTGCTAACATGACCACAGACATAGGGGACTGGTGGTTTGATGGGTTGAGCCCTCTGCCATAAGTTTTACCCTTGGGAAGACGGTTGCTGCAAAGGAGAGGCTAGGCCTCCCTGTATTTGTGCCTAAGAGTCTCCTCCTGAATGCCTCTTTGTTGCTCAGATGTGGCCCTCTCTCTCTGGCTAAGCCAACTTGAAAGGTGAAATCACTGCCCTCCCCCCTACGTGGGATCAGACACCCAGGGAAGTGAATCTCCCTGGCAACGTGGAATATGACTCCCGGGGAGGAATGTAGACCCGGCATCGTGGGATGGAGAACATCTTCTTGACCAAAAGGGGGATGTGAAAGGAAATGAAATAAGCTTCAGTGGCAGAGAGATTCCAAAACGAGCCGAGAGATCACTTTGGTGGGCACTCTTACGCACACTTTAGACAACCTTTTTTAGGTTCTAAAGAATTGGGGTAGCTGGTGGTGGATACCTGAAACTATTAAACTACAACCCAGAACCCATGAATCTCGAAGACAGTTGTATAAAAATGTAGCTTATGAGGGGTGACAGTGGGATTGGGAATGCCATAAGGACCAAACTCCACTTTGTCTAGTTTATGGATGGATGTGTAGAAAAGTAGGGGAAGCAAACAAACAGACAAAGGTACCTAGTGTTCTTTTTTACTTCAATTGCTCTTTTTCACTCTAATTAATATTCTTGTTATTTTTGTGTGTGTGCTAATGAAGGTGTCAGGGATTGATTTAGGTGATGAATGTACAACTATGTAATGGTACTGTAAACAATCGAAAGTACAATTTGTTTTGTATGACTGCGTGGTATGTGAATATATCTCAATAAAATGATGATAAAAAAAATAAAAAATAAAATAAAAAATAAAAAATAAAAGGCACCACCAGTGTCTATACAATTGCTGAAACCAAAATCCTAGAAGTTATTCCCAAGTGCTCTCTTTCCTTCATTTCCACTACATCCATTCCATCACCAGTCGTGATGGCTCTTTCTTCAAAACATATCCCAACTCTGTCCTCTTCCTGTATCTTCATTCTCTCCAACCTAGCCCAGGTTGACAACTCTTCTTTCTTGGACTAACCTGACAGTCTTCTAATGGGTTTATCTGCTGGGAAAATTCTCCTCCCCTAAAATCCATTGTCATATTCTACCTTGCTTAGGGCCTCCTGTGCTTGTCTCTTCCATTACAATAAAATCCTGCCTCCTTACCAGGCTTGCAGGGCCCATTAAAAGGCCTGTACACCCTGCCGCCCGATTGCCTCTCCAAACTTCTCAGGAATGCTGCTCCCCTTGTGCACCACCTCTCCTACGCCCAGGTCTTGTTTCTGCTCCTTGAACATGCCAGTTCCATCTGAGGTTAGGGCTTCTGTAGGACACGACTGGCTCCTTGTCAAGGTCTCCTCAAAGAGGCCTTCCACAATCACCCTCTTGAGAACAGCCTCCCATCCAGTCATCCTTTGTCCCATGGGCCTATTTTATTTTCTTCACATCACTTATTATCTGAATTATCTTATTTATTTACTTCTTTACTGTCTGTCTCCCTACAATAAAATGTTCTTGTTCACTGTTATATCCGAAGCATCTAGAAAAATACTTGGAAGGCATTCAATACATACTTGTTTAAAAAACATTAATGAAAAAATGAGTGGGCCTTCAACAACATAGAAGGCTGGCCAGAATTTAGGGAAGAAACAACTCATTTCTCAAGCATCTGGTCAGAATTTATTATCCTCAATCTAATAGATGAGAACCTGCATAAATATATTCTGGTTTTAAGATTAAAGACTTTCAACAAAAATTCAATGGGGGAAAAATAGTCTTTTCAACAAATGATGCTGGTCCAACATGAAATAGAATGAAGTTGGACCTCTACCTTACATCATATACAAAATTTATTCAGAATAATCCCAGACATAAACATATGAGCTAAAACTATAAAATTTTAGAAGAAAACATAGGAGTAAATCTTTTTGACTTTGGATTAGAAAATGCTGAGTTTCTAATACATGACACCAAAAGCGTAAGTGACAAAAAAAGGATAAAACTGGACTTCATCAAAATTAAAAACTCTGTGCTTCAAAGTACATCACCACAAAATTAAAAAGACAACACACAGAAAGGGAGAAAATATTGACAAATCATCTGAGAGATGATTCCAGAATGTATAAAGAAACTTACAAGTGAACAATAAAAAGACAAACAATCCAATTTAAAAAACAGACAAACTGTCTCTCTAGCTAAGCCAACTTGGCAGGTGAACTCACTGCCCTCCCCCCTACATGGGACATGACTCCCAGGGGTGTAAATCTCTGACTCCTGAGGATGAATCTGGACCCGACATCGTGGGATTGAGAACATCTTCTTGACCAAAAGGGGGACGTGAAATGAAACAAAATAAAGTTTCAGTGGCTGAAAGATTCCAAATGGAGCCAAGTGGTCACTCTGGTGGGTATTCTTATGTACTACATAGATAACCCTTTTTAGGTTTTAACGCATTGGAATAGCTAGAAGTAAATACCTGAAGCTATCAAACTGCAACCCAGTAGCCCTGACTCTTGAAGACGATTGTATAGCAATGTAGCTTACCAGGGGTGACAGTGTGATTGTGAAAGCCCTGTGGATCATACTTCCTTTATCCAGTGTATGGATGGATGAGTAGAAAAATGAGGACAAAACTAAATGAAAACTAGGGTGGGGGTGGGGGATGGATGATTTGGGTGTTCTTTTTTACTTTCATTTTTTTATTCTTATTTTTGCTTTTTCTGGTACAAGGAAAATGTTCAAACAAGAGATTGGAGTGATGAATGCACAACTATATGATGGTACCGTGCAAGCTCATTGTATACCACAGATGACTGTATGATATGTGAATATATCTCAATAAACTGAATTAAAAAACACAAAAACACAATGTGCTGGTTTGAATGTATTATGTCCCTCAGAGAAAGCCATATTCTTTGATGCAATCTTGTGGGGCAAACATATTAGTGGGGATTAAGTTCGAATGTTTGGATTAGGTTGTTTGCATGGAAATGCGTCCCCCCCAACTCTGATGAGATATTTACATGGAGGCATGGCCCCACACATTCAGGGTGGGCCTTGATCAGTGGAGCCATGTAAATGAGCTGACAAACAGAAGGAACTCAGTGCAGCTGAGAGTGAACATTTGCAGAGGAGCTATAGCCAAGAGGAACACTTTGAAGAAAGCACAGGAGCTGCAGATGAGAGACAGTTTGAAGACAGCCGTTGAAAGCAAACTTTTGCTCTGGAGAAGCTAAGAGAGGACAAATACCCCAAGTGCAACTAAGAGTGACATTTTTGAGGAACTGCAGCCTAGAGAGGAACGTCCTGGGAGAAAGTGATTTTGAAACCAGAACTTTGGAGCAGACACCAGCCACGTGCCTTCCCAGCTAACAGGTTTTCCAGACACCATTGGCTATCCTCCAGTGAAGGTACCCGACTGCTGATATGTTACCTTGGACACTTTATGGCCTTAAGACTGTAACTTTGTAACCAAATAAACTCCCTTTATAAAAGCCGATCCATTTCTGGTGTTTTGCATTCCGGCAGCATTAGCAAACTAGAACACACAACAAAACAAAAAAAATAGGCAAAATATTTTAACAGCTATTTCTCCAAAGAAGAAATACAAATGGCATGCCAAAAGATGCTCATCATCATTAATCATTAGGAAAATGCAAATCAAAACCATGAGCTACCACTTCCTACCCACTAAGCTATCTACTAACTAAAGAAACAACAACAAAACAACAACCAGACAATAACAAATGTTGACAAGAAGGAACAGAAATTGGAACCCTCATACATTGCTAGTGAGATTGTAAAATGGTGCAGCCACTTTGAAAAACAGTTTGGCAGTTCCTCAAAATGTTAAATACAGAGTCACCATATGACCCAACAATTCTACTCCTGGGTATATAACCAAAAGAACTGAAAACACATATCCACATAAAAACTTTTACATACATGTTCACAGCAGCATTATTCTTAATAGCTAAAAAGTGGAAATAATCCAAATGTTCATACACTGATGAACAGATAAACAAAAGATGGAATATCCACGTAATGGTATGTAATTTGGCAATTAAAGTTGTAATGATACATGCTGTAACATGGAGGAACCTTGAAAACATTATTCTAAGTAAAAGAAGCCAATTACAAATGACCACATATTATATAATTCCATATATATATGAACTATCCAGGAAACACAGAAAGTAGAGAGAGAAAGTAGATTAGTGGTTGCCAGAAGCTAGGTGGGAAGGTGGGGATGGGGGAAGGCAGTAGGAATGAGCAATGACTACTAAGGGTAATGGGGTTTATTTATGGGGTGTTGAAAATGTTCAAAAATCAGATAGTGGTGATAGGTGCACAACTCAATGAATATACTAAAAACAGTGAAATGTATATGTTAGAAGGGCGAATTTTATGGTAGGTGAAGTATATCTCAAAGTTTTTATTTTAAAGCAGAATAATTAAAGACTCTAGCAAGGTTAATCTTTCAAGACCTCAATTAATATACAAATATGTCATCTTTTTTCAATGAACATTGTTTCAGCCTTTGTTAACTACTGAGGAGACAAAGATGAATGATGCAATCTTCACCCTCAGGGCAATTTACAAAAAGAGGGTATGCAATATATTTGTTCTGAAATGCTAGTCAGAAAACGAACTCTTTTCTGGTCTCCATTTTTCTATACTATTCATACTTAAGAAGATTTAGTAATTCTGGAGCTACAATCACTATACCAATCATCGCTATCAGGAACAAGTTTCCTGAACATCTGCAGCACAAGTAAAAATATAGCTTGTTCTCTTTTTTCCCCCATCTTCCTTCCCCTTGTCTATATTCTATATCCTGTTGACTTGTGATAATTAGGTAAAAACTGATGGGTCCTGACTGATACTGGACAGATCAGTGATGGGGTAAGTCCAGTGTTTTCTGATGTTTCCTCCTGTAAGATGTCCCTTGAGGAAAGGGACAAGAGCCTACTTACTTCTGCATCTCAAGCGCCTGTCACATGGTAGTAGACACCTACTGATTAAAGAAAATACTTCCACTGCATCGACATTATACAAAGCAGTCTTTGTAAGTATTAACACCTTTCTAATTCTTTTCTTTCTGGATGTCATGCTCTTCTACTTTATGACACATATAATAATAATTTAAATAATTATCTGCATAATCCTTTCATTCAAGAAATACTGAGTATCTATCAAGTGCTAAGCAATATCTCTCAACTAGACTTCCTTGATGGAGAGTGTCCATCATCTCATTAGAGTATGACAAATTACATGTATCTCAATAACATTTGATGAATGAATCTCTAATTACTCAACTGAATGTTGGGAGTGGGCAGAAGAGAAGAAGGGAGAACAAATACAGTGACATTCCAACTCCTAAGTTAAAATTTATTTTCTTGATGACTGAGGTAAAGGTTACACATGGAACAACCTTGTTTGCAAAGGCAGGAAAGCTGCTGTGCCTGAAATCATCTCAGATACAATTTAACTGAAATTGTTTAATCTAATAATCAAGAGCCTTTTATATAGTATCATTTTTAGAGTAACTTTGGGACCTTTGACAAATTACCTAACCTCCATAAGCCTCAGTTTCTTCCTTTCTAAAGCTGGAATAACCACGGTATCTAGTCTGTCTCTTGGGACTGTTGAACAGTTCAATGGGACAAGAAGTGTGGACGACTTCTGTGAGTGATAAAGAGTACTGTCACCACAAGACAGTACTGCTTCCTATGTATGCCAGCCTGCATGCATGCCAACGATTACACAACTTAATCAGCAAACACCCATGGGAACTGTACTGGTGTCTTGTGCATATTTTCATATAATTTTTTTCTCAGAAAATCAAGCAACCTTGCTGGTAATTTACTGAAAATACATCCCAATCACTTAGTATTCTTAAATCTTCAAAAATGTGAAGCTACTTGCTAAATATTCACCCTAACTGAATTCTCAGTTTCCAGTATTATAACTCCTGGTTATATCCAAATTCAGAAAAGGAAAGCACATAGATTAATTTCTGTTAATGTTCTATTAAAACCTATTCCAGTGCTTTGGTGCATCACAGTGAAAACTATAGTTCCAAAATGACTTACTTTTGCAGCACAGGCTCGAATCACGTCCTGAAAGAAATACAAGACAATAAAATAAAGGAATATTTAAAATTTCATTCAAATAAAATATCAACTCTTTTCAACACAATCAGACGTTAATCTTCTAATAAACCAAATCAATACTTGGGAGAGTTTATTTTTCCATCATCCTGCAGTTGTCACTCTGCTTTGTTTTTAACAGGCTGGAAAGAGTGTAAATTAAAGAAAAACTGGTCTCCTCGATAAACTTCACCTGAACAAAAACATTCTATACCAGAAAACTATGAGGTCAAAAAGATACACCCTGAATTAAATGCAGTCCCTAATTATCTCTATAAATTACAGAAGTACCCATCTTACAATGCCCATGTTAATATTTTATTTCAGAAGAAATGAAATAATAAGCACTACCAAACAGTAAAGTATATGATGAGTATTGAATGAGCCACAGAGTAGAACTGCCTAAAATTCACGGGACAAAGCCAAGAAAAGACCATTTTTTGAAAGAGAAACTAGTGAAATTCAATGAATCATGAACGATTTGAAGTTTTGCTGCTAAGAAGTCTCCAAAAGTGCTCAGGTACAATTAGATCACCAGCTTATTACAGAATTAGTGAAAAATGTTAACAATCAATCCATGTGGAGTTTAGGGAAAAAGAGAACTGAAAATGAAGAATCTCAATTTTTAATGTCAATTTTTTATCCAGAAATTTCTAAGGAGCAGACACCATGTCTAAAGGATGCTGGTAATTCAATCACTAGAAGGAGAAAGTACAAGCCCCTGTGGCAAGGACCACACCCTTATGAGCTGTGTGACCCTGAGGATGTGCCTGAACCGCTGTAAGCCTCAGCATCCCCTTCTGAAATGGGGATAATACTAGAATATACCCTAAGGGGTGGCTTTGAGGATTAAATACAATGAAACATGTAAAGCACTTAGCACCGTACTAGAAATACATCATGTCGGTTCTTACTAATAATTAAACACATGCTTATTATCACTAATCACTAAAAGGTGTAATCTCCTGGGTATGGGGAGAGGTAGAGAAAATTAATCTACCTTTTTCCAAAACTGGCATAAAACAGTTCTCAAACCCATCGAATCCCTACTGGTATGACTACTTAACAATCGACTCTGTGATCACTAACTTGAGCTTCAGGTTAATTTTAGAGAGAGAGAGTGGTCTTGAATGTTCAGGTGGCTGGACAGGTATACTTTCTGTTATGTTTTTTAAGGGATTCTGGTTTATAAAGCAACTTTTTATAGGGCTGATTACTTTTAATAGGTGAGCAACTCTGGATGAGCTGCTAAGATCCCAGAATTACCTGTGTCAATGCTCTCAAGATACTGCACACCCGTGAGGTCTTACCCGGGGTGCAGTTTGCATTTTAGGTATCCCTGTAGTAGCAATAGTCAAGTTGGCTAAATATGAAATGATAAAATGACTTATCCTAGGACTGAATGGTAAAGACTTCAAGAAAGGGAACGATCTACTTTGTATCCTTTACTCATTAAAAAGTAAATATTTAATAAATTCCTGTTGAACTGAATGTATTAAGCAATTCAAAAAATAGTCACACACTAAACTACTACTGCATTTTATTAGGAAAAAAAATTCCTATTGTGGTAACAACAACAACAAAAAAAACTATCTCCTTGTGCTGGTTTGAATGTATTATGTCCCCCCAAACACCATTTTCTTTGATGTAATCTTGTGTGGGCAGATGTATCACTGTTGATTTGACTGTAATTCTTTGAGTCTTTCTGTGGAGATGCATCCCACCCAACTGTGGGTGATGACTCTGATTGGATAATTTCCATGGAGGTGTTACCCCACCCATTCAGGGTGGGTCTAAATTAAATCACTGGAGCCATATAAATGAGCTGACAAACAGAAGGGACTCAGTGGAGCTGTGAGTGACATTTTGAAGAGGAGCTATAGCCAAGAGGGACACTCTGAAGAACGCACAGAAGCTGAGAGGGTAGCTGCAGATGAGAGACTGTTTGAAGATGGCTGCTGAAAGCAGACTTTTACTCCAGAGAAGCTAAGAGAGGACAAAACACCCCAAGAGCAACTAAGAGTGACATTTTTGAGGAATTGCAGCCTAGACAGGAACGTCCTGGGAGAAAGCCATTTTGAAACCAGAACTTTGGAGCAGATGCCAGCCATGTGCCTTCCCAGCTAACAGAGATTTTCCAGACACCATTGGCCATCCTCCAGCGAAGGTACCCTTTGTTGATGGACACTTTATGGCCTTAAGACTGTAACTCTGTAACCAAATAAACCCCCTTTTATAAAAGCCAATCCATTTCTGGTGTTCTGCATCCTGGCAGCATTAGCAAACTAGAACACTCCTGCAATATCACCATCTTCCAAAGATTAAGTAAAAACAATATAAAGAAAATAAGTTGGTATCTACTGAAATACAATTCCATGAAAAAGAGAAAAGGCTTGTGAGTGGAGAGCCAACCATCCTCAGTGCTGTAAAATGTAAAACAAATGGAGCTCCAGGGAAATAGAGGGAACATTTTGTTTTTATTCCTATACCTACTATATATATTTTGGAAGAAAATACATTGCAGATAGCAGCTGGAAAAAAAAAATCGGAGAATTCTCTCAACTCAACAAAATTAATTTTTGGAAACTAGAGCAAATGGCCAAAGCTTTGATTTCCAGAGGCAGCCTCCATCTTCCTCAATCCCAAAGCAAAGATATTCTCTAAACAGCAATTTTAAAAAGGAAAGATTTTTACTAAAATATAAATAAATTAATGATTCTGAGAGAAATTTTTTGCTCTTATAATTATCAATTTTTACTTCTCCTTGACTTTGGTTTCAACCTTTAAAAAGTATTTTATGATTTTATTAATTTTTTTACATCCACTTTCTTTTGTCCTTTTCCTTTCATTTCTCTGAGGGTGACAGTTATCCAAGATGATATCAGAGAAAAGCTACCATACTAAGGTGGTTCCAGGGTGTTAAATTTTACAGTGCAGAGACTGATAGAATGCAGGAAAGTTGTTTTTATAATCTACCTGTGAGTTGCTCTTATGTCTGCAGCTGAAGCTATTTCCTACGCAAAATGACAGATAAGGAACAATTCTTTTATTTTCTTCCTAGTAAAGAAATATCTTTTTTTTCTTTACACTCTTAAAACACTCTATTCAGACTTCCTTTTAAAATCTGGACCACCATGCACTATTCAATTTTATTAAAGATGTTAAAATATAAAAAATGAACATGTTGAAATAAATATTAATTTTTAGTCATATCTTCTAAAATTTATACTGAGAAATACAAATTATTTTCCCCCATATTCCAAGTGAAACTAAACCTAGAGCCTAAGGGAGATCTGCAATCTGGTTCACCCTTAGCTCCCCTATCTTTATACAGAAAGAAAAGAAACGGAGACAGGAAGAGAGTGTAGTCAGAACCGAAGCTGTCCCTCTGTAGTTCCACATAGGTTTGGGGTTAAAGCCAGTCAAGATTTTCATCAAGGGAGGAGGGAAGGCGGAACGTGTGCAGGGCCAGGCACTCTGCTGGTGGTGAGAAGACAACAGTGAAGGTGTCTATTCAGGTCCCATGGGTTCATCCTATCTATCATGACTATTCTGATTAAAGAGTTCATATACTTCTCAGGATGCCTGAGCTTCTCAATCCATGTCACCATGCATAGTTGGGATTTTGTAGTCATTCACCACTAACAGAATCCCACAACACCTTTAACAAAGCACATCCTCATCATTTTCATTTTCATTTTCTATTTTCCAGTTTTATGTACAATAAATGAAGTTTCTGTGGCATTTTTCTTAGTCACGAGATGGAACTTTTAAAATATGTTTACTGAGCATTTGTATCTCCTCATTTTGAAAGTGCAAGTTTATCTCTTTTATTCATTTCTCTGTTAGAGTCTCACTCTTTTCTTTACTCTTCAAGTATTTTTTTTTTTTTTGACAGATTAAGGATGCTGTGGAATATATTTCATGTAAATGTTTTCCTGGGTCGGTGTTTGTCGTAAAGAGGAATTTGAAATTTGTATGTTGATAGAGTATCAATATTTGGGGGGGAGGATTGTTCTCACTGATTTTATGATTAGCAAGTCCTTTTTCCATTCACAGAAAAGAAATATTTACCTATATATTATCCTAGGTTTTTAAAAAGACTCTTATTTTCATACTTAATTCCTTAGTAAATTAGGATATGATTCTGGAGTATGACATGAACCATGATTCATGTGATTGTATTTTTCAGTTAATTCACAGTTAACTAGTTTTCCTAGCTCCATACGATGAACGACTCTTCCTCTCCCCAGTGATTTCTCTCTCTCCTTACACCCGTATCACATTATTTGCATAGTCTGAGCTCTAGAAAACGTTTTCCTATCTGGTAAGACAAGAACTGGCTTTCTTCTTTCACCTGGCACTTAAAGCTGTGGAGAAGCCCAAAGGTAACTCAATTCCTACATGGATAAGCAGGTTTTCTACCAGTATACCTGGAGGGTTCTTTTTAAAAATATCTTTGGAATGTACCTATGCCACTAGGATATTTCTAAGGTGTTGGTGCCTTTTCATTAACTGGCCTGGCAATGGATATTTCTGTTTTGTAGGTTTGGGGGTTTAGCACAGGAAGGCTTTTCTATTTGATCTTTATGATATCTTTTCACATGTTTTGGCCTCTTCTTAAGCAACACTGATCACACATATGTATCATCTATCTCCCATAGTCATCTTTTCTCTCATTATTGATAAAAATGACTAAAATTTATCAGTGGTACTATGTATCAGATACTCTGTTAAGCTTTATTTTCAGGATCTCATTGAATCTCAAAAACCTGATAAAAAATACCATAATCCCCGATTTAAAGATGAATTAACTTATCCAGAGTCCAAAGCTGGCCCAGGTGGAGCCTGTGCCTGCATCCACACCATGGGACACTAGAACCACATTCTTCCGGTTATCATTGTTCCCACTCTTTCTTTTCCTGCATTCTTAAGAGTTCTCTAATCCACACTTTGCAGGGTCATTTTTCCCTTTTACCATTTGCAGTGTGGAATTCTATTCAAGCTTGCCTTTTTAATTTAATTAAATTCTTTCTATCTCAGCCAAATGTCTTTTTAAATCAAAACCTCAGATTGTCTTTTCACCTCTTCTTTAAATGAGGCCTAATTTCTTCTATTTTATTGAAAAAGCAATCTAACATATCTAATATTTTTTTGTTGTTTTTTTGTTTTGTTTTGTTTTTAGAGCAAACCACTTTCAAACATGCTTTGCCTTTGCTTACTTCCTCCATTAATATTAGCAGCACATAATTTTTTTAATGCTGTCCTCCTGTGCTGGTTTGGATGTATTATGTCTCCCAAAACGTCATGTTCTTTGATGTAATCTTTTGGGCAGACATGTTAGTGTTGATTAGGTTGGAACCTATTGATTATTCCCATGGAGATGTGACTCAATCAACTGTGGGCAAGACTTTTGATTGGATAATTTCCATGGAGGTGTTATACCCCACTCATTCAGGGTGGGTTTTAATTAAATCACTGGGGCCATACAAAAGAGCTGACAAACAGAAGGAACTCAGAGCAGCTGCAGCCAAGAGATACACTTTGAAGAATGTACAGGAGCTGAGAGTGGAGGAGGAACACAACCTGAGATCAGCAGATGCCAGCCATGTGCCTTCCCACCTAACAAAGGTTTTCCAGATGCCAATGGCCTTCCTTCAGTGAATGTATACTTGTGTTGATGCCTTCATTTGGATGCTTTCGTGGCCTTCAGACTGTAACTCTGTAACCAAATAAACCCCCTTTATAAAATCCAGTCCATTTCTAATATTTTGCATAATGGCAGCATTAACAAATCAGAATACTTCCCTTAAATGAGATCTATTGGTTTAATTGGACACCAATAAATTTTGCCTCCTTGAACTAAGGCTGTTCAGTGGGTTGTGTGCAACAGCTCCTAACCCTATTTCTGGTATATTTAGGTGTTTAGATAATGAGGTGGCTCTGATGGACTGCAACAGAATCTTTGGTTCCCATGTCCAGCTTTCTGACTGTGAGGTGAATTTACTCCTGAGGAATCCAGCATTGCTGACCATTCTTTTCCATTGACTACACTATAATTTGGGTAATACAACTTTCTCCTGCTGTTTCTATCTCTTTCACAACTTCCTGATCTCCTTTATGGGCTTATATAAAGTTCTAGCATGGTACTTAGTACTAGCAGGGGCTTAACAGTTATACACGGAAAAACAATCTGGGTATGACTGCTCTTTACAAAGTTTAAAAAGTTTAGTTTTTAAAAAAGACCAGCAAGCGAGAGTAACATATGCTTTTTCAACTTGAAAACCCCATAATTCTATGTATCGTCCTTCTGAATGGCAACGGTTTCCTTCTTTATAAAACAAAGGCAATGATCCTCCTAAGGGAGGCCACCTGAGCACCGCACACGTGGAATGTGTGATTAAAACACTTTGTCTTTAGTCATTTGAGTATTTGTCACATCTGACAGTCTTTATGTAAGTTGAGTTCAAGGGTTAAGCACTTTTGTGTCCTTTAGAGTGTCTTAAATGTAGTCAGTAATCAGTAAATATTTGCAACAAGGAAGTTTTGAAGTTCAAACTTTCAGAGCCAACCACCACCTGGTCAGCAGGGCTGGGTGGATTCTCACCACACTCAGAGGCCATTAGCAGGTAATTGTACAGGGAGGTACACAGGCAGTAAGGACAATGCCAACTAGACAACAGGAAACCCAAGAGGAAGGTCAGGGGTTGGAAAATAAGTCAACAGCGGGTAAAGCTCTGGAGAGAGAATGTTGAAGGAGCAGGTGCCAGGAGGCAGAAGAGTGATCTCCCTGAAATGAAGACAGCAATAGGATGGCAGAGACAGAATAAGAAAGAGCTGTGTGGTAAAATGGAAGCTTAGGAATTCACTTTTTCCCTTAGATCAGCCATCTAAATTTAATTATGATTTAATGAAAATCTGCTCCGTAGGCCAGCAGCATCAGGACCACCTGAAAATGTGTCAAAATGCAAAATCTCAGGGCCACCCCAGAACCACTGAAGCAGAAAGTCTGGGGATGGAGCCTGGCAATCTTTGTTTTGACAAACCCACCAGGTGATTCTGATACAAAATGAGATTTGAGAACTACTTAAGGAAAAATGAGGTTTTAGGCAAGATTATGTTGGATTTTGAATGCTAGGGCTAAGGTTACTTGTTTGAATGCCATCGGTCCTCCCAAGGAGTCCTGTTGCATGGTCCTGAGAATTCCCAGGATGAGGGTCTCAACCTGCTAACTACCATCCCTCCCCTGTGGGATCTTAGTGCACCAAGACAGAAAAGGCCATGGGTGCTCATGATCTCCCGGCAAATGGAGTGTTTTCTCCGTGTGCTGAGTCGTAGGCATGTTCCCTGGCTCAGGGCCCTCCTTCATTGCCAGGCCCTGGGCCTTTACAGCTCTCAAGTCAGAAACGCATGATAGGGCACCATAGGTTTGGCCTGGCTATTGCAATTAGTGCTTTTAAAACAACTACTTCAAAGGGCTATAAAAGTATGTGAAGATGAGGGGCAAGATGGCGGAGTGGTGAGGAGCAGAATTTCGTCTCTCCCCTAGAGCAGCTGGCAATTGCCCAAGAACTATATGAAACAGTGTTTTCGGGGTCTCCAGTAACCAGTCACACACTGGACACAAGTTTGGAATTGGAGGAAAAGCTGAGATTGCAGCGAACATTGTAAGTTCCCCGGACCAGGGGTCTGGCGCCCCTCCCCACCCAGACCTCACAGACTGGCTTGCTGCCGGCTCCCTGAAAGCAGGGGGGGGGGGGAGGGGGGGACCAAAAAACAGCAATCTGCTGAGGGCAAGAAGGGAGGCTCAACCCAGCCTCAATTGCAGAATTAATTAACAAATTAATTAACTAACTTTGGGAGCTGGGGTGGGCTCTGACAAGTGGGGGCACGTAAAAGCGGGCAGCCATTCCCAGACTCCAAAAAAGCCATTTTTTTTCCCCCTACATTTTGTCCCTTCTGGCTTCTCACTGATCCCTTATCTTTTTGCATTTCAATAGCCCCCAGCAGGGGTGGAACTGAAGCAGTTGGAGAGTAATTATCAGACAATAGCCCAAAGCATATCTTTAAATGCTCTATGCTGACACTGACAAAACTTCCAGGCTGGGAAAGACTTTTAAAAGAGACTCTTTTTTTTTTTTTTCCTTTTTTCTTTTTCTTGATTTCTTTTCCACTTTTTTTTTTTTAAATCTAAAAGTAATATATGTGGTTATTTTCTATCGGAAAGCCCAGGTTGAGGGACTAGGCTGGGCTTGGGGGAGACAGAGTACCCACAGTGTCTTTGAATTCCGTATTCACTACTGAAGGCCTCCACCCCTGTCTTTAATTGGCAACTCAGGCTGACCAAGGAATCTACCTGGAGAGGCCCCAAAGAGGAGAGAGGAGAAGCGAATAGTGCCCCTGAGAGACAACTGGAGTTCTGAGGATTGGGAGAGTGGAGGGAGGTCCAGCTCAACTGGCAGTCCTCCTTCTGGGAATTCAGACCCCAGGGGCTGGAATTCAGATTCGGGCTTCAGTCAGCCACGCCCCTGACAGGATCAGAGTCACCAGGAGAACTAAAGGCTCCATACCTCCTTACACTGGTGGGGGAGCTGTGGGCTGGCCAGCGCCACCTGCTGGACAGGAGAGGAAAAGCACCAATTCTAAAGGCCTCATAGGAGGGTCTCATTCTCAGGAAAACTCCATACCCTCCCAATGAGACCTGGGCCTCACTAGACTGGGAAAATCTGACTAGGGTCGAGCATATCTGAGGAGACCCACTCACAAAAAAGTTACATAGGGGCAGAGCAAGAAACAGAAAAAACAAGAGGGGAAAAATTCTGATCAACTAAATAGAACATAAGTTAGAGGTCTAGAATAAGTTGAACTGAATAGCAGAGGCCAGAGAACAAAGCCAACCAACAAGAAAACCACTAGGTAAAAGACAGAAAACAAGCTCCAAAATAAACTAATCAAGAAAATCAGATGCCTAGACAACTTAAGATAACAAGCCGTACCAGGAAACACGAAAACATGGACCAGCCAAAGGAACAAACTAATAGCTCAGCTGAGACACAGGAGTGGAGGCAACTAACGCTAAATAAATTTGATGAAATGAAGGAAGATACAGCAAAAGAGCTGAAGGATATAAAGAAGACACTGGCTGACCATAAAGAAGAATTCATAACTTAAAAAAACAAATGGCAGAACTCATGGGAATGAAGGCCACAATGGAGATGAAAAACACAATGGAGGGACACAATAGTAGATTTGAACAGGCAGAAGAAAGGATCAGTGAACTGGAAGACAGGTCATTCGAATTCATACACACAAAAGAACAGATGGTGAAAAAAATGGAAAAATATGAGCAGGGTCTTAGGGAGCTGAGTGACAACATGAAATGCACAAATATACGTGTTATGGGTATCCCAGAAGGAGAAGAGAGGGGAAAAGGGGCAGAAAGAGTAATAGAAGACATATTCACTGAAAATTTCCCAACTCTTATAAAAGACAGAAAATTAGAGATTCAAGAAGTACAACGTACCCCAAATAGAATAGATCCCAATAGACCTACTCCAAGGCACTTATTGGTCAGATTGTCCAATGTCAAAGACAAAGAGAGGATTCTGAAAGCAGCAAGAGAAAAGCAATCCATCACATACAAGGGAAGGTCAATAAGACTATGTACAGATTTCTCTACAGAAACCATGGAGGCAAGAAGACAGTGGCATGATATATTTAAGATACTGAAAGAGAAAAACTGCCAACCAAGAATTCTATATCCAGCAAAACTTTCCTTCAAAAATGAGGGAGAGATTAAAACATTTTCAGACAAACAGACACTGAGAGAGTTTGTGAATAAGAGACCGGCACTACAAGAAATACTAAAGGGAGTGCTACAGGCTGATAGGAAAAGACAGGAGAGAGAGAGTTGGAGAAGAGTGCAGAAATGAAGATTATCAGGAAAGGTAAAAGGAGAGGAAAAAATAAGATATGACATATAAATTCCAAAAAACAAAATGGTAGTAGAAAGTACTGCCCTTACAGTAATAACACTAAATGTAAATGGATTAAACTCTCCAATAAAAAGACACATTCTGGCAGAATGGATTAAAAAACAGGACCCATCTATATGCTGTCTACAAGAAACTCACTTTATACACAAGGACAAACATAGACTGAAAGTGAAAGGTTGGAAAAAGATATTTCATGCAAACAACAACCAAAAAAAAGTGGGAGTAGCTATATTAATATCAGACAAGTTAGACTTCAAAACAAAACAAAAGAGACAAAGAAGGACACTGTATATTAATAAAAGGGTCAATTCATCAAGAAAACATAACAGTCATAAATCTTTAAGCACCAAACCAGAATGCCCCAAAATTCATGAGGCAAACACTGCGATCACTGAAAGGAGAAATAGATACCTCTACAATAATAGTTGGAGACTTCAATACACCACTCTCATCAATGGATAGAACATCTAGACAGAGGATCACTAAAGAAACAGAGATGTTGAATTGTATGATAAATGAACTAGACTTGACAGACATTTATAGAACACTACATCCAAGAACAGCAGGATACACTTTTTTCTCAAGTGCTCATGGAACATTCTCTAGGATAGACCACATGTTGGGTCACAAAGCAAGTCTCAACAAATTTAAAAATATTGATGTTATACAAAAAACTTTCTCAGACCACAATGGAATGAAGTTGGAAATAAATAAAAGGGACAAGGTCATAAAATTCACAAACATATGGAGGCTAAACAACACCCTCTTGGAAAACCAGTGGGTAAAGGAAGAAACTACAAGAGAAATTAGTAAATACCTCAAGGCAAATGACAATGAAAACACAACTTATCAAAACTTATGGGATGCAGCAAAGGCGGTGCGGAGAGGGAAATTTATTGCCCTAAATGCCTATATTAAAAGAGAAGAGAGAGCAAAAATTGAAGAACAGGAAGACAATAGAGAGAATCAACAAAACCAGAAGTTGGTTCTTTGAGAAAATCAGTAAAATCAATGGACCACTGGCTAGGCTAACAAAAAAAGAGAGAGAGCAGATGCAAATAAATGCAAACAGAAATGGGAAAGGAAATATAACTACCGACCCTGCAGAAATTAAGGAGATAATGAGAAGATACTATGAGCAACTATATGCTAATAAACTAGACAACTTAGATGAAATGGACAACTTCCTAGAAAAGCATAAACAACCAACATTAACTCAAGGAGAAATAGATGACCTCAACAAACCAATCACAAGTAAAGAGATTGAGTCAGTCATCAAAAAGCTTCCAAAAAGAAAAAGCCCAGGACCAGATGGTTTCACATGTGAATTCTACCAAGCATTCAAGAACGAATTAGTACCAATCCTGCTCAATCTCTTCAAAAAAATTGAAGAAGAGGGAAAGCTAGCTCTTTCTATGAAGCCATCATTACCCTAATACCACAACCAGGCAAAGATACTACAAAAAAAGAAAATTATAGACCAATTTCTTTAATGAATATAGACACAAAAATCCTCAACAAAATACTCGCAAATCGAATCCAGCAGCACATTAAAAGAATTATACACCACGACCAGGTGGGATTTATTCCAGGTATGCAAGGCTGCTTCAACACAAGAAAATCAATTAATGTAATACACCACATCAATAAATCAAAGCAGAAGAACCACATGATCATCTTGATTGATGCAGAAAAGGCATTTGACAAAATTCACCATCCTTTCCTGATGAAAACACTTCAAAGGATAGGAATAGAAGGGAATTTTTTCAATATGATAAAGGCAATATATGAAAAACCCACAGCTAACATCACACTCAATGGGGAGAGACTGAAAGCTTTTCCTCTAAGATCAGGAACAAGACAGGGATGCCCACTATCACCATTGTTATTCAACATTGTGCTGGAAGTTCTAGCTAGAGCAATTAGGCAAGAAAAAGAAATAAAAGGCATCCAAATTGGAGAGGAAAAAGTAAAACTTTCACTATTTGCAGATGACATGATTCTATATGTAGGAAATCCAGAAAAATCTACAGCAAAGCTACTAGAACTAGTCAATGAATACAGCAAAGTAGCAGGCTACAAGATCAACACGCAAAAATCTGTAGTGTTCCTATACACAAGTAATGTGCAACAAGAGGAGGAAATCAAGAAAAAAATCCCATTTACAATAGCAACCAAAAGAATCAAGTATTTAGGAATAAACTTAACCAAGGACACAAAAGACCTTTACATAGAAAACTATAAGAAACTGCTAAAAGAAATTGAACAAGACATGAAAAAATGGAAGAACATACCATGTTCATGGATTGGAAGACTAAATATAGTTAAGATGGCAATTTTACCTAAACTGATTTATAGATTCAATGCAATACCAATTCAGATCCAAGCAACTTACTTTACAGAAATAGAAAAAACAATAACTAAATTTATTTGGAAGGGCAAGGTGCCCCGAATAGCCAAAAATGTCTTGAGAAAGAGGAATGAAGTGGGAGGTCTCACACTACCTGACTTTGAAGCATATTACAAAGCTACAGTGCTCAAAACAGCATGGTACTGGCATAAGGACAGATATACTGATCAATGGAATCGAATTGAGTGTTCAGAAGTAGACCCTTACATCTATGGACAACTGATCTTTGATAAGGCAGTGAAGCCATAGTAACTGGGAAAGAGCAGCCTGTTCAATAAATGGTATTTGGAGAACTGGATATACATTTCCAAAAGAATGAAAGAGGATGTCCATCTCATACCTTATACCAAAATTAACTCAAAGTGGATCAAAGACCTAAACATTAGCACCAAGACCATAAAACTCTTAAAAGAAAATGTAGGGCAATATCTTAAAGATCTTGTGAAAGGAGGTGGTTTCTTGGACCTCACACCCAAGGCACGAGCTACCAAAGAACAAATAGACAAATGGGATCTCCTCAAAATTAAACACTTTTGTACATCAAAGGACTTTGTCAGAAAAGTAAAAAGGCAACCTACACAATGGGAGATGATATTTGGAAACCACAAATCAGATAAGGGTTTAATATCCCGAATATATAAAAGAATCCTGCATCTCAATAACAGAAAGACAAACAATCCAATTAAAAAATGGGCAAAAGACATGAACAGATATTTTTCTGAAGAGGAAATACAAATGGCTCAAAAGCATATGAAAAAATGCTCAACTTCACTGGCTATTAAGGAAATGCAAATCAAAACCACAATGAGATATCATCTCACACCTACCAGAATGGCCATTATCCAAAAAACAGAAAATCACAAGTGCTGGAGAGGATGTGGAGAAAGAGGCACACTTATTCATTGTTGGTGGGAATGTAGAATGGTGCAACCACTCTGGAAGACAGTATGGAGGTTCCTCAGGAAGCTAAATATAGATTTGCCATATGACCCAGCTATTTCATTCCTGGGTATATACTCAGAGGAACTGAAACTTAAGACACAAACAGACATTTGTAAACCAATGTTTATTACAGCATTATTCACAATTGTCAAGAGATGGAAACAGCCCAAATGTCCATCAAAGGACGAGTGGATAAGCAAACTGTGGTATATACACATGATGGAATATTATGCAGCTGTAAGACAGAACAAAGACATGGATCATGTAATAATGTGGATGAACCTTGAGGACATTATGTTGAGTGAAGTTAGGCAGAAACAAAAGGACAGATTCTGTATGGTCTCACTAATATGAACAGACATTAATGAACAAACTTTGGGAGTTAAAAGCTGACAACACAGGCGACCAGGAGATAGAAAGAGGGCAGAGATCAGCCATTTGATGCTGAAGGACTACAGAATGTTTAGGATTGATTGCATAGATCCAGAAATAGATAGCATAATACTGTGTGATGGTAGCATGGTATTGTAAATACACTGAACAAAGATGTCTGTGAGTAAAGCTGAAAGAGGTGGGATAGGAGAATGTATGACACCAGAGGTAAAGATAGATGATAAAGACTGGGACTGTATAACGTGGCAAAAACTGGAGTGGCCAATGACTGTTACTAAATATACAAATATAAAAACGTTTTTGCATGTGGGAAAGCAAATGAATGTCAACCATGTAGAAATTTGAAAAAGGGATGGTATTCAGGAAAAAACATAATCAAAGCAAACTGGAGTCTATGGTCAACAGTAACATTGTAATATACCTCCATTAAATGTAACAAAGGCAATATGCCAATGCTAAATGTATATTAGAGGGGGATATAGGGGAGTAATATGGGATTCTTGGTAGTGGTGTTATTTGCTGTCCTTAGTAGTATATTGTATTGTATGACATGTTATTTTTCTTTTTATCACTTTTTCTTATTGCTAAAAAAAAAAAATTTTTTTTCTTGTAGTAATCAGTATGTTCAAGTGCTGATTGTGGTGATAAATGTACAACTTTATGATGATACCATGAACAACTGATTGTACACTGTGGATAAATGTATGGTATGTGAATATAACTCTATAAAATTGTAGGAAAATATATATATCGGAGTAAAAGTGTTGGAGAAAACATGGTGAGAGGGATGATGCCTCACCAATATGGACTAACTACAATGTGTAAACTCAGAATTGAATCTTAGAACATAGCCTAACGTGGACATAATAATTGTAATAGTCCCTAGATTGTAAGCTCTTACAGCAGATAACTTTATCCCTGAATTGTAAGGCCTATCTCTAAACTTTGAGATGCTGATCCCCTAGCGTATAACCTGATTGGTGTCTGGAACAATGCATATCTCTGAGACACATGAAACTCAGAGCTAGAGCTCGGCAGATATGAATGTCAGTATTAGTGCATACAGTCACTGTCAAAAAAAAAAAAAAAGCTGAAAAAGAAACCAGACTTCAATTAGCGATATGAATGAAGCAGGTCTGGTTAAGAGCAGGGCAAGCCAGGCCAAAGGATAAAGGTTGAAACTGATTGTGTTTCAAAACTTCAACTTTCATATGAGACCAAGGGAATAGATATCTATTTGGTACAGGATCTAAATTTTCTAAATGGTACAACTCTACAGTCGATTTGTTCAAACACCACAACTGCATGGAACTTTGAATAGGAAGTGAGATACGGTAGGTTAGTATAGGCTGGAGTGAAATAGTGACACATCCTAGAGTAATCTGGGCAGATAATAAAAAATATATTTACAGCCTCCCCCTCCCCAGCCCCAAGGATCAGGGAGAAGGTGCGGATGTGTTGGACATCCTCACCTGGACTGGTGTTGATGTTGTCACAAACATTGGGACTGGCGGTTTGATGTGCTGAGCCCTCGAGCATGGGACTTGCCCTTATGAGGCTTATTACCACAAAGGAGAGTCTACAGTTATATGTAATGGTGCCTAAGAGTCTCCCCCTGAGTACCTCTTTGTTGCTCAGATGTGGCCCTCTCTCTCTCTAACTGAGCCATCTCAACAGGTGAACTCGCTGCCCTCCCCTCTACGTGGGACCCGACTCCCAGGGGTGTAAATCTCCCTGGCAACGCAGAGTATGACTCCTGGGGATGAATGTGGACCCGGCATCGTGGGACTGAGTATCTTCTTGACCAAAAGGGGGATGCAAAATGAGACGAAATAGTTTCAGTGGCTGAGAGATTCCAAATGGAGTCGAGAGGTCACTCTGGTGGACATTCTTATGCACTATATAGATAATACCTCTTAGGCTTTAATGTATTGGAATAGCTAGAAGTAAATACCTGAAACTACCAAACTCCAACCCAGCAGTCTGGACTCCTGAAGGCAATTATATAATAACGTAGATTACAAGGGGTGACAGTGTGATTGTGAAGACCTTGTGGATCACACCCCCTTTATCTAGTGTATGGATGAGTGGAGGAATAAAAACTAAAGGATAAATGGGGTGGGATGGGGGGATGATTTGGGTGTTCTTTTTTCACTTTTATTTTCTATTCTTGTTCTGGTTCTTTCTGATGTGAGGAAAATGTTCAGAGATAGATTGTGGTGATGAACGCATAACTATGTTATCATACTGTGGACAGTGGATTGTATATCATGGATGATTGTATGGTGTGTGAATGTATTTCAATAAAACTGAATTTAATTAAAAAAAAAGTATGTGAAAACCTAGTTTTACATAATTAGGTTACTGTGTTAAGTTAATAGTCATAGGCATGGCAATGTAAAACAGGATAGAAATGGTTTTAAAATTTTTAGCTTCTCAATTGCAAAAAATAACTAAACATACCGTGACAGTATCAAGTCTCTGTTTCACTTGCTGCATCTTCATTGAGGTATTTGCAGTGTGGACAAATTCATCAATCTGGAAAGAGCCTTGTTGGGGCAGCTTAGGGCAGGTGCATAAAGCATCTTGACTTTGGTGTATTCCAGGTAAGGGGAACATTCCATTGTAGCGTTTGGACATTTCAGCCTCCTGCTGGGCAACTGGAAAAATGAATCCATAATTAGTTCAAATTGCTACAGCAAAAACATAATCAAATAAGTAAGCCATGAAATTATAATATTCAACAAATGATCAGAAACTGGTAAACAGTTTAATACATTTTAAATTCCTGATAACAATAGGACAACATGACTGGCAAAATGTGCAACTATTAAATACTATAAAATAATAAAGAAGGAAATATAATTTCACAGATTTCACTTCAGGCAGTATTATAATTGGGCCTTGAAACTCATTCAATATTTTGGTCTGGTAAACAAAACAAACTGGGATGAGAGCCTAACTTTAAATATATATATATATAATATATAAAATAATAAAATCCAGGGCATAATAGAAAATTAAGGGAAATTAGAAACGATAAAAATAATTATTCATAAACCCATCTCCCTAAAACAACTATTTTAATATTTCTATACTCCCTTCTAACCCTTATCCACATGTGTATGGATATCAAATGTAAGATATCATACTGTAAATGCAAACACTTTTCACATTTTTGCAACTATATAATTACCACTTTTAAATGCTGTAAAATATTCCTTCTATTGAAGTGCCATAATTTATTTCTGCATTCTCCTATTACTTCATATTAAGAATGTTTTCTCTTTTCCCTCATTACAGATAATGTGTCAATAAGTTCCTTTACAGTTTGTTTCTTAAACTAAATTTTCCTTTGGTTTTAATTCCCCAGGGTGGGATGAATAGCTCAAAGACTGCATGTTTTTGATGATGCTGATGACGATGATGAGAAGATAACATACATTATCTCATTTGATCATTTAGAATATATAAATTTGAAATTTTTTCTGACTGCAAAAATGCTTAGCTAGAACTTGTCTGTACATACAAAGGAGAAGAAAATAAACCAGTAGTCCTTTAAGAAAGCATTTCATCGATTATATAATCTTGAAATGAAAGGCCTTTCTAAGCCTGGCATGAAAAGAAGAAATCATAAAACAGCTATCAACATGGAATCGCCAGATGAGCCTTCAGAGATTCTGTGGACTGCAGAAGCTACATACAGAAACAGTGTGTCATATATGTATGTGTTGCTGAAAAGTAGATGCATAACTTTTCCAGAATCACATGAGTCAGAAAAGGTTAAGAATCATCACCATAAAAGATGGATAGATTTTGCTACATGAACATTTAAAAAGTCTTCATTAAAAAACAAAATTACCATAACAAAAACTAAAATGCAAATGACAGGTAACAGGATTCTTCCACATCTGGCCAAGTAAAAGGGACCAGGTTTACCCATCTGTCTGCCTGAAACTACCAAAGAGAGGCAAGATTTGTAAAAACAGAAATAAAACTGTCTTTCTTTGCAGATTTGGTCATCTATGCAGACCTAAGACTAAGATGAGGCAAATGACATATGGAGGGCACAAGATTTAAGGAACGTGCACAGGCTTTCAGCCTCACATCGATGTAGTGAATCTAAACAATGAGCCACTAGAAATAGGAAGTATCTCTAGCAAGGCTGCAGGATGTAAGATCAGCATGCAAAAAATTAATTGTATTTCTATATATAAGCAATGAAGAATCAGAAATTTAAATTAAA
The DNA here is from genome assembly GCF_015220235.1 of Choloepus didactylus. Taxonomy (NCBI): domain Eukaryota; kingdom Metazoa; phylum Chordata; class Mammalia; order Pilosa; family Megalonychidae; genus Choloepus; species Choloepus didactylus. Next base: position 12,021,966 of record NC_051313.1, on the reverse strand, counting down.
AATATACATTCCACTTGCAATGCCATAAAAAAATATGACATACTGTGGTAGTTTGGAGCTGTTATGTACCCCAGAAAAGGCCATGTTCTTTTAATCCATTCTTGTGGGTTCAGACTTATCGTTGGTGGGACCTTTTGGTTAGGTTGTTAGAATGGAGATGTGACCCAGCCCATTCAAGGTGGGTTTTAATCCTTTACAAGTCCTTTATGAGAGGATAAAAGGCAGAGACATTTGAGGAGAGAGAAATGCTCAGAGAAGCAAGAAGGAGCCACAGGAGCTGAGAGAACCATTGAAACCAGAACCCGGGAGAGGAGGACTAGCAGATGTTGCTACGTGCCTTCACATGTGACAGAAGAACCCTGGATGCCAGCAGCCTTTCTTCAGAGGAGGTATCCTCTTGCTGATGCCTTAATTTGGACATTTTTCATGGCCTTAGAATTTTAACTTGTAACTTAATAAATCCCCATTGTTAAAAGACAGCCTGTTTCTGGTATATTGTATTTTGGCAGCTTTAGCAAACCAAAACACATAATTAGGGAAAAAAAACCTGACAAAAGATGTAAAAGACTTGTACACTAAAAACCACAAAATACTACTGAGAGAAACTGAAGAAGAACCTAAAAGAAAATGAAGATATGTTGTGTTCGTGGGTCAGAAGAATCAATATTGTTAAGATGTAGGAGGCAGGGCAAGATGGCGGAGTGGTGAGGTGTAAGTTTTAGTTACTCCTCCAGGGCAGTAGGTAGAAAGCAAGGAACTGCGTGGAGTGGACACCACAGAGCAATCTGACTTTGGGCATATGTCATACAATCCTCCTGAATATGTGGAACAGCTGAGATCAGCAAAATATTTAAGTTTTCACGGCCAGGGGTCCTGTGCCCCTCCCTGCCAGACTCAGTCCTGTGGGAGGAGGGGCCGTCAGTGCTGGGAATGAGGAGGGAGAACTGCAGTTGCAGCTCTTATCGGAAACTCATTCTACTGATCCAAACTCCAAACACAGATAGACCAAGACCAGACACAGGAGAATCCAGGAGCAGCCAGCCTGGCAAAGAGGAGATAGGGATAGCAAAAACAGCAAGGAAAACCCAAAAATAAAAGAGAGACTTTTTGGAGTTCTGGTGAACACAGAACGAGGAAGGGCTGAGCTCAGGCAGAGTCAGGCTTATATGCAAATCCAGAAGGTGAGTTTCTTTGTCTGAAAAGATGGTTTCTCTGCTCCCTGGATCCTTCCTTAAAGGCCCTAATCTCCTTGTCTCTTAGCATTTCAATAGCCCATTAGATCTGCAAGGAGGGCCCTTCCTTTTTTTTTTTTTTTTAATCTTTTTATCTTTTTCTAAAATAATTACTCTAAGAAGCCCACTACAGAAAGCCTCAAAGACTTGCAATTTGGGCCCAGACAAGAGCAAAGCTAAGAGAGCTCTGAGACACAAAGCAATAAGTCCAGTGGCTGAGAAAATTTGCTAAACACCACCACTTACCAAGAAAAGGGGGTGTCCCCTCACAGCCATCTTCCCGGTGGGCAGGGAACACCCCTTCCAGGTGCCGGCTCCACAGCCCAGAGCTGCCCCAGACAACCCAGTGTGACAGGAAGTGTTTCCAACAACACAAGCACACGCCACAAAATCAGGCATGGACACTAGCCTTTCCCGCACCCTTAGATGGTTGACCCAGAGTTGGGAAGGTGGAGCTGTGTGAATTAACAAGCCCCATTCAGCCATCCTTTCAGCAGACTGCGAATGCCCTTACACAGCCCTGCAGCCCAGAACTGCCCTGGGGGGACGGCGCTCACCTGTGACATAGCACAGTCATCCTTCAACAGAGGACCTGGGGGTGCACAACTTGGAAGAGGGACCCACTCGCAAGTCGCAGGGGCCATACGCCAATACCAAGGACTTGTAGGTCAGCAGCAGAGACAAACTGGGGGGGGACTAAACTGAAGGATTCGACTAGTGCAGCAGCTTTAAATCTCCACGAATACCAGGGAGATTTGACTGTTAGAGCCGCTCCCAGTCCCTGACTGCTCAGACACATGCCTCATATACAGGGCGGGCAACACCAAGTACACACACAAGCTTGGTGCACCAATTGGACCCCACAAGACTCACACCCCTACTGACCACAAAGACAAAGCGGGGGAGAACTGGCTTGAAGGCAATAGGTGGTTTGCAGATGCCACCTGCTGGTTAGTTAGAGAAAGTGCTCTCCACAAAGCTGTAGATCTGATAAATTAGAGATAAGGGTTTTAATCAGTCTATAAATCCTAAAAGAACCCTATCAAGTTAAGTAAATGCCAAGAGGCCAAAAATAACAGAAGATTTTAAAGCATATGAAAAAAACCAGATGATATGGATAACCCAAGCCCAAGCACCCAAATCAACAGATCAGAGGAGACATAGCACGGGAGCAATTAATCAAAGAACTAAAGATGAACAACGAGACCATGGCACAGGATAAAAAGGACATGAAGAAGAGCATGGCACAGGATGTAAAGGACATGAAGAAGACCCTAGAAGAACATAAAGAAGAAACTCCACGAGTAAATAAAAAAATCAACAATCTTGTGGTAATAAAAGAAACTGTTGACCAAATTAAAAAGATTCTGGATACTCATAGTACAAGGCTAGAGGAAGCTGAACAGTGAATCAGTGACCTGGAGGACAACAGAACGGAAAATGAAAGAACAAAAGACTGGGGAAAAAAATAGAAAAAATTGAAATGGAACTCAGGGATATGATAGATAATATAAAACGTCCAAATATAAGATTCATTGGTGTTCCAGAAGAGAAAGAGAAGGGTAAAGGTCTAGGAAGAGTATTCAAAGAAATTGTTGGGGAAAACTTCCCAAATCTTCTAAAAAGCATACATACAAATCATAAATGTACAACAAAATCCAAATAGAATAAATCCAAATAAAACCACTCTAAGACATATTCTGATCAGACTGTCAAATACTGAAGAGAAGAAGCAAGTTCTGAAAGCAGCAAGACAAAAGCAATTCACCACATACAAAGGAAATAGCATAAGACTAAACAGTGACTACTCAGCAGCCACCATGGAGGTGAGAGGCAGTGGCATGACATACTTAAAATTCTGAGAGAGAAAAATTGCCAACCAAGAATTCTTCATCCAGCAAAGCTCCCCTTCAAATTTCAGGGAGAGCTTAGATTTTTCACAGACAAACAAATGCTGAGAGAATTTGCTAACAATAGACCTGCCCTACTGGAGATACTAAAGGGAACACTACCAACAGAGAAACAAAGAAAGGAAAGAGAGATATGGAGAAAGGTTCAGTACTAAAGAAATTCAGTATGGGTACGTTAAAGGACATTAAGAGAGAGAGGGAAAAAATATATATGACAAACATAAACCAATGGATAAGATGGCTGATTCAAGAAATGCCTTCACAGTAATAACACTGAATGTAAATGGATTAAACTCCCCAATCAAAAGATATAGATTAGCAGAACGGATTAAACAAAATGAACCATCAATATGTTGCATACAAGAGACACATCTTAGACACAGGGACACAAAGAATTGAATGTGAAAGGATGGAAAAAAATATTTCATGCAAGCTACAGCCAAAAGAAAGCATGAGTAGCAATATTAATCTTAGATAAAATAGACTTTAAATGCAAGGATGTTAGGAGAGACAAAGAAGGAAAGTACATAGAATAAACGGGGCAATTCAACAAGAAGAAACAACAATCATAAATGTTTATGCATCCAAGCAAGGTACCACAAAATACATGAGACAAACACTGGAAAAACTAAAGGAAGCAACTGATGTTTCCACAATAATGGTGGGAAACTTCAACACATCACTCTCTCCTATAGATAGACCAACCAGACAGAAGACCAATGAGGAAACTGAAAACCTGAAAAAATCTGATAAATGAATTGGACTTAACAGACATATATGGAACGTTACATCCCAAATCACCAGGATACACATTCTTCTCTAGTGCTCATGGAACTTTCTCCAGAATAGATCATATGCCAGGACATAAAACAAGCCTCAATAAACTAAAAAAAAAAACTGAAATTATTCAAGGCACATTCTCTGACCACAGTGCAATACAATTAGAAGTCAATAACCATCAAAGACTTAGAAAATTCACAAATACCTGGAGGTTAAACAACACACTCCTAAACAATCAGTGGGTTAAACAAGAAATAGCAGGAGAAATTGCTAAATATATAGAGACAAATGAAAATGAAAACACAATATACCAAAACCTGTGGGATGCAGCAAAAGCGGTACTGAGGGGGAAATTTATAGCACTAAACACATATTAAAAAGGAAGAAAGAGCCAAAATCAAAGAACTAATGGATCAACTGAAGAAGCTAGAAAATGAACAGCAAACCAATCCTAAATCAAGTAGAAGAAAAGAAATAACAAGGATTAAAGCAGAAATAAATGACAGAGAACAAAAAAACAAGAGAGGATAAGTAACACCAAAAGTTGGTTTTCTGAGAAGATCAACAAGATTGACAAGCTCCTAGCTAGACTGACAAAATAAAAAAGAGAGAAGACCCATATAAACAAAATAATGAATGAGAAAGATGACACTACTGTGTATTCTGAAGAAATAAAAAAAAATATAAAAGGATACTATGAACAACTGTATGCCAACAAACTGGATAATGTAGAGGAAATGGAGAATTTCCTGGAAACTTATGAACAACCTAGACTGACCAGAGAAGAAACAGACCTCAACCAACCAATCACAAGCAAAGAGATCCAATCAGTCATCAAAAAGCTTCCCACAAATAAATGCCCAGGGCCAGATGGCTTCACAGGGGAATTTCACCAAACTTTCCAAAAAGAACTGACATCAATCTTACTTAAACTCTTTCAAAACATTGAAGAAAATGGAACACTACCTAACTCATTTTACGAAGCTAACATCAATATAATACCAAAACCAGGCAAAGGTGACACAAAAAAGGAAAACTACTGGCCAATCTCCCTAATGAATACAGATGCAAAAATTCTCAGCAAAATACTTGCAAATCGAATCCGAAGACACCATAAAAAAATCATACACCATGACCAAGTGGGGTTCGTTCCAGGCATGCAAGGATGGTTCAACATAAGAAAACCAATCAATGTATTACAACACATTAACAAATCAAAAGAGAAAAATCAAATGATCATCTCCATAGATGCTGAAAAAGCATTCAACAAAATTCAACATCCCTTTTTGATAAAAACACTTCAAAAAGTAGGAATTGAAGGAAACTTCCTCAATATGATAAAGAGCATATATGAAAAACCCACAGCCAGCATAGTACTCAATGGTGAGAGACTGAAAGCCTTCCCTCTAAGATGAGGAACAAGACAAGGATGCCCGCTGTCACCACTGTTATTCAACATTGTGCTGGAAGTGCCAGCCAAGGCAATCGGGCAAGACAAAGAAATAAAAGGCATCCAAATTGGAAAGGAAGAAGTAAAACTGTCATTGTTTGCAGATGATATGATCTTATACCTGGAAAACCCTGAGAAATCGACGATACAGCTACTAGAGCTAATAAATTTAGCAAAGTAGCGGGATACAAGATTAAAGCCCATAAGTCAGTAATGTTTCTATACGCTAGAAATGAACAAACTGAAGAGACTCTCAAGAAAAAGATACCATTTTCAATAGCAACTAAAAAATCAAGTACCTAGGAATAAACTTAACCAAAGATGTAAAAGCCCTATACAAAGAAAACTACATAACTCTACTAAAAGAAATAGAAGGGGGCCTTAAAAGATGGAAAAATATTCCATGTACATGGATAGGAAGGCTAAATGTCATTAAGATGTCAATTGTACCCAAACTCATCTACAGATTCAATGCAATGCCAATCAAATTTCCAACAACCTACTTTGTAGACTTGGAAAAGATAGTTATCAAATTTATTTGGAAAGGGAAGATGCCTCGAATTGCTAAAGACACTCTACAAAAGAAAAACGAAGTGGGAGGACTTACACTCCCTGACTTTGAAGCATATTATAAAGCCACAGTTGTCAAAACAGCATGGTACTGGCACAAAGACAGACATATTGATCAATGGGATTGAATTGAGAATTTGGAGACAGACCCCCGTATCTATGGCCGACTGATCTTTGGTAAGACCCCCAAAGCCACTGAACTGGAACATAACCGTCTTTTCAACAGTTGGGGCTGGGAGAGTTGGATATCCATATCCAAAAGAATGAAAGAGGATTCTACCTCACACCTTACATAAAAATTAACTCAAAATGGATCAAAGATCGCAATATAAAAGACAGTACCATAAAACTCGTAGAAGATAATGTAGGGAAACATCTTCAAGACCATGTATTAGGTGGCCACTTCCTAGACTTTACACCCAAAGCACAAGCAACAAAAGAAAAAATAGATAAAAGGGAACTCCTCAAGCTTAAAAGTTTCTGTACCTCAAAGGAATTTGTCAAAAAGGTGAAGCAGCCAACTCAATGGGAAAAAAATTTTGGAAACTATGTATCTGACAAAAGACTGATACCTTGCATATATAAAGAAATCCTACAACTCAATGACAATAGTACAGACAGCCCAATTATAAAATGGGCAAAAGATATGGAAAGACAGTTCTCTGAAGAGGAAATACAAATGGTCAAGAAACACATGAAAAAATGTTCAGCTTCACTAGCTATTAGAGAGATGCAAAGTAAGACCACAATGAGATACCATCTCACACCAATTAGAATGGCTGCCATTAAACAAACAGGAAACTACAAATGCTGGAGGGGATGTGGAGAAATTGGAACTCTTATTCATTGTTGGTGGGACTGTATAATGGTTCAGCCACTCTGGAAGTCAGTCTGGCAGTTCCTTAGAAAACTGTATATAGAGTTACCCCTCGATCCAGCGATTGTACTTCTCGGTATATACCCGGAAGATGTGAAAGCAGTGACACAAACAGTTATCTGCACAACAGTGTTCATAGCAGCATTATTCACAATTGCCAAGAGATGGAAACAACCCAAATGTCCTTCAACAGATGAGTGGATAAATAAAATGTGGTATATATACACGATGGAATACTACGTGGCTGTAAGAAGGAACGATGTCATGAAACATATGACAACACGGATGAACCTTAAAGACATAATGCTGAGTGAAATAAGCCAGGCACAAAAAGAGAAATATTATATGCTACCACTAACGTGAACTTTGAAAAATGTAAAACAAATGGTTTATAATGTACAATGTAGGGGAACTAGTGATAGAGAGCAATTAAGGAAGGGGGAATGATAACCCAATAAGAACAGATAAGCGATCGTGGGTAAATTTAACGCTCTGGGTATGCCCAGGAATGACTATGGTCTGTTAATTCTGACAGGTATAGTAGGAACAAGTTCACAGAAATGTTGCTATATTAGGTTATTTTCTTGGGGTAGAGTAGCAACATGTTGCAAGTAAAGTAGTTATCTTAGATTAGTTGTCTTTTTCTTACTCACTTATTATGGTTTGTCTGAAATGTTTTTTTATTGTATTTTTAAAAATTTGTTTTGATATGGTTGACTTAAAAAAAAAAGAGTTAATTTAAAAAAAATGAAAAAAATATGCAGAGCCCCCTTGAGGAGCTGGTGGAGAATGCAGGGATATTGGGCTTCCCCACCTCGATGGTTGCTGATGTGCTCACAGACATAGGGGACTGGTGGTTTGATGGGTTGAGCCCTCTACCACAGGACTTCCCCTTGGGAAGATGGTTGCTGCAAAGGAGAGGCTACGCCTCCGTATAACTGTGCCTAAGAGCCTCCTCCCGAATGCCTCTGTGTTGCTCAGATGTGGCCCGCTCTCTCTTAGCTAAGCCAACTTGGCAGGTGAAATTACTGCCCTCCCCTCTATGTGGGATCAGACACCCAGGGGAGTGAATCTCCCTGGCAACATGGAATATGATTCCCAGTGAGGAATGTAGACCCGGCATCATGGGATGGAGAACATCTTCTTGACCAAAAGGGGGATATGAAAGGAAATGAAAATAAGCTTCAGTGGCAGAGAGATTCCAAAAGGAGCCGAGAGGTCACTCTGGTGGGCACTCTAACGCATAATACAGACAACCCTGTTTAGGTTCTAATGAATTGGAGTAACTAGCAGTAAATATCTGAAACTATCAAACTACAACCCAGAACTCATGAATCTTGGACAACTGTATAAAAATGTAGCTTATGAGGGGTGAAAATGTGATTGGGAAAGCCATATGGACCACACTCCCCTTTGTCTAGTTTATGGATGGATGAGTAGAAAAATGGGGGAAGGAAAACAAACAAACTAACCAACAAACAAAGCACCCAGTGTTCTTTTTTACTTCAATTGCTCTTTTTCACTTTAATTTTTATTCTTGTTATTTATATGTGTGTGGTAATGAAGGTGTCAGGGATTGATTTTGGTGATGAATAAACAACTATGTAATGGTACTGTGAACTGAATGTACGCTTTGTTTTGTATGACTGCATGGTATGTGACTATATCTCAATAAAATGAATTAAAAAAAAAAGATGTCAATTCTCCCCAAATGATCTATAGATTCAATACAATTCCAATTAAAATTCCAGCAGATCATTTTTGGAAAAATTGTCAGATCAACTCTAAAATTCACATGGAAATGCAAAGTGCCTAGAATAGCTAAAACAACTTTAAAAAAGAACAAAGTTGGAAGACTAATACAACCTGACTTCATGTCTTATTATAAAAACCACAGTAATAAAGACAGTTTAGTGTTGGCATAAACACAAATAGATCAACAAAACAGAATGGTGAGCCAGCATATATGGACAAGATGTAAAGGCAATTCAGTGGAGAAAGGACAGCCAGCATTTGCAAAAAATACAGTGGAACCATTTGATATCCATGTGTGAAAAAATGAACTTTGATTGATGGATTGGACTTCATCAAAATTTGAAACTTCTATTCTTCAAAAGATATTGTGAAGACAAAAGGCAAGGCAAAAACAGGGAGAAAATATTTGCAAATCATATATCTGATAAAGAACTTGTATACAGAAAATATAAAGAACTCTCAAAACTCAACAGGAACAACTCAAACAAGCTCATTTAAAAACTAAGCAAAGGACTTGAACAGACCCATCATTAGAGAAAAGAGAAAGATGACAAATTAGCACGTGAAAAGGTGTTCAACATCATTAGTCATATTATGGATATGCATATTAAAACCACAATGACATAGTTCTATATACGAATTAGACTGGCTAAAATTAAAAAGAATGACCACTTCAAGTCTGGTAAGGCTATGGAGATATGAAACATTCATATACTACTGGTGGGACTAGAAAATGGTACTATCATTTTAGAAAACTCTTTAAGAAGTTAAAATTGCATCTACAACATGATCTACCCTTCCACTCTTAGGAATTTATACAAGAATAATGAAAGCATATGTCCATATAAAGACTTGTACATGAATATTTACAGCAGCTTCATGTGTAATAACTAAAAATTGGAAACAACCTAAATGTCTACTAACAGAATGGAGAAACAAAGTGTAGTATATCCATTCCATGGAACAATATTCAGCAATAAAAATGATGCACTATTGATATATGCTAAAACATAGACGAATCTCAAAGTAATTGTGAGTGAAAGCAGCCAGACAAGAAAAAGAGTACAGGGTATACACAGTTTCATTTATATAAAACTCTAGAAAATGAAAGATAATTCACAGTGGTAGCCTTGGGGAAGGGAGGGTGTAAGGAGAGATTACAAAGGGGAATGAAGAAACTTTTGGAGATGATGGGTAAGTTCATTATCTTGATTGCAGAGATGGTCTCACAAGTATACAAATAGTCTAGACTTATCAGTTTATTTCATGTCAATTATACTTCAATACGGCTGCTCAAAAAAAGGGCAAATGACAAACCAGTAATAAAAGGGGTTAATACTCTTAATACACAAACAAATCCATATAAAGTCAATTAGAAAATGAATAATCCAACAAAGGGGAAAAGGACCATTATAGGAAATTCACAAAAGTAGAACTAAGTGGCCAATAAAAAGAAATTTAACCTCACTGATAATTTAAAAAGGAATTAGTAATTTAAAAATGCAAGTTAGAAAGTGATGTTCTTTGTGCTTGTGTAAGTGAGCCACTGTACCTCGAGATATTTTTTTTTTCCCCCTAAGGAACAAGGTGCCCAGGAAAGGGAGCCCGGGTGTGTATTGTAATATCATTCTAAATACTGAAAAACATGCTGACAACCTTAATTGTGCAACAACATCTTCAAGGGAGAAGATGGTTCAAATCCACCCTTTCGCGGACACACATTCCTCAATACCAGTTCCTGTTCCTAGACGGAAACGTAGCTGTTGCCTGGCAGATGGTTGTGCCTTTGGTTGCTATTTTTCAGTACATATTTTGGACTTCTTTTCGGCATGCTCAGAACATTTATTTTTACCCTCAAATATTAAAAGACCATTTAAAGAACAAGAGAAACTTTAAAACTGTAAACGAAAGTAAAAGTTCTCTAGGGTCTGGAAGTTGGAAGGTTTAACATTAGGTGAGTTTCAGGGATAAATCAATCAATACAGGCAAATTGTGATCCACAATCTTTGCCTTATTTGCTTTTTAAAACTGTCCTTTCAACCTTTTAATTGTTTTTTGCTGCCATGAATGGAAAGTAAAATTGGGTTTAATTATTTAGTGGCATTTTTTAACTCCCCATGTTTTTCCTCTGAGATTTAAAACTTGCCAGATATACATCTGCCACCAAAATCTCAGTTTAAGCCCTGAGTGAGCACGCAGAGAAATGCATTACAGACAGTAGCTGCAGGTACTGAAATGCCCAGATGCACATACAGCACTTACAAAGGATGGTGAGATTTTGGTACTTTTCATCTTACTCTTTTTGCAAAACCGCATTTTCTAAATATCATGACAAGCTAAAAAAATATTATTTTTCTTTTTTACAAAAGGAATTTTTTTAACTGGTAAAAAATTTAAAAGGCACTGCCTAAATATTTATCTGCTTCATCTTCCCGGTTATGAATATATCTGTCAGAAAGGATTAAAAATGGCAAACACAGATGCCTATAACAAAAGTAAACCCCAAACAATTCTGAATACTTATTTCTGTTGTCAAAAGGGAATTTTCTATACAAAAGTTGTCGCCATCTGACTGGATTTCAAGGAGTCAAATTAACACCCTGCTTTATCTTCAGCACCTCCAGGTCTGCAATGACAGCCATAAAGAGTCTGTAGAAAATTCACAGAGACCTAGTTTCTGAGAGACTAGGAACAAAAGCTGCTTACAAGCTCTTGCTTGTTGCTTTCCCTCCTACTGCCCCCTCCTACAAATACATACATCAGTCTATTTGTGTAAGACTGTACAGATGATTTCATTGCAAACCAGGTTATAATAGGTGACTTCTGAGATTCTTTCAAGCTCTTTGTTTCTAATATTTCAAAGGCTTCTGAAACACTTTGACATTAGGTCATGGTTAGAGGACGAGGTTCCAACTAAAAGGCCGTGTTTCTTCATTTTATAATTTTCTTTTTTGTGCTAATTTAACCTTGCATGTTTAAAACTTAGCTCTAACTTAACTTGATATGTTTAAAGCTCACAATTGTATCACTCCCATTCTCACTCTTCCATCACTCATTGAGGAGTTATCATGTACTGTGCACCAGAGTAGACTCTGAGAACGCAAACAGAACCTCTACCCTTGAGGTTTGACTTTCAATGGTCAACAAGGAATTACTGCAACATGCCAAGTGGTATAGCAGACGAATGGACAAGGTACTGAAAGCAAAGAAGGGGCAGCTACTTTTGCTTAAAGGACTGTTACTTCCATCAAAAAAATCTAAATTTCTCTCCCATAGGTTGCTACTTAGGATCCTAAATTTCACACAATTAAAAACATTCTTAAAATGTTTTCATAAATGACAATCCTCTATTTATATAACCAGTACAGTGCTTTTGTATATGTTTCTGACCTCAAACAATAATAATAATAAAAAAATGTGGTTTTCTCAGGAGATTTTTATCTTTAGAGGAGGAAGAATGGAGGAAATAAGATATTCTAATCCACTGCACTCTGCATTTGAAGCAAATACAAGGTTTGTTATTACTAAAATTCATTTGTACTTATATGTTATAGACTTTCTAATACAGCACAATTAAAAACACAAGATATTCTTTCTCTTACAATATACTAACAGGAAGATTTCCCTTTGGTTCAACATCTTTAATTCCTTTGTTCAAGAGTTGTTATACATATAGCCCTGTTACCGTGTATATCATCTTACTGGCTACTTAATTCCTTTATTTATAAATTATCACATTTCTAATTACAATACAATTACTGTTAGCTAGAAGGTCTACTTCTCTAGTTCCCCAGCATTACAAGTTATATAGCATACTCCTTCTCTTCCTCTATCATTTCCTGTGTGTAGAAAATGTTCAAAAGCTTATAATGAGTATTATATTTTAGGAATCTGACTTTCCCCTGCTTCATCTAAGCTTTCAGATAATGTGTGGATGGATCCAAGAAGGTTGATTGAATAACACTTCATTCTAGAAGCCTGGGTGTGTTCCAGGGCCTATTAGTAATTCTATATTGCCTTGGCATATTTTAAATGTCAAATAGAACTTATCAGTGTCACTGATAAAGATGCTCACAAAAGTATACAGGAAAGTGTAACAGAGTCAAGTCTCTGCTGGAGATCATCTATCATCATTCAACAAATTCTTTAACTGGACACCCAAGTAGCATATAATAAACTATCTGCATATCCCCTGAAGGACAGGTTATTTTCCCTCCTGTTGGCTCCCTGTTTCATTATCAATCACCACAATCTTGCTATTTAATTGAAAGTGAGCAACACGCTGACATTAATACAGAAAAATAGTTTGAATTTCCCTACTGAAGCCTTGTTCATGAACTCTACTATCTGTGCCTCATGCCTTGCTTTATAGCTTCATTTTATCCTCAATTTAAAAAAATGAGATAAAACAATGCAGGTATTATTTTCATCTTACAGATGAAGAAACAGATGCTGAAGAGCTGAGCCACCTGCCTGGGATCAAACAGAAAGTGACGGCATGTTTTCTAGAACCTCAGTGCTCTATCTCCTATTCCAGCCTGGTCCACCATACTGCGGTCTATTTTGTAGGGTACATTCTTCCTTCTTGATGCACTTAGAGAGCACAAACATCAGCATAAAAAATGCCTGGATGAAGAATTCAGGGCTCTGGCTTATGCTTAAAGCCATTAAGTTGACTAAGTTTTCTATATATCCTGAATCATGAATGTCACAAGCTTTCAAATCAAAGGATCTGTTAAGTAAAGAACATTAAAATAGATGCTTTAGAAGATGATCAAGAAATAGTTTCAGCACGTTGTAAAATTTGGTATTTCTATCTCTTAATTTCTTTTACTAGTCTAATAATAAATATTTAAATCTCTGACCTATGATCAATTATACTTGTTACTGTATCACCTGTTCCCAGTGTGCAAATTGCAACATCTGAGTTTCCTTTTGAAACATGGATCTTCAGTACTTCAAGAAAATCACTAAATCACACATAAAACTGTGGATATTAAATTTACTTCAACTGGACATTATCTTATTTCAAAAACACTGTAAATGCCTTTACATTAAAATATAATGCTACAAGAGACATGAACAGAAATTTGGACACCAGTTTTCATAGCGGCATTATTCACAATTGCCAAAAGATGGAAACAACCTATGTGTTCATCAACTGATGAGTGGATAAATAAAACGTGGTACATATATATATGATGAGATTTTAGGCAGCTGTAAGAAGGAATAAAGTCCTGATGCATGCAACAACAGGAATGAACCTTGAGGACTTTATGTTATGTGAAATAAGCCAGACACAAAAGGACAAATAATGTATAGTCTCACTAATATAAACTAATTATAATGAGCAAACGTATGGAGTTAAAATCTAGAATATAGATTATCAGGAGATAGAATGTGGGTACAGAATGGGGAGCTGATGCTTAATTTGAGCAGAATTTTTAATAAGGTTGAATGTAAACGTTTGGAAATGGATAGAGGTGATGGTAGCACATTACTGTGAGTGATTAACAGCACTGAATTATGGGTGTGATTGTGGTTGAAAGAGGAAGTTTAGGGTCATGTATATCACAAGAAGGAAAGCTAGAGGATAAAACATGGGACTCTACAAGTGAACCCTGTTGTGGATGATGACTGGGGTTAATGGTAAAAATATACGAATGTTTTTCCATGAACTAGAACAAATGTATGTCAGTATTACATGGTGTTAATAAAAGGGTGGTATATGGGAAAAAATATAACTAAGGCAAACTAAGGACTACAGTTAACAGTGATATTGTAATATTCTTTAATCTGTTGTAACAAAGGTACTATACCAATGCTGAGTGTCAGTAACGGGGCTATAAGGATATGGGGTTTTTCTTTTTGGAGCAATGAAAATGTTCTTGAATTGACTGTAGTGATGAATGCACAACTCTGTGATTATACTGAGAGCCACTGATTGTACACTTTGGATGGACTGTATGGTATGTGAATAAAACTATTTTATAAAAAATGCAATGCTATATACTAAAGAAAATTCGTATTTTGAACTATATTGAGAACATAATGGCTTAATACAGTATAATTACAAGTTACCCCCCACATTTTTAAGGGAGTGAATGACTAATGCTAGATAAGCAAACTTCCTTTTAATCTTAAGGGGTCTTCTAAATAGTGTAAATAACACATTTCACCATAGGAATATTTGGCTATCAGCTTAATTTAAGTTACTTCATGAAACAGGAAATGCAGAGACTAACTAAGTAGATGTGACAAGAGCTTGATGTGTTAAGAGCAGGGGCTCTGGAGTCAGAGAGCTGGGAGTGAATGCGGGCCTCACACTCACTGCCCGTGGGCTCTCAGGCAAAGGATGGCAACCTCCAGCCTCAATTCCATCACCAATCAGATGTGGAAGATAACACTCCCTTCCCCACAGGCTGGGGGAGGACTGTGTGAGAGGTCTGTGAAATGCTTATATGAGGGCCACACATCAAGTGCTTGCCCAAGCTAGCTACTACTACTGCTATTAGATAAGCCCCAAATTTACCAACTGACCAATTCAGGGAAAAATATTATTCTGCAGGATATGTAACTCAATTCAAACATTTACTTCACATGAGCAATATGCCAGGTACTGTGTTAGACATGGGGGATATAAACGCCATAGGCTTTTAGAAGATGAGCAAATTATATAATAGCATTTTTATAGAGCCCTAAAGGTACATGGGTCCTGAAGTCTGATAAAGCACTTCACAGTGTGGAAAACAGCTGCCAACACTGACAATGCAGGAGGTCACTGGTGAATATGAATGCCATTAATAAAATCTTGCTCCAGTGTCAGTGGTAGAAACTGCTTTTTTGGGTTTCCTAAAACAGTTCCAGAGCTTCCATCAACTATTAGGAAGCACAAAGGATTGGCAAAAAGCACAGTGGTCTGAGTCTGATTCCTGGGTCTCGTGGCCCAGCTCTTCTTGGCACACAATAGGTATTCAATCAAGATTCCTCTTCTAAGACAAGATGGCCAAACAGCACAGCAGAGTCAATACTGATTCAGAGGAGATAACTGCCCCCTAGTGAAGGATTAGGCTCATTACCTGGGGTTATCAAAGAATGCTGAGAACTTCCCAAATTAAGACTTGACCCAGCTTAAGATTCTCCTTGCATAGTCACTATCTGTTAAGTATTCAGGCTAAGTACTGGCACATCACTCCACAGAGAAGCATAGAGTAATGATATTGTAGAGAGAAAAAAGAAAGTTTGCTTATTAGACAATCGAAAGCTAATATTTCAGAGCTGTCTGCTATAAACGCAATCCAGTGTAGTAAATAAGAGCACAGGCACCAAGGGGAGACTGTGTGGATTCAAGTCCTGGCTCTTATAAAATGCAGATAAATAACAATACCTATCTCTTAAGATTGCTGTGAAAACTAAAATAAGTTAGTATGTGTAGAGTGCTTAAAACAGAACCAGGAATATGGAAAGTAGGAAGTAAGTATTAGCAGTGATCATTATTAAAAGGAGAACAGCATCCTAGAGACTGTGGTAGGCAACAATTGATTAATAACAAAACATTAATTGCTAAAGTCTAGCTTCATAAATTTAATTCAGCAGAAGCCGTTTCTCTGACTAGTACTCTGTTATTATGGGAATCCTAAAAGTACATTATTTGTGGTACTCTGTGACTAAATTTTGTATTACTATATGATTAACCCTTTCAACATCAGGCAAATAAAACTGCCTTCTGAAAGTAAAAATCATGTTTCTTACCAAAAAAAGCAAAAAGTCAGTACAATGAAAGACTCAGAAGACCACAACTTGAACATATGCTTAACAGGGAAAGATGCTTGCTGACTCTTCACAGATTTTGTTAGAACTGAAAAATGGATGATACATTTAGCTACTACTGTGGTCTCATTTGTAGCTTATTTAACATTAAGAAGAAAAAAAAAGTGCTTGCTCCATTTTCCTTGAATATTACCTAAAGTCATGAAATATCACAGCTGCTTTGAGACTTGATTGGTCCTCTACTAATCTATTTTTCTTCAAATAAATACTAGTTAAAAACCACAAAATCATTCTATGATTTTTGAACTTTGTGTCATTAAAAATTTTATGTAAAAACAACATGCAAACTTTATTTTAGACAAGCAAGTTTGGGCAAAACATTTCTACATTTAAAAATAAACAAAATATTAGGCTATGCTCTAAAAAGTCAATAATAAATATAATTTTCAATGAAAAATTTAAAGGCTATTTTGACTTGATCATTCTGGTCTGTCTTTAATAAGTAAAATACTTTAGAGTCTGAAACAATTTTTCATTTTCCTATGGAGATATACAGTCACAAGAACTGCTAAATCTTGGATTGATTGAGATTACTTAACTTCTTCCTAAACTTCCTCATTTTAAAAATAGGCAGCAAAGACTTGGAAAAATGTGTTGAAACATTTTAAGTTTTAATTTGTTTGTAAAGGTGTGTCAGGATATCAAACATTGTGTTCAAAATGGATTGCACAAAATAATTTTAATTTCCTACATGTATTTATTTGAATGGTTTTACTTCTAAAATACTCATGAAAATCCTTCCTCTTCCATGTTAAGAGAGTGTATATATAACATTATGCTCTTAAATTTATGCATCTATTTTCTAATAAAATTGGCTGGAAAGGGACCCAGCTTAATAAAAAAAGGAAAGGCCAACCAGCAGAAAGAATAAGAGAGAGACAATATATAAAAACTTTTGTTTAATTCCATTCCATATAAATATGCTTGCCACCCTATTAGAACAGAAATTCCTATCAAGTCAAGTGTATAAAGGTTTGAAAGCATGAAAACACCATTTTACTTTTTGTTGGTTCTGTTTTACTACAGTGTTTATCAATTTAAAAAGCACTGTCACATGTGAGAATTATCCTCACAAATAACCCTCTGGGGCATGACAGGTATTAGTAGCAGTACTAGTAGTACCATTTAACAGACAAGGAACTGAACCTTCAGGAAGGCAAGAGGCTTGCGACAGTTACTAAACATAACAAAACTGAGCTTAAAACTCTTATTTTTTGGACTCCTAAAACACTTTGCTCTTTCTACTATATTTCTAGAATGAACCTCTAAAAAAAAGTGCCAAATAGGCAAACATAACTACCTGCACTAAAGATGAAATCCTTCTGTCAATGACAAAAATAAAATGCTTGAAGAAAAAAAAAAAAGAGTGAAACTTTTAACTTCCATTTGTAGTGGAAATTTCAAAGCCTAAAAAGCAAATTAGAATCTGAATGAAGACTGTTGTGAAATAATCTCCAACCTCTGAAGAGTTTGAGGAAATAACCATGCTGCCCATTTCCTGTTCAACAGTCCCAATTATAAAGTACTTAGGTAGAGCTCTCTTCCTTTAGTTGAAGACGTAGAGTGGGTACAAAGAAAGAGCTGTTTCAGCATATCGGACTTTGGATAATATGAGAAATCATCAGTGTTTAATTTTGCTCACATTTGCTCGTAACAGTGAAATGGTACAGCTTTGCTTGACAATTCTACCTTTAGTAATAGTGCTCTACAAATCTGGATGTGTTTCAGAAATTAATAATTTCTTCTGTGTACACTTCTTTTAAATAAGATATATCTCAATTTTATGCATATTTTCTAAGGGAATTCATCTGGAAAGGCAAAACATAATTCATACTATAATCAAGAATTCTAGATTTATGATTTATCTCAATCGTCAATAACTCAGCACTTACTACAACCATTAACCAATTCACTGTTTTAACAGCATAATAAACCTAACTTTTCACATTTTGTTAATCAATTGCATTAATTTAAAATGCTTTGTTCAAATAGTTCCACATGAATGTTACCTATATACATATTTGTATATCTGTACATTTATAATATTTGTGCAGATATGATGTACAAGTGTGCAAGCCATCTGAGCTTATCAGAAACAGTGCAGGATGATACATTATATGCTAAACAAATCAGATATTAAAAAAGACCTGTTATTTTTGTATAACAATTAATATATGAAGAAAATGGAATTGCAATTTTGAAAGCAACAGCACTACTGGTACAAGGCAGAACCAAAAGTTAAGTACAAGAACTAGAGAAATATATGAAAAAATAGCATAAATCACAAATAATTCTTAGAATATCATATTATTCCTGAAAAATGTGCCCGGAGCCATCTTTATTTCCTTACTATTTCTAAGAATGATAGGATAGTATAATTTTAGAACTGAAAAAGTCCTTAGATTTCTAATTCCAGATGTCTTCATTAACCTTCAATTCTCTGCCTGCTTTTTAGGTCAAGGAACTCTTAAAACAACAACTTACTAAAATGATGTGCTTCTGTAAAAACAAAAACATAGAATAAAATAGTAACTCAATATTCAACTGAAAACATTAAAGATCCCTATTTCCTAAATGTTACTTAACTATAAATTTGGTATCACAATTCCAAATAATTTTTAGGTAAATTTTATATTCATCTAAATTGATTTACAAAGAAAGAGATGGCTATCTTTCTGCATTCCAACATAAGAGCATAACCATTATGTATACTTTTGCCTACATTTAAATTCATAATAATGATGTTTATGGAAAAATAAAAGGTCATAACAAAATAACACAATTGAATCTGTTCAGCTCTGAAAGTATACTCAAGAGAGCTGTGTACACACAGAGGATGACCAGTTTCATGTTCCTGGACCAGTCTACAGGTGAAGGTTATGCTACATATTCTTTACTTATGAAGAAGTGGACTCACCATGGAAATCAAAGATGTATAAAAGAATTGGCTCATTCTGCCCAAATGCACAAAATGCAACCATGTTTTCAAGTGGATGATAAGAAATGTCTCGAATGGGTGATTTGAATGGCAGATCAGAATACACTGCTACTTGTTCTCCTAAATAAGAAAAAAGATTCAATAATTTGTACATTCTCATATTTCTCATAACAAGATTATTCTGCAACTTATTAAAAAATGTTAACAATAAGTGATAAATTCGCATTATTTACATGAGAAACTGCAAATACTTTATATATATATTTGAGTACCACTTCAATAAATAGTTTCTCTATTTGTATTCTTTTGGTCCCCCTCTTTCTACTCAATCCAGCCTCTTCAATGAGATTTTCAAGGCATAAAATAGAGCCAAAGTGACAAAGGAGAGTGGTATTACAGTCTGAGTTCTGATGGGGCTGAGTAAATTCTAGCTTTAACCAACAACTTGGGGTAGAACTAGGAGAGGAATAACTGGACCATAAAACTAAAGAAACTCTTGCTGGCAGGGAGCAGGGATTGAGGAAGGGATTAGTTTTTCTATTTTTTTCCAGAGGCCACTTGCAGTAACATCTACTTGAAAGATTCCTGTGAGTCTAAATGGCCAGAAGAGGCCTAAAGCCTATGAAACCTACAAGTATCGGTCAGAAGAACTAAAAAAGCAAGGAACTTAAATCCATTTAGTGAAGGGGAAGAGAAATTTAACGCTTCTGGATAGATGGAAAAGTATCAAAACACAGTATAGAAAAAAACCTAAGTGAACTAACTAGTCAAAAATGCCTAAAGGAAAGGCAGAAAGAATGAACAAGTTCATCAAATATGGTTCATTAAAGATTTTAAAGAGAATTTTATAAAAGTCTTTCAATTTCTTGCTAAAAAAAGTCCATGTAGTTTTTACCCTTTCTTTTGAAAACCTAAGGTGAGGAAAACATGAACTTTCTAATGTAATAGTTTATTTTATTTTATTGGAAAAATTTGAATTACAGTAATTCAGGTAAATTGCTAGTTAAGTTTCAGACATCAAATAATCTGATAGAAATTTTTTGTTTCTAATGAAAATATATTGTAGATGTTTAATCATGTGTATACCTACTTACATTCCATATTCATCTTACGATATTTCCTATTTCACACCTTGAATTATAATGTGAAATTCTAAATCCAGGAAGATATACAAACAATAAAGAAAAGAATTTAATATAAGCTTAAACTGCAATTGAGTTCCACAATCTTGAACAATATAACTGACAAGCTAAACTCAGAATTTCCTTGAAAATCACTCCACAAGAATGATAGTTTTTTCACACTTTTAAAGAAAAAGATTTTTGAAAATCAATTAAATATTTACCTGTTTCTGGGTTCCAAACATATACTATACCATCCTCACTTCCAGCAAAGAGAAAAGTCCCACATGGTGTCAGAGTACTGTGAATCTTCTCCCGATAATTTGCAGCACCTACAAATTTCCTTGCTGCTAATCTATAAAAAAAAAGGATTTTACAAATAGGACTTGTCTTATACATTTAAAAGACTGGTGGTAGAAAAACTCTTCTTTTAAATCCTTTATTTCAATTCAACAAATGCCTTTTAAGAATTAGTTGTATGGGAGACATTCTGTGATAGATGCAGATAAAGAGGAAAGCCTGAGCCCAAGGAGCTTCTACTTTACCAAGAGAGAGAAGAAATTTATCAATGTAAAATAGGAGGAAAGCATAGAAAGTACCACAAAGGAGAGAAAACTTTGGGGATATGGACAAGAGAGTAATTCTTGTTATGGTGATCAGAGACTACTTCATGGAAGAACTGGCATTTGGATTGGTTTCTAAAAAATGGAAAAAATAGACAGAATTTTCATATTCTTATATATTTTTTCCATATGATCAATTTTAAAAACCACCCCAGTAATACATTAAATCCCTGAAGAAATATTAGATTAAACATATTACTCAAACCATCTATTAATTATGGGGCACAACCTTTCAGACAGTTTCACTAGTGAATAACAGCTAACAATGTTCCAGCCCTTACTCTGTGCCTGGTAGGTTCTATCTTCACCCTGGATTACAGAGAGGATATTACCTTCACTGCTCTGTAACCTGCTTTTTTCACTCAACAATAAATCAGGAATAATGGCCCCTGTGTCAGAAAATATATATAACACATCATTTTTAATGGGTATATACTGTGTTTAAATGTATTTTAATAAATTTTCTCCTGTTGGACAACATTTAGGAATATTTCCAGCCTTCCCTTAAGATGAACACAATTTCTATTAACAATCTGCTCACTATTTTAAGTTATTTTCTTTCAATAGATTTCCAGACTTGGGATTAGCAGGTCAAACCTTTCTGGAGCCCTTGCAAATGCACTGTGCATATATGGTTTATGAGTTCGATTTATCATTTCTCCTACTTGACAGATGAGGGAAAAGGGGTCTAGAGAGGCAAATCACCTAGTAAAGGGTAGAAGAGGCAGTATCTGAATCTAAATAGTGTGGCTCCAGAGTCCAGGCATGATCTTAAGCTATCAACCACGCTGTTGAGAAAGAGGATAACCAAATTCCTGACGCCAGCCTTCTAAAATCTGGCTCCATTTCTAAAGCCTTCTCTCTCAATATTCCTTATCAAGAAGCCTATGATCAAGTAGACTGGCTAATTAACTCTGCCTGGAACACATCCCACCTCTGAACTTTATTTTGTGCATTTCATGTTTTTCTATCTCTCTGAAAAAACTTCCCTTTTGGGTCTATTCTTGACTAAATTCTACCCATTCTTCAACATCGAGCACAAATGACAGCTTTTCAATAGACTCTTTTAACAGAAGACTTATTATAGCTTCCAGATTTATTCTTGCCATCGTCTCATTATATATTTGTATTCATTAAACATACATTTTTAGTACTTGCTATCTGTCAGGCATTGCATGGGTGCTATGTAAAGAAAAAAGAATACGCAGATTGATTCCAGTCTCTAGATCTCACACTTTAGCCTAGTCCAACACTTAGTGTACTAATTTAGGAGTGTACAATTAGATAATAAACTTCTGGTGAGCTAATCCCGCTTGTCCTTCTCCCACAGCGCCCGTGCCAGGGTCTTGTACTGTTCTACATAAATATTGATGCACTTAGTCATTAGTCCTAAAAAAGATATTTGCAGAATTCAGCTAATATAGATTACCACAAGTTGTCTTTCTAAATACAATAAAGCAATCCAATAAAATAGCTTTCTCTCATTAGTTTTACAGGAACTCTAATACCTAAACAAAAGCAACTAGGAAGGAAAATGCTGGTTTTCCTAGAACTCTAATTCTGTCTCTTACATGAAGAATACTTCCCTTTACATTTGCCTTAATTATGAAAACAAAGGAAAAAAAAAGAAAAACAAGGATGTATTAAACAAAGGTCTCTTATTCAATTATGATACAGTATCATAATATTATAGCAGTATCATAGAGATAAAAAAAATTCACCCCTGTTAAAAGTAGAAGTTTGCTTTTAATAGTGAAAACGAAAAGCAGCAACTGACTGCATTTCAGGTTTCTCAATCTTGGCAAAATTCACACTTTGGGTTGGTAAGTCTTTGTTGTGGAGGCTGCCCTATGAATTGTAGGAACTTCAGCAGCATCCCTTGGTTTCTACTCACTAAATACCAGTAGTAACAATTAAAAAAAGCTTCCAGATATTGTCAGATGTCCCTCAGGGAGCAAAACTGCTCCTGGTTGAAAACCACTGCTGCATTTTATTTATTTTTTTAACTTTATTTATAAAAAAAATTAAAAAAACAAACAATAAATAAAACAACATTTCAGACAAAACCAAAACAAAGGAATAAAAAATGCATTTTATAAATTTGAATTAAATTCATGACTTATTTTGTGGGTACTCATCCCTACTGAAATACACTTACATTCGGAGATCCATGATTCTTAAAGTACTGTCTTTGGTATGAATTAACAATCGTTTTCCATTGGGATGAACCTCCAAATAAGTTATTGGAATCCCCTTAAACTCACTCTCCTTAATTTCCTAAAATGATAAAAAAAAACAATTATAAAAATCATCAAAAAGTTTATCTAATGCTAAACTTCCTCTAGAGCACCAAATTAATTTTAAAAAGTCATTTTCAATTTGGATATACAGCTTTTAAATTTTTCACAAAAGGATTCCCAGTAACTTCAGTTAAGGTTTGAAAATAAAGTACAAATTGTATTTTTTGTTGTTGTTGTTATGTAATGCCACATTTAATTAGCATGTGTTTTTATAGTATATTCACTCTCCAAATATTTAGTCCTAAACCAAGATGCACTTCTAACAAACACATTTTCTAACATTCTGAAAAACAAGACTGCGTAACAAGTTAAGAGTTAGGTGTAAATTTGAGAAAGTTGCCAGCAGTTAGTGTCTGCAGTATCTGCTAGTGATTCTCCCACATTTTTCTTTATCATATTTATTCTCAAACTAAAAATGCCCTTGTTTCAAACCCGGCCCAAGACATGTATGAAATAGCACATGGAAGGAAAATGAGTACAACTTAGCATTACCTACTCTGCTGACTGAATTGTATCAAGAATGAATGAAATCACAGCTTCCAGGCTGTCCAACAGCATTCAATGATCCATCAGCTACTAAAAAGAAATCTCAGCTCATTTCCTAACTTTTTACTTCTGATTGTCTCAAATAATCACCAGACAGTTCAAAGTATCCAAGTTAAAGTTGTGTTTTGGCTACCATATAAAGGTAAAGAAACACATGATCTAATAATAAATAGTAAACTTTGCACTATATACTAAAATGATGGGAACTGATGCTTTTGGAGCTTTGCCAGTTCGCCAGGTATATAATTAGGCAGCTATTTTCAAGGTATGTGTAATTAGGTTACAACAAGAATCCCAAGAAATCACTCAATCTGACAGACCAGATAAGAATGACAAAAACAGAATATATTACCCTATCTTTTAAACAAATATGATAAACTCAATACACTTAACTAAATTTCAGGGAAATTCTTTCCACTTAGTGTGTCTTTTTTCAAATTATGACAACTGTTGTCATAATCTGTTGTGAAAAATTGAAGAACAAAAGTATAAAATAGAAGGCAGAAACTAGATCACCTTATGTAAGGTGAATTCAAATTTAACACCGCATTTATTTTTCTGAACAAAAAAGAAAAAAGAAACACCAACATAACTGCTTAAAATACAAGCCACCTTAAAAACACTCTACCCAAAAAGAGAAAGAGGTTAATCATTTTTTTTTTTTGCCTATTTAGAAAATTTCAAAAGAATTATTATTAAATGATAGACCCCATCTTAACTAATAATTCTAAAAGACAACACTTAACAAAACACCGAGCACAGTGCTTGTGCAGAGATGCTATGGGAGCAAGAAAGGACATGAAGAGCAAAACCTTTAAGTCACTACTCATATAGTGAGAGAACGCACGATGCATTTCTAGCGGCAAGGCCAGATAATGGATGGCTTAATGTCACAGTGCAAATTGAAGTTCAAAGAAACAAAAGAAAAGCCTGATCAAAATTAAGGAAATGTTCACAAAGTCACTATCTCACCAGAAGGACATGATAACTGACTTTCCAGGGATTTTAATTAAATGACTCAATATGGAATATGATGTCATACCTTATTTACACTCCAGTGGCGCACTGAGTATTGCACATCATTAACTTTGACATAGGTGTTCCAAACAACAATCACCCCCGTGCAGTCTCCTGAATACATGTGATGACCTATTAACAAAAGGACTCATTTATGACTGCTACACAGAGTTAGAGACAAATAATATGAAGCTGCGGAAACCACATCCCAGCGGAACAGTCAAAGAATAGGAAAGCTATTAAAAGGCATGTCAGTTTAAAAAAACAAAAATAACTCTCAAACTCGACTATCTTTAAATGAATTCTTCACTCTCTTGAATTATTTCTTATGACTTATTCCCCTTTGCCACTTACCTGAATTTGAATACAAACAGAAATTAGCATCTTAGTCCGGGTGTATATGGCTCACATTCTGAAGTGAAACAAATTATTTGCATTATCCAACATAAACCTGTAATTCTCACCTTTATCGTAATAAACTATAGAAGCTACTTCATCTCATATTCCTGGGAAAACACTTATATTCTAATGTATACTGTTAGCACAATGCCTGAGACCCAGAGGAACTGAATAAATGATCAGGGAATGAATAAAATAATACACAACAGGTGATGCAGTTTAACATCAATTCTCAATAACAAACCACCTAACAGCAGGATGGGCCTCAGAGACCATCATGACACCATCACTAACAGATGGTCGTGCAGCAACTGTGACTTTAATGTTTTACAAAGCAGCCTGTTCAACTGCTGAACAGCTCTCTGTACTGGAATGTTCTTCCTCATCATGAGCACAGAAAATCTGTCTTTGGTAGCTTTGGCCCCACCTCTGCCCACTGAAGTAACATAAACCAATTTCTCTTTTTTTGTCATTTGGATATCTTAGGGTCATGTATTTGAAGAAATTCTTCATCCCTCTTTTATAATCTGGATTTTTTCTACTATAGCAGTTTTCAGGCACCTTTCTATCCTTGGTTGACCTTTCCTGAATATGCTCCAATTTATTAACATCCCTATTGTTGTAAGTACATCAATAGAATTATCATTGTGGTTTGGATCCCATACGAACTAATTATAGCTACAGCCTACATGTCTAGTCTGTGGGATAATGTAAAAAAGTGTCTATTTAATAGATATAATGGATTTCTTTATTCTTTCAGCTAATAAAATCATCTATTTTTACATCTCTAAAACATTATTTATTATTCATACACTAAGAGAAATCTTTAAATAACTGCAAAATTTCCTTCTATGCAATAGTGTAGTTTGTGTTTTTTTTAAAAATTCTGTGGCTGCAAATAAAATATGTTTTTTCAAGATTCTTTTGGGACTTTCTCCCCCTATTTTCCTCAATTTTTATTCTTCAACTTAAGACAATAACCACCAATCCAATGAAATGCATTTCTGAAATTTGGTGCCTGGCTGCTTGCTACAGCAAATATTAACTTCACTTACATGTTTTGGAACTGACTGACTTTAACACTATGAACAGAACTCCCTCCATGCTGACTGTCAAATAAACACAAATCTCAAAATGTACAACCAACCATCAATACATAAAACATTTCTCAAGCTTAATTGTAATCCTAGTGAAATGAAAAAAAAAAATTCTTCATGCAACTAGCCTTCATTTGGAGCACATTCTCTGGCATACCTTCCTTATCGAAACAGACAGAGTTGATAAAACTCTTGTGAGTATCAAACTGCCGCATCAGCGTGGCAGGCTCCTCTCTCCCATCGACCTTCCACACTCGTATCATGGAATCATAGCATCCTGTAACCACCAGCTCTCTCACAGCTGGATGGAATTTAGCCGTGTACACAAAGGAAGGATGGGGTAAAACTGTGAAAGTATTTGTGTTATTTATTTCATTTTTCCAAATCCTGGAAAAGACAAAAAGTTACACATTGCTTCTGGAAGGCAGAAGTTCTTGAAAAGTTTCTCTTAGAATCAGTATGACTAACTGAGCCTTAAGTAAGCACATGGCAACAACCAGTAATAAATTAAGTTCTATCAAAATAAAAAATAGGATGAACACATATTTGATGGGTGGAATTCTTCACATTTTGACAAAGCTATTCTTATAGTTATTATCAAGCATAATGGTTAATTTGTCCACTAATTGTAATTATGTGCAGTGAAATAAAAAACTGTATTTGCATTTAGATTTGTCTGTTTTTTAAACCTACCTATTTTGACACTGACTAAACACCAACAGAAGAGTTGGTAAAATATTGCAATATTGCACTTAGTACAATATACATAAAAATAAATATAGGAGAGAAACTTTAATGATTTACCATTTAGGTTGTGTATATCCTCTTGCAAAGTGCTCACTAGTGGGAATTTAGAGTAGAAGAGTTTTTATTAAAGTTTATATTTGTAATTTCAAAGCCTAGATGGTAAAGATGAGGATCTCAAAGGCCAAAAAGCAATACTGAAATTTACAATCTGAATTCTGGAGTAAAAAATATTAAAATTATGATATTTTGATAGAAAGACCATCCTACCTTAAACACTTTATATTTAAACACTCTCATTATCTCTTTCTCTAAATACTAGCCGATCTGTTTAAACATTTAAGGTTAGCATCACTGCTAGTCTTGACATGGAGTAAGCCCTAAGGATTAAACTGCTCCCTGAGATACTAAACATTTCCAATCAATGTGTAAAAATAAGTCAAATCAAGCAATAAATAGGTGCTGTATGAATGTGGAATACTTGATATGTTTATAATATTAGGATGCTATTAGAATTAGAAGAACATATTTTTTTTTATAATATGGGGTAGTGCTTTCTATTTCATCCTTTCAATTATTGTCTAGGAACTAAAGCAAATTAAGTCCTTTTCAAAATTATCAATAAAAGAACAAAAATAATAACATTTGTGAGTATTCTCAGCAGCTGCTTAAAATACAGGATATGGTCTTCTATTACTAAGAATCCAAACTAATAATGAAGGAAGTGAAAGAACCTGTTTTCAAGTAAAAATACAGCACATGTGTCACTGCATAAACATTCACCACAGTAGCTTTCCATGAACTAATGCCACATGAACAAAATCGCTAATTGGGAGGGAATATAAAGATAGTTTAAAAATGGTAAAAATCTTAGTTGATTACTAATAAACATTAGCAGCACTATTTGGTATATTATAGAACAAGGCAGAAATGAAGCAATCATATCTTCAAAACAACTTAATAAAAAATTAAAGTAGAAATAATATCTTTAAATTAAAATAAAGTTTTTGGTATAAAAATAAAACTGGTATCAATGAAAGCTTCAGTCACCCAAGTACTGGTAGGATCCATATCAAAAGAAATGTATTAATGGGTTTGAGGAAAAATCAAGCTCATCATAGACAGAGACAATTAAAAGGAAACACAAAAAAAATTATTAGCATGGGGAAAGAAAAAAATAATAAAAAACTTAAAACAATATGTGTGTAGAGGAGATAAAGTAGGGACATATAGGCCCGACTGGAAAAGTCTTTCTGATTGTATTAGGAGTTTTTGCTGTGAGGAAAACACAGATGATTATTCTGAAGATAACCAGAGAAGAGATTTAGACTAAATCCAAATAGCAGAGAACTAACCAATGGGAAATAGTTGTTTAGAGACACAACAATAGCCTGGGAGAATGAGCCCAGAAGAGAGAAGAGGAGGAAGACATGGTGGGAACCCACACTTCTGCCACCTTTGGCCATTAGCCACCCCCATTCTCCTCTTTTTAGACTTTAGCCTATTCATTACTAGCATCCCTTATCTTCTTAAAACCCTCATCTCTTTTTGTTTCTAGCCATAATGCTTTTGTGCTGATATTTTTAAGATATAGGGTATTAAATGGATGTCAATTTCAAACCTACTTAAAGAAAAAAGTATACATTATACAATTCTACGTACTTTATTATAATGGGTATGTTTTGTAGGGAAATCCAAGATGGCGCCAAGAAATGGTAAAATCTGAGCCGTATTTTAAATGATGGCTAGGAGCCTACTATGGCTTGGAAAGGGCACTTAATAAAGGTCTGTTGAATGAATGAGCTAGGTAGAAAGGGTAGGAGAGGAGTATTTAAGCATAGGAAGAGTAGGTAAAAGATCATGCAGTTGTCCATGAAGACAAGATGTTAAGGGTATTTCAGGAGATTGTGTGGGTGAGGCAAAGGTGTATATGGGAAGCGCATGGCGCAAAAGGATGTAAGATCCATAGGGTCATGTGCCTTATTTTATATAGCACTGGGATATGGTCCAATGGACAAAGATTTTTTTTTTTAAATCAAGGCACAATGAAAGATGGTTCAGAAAGACAATTTGGGCACAGCAGAGAGGGAAGAGGCAGAGACTGAAAACTGGGGAAGTTTAGCAGCAACAGTTTAAGCAAGAGATAAGGGCTTGGATTAAGGCAACAGCAGTAAGAATAAAGAGGATGTGATAGAATGGTGAGCCTTTTAGGAAGGAGGACTGAGAGGCCTTGGTGCTAGTTAGATGTGGGAAGGCATGGTGGGAAACAGAAAAGAGATGAGTACTAACTCCAGTTCCCAGCTTGGGAGATAGGGTGGACAAGGAGGCCATTAAAGCATACATAAGAAGAGCAAATGAGGAAAACAAAGCTTGGGTGGCCAATGAGTTTGATTATGGACTTGAGGTACCACTGAGCCATTCAGGACGAAATGTGTAATGGAAAGTCAGACTGAGAAAAGAGATGGGAGCTGGAAGTCATTACATGTAAGGGAGACTCAAGGCTGGGAAGAAAGATGAGAGACATGAAAATAAGCATACAAATCCAGGAGAAGAATATCAAGTAAAAGATCAACAGTGACAGAGAATAGGCAGAGAAAATGAAAGAAGAAAGAGAATGAATAGAACTGGTCAAAGTCAAAAGGGGAAAACAGGAAGATGTTGTCAATGAAAACTATGAACTGGAAAAAACATCAAGATTAATCAATAATCAATTACTGCAGTGAAGGCAAACAGAATGAGATGAAAGCTGGCCAATGGATCTAACAATTAGCAAGTAACAGCTGACCACTTGAGAAAGCAGTATGTACAGCATGGTGGGAGTGAAAGCCAGATCAACTGGGCTGAAGTAAATACAAGGCGAGCAGAACATCTTTGATGGATAAAAGTGGAAAAGGTGGTAGTCTGAAAGTAAGAATAAAGAAAAAAATTTAAGATAAGGGAATCTGAGAATATTTCTGGATAAAGAAGGAAGATACTAAAGAGACCAGAGGATAGGAAATGATGGGTGGCACAGAACTGCGCATTAAATGGCTGAGATTAAGAGCACAGGTCAGATGTACCTTAAAGGAGACCAGCCCCACAGCTTTTCCTCAAGAAAGGTAGACAGTGATAAATATGGAGGAATTTACAGATTTTAGGGGGGAAACCAGAGAGAAATACAGGAGGTTCACATCTGGCTAATTTCACTGGAGACTGAAGGTTGTCATCTAAAGAAAGTGATTTAGTTTAGAGGACTGGATGAGCAGTAATGTTTGAATCTGCTGCCAAAGGGATGAGAAAAGGAAGATGACTACAGACAAGTAAAAGGATTGCTCAGCTCAGCAGAGATGGGAGCTCAGGTGACATTAAGTCAAGGCTATAGTCAAGCCTCAGGAATGTTACATAGTTCCCTCTAGTGTAACCTGGTATCCCTTTGACAGAATGCTCACACTCAAAGAACAAACTGAGTATACAGGTTCTTGGTGATATTGTTAAGAGGAACTAATAGTAGATTCCCAGCTGGAGAGAGAGGGAAGTCAACGGTCACTAATTGCTATCTTTTTTCATTTAAATATAAACTAAGCAGCAATGATATCATCTTGATCAATCAGACATTATAATGAGGGGGGCAGATAAAATTACAAGAAGGGGTACAGAGTCTGGGAGTCTTGCATTAGAGGAGCAGGAAGCAGAAGAAGCAATGAGAAAGAAGTCAAAGTGGATCTCCACTGCCTAAGGTCAGCTTCTACCTGTGTGTCTACCAACCAGGATAAAATTAAGTGTCATATATAAAAGCAGCTTGAAAAAACTGTCTAATAATATTTTTGGAAGACATTAAAAGGCAGAACCAGCAGTGAAAAAAAGTGTAAATGAAACATTATGAAGAAGCTTTTAAAATGTTTTATCGTGATACTTATTAAATTGAAAGGAATTAATTTTACAATCAACATGAAAAATGCAATACTTAATCTGTAAAATTCTTAAAACATAAAATGCATACTTGTTTATTTACCCTGCAGCTATGTCCTAACCAACACTATGTTCTAGCCTCTGCACCTGTCAGGAGTGAAGACAGATGCTGCATATGTCCTAGAAAAATCCTCAGTTGTTTAACCTCCTCATTCCAGAGTGTTAATAAAGCAGTGTACGTAACGATCATTTAAAGACACAGAGGACTTAGAAATGTTACATTATACATATTTAAAATATATTTAGGAAAAATGTCTTCAAGAGAAAAGTTTTCATTACTACTATGTAATCAGTCTGTTGTACAAGGTATATTTGTGACAGTCCCTTAGTTAAAACATGACTGAAGCATAAAAGTAGTTACAGCACACATAATTTACCTTTGTTTCTTTTCCCTGAAGCAAGCAGCAAACACAATAAGTATTTCTCAAGTCAACTAACCTGGCAGTGCCATCAGACGATGCAGTAAGTATATAGCGATCATCTTTTGACCAGCAAAGATCATAAATGATATTGAGGTGGCCACACAATTCTCTCATGAAACGTCCAGAGGGGATTTCATATACTAATGAAAATATTGAGAATCAGTAAAAGTTTCCAGACAGTCCTTAGTTCAGAAATATTCAAAGTAATAAAAATTTAGACACAAGGAAAGCATTATCTATATGAAAATTGTCACTAAAATCCTTTGCAGTGCAAACAAAATTCAAAATCCACTTAAGACTAACTTCTCATGCAATTTAGACATAAGAATTTGCACACAAAATAAAATATGCTACAATTAAAAATTATTTTCATCTCTTCAAAGCAATCCCCCTAAGAATTTTTGCTAATCAACTTTATTATTCAAATAATAAATTACAAATTTAAGTTCAATTCACTTAAAATATTCTATCATTTGAGCTTTTCAATTTTTCATGGTTATTAATTTATCTGAAAGTCAATTAAATTTTAACTAAAATTTTAATTATTGGAAGTAATGAGAAATTTAAACTGTATCACTGTCAGAAAAAATCTCTAATACTAAAACTATAGATACAGTGAGGGAAATTATAGAGACCCAATCTGATAGACAAAGTATCTGTAATATTACTTCAAGTTACAAACACACTGAAACCTTCTAAGATAACCAGTTAACACAGAGCAAAGGTTTTCCAAGTCTCTATCCCCACCTAGTGGTAAAATCAACTTCCCTTTAAACTGAAGCGGATCAGAAGTACTTCCAGAATAGCGAAGTAAGGACCTCTGAAATGATCCTCCATAAAAGTAGTGAGAGAGGACTTCTGGAGAAGATGGCAGAGTAGGGAGTTCCAGGATTCAGTCCTTCCACCAAATCAACTATTAAACAGGCAGGAACTGTCTGAAACAACTCTTTTGAAACTCCAGTGGCCAGAAGAACACTGTACACCATCCAAGGAAGAGCAGGAGGAAGAGGCTGATAAATTAAGGTGAAGAACTGTAAGCTGCTCTCTCTGCGTGGTGGCTACTGGTACACATCTCCCACCCTCAAGGCAGGCCACTGTGGGGTCCAGCGCTTGGTTGGCTGCTGCCGACAAATGGACATAAACATCCTCTTCCTCAGGAACAAGGTGTACACAGCAGATCCCTGAGCTCGGTTTTTGATTAGTGAACTTGGATTGCTGGGTCCCAGTTCTGACGCAGCTATTGGTTCAACCTGACCTGGAAAAAGGCTGCAGCAGCCACTGCTTCAATGCTGCCTCAAACACAGGAAGAGGCAGCTATTGTTTTAACCCTCTTCCGATGGGGCAGAGGCTGTGGAGACTTAAAGATGCAGGGCATCCTCAGGGCTACGGGGGAAAGTTAGCTGCTGCATTTGCAGGGAAGGCCAGAAAGTGAAGCTCTGGGGAGCCACTGGAGAAGATACTGGTGCCCTTCCTGACCCCCTCCACAGGGTACTTGCAGCCAGACTGGGCCCTCTTTATGGGTCCCTGGCCCTGATTTGTCTCTGGGAAAAAGTGAATTGGGAAAGTCCTCTCCAGGCCATCTTCCCAAAATTTGCTCTTCACGCAAAAGTAGCCTGAGACAATGAAAGAAGTGTAAAAAACCATAGAGGCAGACAGCCTGGGACAAAGGCCTGCTAGCTTCAGATACCCGGAAGAGAGGGAGGTTTGTCCCCTGGGAAATAGAGGGGAGGGGACAGCCAAACTCCTGTAAACAGGGGAACTCCAAAACAACGCACAAGCAAAAGTCCAGGACAAGACAATAGCCCAGTAAGACAAGGAAAACCCTTCACAGTGCATTCATTTTAGGCAGACCTTCCTGATGGGAGAGCTGAAGCTGAAGAAAATCTGTCTTATCACCAGCTCGTTACATAGCCAAGAAATAGACATACCACAGAGTAAAACCCAGAGTTAACATTTTAAAGTATTGAAATGTACACTGTGCAACAAGAGTACAAGACAAACAAATAAAACAGGAAATGATTGCCCATCCCAAGGAAGAAGATAAAAACACAGAAAAAGATGAAACGTGGACATACCAAACAAAGCCTTTAAAAAATGATCTTAAAAATGCTTCAGGAGATGAAGGAAAGTATGGGGCAATAAGTACAGGTATCAGGAAAACAATGAATAAACAATATGAGACTCTAAGTAAAGAAATAGAAATTTTAAAAATGAGGCAAATAGAACTACTGGAGTTGAAGACCACAATAACTGAAATGAAAAATGACCAGGAGGATTCTGACAGCAGATTGGAATTGGCAGAAGAAAGAATCAGTGAACTTGAAACAAAGCACCTAAAACGTGTCAGGCTGGGAGAATCCAACATGGCGGCTAGGCGAGACAGGGCAAAAAAACACCTCCATGAAAAATACTAGATAAAAGCCAGAAAGTGACCCAGAACACCAGTTCCAGCAATGCACCAGCCGGATAAGGTCTGCTAAATCCACAGGGACCGTGCATTTGGTGAAACCGGGAGTCTGCATTCTGAAATGAGTGAGAGAGCCGGCTGAAAGTCCAGAGGCCACGCTGCGGTGTGGGGAAACCGTGGGTCGGCGTTTGGAGACAGACTAGTTCTTTTTTTAAAAAAATAACCTGGGACCGACTGCAGATACAATGGTGAGAACTGTGCAGTGAAGCATGGCAGGAGCAGGCTGTCCCAACACCTTGGTGTCTGGTATGGAGGACAGCCCTTCCCACACCCACTGCTGATTGTCTTGGGGCCAGGGGGGCAGAGGGGAGCCAAAAGGAGAAAGAAACCGCGCCCCTTGCATCCATCTCCCTGGCAGGCTGGGGACGCTCCTGCCCGGGGCCAGACCCATAGCCCAGAGCCGCGCCAAGGGTCCCAGTGTGATGAGGAGTGTTTCCCGCAGCATTGCGCACACACTACAATATCGGCCGTGGACAGTGGCCTTTAGTGAACCTGCAGCTAACTGTCCTGGAGCTGGGAAGGTGGAGCTGTGTGAAGAGGGGGAAATTAACACACCCCATTCAACCATTTTTACAGCAGGCTAGGAAACCCCTACATGGCCCGGTGGCCCAGGGCTTCCCCGGAGGGCCGGCGCGCACTTGTGATGTGGCACAGCCTTCCCTTAGCAGAGGTCCTGGAAGAGCACGGCTGAGAAGGGGGACCTGCTCGGAAATCCCAGGGACCCTACGCCAGTGCCAGGGACTTGTGGGTCAGCGGCAGAGACTATCTGTGGCGGAACTGAGGTGAAGGCTCAGACTCTTGCAACAGACTTAAATCTCCAGGAACACCTAGGAGGTTTGATTATTAAAGCTGCCCTGCCTCCCTAACCACTCAGACACATGCCCCACATTCAGGGCGGACAGCACCAACAACACACCCAAACTTAGTGCACCAACTGAACTCCACAAGAATCAGATCCCCACACACCACAAAGACAAAGTTGGGGAGAAATAACCTGAGGGGAACAGGTGACTTGCAGACACCATCTGCTGGTTAGTTAGAGAAAGTGTACGCCACCAAGCTGTAGATCTGACAAATTAGAGATTGGTATTTTTTAGACCCTGAAAGAACCCTATCAAGTAAAGCAAATGCCAAGAGGCCAAAAACAACAGAAAATCTTAAAGCATATGATAAAACCAGACGATATGGAGAACCCAAACCAAAACACCCAAATGAAAAGATCAGAAGAGACACAGTACTTGGAGCAATTAATCAAAGAACTAAAAACAAAAAATGAGACCATGGCAAAGGATATAAAGGACATAAAGAAGACCCTAGAAGAGCATAAAGAAGAAATTGTAAGAGTAAATAAAAAAATAGAAGATCTTATGGAAATAAAAGAAACTGTTGGCCAAATTAAAAAGACACTGGATACTCATAATACAAGATTAGAGGAAGCTGAACAATGACTCAGTGTCCTAGAAGTCCACAGAACGGAAAATGAAAGAACAAAAGAATGGGGAAAAAATAAAAAAAATTGAAATGGATCTCAGGGATATGATAGATAAAATAAAACGTCCAAATTTAAGACTCATTGGTGTCCCAGAAGGGGAACAGAAGGGTAAATGTCTAGAAAGAGTATTCAAAGAAATTGTTAGGGAAAACTTCCCAAACCTTCTACACAATATAAATGTACAAAGCATAAATGCTCAACGAACTCCAAATAGAATAAATCCAAATAAACCCACTCCAAGACATATTGTGATCAGACTGTCAAATACTGAAGAGAAAGAGCAAGTTCTGAAAGCAGTAAGAGAAAAGCAATTCACCACATACAAAGGAAACAACATAAGACTAAGTTGTGACTAATCAGCAGCCACCATGGAGGTGAGAAGGCAGTGGCATGACATAGTTAAAATTCTGAGAGAGAAAAATTTCCAACCAAGAATACTTTATCCAGCAAAACTCTCCTTCAAATTTGAAGGAGAGCTTAAATTTTTCACAGACAAACAAATGCTGAGAGATTTTGCTAATAAAAGACCTGCCCTACTTCAGATACTAAAGGGAGCCCTACTGACAGAGAAACAAAGAAAGGAGAGACAGATACAGAGAAATTTAACAGACATATATAGAACATTACATCCCAAATCACCAGGACACACATTCTTCTCTAGTGATCATGGATCTTTCTCCAGAACAGACCATATGCTGGGACGTAAAACAAGCCTCAATAAATTAAAAAAAAAAAAATTTAATTTATTCAAAGCACATTCTGTGACCACAATGGAATACAAATAGAAGTCAATAACCATCAGAGACTTAGAAAATTCACAAACACATGGAGGGTAAAAGTGAGGGGGAAATGAAAATATTTCCAGATAATCAAAAGCTGAGGGACTTCATCACCAGTAGAACAGTCCTATAAGAAATGCTAAAGGGAATTGAGCAGGCTGAAAGGAAGGGACACTAAACAATTGACTGAAACCACATGAAGAAATAAAGATTTCCAGTAAAGATCATATGGTAAATATAAATACCAATACTACTGTATTTTTTATTTGTAACTCCACTATTTACTTCCTACAGGATCTAAAATACATAAACTGTAATGATAAATCAGTGGTTTTGGACTCAACATAAAATATGTAATTTTTGACAAGAACTGCATAAAGGTGGGGGAATGGAGGAGTAAAGGAACATAATTTATGTGTCCTATTGAAGTTAAGTTGGTATCAAAGAAAAACAAGATTATTATAGACCTAAGAGGTTAAATTTAAGCCCCATGGTAAACACAAAGAAAGTATCAGAGAATATGACCATAGAGATGAATAGTGGAGCATGAGTTATGAGAAGTGGGGGAAGGGGCAATGGGGAGTTAAAAAATGAGTGTAGGGTTTTTGTTTGGGGTGAAGGGAAATTTTGAGTAATTGATGGTGGGAAATCAATGGCATTGCAACATTGTGAATGTGATTAATCTCACTAATGGAATGATAGGGAGAGGTTGGAATGGGAAGATTTAGGCTGTATATATGTTTCCACAAACAAACAAACAAAAAACAGTCTAAATAGATATTGACAATTAAATGCCAAAGATGATCCTGGATGGGATCTGAGGATGGAGGAGAAGAGGCTCAAAGGGACATAGTTGGGATATAAGAAAAAAAAAAAGAAATATAGAATGTAAGCTTTGCATCAATGTTGAATTTCTCGAACTTCTTAGCTGCACTTAATGGGAATGCATAAAAGAATGTTCGCATGGGAAATGTATATGTGAATTATATTGAGTGTTCAAGGATGTGTGCAGTTTGCTCTCACGTGTTCAGAAGACAAAGCAATAGATGGATGATAGATAGGGAGGGAGGGAAAGAAAGAAATGGTGGTGTGAGAGGATGTTAAAGTTGGTGGATCAGGGTATCAGTGGGGGTTGGGGTATGCTAGAATTCTGTGTATGGGGTTTGTATTGTTTTTGCAACTGTTCCTGTAAGTTTGAATTTATTTCAAAATAAAATTTAAAAAAAAGAGCGAGGCTGAGGAGCAGAAGGAAAAAAGAAACATTAAAAGCAAAAAGGAACTAAGACAGCTATGAGACACCATCAAGGACACCAACATATGCATTATGGGAGTCCCAGAAGGAGACGAAAGAAAGGGGCAGAAGGAATACCCAAAAAAATGATGACAGAAAACTTGCCAAACTTAGCAAAACACATGAATACACATATCCAAGAAGCTAAGAGAACACGAAATAGGATAAACATGAAAAAAAATACCTCATCATATATTGATTACACTACCAAATGCAAAGAAGAGAGTTCTGAAAGCTTCTGAAAGCTATTAGAGAAAAGCAACATGCCATATATAAGGGAGTGTATACTATACTAATATCTGATAAAATAAGACTTGATGTCAAAAACAATCATGAGGGACAAAGGTGGTCATTATATACTGGTAAAGGGAATGATGCAAAAGGAAGATGTAATAATAATAAATATATATGGGTGACATCATCAACATGATGACGTAAACAGCTACTGAAAACTTCTCCAGAGATTCAACAAAAAAAGGATAATTCTGAATTGTTTGAGACTGTGGTGTAGGACATACACTGGAGAAGGATCATGCTGATGCCAAATTGAAGAAAGAGAAGAAATATCAGGTAGGAATCTTTCCCAACCAGCCAGTCTTCTCCCCTACCCCTTACCCGATCTCCATGTGGGAAAGGTCACAGAACCAGCAGATGGGAACACTCCCACCAGGGACACAGATTTTAAAATCTCTCACAGCAAACACCCACAGTTTGAAGAC
Source organism: Choloepus didactylus (assembly GCF_015220235.1). Classification (NCBI taxonomy): domain Eukaryota; kingdom Metazoa; phylum Chordata; class Mammalia; order Pilosa; family Megalonychidae; genus Choloepus; species Choloepus didactylus. The sequence goes on along the minus strand of NC_051313.1, from coordinate 11,983,659 downwards.
CAGGGGACAGGGCGGGACAATTCAAGGCCCAGGTCAGTGAGGGAAAAAAAGGCTGAGAAAATGTTGACGGAGACTGAGTTTCCATCCCTAGGTCTGAAAACCCTTCCACCACTCTTAAGAGAAACAGCAGCCAGCAGCTGTTTCCTTGCCTTGTGGACAGGTGGCGTACTGGATCATCCGAGGAAGTAGTTTGCCACAGGTGGAGCCCCACATCAAGCCAGATTTTGGCTGGCAAAGTGAGGGCACAGGAATCCTGCAGTTTCAGCTCACCTGTGTATACACAGCCTGTGCTCAGAGGCAAAGCAGCGTCTGAGGACAATTAAGTTACAGAACAGCGCCATCTGCCGGACAGTCCAGAAAGTGCAGGCAAAAAAAAACACTTAAAAACATTCTCCAGACCCATTATTAGGACCACAGGAGCTGGTCTACACAACCTGCACAGAAACTCAGCCTGGTTTTGGCTGACAAATACTGTCAACTCAACTGTCAAACCAGGGCTCTAAAACAAACTGAGGTCTTGCTGACCAGTGGAAAACAGAGCACCACTGGAAGCCAGCAGATCTACATTACCACACACAGCAAACTTGCTGCAGTGCCCAGTGCCTACCTACCATCCCTGTGGCAGGCCATGGTGGGTGCCTGATTTTGGGGGGAAAACTGGGGGCAGAGCCAATCTGACAACTGGTGAGTGAGAGAAACAAAGGAATACAGAGATCAAAGAAAACCAACAAGAAAAAAAAACAAGGAAAAAGAGTGAAAACAACCTCCAGAATAAACTAATCAGGAAAATCAGATGCCTAGACAGAGAAAAATCACAAGCCACACCAGAAAACACGAAGATATGGCCAAGACAAAGGAACAAATTAATACCTCAACTGAGATTCAGGAGTTGAAACAACTAATCGAAGATGTGCAAACAAATCTTCTAAATCAAATCAACTAGTTGAAAGAAAACATGACAAAAGAGATGGACATAAAGAAGACACTGGGTGACCATAAAGAAAAATTCATAACCTTGAAAAAACAAATCGCAGAACTTGTGGGAATAAAAGGTACAATAGAAGACATAAAAAACACAATGGAGACATTTAAGAGCAGACTTGGAGAGGCAGAAGAAAGGTTACTGAAGCAGAGGACAGGACATCTGAAATCCTACACACAAAATAACAGATAGGGAAAAGAATGGAAAAATATGAGCAAGGGCTCAGGGAACTGAATGACAACATGAAGTGCACAAATATACATGTTATAGGTGTCCCAGAAGGAGAAGGGAAGAGGGGCAGAAGCAATAATAGAGGAAATAGTCAATGAAAATTTCCCAACACTAATGAAAGACAAAAAATTACAGGTCCAAGAAGTGCAGCGTACTCCAAACAGAATGGATCCAAATAGACCTACTCTAAGACACTTCCTAATCAGATTGTCAAATGTCACAAAGACAAAGAATTCTGAAAGCAGCAAGAGAAAAGCAATCCATCACTACAAGGGAAGTTCAGTAAGACTAAGTGTGGATTTCTCAGTAGAAGCCATGGAGGCAAGAAGGCAGTGGTATGATGTATTAAAGACATTGAAAGAGAAAAACTGCCAACCAAGAATCCTATATCCAGTAAAAGCGTCTTTCAAAAATGAGGGAGAGTTTAAAGTATTTACAGATTAACAGACACTGAGAGAATTCGTGAACAGGAGACCTCCTCTACAAGAAATACTAAAGGGAGTGCTACAGACAGATAGGAAAAGATGGGAGAGAGAGGTTTGGAGAAGACCATAAAAATGAAGATACCAGGAGATAGAAAGAGGGGAAATGTCAGGCATTCGAGGCTGAAGGATTACAGAATGTTCAACAGGATTGACTGTATAGATACAGAAATGGATAGCACAATACTGGGTGAAGGTACCACAATATTTTAAGTACACTGAACAAAGATGACTGTGAGTATGGTTTAAAGAGGAGGATTAGGGGTGTGCAGGACACCAGAAGGAAAGACGGAAGATAAGGACTCGGATGGTATAACTTAGTGAAACCTAGAGTGGTCAATGGTTGTAATTAAATGTACAAATATAAGAAGGTTTTTACATGAGGGAGAACAAATGAATGTCAACTTTGCAAGGTGTTGAAAATGGGATGGTATTGGGGAAAACACAATCAGTGCAAACTAGAAAATATATATATGCACCTAACATCAGAGCCCCAAAATATATGAAGCAAATACTGACAAATTTGAAGGGAAGAATAATAGTAGGAGGCTTTAACACACCATTCTCAGCAATGGATAGAACAACCAATCAGAAGAACAATAAGGAAGTACAGGAATTGAATGATAAACTAAACCAACTAGACCTAAGAGAGAGATATAGAACACTGCACCCAACAAAAACAGAATACACTTCTTCCTGAGTGTACATGGATCATTCTCCAGGACAGACCACATGTAGGGTCTCAAGTCTCAATAAATTCAAATATATTTAAATCATACAACACATATTCTTCAAACACAATAGAATAAAGCTAGAAACTAATAACAGAGGGAGAAAGGGGAAATTTACAAATATGAGGAAATTAAACAACATACTCTTAAACAACCAATGGGGTAAAGAGGAAATCAGAAACAAAATTAGGAAATATCTTGAGGTGAATGAAAATGAAAATACAACTTACCAAAACTTACAGCATGAAATGAAGTTCTAAGAGGGATTTATAACTGTAAATGCTTACATTAAAAAAGAAGAAAGACTTCAAATCAGAGACATAACCTCAAAACTGGAACCAGAAAAAGAAGAGCATACTAAATCCAAATCAAGTAGAAGGAAGGAAATAACAAAGATTAGAACAGAGATAAATGAAATTTAAAAAATCAAAATTAAAAAAAAAAAATCAGTAGAGAGACTCAACAAAACCGTAAGTTGACTCTTTGAAAAGGTAACAAAATCCAGAAACTTTTAGCTAGACTGACAAAGAAAAAGAGAAGATATAAATAAGATCAGAAAGGAAAAGGAGGACATTACTACTGACCCCACTGAAATAAAAATGACTTTAAGTGGATAATATGAACAACTATAAGCCAATAAATTAGACAACCTAGATGAAATAGACAAATTCTTAGAAACACAAACTACCTACATTGACTCAAGAAGAAACAGAAGAACTCAACAAACTAATTACTTACAAAGATATAGAATCAGTAATCAAAAACCTCCCAAGATGGCAGTTAGGAGAGATAGGGCAAAAAAACACCTCTGTGAAAAATACTAGATAAAAGCCAGAAAGTGACTCAGAACACCAGTCCCAGTGATGCAACAGCCGGACAAGCTCTGCTAAATCCAGAGGGACTGTGCACGTGGTGAAACCAGGAGTCTGCCTTCTGAAACAAGTAAGCCTGCTGAATATCCAGCAGCCACACTGTGGTGTGGTGAAACCATGTGTTGGCGTTTAGAGTCGGACTAGTTCTTTTTTAAAAACCCAAAAGCGGCTGCAGATATGGCAGCGAGAACCACACAGTGAAGCGGGGCAGGAACAGCATCTCCACAACCTGTGGGTATGCCTCAATATCTGGTGTGGATAACAGCCTTTCACATACCCGCTGCTAACTGTCTCAGAGCAAGGAACGCAGAGATTAGCCTAAAGGGGGAGAAAACCACACCCCTTACAGTCATCTTCCTAGTGGGATGGGAAGGCTCCTGCCCATCACCAGCGCCACAGCCCAGAGCCGCGCCAAAAAACCCAGTGCAACAGGAAGTGTTTCCAGCAACACACACACACACCATAGTATCGGGCATGAGCGATAGCCTTTCACGCACCCACAGCTAACTGACCCAGAGCTAGGAAGGCAGAGACGTGTGAAAAGGGGGAAATTAACACACCCCTACAGCTGTCCTTTCAGCAGGCTGAGAACACCCCTACATGGCCCGGTGGCCCAGAACTTCCCTTGAGGGATGGTGCACACTTGTGACATAGCACAGCCTTCCCTCAGCAGAGGCCCTAGGAAGGCATGGCTTGGAAGAGGAACCACTCGGAAATCCCAGGGACCATGTGCCAATACCAAGGGCTTGTGGGTCAGCGGCAGAGACAATCTGTGGCGAGACTGAACTGAAGGTTTAGACTCTTGCAACAGCCTTAAATCTCTAGGAACACCTGGGAAGTTTGATTATTAAAGCCGCCCTCCTTCCCTAACCACTCAGACACACACCCCACATTCAGGGCAGGCCGCACCAACTACACATGCAAACTTGGTGCACTAATTGGACCCCCACAAGAAATCAGACCCCCACACACCACAAAGACAAAGTTGGGGAGAAATAACTTGAGGGGGAAAAGGTGGCTCGCAGACACCACCTGCTGGTTAGTTAGAGAAAGTGCATGCCACCAAGCTGTAGATCTGAAAAATTAGAGATAAGTCTAATCAGCCTACATATCCTAAAAGAACCCTATCAAGTTAAGCAAATGCCAAGAGACCAAAAACAACAGAAAATTTTAAAGCATATGAAAAAACCAAATATGGATAACCCAAACCCAAACACCCAAATCAAAAGATCAGAGGAGACACAGTACTTGGAGCAATTAATCAAAGAGCTAAAGACAAACAACAAGAGCATGGCACAGGATATAAAGGACATAAAGAAGACCCTAGAAGAGCATAAAGAAGAAATTTCAAGAGTAAATAAAAAAATAGATGATCTTATGGAAAGAAAAGAAACTGTCAGCCAAATCAAAAAGATTCTGGATACTCATAGTACAAGATTAGAGGAAGCTGAACACGAAATCAGCCACCTGGAGGATGACAAAACAGAAAATGAAAGAACAAAAGAAAGAATGGGGAAAAAATAAAAAAAATCGAAATGGACCTCAAGGATCTCATAGATAATATAAAATGTCCAAATATAAGACGCATTTTTGTTCCAGAAGGGAAAGAGAAAGGTAAAGGTCTAGAAAGAGTATTCAAAGTAACGTCAGGGAAAACTTCCCAATCCTTCTACACAATATAAATACACAAAGCATAAATGGCCAGCAAACTCCAAATAGAATAAAGCCAAATAAACCCACTCCAAGACATATTCTGATCAGACTGTCAAATATGGAAGACAAGGAGCAAGTTCTAAAAGCAGTAAGAGAAAAGCAAATCACCACACAAAGGAAACAACATATGATTAAGTACTGAGTACTCAGCAGCCACCAAGGAGGCAAGAATGCAGTGGCATGACATATATAAACTGTGAGAGAGAAAACTTGCCAACCAATAATTCTTTACCTTGTAAAGCTCTCCTTCTCCTTCAAATTTGAGGGAGAGCTTAAATTTTTCACAGACAAATGCCGAGAGATTTTGCTAATAAAAGACCTGCCTTACTTCATATACTAAAGGGAGTCCTACCGACAAGAGAAAGAAAGAAAGGAGAGAGAGATATGGAGAAGGGTTCAGTACTAAACAGATTCAGTATTGGTTCATTAAAGGACAATAAGAGAGAGAGAGAGGGAAAAAATATATCCAACAAACAAACCAAAGGATAGGATGGCTGATTCCAGAAATGCCTTCACAGTAATAACGTTGAATGTAAATGGATTAAAATCCCCAATTAAAAGGCATAGATTGGCAGAATGGATCAAAAAATATGAACTATCAATATGTTGGATACAAGAGACTCATCGTAGACACAGGGACACAAAGAAATTGAAAGTGAAAGAACAGAAAAACATATTTTATGCAAGCTACAGCCAAAAGAAAGCAGGAGTAGCAATGTTAATCTCAGATAAAATAGACTTTAAATGCAAGGATGTTATGAGAGACAAAGAAGGCCACTACATCCTAATAAAAGGGGCAATTCAAGAAGAAGAAATAACAATCATAAATGTTTATGCACCCAATCAAGGGGCCGCAAAATACATGAGACAAAGACTGGCAAAACTAAAGGAAGCAATTGATGCTTCCTTAATAATTGTGGGAGACTTCAACACATCACTCACTCCTACAGATAGTTCAAGCAGACAGAAGACCAATAAGGAAATTGAAAACCTAAACAATCTAATAAATGAATTGGATTTAACAGACGTATATAGAACATTACATCCCAAATCACCAGGATACACATTCTTCTCTAGTGCTCACAGAACTGTCTCAAGAAGAGACCATAGGCTGGGACATAAAACAAGACTCAATAAATTTAAAAAAACTGAAATTATTCAAGGCGCATTCTCTGACAACAATGGAATACAATTTGAAGTCAATAACCATCAGAGACTTAGAAAATTCACAAATACCTGGAAGTTAAACAACACGCTCCTAAACAATCAATGGGTTAAAGAAGAAATAGCAAGAGAAATTGCTAAATATATAGAGACGAATGAAAATGAGAACACAACATAGCAAAACCTATGGGATGCAGCAAAAGCGGTACTAAGGGGGAAGTTTACAGCACTAAATGCATACATCAAAAAGGAAGAAAGAGCTAAAATCAAAGAACTAACAGAGCCAACTGAAGAAGCTAGAAAATGAACAGCAAACCAATCCGAAACCAAGTAGAAGAAAAGAAATAACAAGGATAAAAGCAGAAATAAATGACACAGAGAACACAAAAACAACAGAGAGAATAAATAACACCAAGAGTTGGTTCTTTGAAAGGATCAACAAGATTGACAAGCCCCTAGATAGACTGACAAAATCAAAGAGAAAACCCATATAAACAAAATAATGAATGAGAAAGGTGACATTACTGCAGATCCCGAAGAAATTTAAAAAAATTATAAAAGGATACTATGAACAACTGTATGCCAACAAACTGGATAATGTAGAGGAAATGGACAATTTCTTGGAAACATATGAACAACCTAGACTGACCAGAGAACAAACAGAAGACCTCAACCAACCAATCGCAAGCAAAGAGTTCAAATCAGTCATCAAAAAGCCTCCCACAAATAAACACCCAGGGCCTGATGGCTTCACAGGGTAATTCTACCAAACTTTCCAAAAAGAGCTGATGCCAGTCTTACTTAAACTCTTTCAAAACATCAAAGAAAATGGAACACTACCTAACTCATTTTATGAAGCTAACATCATTCTAATTCCAAAACCAGGCAAAGATGACACAAAAAAGGAAAACTACAGGCCAATCTCCCTAATGAATATAGATGCAAAAACTCTCAACAAAACAACCTGCAAATTGAATCCAAAGACACATTAAAATAATCATAAACCATGACCAAGTGGGGTTCATTCCAGGCATGCAAGGATGGTTCAACATAAGAAAATCAATCAGTGTATTACAACACATTAACAAATCAAAACAGAAAAATCAAATGATCATCTCAATAGACGCTGAAAAAGCATTCAACAAAATCCAACATCCCTTTTTGATAAAAACACTTCAAAAGGTAGGAATTGAAGGAAACTTCCTCAATATGATAAAGAGCATATATGAAAAACCCACAGCCAGCAAAGTACTCAATGGTGAGAGATTGAAAGCCTTCCCTCTAAGATCAGGAACGAGACAAGGATGTCCGCTGTCACCACTGTTATTCAACATTGTGTAGAAGTGCTAGCCAGGGCAATCTGGCAAGACAAAGAAGTAAAAGGCATCCAAATTGGAAAGGAAGAAGTAAAACTGTCATTACTTGCAGACAATATGATCTTATATCTGGAAAACCCTGAGAAATCGACAATACAGCTACTAGAGCTAACAAATTTAGCAAAGTAGCAGGATACAAGAGTAATGCACATAAGTCAGTAATGTTTCTATAAGCTAAAAATGAACAAAGTGAAGGGACACTCAAGAAAAAGATACCATTTTCAATAGCAACTAAAAAAATCAAGTACCTAGGAATAAACTTAACCAAAAATGTAAAAGCCCTATACAAAGAAAACTACATAACTCTACTAAAAGAAATAGAAGGGGACCTTAAAAGATGGAAAAATATTCCATGTTCATGGATAGGAAGGCTAAATGTCATTAAGATGTCAATTCTACCCAAACTCATCTACAGATTCAATGCAATTCCAATCAGAATTCCAAAAACCTACTTTGCAGACTTGGAAAAGTTAGTTATTAAATTTATTTGGAAAGGGAAGATGCCTCGAATTGCTAAAAACACTCTAAAAAAGAAAAACAAAGTGGGAGGACTTACATTCCCTGACTTTGAAGCTTATTATAAAGTTATCATACTCAAAACAGCATGCTGCTGGCACTAAGACAGATACACTGATCAATGGAATCGAATTGAGAATTTGGAGATAGACCCCCAGATCTATGACCAACTGATCTTTGATAAGTCCCCAAAGCCACTGAACTGGGACATAACAGTCTTTTCAACAAATGGGGCTGGGAGAGTTGGATATGCGTATCCAAAAGAATGAAAGAGGACCCCTACCTCACACCCTACACAAAAATTAACTCAAAGTGGGTCAAAGACCTCAATATAAAAGACAGTACCATAAAACTCCTAGAAGATAATCTAGGGAGACATCTTTAAGACCTTGTATTAGGAGTTCACTTCCTAGACCTTACACCCAAAGCACAAGCAACAACGGAAAATATAAATAAATGGGAACTCCTCAAGCTTAGAAGTTTCTGTACCTCAAAGGAATTTGTCAAAAAGGTGAAGAAGCAACCAACTCAATGGGAAAAAAGTTTGGAAACCATGTATCTGATAAAAGACTGATATCTTGCATATATAAAGAAATCCTACAACTCAATGACAATAGTACAGACAGCCCAATTATAAAATGGGCAAAAGATATGAAGAGACAGTTCTCTGAAGGGGGAATACAAATGGCCAAGAAACACATGAAAAAATGTTCAGCTTCACTAGCTATTAGAAAGATGCAAATGAAGACCACAACGAGATACCATCTCACACCAATTAGAATGGCTGCCATTAAACAAACAGGAAACTACAAATGCTGGAGAGGATATGGAGAAATTGGGATTCTCATTCATTGTTGGTGGGACTGTATAATGGTTCAGCCACTCTGGAAAACAGTCTGGCAGTTCCTTAGAAAATTAGATACAGTGCTACCCTTTGATCCAGCAATTGCACTTCTTGATATATACCTGGAAGATCGGAAAGCAGTGACGTGAACAGATATCTGCACGCTAATGTTCACAGCAGCACTACTCACAATTGCCAAGAGATGGAAACAACCCAAATGTCCTTCAACAGATGAGTGGATAAATAAAATGTGTATATACACACAATGGAATACTACATAGCAGTAAGAAGGAACGATGTCGTGAAACATATGACAACATGGATGCACCTTTAAGACATAATGCTGAATGAAATAAGCCAGGCACAAAAAGAGAAATATTATATGCTACCACTAATGTGAACATTGCTGGAGGAGAATGCAGGGGTGTTGGGCTTCCCCACCTCGATGGATGCTGATGTGCTCACAGACATTGGGGACTGGTGGTTTGATGGGCTGAGCCCTCAATCATGGGACTTGCCCTTGGGAAGACTGTTACTGCAAAGGAGAGGCTAGGCCTGCTTATAATTGTGCCTAAGTGTCTCCTCCTGAATGCCTCTTTGTTGCTCAGATGTTGCCCTCTCTCTCTTGCCAAGCCAACTTAGCAGGTGAAATCACTGCCCTCCCCTCTACATGGGATCTGATACCCAGGGGAGTAAATCTCCCTGGCAACGTGGAATATGACTCCCGGGGAGGAATCTAGACCCAGCATTGTGGATGGAGAACATCTTCTTGACCAAAAGAGGGATGTGAAAGGAAATGAAAAAAGCTTCAGCGCAGAGAGATTCCAAAAGGAGCCAAGAGGTCACTCTGGTGGGCACTCTAATGCACAATATAGATAACCCTTTTTAGGTTCTAATGACTTGGAATAGCTAGCAGTAAATACCTGAAACTATCAAATTACAACCCAGAATCCTTGAATCCTGAAGACAATTGTATAACAATGTAGCTTATGAGGGGTGACAATGTGATTGGGAAAGCCATGTGGATCACACTCCCCTTTGTTCAGTATACAGATGGATGAGTAGAAAAATGGGTGCAAAAAAAAAAAAAAAAAAAAAAAAACACCACCCAACAAAGAAAAGTTCAGGACCACATGGCTTCACAAAGGAATTCTACCAAATATTCAAAGAAGACTTAACTCCAATTCTGCTCAAACTCTTCCGAAATACTGAAGAGGAGGGAGTACTCCTTAACTTATTCACCAAGGACAACATCACCCTCATACCAAAACTAAAGATATCACAAGAAAAGAAAACTATAGACCAATATCTTTTACGAATGCAGATGGAAAAATCCTCAAAAAAATACTAATAAATCAAATCCAACAAATATTAAAAGAATTATACACCATGATCAAGTGGGATTTATCCCTGGTATGCAAGGTTGATTCAACATAAGAAAATCAATTAACGTAATACACCAAATTAACAAAACGAAGGAAAACACCCACATGATCATCTCAATCAATGCAGAAAAGGCATGTGACAAAATACAGCATTCTTTCTTGATAAAAACACTTAGAACACTAGGAATAGAAGGAAACTTCCACAACATGACAATGGGCATATATGAAGCCCACAGCTAATATCATACTCAATGGGGAAAGACTGAAAGCTTTCCCTCTAAGACGAGAAACAAGACAAGGATGCCCACTCTCACGGTCACCACTGTTATTCAGTATTGTACCGGAAGTTCTTGCTAGAACAATTTGGCAAAAAAAAAAGAAAAGAAAAGAAAAGAAAAGAAAATAAAATAAATAAAAGGCATCCAAATTGGAAAGGAAGATGTAAAACTTTTCCTATTTGAAGTCTGATATGATCTTATATGCAGAAAATCCTAAAAAACCCATGACAAAGCCCCCAGAGATGATAAATGAATTGAGCACAGTGGTGAGGTACAAGAGCAACACCCCCAAATCAGAAGTGTTTCTATACACAAGCAATGAACAATTGGAAGAAGAAATCAAGAAAAAAGTTCCATTCACTATTGCAACTAAATAATCAAATATCAGGGAATAAACCCTAATCAAGGATGTAAAGGACTTGTGCAGAGAAAACTATAAAACACTGCTAAAAGAAATTAAAGAAGATCTAAATAAATGGAAGGATATTACATTTTATAGATTGGAAAACTAAATCTTAAGTTGCCAATACCACCAAAAGCATTTTATAGCTTCAATGCAATCCCAATCAAAATTCCAACAACCTTCTTTGCAGAAATGGAAAAATGAATCATCAAATTTGTACGGTAGGGTATGTGGACCTAAACAGCTAAAGCCATCTTGAAAACAAAGAATGAACTTGGAAGACTCACACTTCCTGATCTTAAAATTTATTACAATGTCACAGTAATCAAAACAGCATAGTACTGGTGCAAGGACAGACATATACAGCAATGGAAAAGAATTCAGAGCTCAGAAATCAACCTTCATAAATTTATGTCCAACTGATTTTTGACAAAGTGGCAAAGACCACTCAGTTGGGAAAGAACAGACTCTTCAACAAATGGTGCTGGGAAAACTGGATATTCATTTGCCAAAAAAAAAATGAGGACCCTACCTCACACCATATGTAAAAATGAACTCAAAATGGACTGAAGACTTAAATATAAGAGCTAGGATTATCAAATTTCTAAAAGAAAACATAAGGAAGCATCTTTAGAACCTTGTGTTAAGCAACGGTTTCTTAGACTTGTGTAAAGCACAAGCATCAAAAGAAAAAAATACATAAATGGGACCTGATCAAAATAAAAAACTTTTGTTCCTCAAAGGATTTTATCATGGAAGTAAAAAGAGATCCTACACAATGAGAGAAATATTTGGAAACTACATATCCAATAAATGATTAACATCCAGTATATATAAAGAAATCCTTCAACTTAACAAAAAAAGAAAACAACCAAATTAAAAAATAGGCAAAAGAAAGTCTCCTTGAGGGACTGGGGGAATATGTGGAGATATTAAACTCCCCACCTGGGGAATTCCTGATATTCTCATAAGCATTAGGGACTCCAAATTTAGTAAGTCAAGCCCTCAAAATTGGGCATTGCCCTTACGAAATGTATTCCTCCAAAAGAGAAGCTAAGCCTACTTATAATAATGCTTAAGAGTCACCCCCAGAGAACCTCTTTTGTTGATCAGATGTGGCCTCTCTGCAAATAAACTGATTAGGTTCTCCCTTATGTGGGACACTACTCCCAGGGGTACAAGCCTCCCTGGCAACATGGTACATGATTCCCAGGGATGAGCCTAGCCCTCACATCATGGGACTGAGAATGCCTTCTTGAACAAAAGGGGGAAAACAAATGAAAGAAAATAAAGTTTTAGTGGCCAAGACATTTCAAATAAAGTTGAGAGGTCATTCTGGAGGTTATTCTTATGCATTATTTACATATTACATATTTCTTTTTAGTTTCTATTGTATTAGAATAGCTAGAAGTAACAGTAATTACTGTTAACAGTAATTCAGTAGACTAGATTCTTGATAATGACTGTATAACTATATAGCTTTTACTAGAGTGACTAGTCTAGTTGTGACTGCATAGTTGTGAAAACCTTGTGACTGACACTCCCTTTATCCAGTGAATGGGCAGATGAGTAATAAAATAAAAACAAAAATATACAAATAACAGGGGGGATAAGGGTTATCAGATGTTTTGGGCATTCTTTTTTACTTCTATTTTTTTTCTTCATTTTGGAAGAATGAAAATGTTCTAAAATTGATTGTGGCAATGAATGCACAACTATATGATGATACTGTGAGTCATTGTATACTCTGAATGGATTATATGATGTGTAATATATCTCAATAAAATTGCATTAAAAATTAGGCAAAAGACTTGAACAGACATCTCTCCAAAGAAAACATATGAATGACCAGAAAGCACAAGAAAAGACGCTCAATATCATTAGCTATTATGGAAATGCAAAGCAAAAAGCAAAACCACATTGAGATACTATTTCACACCTATTAGAACTGATGATATTAAAAAAAAAAAAGAAAATAGTAAGTGTTAGAGAGGATGTAGAGAAATAGGAGCATTCATTCATTGCTGATGGCTATGTAAAATGGTGCAGCCATTCTGGAACACTTTTAACAGTTCCTCAGAAAGCTAAATATGACTATCCTACTAGGTATATATCCAAAGAATTGAAAGCATGCTCAAACAGATATGTGCACACTGATGTTCATGGCAGCATTATTCATAATTGCCAAGAGATGGAAGCAACCAAAGTGTCTAGCCACTGATGAATGGATAAATAAAATGTGACATATATATATACAATGAAATATCATTAAGCTGTAAAAATGAATGAAGTCCTGACATATGCAACAATGTGGATGAACCTTGAAGATATGTTGAGTGGAATAATCCAGACATAAAAGGACAGATATTATATAATGTCACCGATTTGAAACAATTAGAATAAGCAAACTCAGAAGCAAGAATATAGGTTACCAGGGGATGGGGTGGGGATAGGGAATGGGAAAGTAAGGCTGAAAATGTACAGGACACCTATTTGGAGTGATGGAAATGTTTTGATAATGGATGGTGGTAATGGTAGCACAACATGTGAATGCAACTGACTGCACTGAAATACATCTCTTAATGTGGTTAAAAGGGGCAAATTTAGATTGTATATATGGTAACAGAATAAAATTTTTTAAAAAATTCCATGGAACTATACTACACAGTGAACTCAAACTGTGGACTTTCATTAATTAATGATATAAAGTTGTTTTGTCATCAATTTTAACAATTGTTCCACACTAATGCAAGGTGTCAGAGGTAGGGTGATACATAGGAATCCTGTATTTTACGCATGATTGTTCTGTATTCCGGTTTGCTAATGCTGCCCTTTTGCAAAACACCAGAAATGGATTGGCTTTTATATAAGGGATGTATTTGGTTACAAAGTTACAGTCTTAAGGCCACTGAGTGTCCAAGGAAAGGCATCAACAAAGAGTACCTTCACTGAAGGATAGCCATTGGCATCCGGAAAACTTCTGTTAGCTTGGAAGGCATGTGGCTGGCATCTGCTTGCTTCCAGGTTGTGTTTCAAAATGGCATTCTCCAAAATGTTGCTCTTGGGGCATTTTGTCCTCTCTTAGCTGCAGCTCCTCTTCAAAATGTCACTCTCAGTTGCTCTAGCAAAATGTCACTCTTTTATATGGCTCCAGTGATTTAATTCAGACCCACCCTGAATGGGTGGGGTAATACTCCATAGAAATTATACAATCAAAGGTCTTACCCACCACTGATTGAGTCACTTCTCCATGGAAACACTCAATCAATAGGTTCCAACCTAATCAACACTAAAACGTCTGCTCCACATGATTGCATCAAAGGATAATGGTGTTTTGGGGGCCATAATACATCCAAACCGGCACATTCTATAAACCCACAACTTCTTTAATAAGGAAAAATTTTTAAAAGTAATGAGAACATTGGCAAAGCTGCCAAAGTCAACTTTTCAGAACTGTGGAAATTAGTTGAAGACTTGTAACAACCTGAGGAGCACTTGCTCAAGAAAAACAGCTCAATATGAGAAGAAAAGTGGTATTTGTGGTACTTTATCTTGCCGTATTCCCACTGCTCCCTCTCTAGCTTCATGGAAGCTTTAAAAATCAAGAGTCTCTCAACTATGCTGAAAATCAGGAGTCTAGCAGTCAATGGAGGGGACAGAATGGGTTCGGGGCTCCCTAAGGGCTCTATCCTGAGAGAATTATAGCTAGTTGTCAGTCTGGCAACTCCCTGAAAAGCTCCATTTTCAGGGTTTTGTCTTCATTTGGCCTGACTCCAAGGACACTCTATGTGAACAGCCCTAACCTTATGGTTAGTGTCAGAAACGATCACTGGCACTGTTTACCACTGCAGCAGTCTGAGGCAACTATAGCAACTGGAATTAACAAGAAGCTGAACAAAAAACTTTAAAGGAAACAACTGGAACTGAGAGTTCATAGAGAATTTTGAACACACTCCCAGGAATGCAGAAGGCCATGTGCATGAAAAGGGGAGGCTCAGCACAAACAAGAAGAGAAGGCTAAGGCAGAGTTGTAAACTGCCTGCTGAAGTACTGAAAGTATATTCCAACACACCTGGAGAGCCCCTCATCAAAGGCTGGAAGATCTATTGGTTCAAGGCAATGAAAATTCTCTAACGATTACCTGACCAATCGGTTAACTAAACAGAAACTTCAGTAATCAAACATGACAAAGACTAAAAACTTAATGGATTAGTCCAGGAAAGCAAATCACCAAATAACAACAACAAAATCAATAAACAGAAATTCTGAGGATGGGGGAATTCCAAATATGCCATACTGTATTATTTATTAACCAGTTTTCAAAAAAAGAGAGACATGCACAGACAAAGGAAAGTCGGCCCATATACTGGGGGAAGAAGTGTGTGGGGGAGTGACAGTAAATAGAAACTGCCCTTGAGCAACCCAAATATTGTTCTTCTTAGTCAAAGACTTCAAATCCACTAACACAAATGTGTTTCAAGATCTAAAGGGAATCATATCTAAAGAATTAGTGTGAGAAAGATGTCTCACCAAAAAGGAAATATCAGTAAAGAATGAAAATTATAAAAAAGGACCAAATAGAATTTTGGAGTTGAAACATGTAACTGAAATGAACAATTTACTTGAGGAGCTCTAGAGAAGATCTAATTGGCAGAAGAAAGAACCACTGATGTTACAGGATAATTTAGCCTAACAAGTATGAGGAACAGAAAGAAAAAGAATGAAGAAAAATGAACTAAGCCTCAGACACCTGTGAGAAACCATCAAGTGTTTCAACATATGCATAATGCGAGACCTAGAAGGAGAGGAGAAAGAGTAAGGGGCAGAAAGAATATCTGAATAAATAACTACTAAAAACTTCCCAAATCTGTGAAACACGATCTGCGCACCTAAGAAGCGAAATGTATTCCAAGTAGGACAATCTCAAAGACATCCACAACTAGACACATGATAATTAAACACAAAAAGAGATTCTTTAAAGCAGCCAGAGAGAAGCAATTCATCATATAGAAGAGATTCTCAATAAGACTAACAGTCAACTTCCTGTCAGAAACCATGTACACCAGAAGACAGTGGAATAACATATTCAAACTGCTAAAGAAAAAAGAAAAAAGACTATCAGGAATTCCATAATCAAAAAAAATATTTTTCAAAAACAAAGGATATTTGTACGGTGTGAATATATCTCAATAAAATTGCAAAAAAAAAAAAAAGAAATTAAGACATTCCAATATAAACAAGAACTGTGAGAGCTCATCATAGGCAGATCTATCCAATGAAGAGTTCTAAAGGGAGTCCTTTAGGATGAAATAAAAGGACCCTAAACAGTAACTGCAGTCTGCACAAAGAAATAAAGAGCACCAGAAAAGATAACTACACGGGTCAAAATAAAAGATGGTGTAAGTGTATTTTGTTTGAACTCTTTTCTTGTCCTGAATTAAAAGTTATCTACATAAAACAATAATCATAAAACTGCATTGATGGAAATATAATGTAAAAGATGTGTTTTTTAATAACAATAATATCATGAAGGAGGGGAGAAAGAACACAGACATATTGGAGCAAAATTCTTAAGTTCTCGTTTACTATTAAAATTAAATTGGTATTAATCCAAACTACATTGTTATATGTTAAGGTGCTAATTGTAATGACCAGAACAACCATTAAGAAAACAACAACAACAAAAAAATATATAGTGAAAGAAACAAGGGAATTAAAATGATACATTAGAAAATATCTACTTAACACAAAAACAGGCAGTAATGAAGGAAAAAAGGAACAAAAAAGAACATAAGACAGATAGAAAACAAATAAGAAAAGGGAAGACATAAATCCTATATTATGTCTTACACATTGCATAAATGTAAATGGGCTGAACACTCCTATGAAAAGGCACTGATTACCAGAATGGATAATAACACTGCTCAATTGTATGCTGTCTATAAGAGACATACTTTAAGACACACAAAGAAGCTAAAAGTAAAAGTATGAAAAAAGAAATATCATGCAAACAGTAACCAAAAGAGAGCTAATATCAAACAAAATAGACTAAGACAAACATTGTCATTAGAGACAAAGAAGGACATTTTATTATGATGAAGAGTCATTTCATCATTATAAATGATCAACTGTTTATCATCAACTGTTTATAACAATTATAAACATTTATTCATCAACTGTTTATAACAGTTATAAACATATATTCTCTAAACAACTGAGTCCTAAAATACATAAAGGAAAAACAGACAGAACTAAAGAGAGAAAAAGACAATTGCATGATAATAAAGACTTCAGTAGCCTACTTTCACTAATGTATAAAAAAACTAGGCAAAAGAGTAATAAGTGAATAAAATGGAACAACATTATAAACCAACAAAATGTAACTGACATCTATAGAACACTCCACCCAACAAAAGCAGAATATACATTCTTCTCAAATACACACCCAACATTCTCTAGGACAGACAATATGTTAGGCCAGAAACAAGAACGAATAAATTTAAAAGGGTGAAATCAAATATGTTCTCCAACCACAATACAATGTAATTAAAAACCAGTAACAAGGAAATTTGGGAAATTCACATGTGTGAATACTAAATAAACTCCTAAATAACCAATAGGTTAAAAGAGAAATCAAAAGGGAAATATTTTTAAAAATATTTTGAGATCAATGAAAACAACACAACATACCAAAACTTATAGGATGCAGCTAAAGCAGTGCCAAGGGACAAATGACAGCTGTAAATGCCAGTATTAAAAAAGAAAAAACATCACAAACAAATATCCTACCCTTTTGACCTCAAGATACCAAAAAAGAAAAAGGAAGGAAATAATGGGATTAAAGCATAAACGAATGAAACAGAGAAGAGCTAATCAACAAAACCAAAGGTTAGTTCTTTGAAACGATGAACAAAACTGACATTTTAGCCAGACTGGCCAAGAAAAAAGAGAAGACTCAAATTACTAAAACAAGAAAAGAAAGAGGGGACATCACTAACAACTTTACCTAAATAAAAAAGATTATAAGGGAATATTATCAACAATTGTATGCCAACAAATTAGACAATTTCAATTGGTTGTAACAGCAAGGTTGGTTCAATATGTGAAAATAATTAATGTAATATAACATATTAATAGAAAAAAGGACAAAAGTCATACTATCATTTCAACAGACGCACAAAAAGTATTTGACAAAAATCTAATACCCGCTATCCTGGAGGTTACTTTTACGTAAGCTTCAGTTAGATACACCAAATGGCCACAGAAGGACAAGCCCAAATCAACAGTAGTCCCCAAAAGCCTAAAAATACCCTGGCCCCTATCTGGGACTCTACAAAAGTTTCACTCGTTAAGCTTACTTTTCAGAAACTTAAATCCTCCAGAGTGTTCCTTTGCCAGATAAGTCCCCAAATCCAGAGGCAACAGCCTCTTCAAGAACATCAAGCAGATGCATCCCCTTTCCCATAATGTCAACACCTTTTTTCAATATGAGTAAGTTAGCGTGGCACTGCCTAGTCATCACTGAAGATCGAGAAAGTGATTAAACAAAAGGAAGTGGTAGCAACAGACAAGATAAGATTCGACAAAGGACTACAAATACTGAATCTTAATATAAATATATATATTTTAAGATGCTAGGGTATTAGAATAGTTAGAAGGAAATAACAGAAATGGTGGAACAGTAATCCATAACATTCTTTGAAATTTGCTCTATAGCTACTTGTTAAATTGTACTTTGAAAGTTATCATTTTTCTGTACATATGTCCTATTTCACAATAAGGAAATAACTGAAACTGTGGAACTGTGATCCATAACACTCTTCAAAATTTCCTATATAACTACGTGTTAAATCATTCTTCGAAAGTTATCACTTTTCTGTAAATATATTTCACAATAAAAAACATTAAAAAATCTAATGCCCATTATGATAAAAACATTCAACAAAGTAAGAATATAAGGGAACTTGCTCAACCTGATAAAGGCATCTACAAAAAAACCCCACAACATCATACTGAATGGTAAAAGAATGAAAGCTTTCCCCCTAAGAGAAGGAACAACACACGTATGTATACTCTCACCACTTCTATTCAACATAGTACCGAAGGTTCTAGCCAGGGCCATTAGGCAACAAAAAGAAATAAAAGGCATCCACGTTGGAAAAGAACTAAAAATATTTATTTTCTCAGATAGCTTGATCCTGTATACTACAGAATGCAAAACAAAATAAAACCAAAGGGGGAAAAATAGCTTCAACTAGTGACTACTAGAACTAACAAATGTGGTCAGCAAGGTTGCAGGATACATGATAAATATATAAAAATCTATTATATTTCTATACCCTATTAATGAACAATCTGAATATGAAATTAAGAAAATAATTCCATAGCATCAAATAACATCAAAAAGGACAAAGTACTTAAAATAAACTAAAAGTATAAGAACTATATACTAGAAATCACAAAACATTGCTGAAAGAAATAAAAGAGACTTAAAAAAATGGATTCATGGATTAGAAGACTTAATGTTGTTAAGATGGTAGTACTACCCAAATTTAGCTACACATTCAACACAATCCCTATTAAAATCTCATCAGACCTTTCTTTGCCTAAATTGACAAGGTGATCCCAAAATTCATACGGAATTGCAAGGGACCTGGAATAGCCAAAACAATCTTAAAAAAGAACCAAGTTGGAAGACTGACAATTCCTGATTTCAAAACCTACCACAAAGTTGGAGTAGTTGAGACATTGTAATAATGACATAAAGATAGACATTTAAGTCAATGGAATCTAATTGAGAGTTCAGCTATAAACGTTTAGATTTATGGCCAATTGATTTTCAACACAGGTGTCAAGACAATTCAAGGAAGGAAAGAACAGTCTTTTCAGCAAATGGTGATATGACAACTGGATATCCATATGCAAAAGAATGAAATTGGGTTCCTATGTTACACCATATCCAAAATTAACTTAAAATGGGTCAAAGACCTAAAGGTAAGAGCTGAAACTATAAAATTCTTACGAAAAAACAGAAGTAAATCTTCATGACTTTAGATTAGGCAACAGTTTCTTAGAAATGACACCAAAAACACAAGACACAGAAAAAAAAAAATAAACTGGGCTTCATCAAAATTAAAAACTTTTGTGATTGAAAGGACACAATCAGGAAAGTGAAAATGGCAACCACTGAATTAAAGAAAATATTTGAAAATTATCTATTTGATAAAGGACTTATATCTGGAATATACAAAGAACTTATAACTGAACAATAAAAAGGCAACCAAAATAAAAAAGGGGCAAAGGTTTTGAATAGACTTTTCTCCAAAGAAGATATACAAATGACACATAAAAAGATACTCAACATTACTAGACATTTTTTAATGATTAGTAATTAAGAAAATATAAAAAACAATGATACACCATTTCCTACCCACTAGGCCAACACAGATTTGGGAGGGTAAATCTGCTATCTAAAAGGATAGCATCAAAGTGATTTACAGTGCAATTCTTTTTTAACATGAGCAATCAGGTAACACTAGTAACCTTACTGGACAGCCATCTAGAAAGTTTCATGAACTTATACCTTTTTCTTTTACGTTTTGAGATTTAAGCAGTAAGTATATCTAAATCTATACAGCATTTTGAACAAGTCTATTTTTTAACCATAAATTAACAAGTTTATCAAAGAAAATTTGGAAAACATTATTATAAAAGAGTGAAAATAATTTTTCTCCTGCTCAAAAGAAAGCAAACACTATTAACATTTTAGGGTATGTTTTCTAAGAATGCAGAGGTTTTTGGTGAATTTTTAAAATAGCATAGTTGTAATCAAACTACGCAAATAATTTTGTGTTCTTTTTAAGCCTTCATTACTTCATTAGGAGGACTATTTATTTAATAAATGCCAATTGAGCCAATTATAAGTTCCCACGGAAAGTCAGAAAGTGAATCAGCTAAGGAATAACCTGAGTGAAGCTACGGAAAGTTCCACAGGCTGGAGCACTCAAGGCAGCTGCCGTGAGAGCTGACTACTCCCGCTAAGGGGAGCAAGGAGGCCAGGAGAGTAGTTAAAGCTGTCAAATTTAGAAGACTATGCTAATACTCACTTTTGAAAACTTCTCTAAAGCTACAAAATAATTTTTCTTTTTAACATGGTTTCCTTTATCTTTTAAAAGCAAGTTAAGAAGGTAGGATTTGGCTTCTCTGCCGACTTCCCTATCATGAGAGTCTTCATCTTACTCTTGAGCAAATACATTAAAGTTCTAGTGCATAACTAATTTGGGATGTTTCATAATTCAAACTACCAATGATATCAACCGATCACATTGACCTAAAATTTCTCATGATACCTATTCATCCTACTTGTTTCTAAATTACTATATTTAAAGTAGAAATGCTTACAAAAAATGCCCCAGCGTGTTTTAGAAATAAATTTGCTGCCCTTCATGTGATCAATCTCATTCTACTTCAGGACAGGTTTTGTATAGAAAATGTAACATTATTATAAAAGAACTTAACTTGAAGAAATCTATTTTCTTTAGTTTCGTAATACTGGAAGATGGGCAAATTAAGTTTTCAATGAAATTCAAAAGCCAAAGAATGGCCTTCACATAGACTACAATCGGATTAAACAGATAGGATTACTACTCACAAATAACTGGATATCCATCCCGGCAGGCACAGGCTGCTGCTAATATCCTTCCATTGTGGGAGAAAGTAAGGCAAAAACATCCTCGTTCTCCTGCATTTAGTGAAAAGAGGTGCTTGTTTGGAATACGGCAAGCCTAGAAAACATATTTTTAAAATATAAATTAGGAAACATTAAAACACAAAGACTAGTTGTTAATTTCAATTACTGTAATGGCTTCTTTTTTTTTTTTTTTTTCTTAATTCCCCTTACTGTGATACAGGGGAAGAGAAAAGCAAGTAATTAGAATGATGAAAAACCACAGGACTTTACTTTCTAAACAGAGAATCCATAAAATTGTCTCCATAAAATTAAGTGCATTTGCACTTTCTGTCTAAATAGTATTTAGTTCACCTACAATACGAATAGAAAAATGGTTTCAATAGCTGATACACTCTAAATCTGGGCCTGCCAAGTCACATGTCACAACCTTCTTCCACAGCAGCAACTAATAAATCATTTTTGCTGAGGCCACAAACTTGTCTTAAGGCCCTAAATGCCCCATAGGACTTACAGTAAGCCCAGGATGAGTTTCCATACTCATTCTCTGCCTTTTCTCTCTTAAAACAACCTCCTTTGTGTCTGCCTTTCTAAACGTACTTTTCAAATTAAGCAATCATCCCTTACGGATTTCTCACGCATTTTATTAAAATTTCTCCATAACTTCCGTGTTTCCATTCTCTGTAACCAGTTGAAACTAAAGTTTTCTAGGTATTAACATTTATTGTGGAAAATATTACTTTTATTTGTCCTAATTCTACCTCTTCCAACTTTTAGTGAGCCTTAATGCTTGAATTTCTTATTCAAAAAGTTGATTTAAACATATGTTGGCCCTTTCTATATACCGTAAATGCTGCCCTAAAGACCTATGTCTTTCCATACATTCCTCCCAGCAACCCCGTGAGTACTCCTTATTAGCTAAAAATAGTTAATAAGGATTATTCAGAGAGTCCAGCCCAGCTTGATGGACCTAGTCAGAGACAGTCACAGTTCAAGGGCCTGCTTCCTAGATGGGGACCAGGTTTTTCACAAATAGGGTCAAGATTTAGCAGCACCTTAGGGGGCAGTGTTATGAGCAGACATTTATCATGTGCCCATAATGTAACAGATACCAAGCTATCTTTTTCTTTCATTCTCCAACCAGATGTATAGAAAAGGGAGAGAGGGATTAAAACAGGACAAAACTTGGAAGGAGAGTGAGGGGGTTTTAGAACCCCTGCAGGTGCTCCTGGACTAGAGACAGCGTTGAGGGAAGCTCTGCGCCCAGTCACCCAGGCAGTCATGGAAACCACTGCCATCTGCATTGTCTGCTCAGGGCCTGACACAGGGCCCTGCCCAGAACAGGCACCCAGTGAAAGCCTAACAAGGACAGCAAAGGCCCTCAACCTTGTCAGTCACTAAATCTTACTGGTTCTTACTTACAGCTCTTGCAGTTGTCTCTTATTCTCCATTTTCATTACCATTATTCCAAGGTTAGTCCCCATTGTCTCAAGGACTACAACTGCCATGTACTAAGTTTCCCCAATTCTGACGTCTCCTACGTCAGTACCACCTGGATGCCACTGCCAGCATTAATTTGTCCTAAAAGGTGACTGTTACCATGCTTCTCTCCTACTCAAAACCTTTCATTATTTCTCACTTCCCACCCAATCCAGTATTAGGCTACCAGTCGAGACAGCACAATCTATCATCACCATGGTGTCCCTTATACAAACTCTCATTCCAGCCAGTCAAGTTTTTGAGTGCTTGATGAATACTACAGCTCCCTTTCCATTCATTTATAACTCTACCTCCACCACGCTGATTCATCTGCTTACATCCACAAGTCACAAATGTTTTTGGTTTCCGGATGCTTTATGGTCATAAAAATTTTTGAGGACCCCAAAAAGCTTGTGTGTTTATATCTATTGATTACCTATGTGTTTATTATATCTATTGATATTTATCATATTAGAAAATAAAACAAGATATTTACGTTATCTAAAAATAACTACAACGCATTACATGTTAACATGTATAACATTATCATGAAAAATAACCATATACAATAGAATTTTTTTTTACTTTTGAGAATCTCCTTAAAATTTGATTTAATAAAGGACAGCTGGATTTTTGTAAGCGGTTCTGCATTCACTCTGTTGCAATATCACATTACTTGGATTCTGGGAAAATCCAGTATATACCTGTGAGGGAATAAGAGTGAAAAGGATAATAATATCTTAAAATCACTATGAAAACAGGTTGACTATGCAGATTCCGTGAAAGGGTCTCAGGGACTCCCAGGGGCCCTGTACCATGCTTTAAGAACTGCCGATCTATACAACTGTTTTTACACCTAGCTTGCCTCAAGCCTTCCCTGAAGCATACCTGAAAGTGATCACATTGTAACTGCTTTCTTATTTCCCCAATTAACATGCAAGACCCCGAGGGCATAGACTAAGAGTTATTCTCTCCATGTTATGATGATTGCAGTATTACAACTCTGATACAGAGATTTTAATATGTATAGGTAAAACTGACCTCAAAAAGAAAGCCAAATATGATGCAAAACACAGAAAGTAAAGCAGTTTAGGAAAATAATCATTCTTATTTATATATCAGACATTTGGACAAACTAAGATTTGGGGTAAAATGTATCTGGTAATAGCTCAGGTACATACAATGAATCACACTGTTCTTTATGGAAACAAGTAAGAAATTTAAAAATTATATTAGCAATTCTTCTGGCCAGTCCAACAAATGCTAACCAAGTAAGAAAACCTTAGTAAAAGCTTAACTGCGGCTCGGCCTGTGGTAGGATATGCATGTACATATCTCCATTAAAATGTGATTCAGGATGAAGCCTGGAACAGTAAACACTTTGATGAATCCATAAAGATTAGGAGTCACCTTTCTCACAGACATCAAAAATTTATTTTTTGATTGCCTTGGGCTCCAAATCAAGAATCTAATACAGTGGTTTTATGGAGATGATAGGCACTCTATTGTTCTTTGTCAAATGGAATCATGGGAAGTCTAAATTATGGTTAAAAACAAGGATAATCTGACAGTTTTATGCAGTAAGCTAGTTATCCTTGGAGCTGTCAGCTTTTAAAGAAAACCAGTAAATAACTAAATGAATCTGGTTTCTGAGACACCTCACCTGCCCAGGCAGTCGTTTCCACTTGACTACTTCCTTGGAATCTTCTAGTCCAGGTTCCGAGTCCACTGAACTTGCCTCACGGTGATGTTCATAATACACTGGCTGCCCTTTCTCCTCCTGCACAGCCACCACAGAACGGTAAGACGGCTTTACCTAAAGGGCATAGAAAACGAGGAAGCCCATACACTGTGTTATTCTCCTTTCTAGCATACATAGCTTTTAAAATATTGAAACAAATAAACAATATGGAAGCATTTGCCAAATGTAATCCAGAAAAATTTCAACTTTTATTTATATATTAGTCTAAAATAAAATACAAACTGTTGAAATGATAGTCCTATTTAAAAAAAAAAAGCCTTAAAAGTTCAGAGGTAAAAAAATAGGACTCCAGTGGTATACGAAATGGTTTTACTAATTCTGTCCCTTTGTTTCCACTTCTTCATCAATACCCGCCAAGAAGTTATGCTGAGGCTCTGACACATTATGGTACCTTTGGCTTTAAAATCATGACATTTAAAGTTTTTTTAAACCTTCTATTTCTTAACAATGGATTTAATTTAACTAAATTGAAATCAATGCAAATCAACAATATACAGCATCAACTATAAAATGTGCAACTCATCTGAAAGATTAATGTCTTATTTGCTAAGTTTCACTTCATCTTAGGACCAATTCTTTGCTAAGATCATTTACAATTTTAGTCTATGTAAAATAGCTTTAGAAATATTATTTACTGATTATCTGAATAATAATCTGTAAAATGTGCTTTTAAATCAGGGGTCTGCAAACCATGGTTGGTGGGCTAAATCTGGCCTGTTGCCTGTTTTTGTAAATAAATTTTTACAGGAACACTGCCATTGTCTACATATGTCTATGCAGCTACTTTCATGCTACAATGGCAAAGTTGAGTAGTTGTAGTAGAGACCATATAGCATAAATCCTAAAGCATTTACCATCTGCCCCTTTACAGAAAATGTTTGCCAACCCCTGCTTTGAATCATTCTTTTATCTTTAATTTTTTAAAACCAATATTACTACAAAAATTTTTCTTCTATAAAACATGTTTCCTAACAGTTGAAATCTGCAATTTAGTACTTAAAATTTTTTAAGTATCTTAAATATCAGCAATTACAGGCTTAACTGTAATCTCTAAGGTATTCTAGAAGTCTATTAAAATCATTCTAGAGACCTCATCTTTTTGGAAATGGAAAATATATTATGACCCCATTTAAAGTCACCAACAGAGGATATACATTTATCTGTGCTATTAACTTACACATTCTGGGACTTTCAATCCTCTTACAGTTACATACAATGTTGATGGATAACGATTTCTTGGACATTTTGACCACCACTCAAAAACCTCAACAACATTTAACTGGGATCGAGGCTTGGTAGGTGGGCAATACAGCTGCAAGCGAAGTTTTGAATTGATGTTTACATTTCCATTGGCTCCTAGAAGCTTAAAATAAGAATTCAAATAAAATGTTATCTTCACAGAAAATAAACACATCCAATGAAGTATTAGTGTATTGTCAGAAGCTTATTTCAAAACAGTTAATATAGCAGGCTGAAATTCCCTAGATCTAATAAAGCAAAGGAAAACAAAACTGACATGGTTGGTTGGGCACAGTCTCAGAGCATTTTTGACAAAAGACAACCCAAACGACTTTTTAAATATTTTCCCAGTAGCTCTCTTTTCATCCGCACAACTTCAGAGTTGGTAAGGTATTCACATTACTGTACCAGGTTTTCCTTTGGCAAAGTGTGATCAACACACATTTATTCATTTGAAATAGTAATGATACAGATTAAAATACATATTAAGCTCAGAAACAAATAATCCCTTCATTTAGTACCACAACTTTAATGGTAAATTTTTCATTATGATTTATAATTTTTAAAAAGTAAAAGTCATTTTCAAAGAGTGATTAGGATAATTAAACTCATTCATGCCATTCACTACATTTTTTAAAATAATGTTTAGTCTACTCTTTTACCAAGAGCTATTTAAAAAAAACTATTAAACAAAAAGATGTTTGCTTAAAATAAATACATGGAGAAAAATAAAACCTCCCTAACTCAAAATAGTCCTTTTCACTAGACTGAGACTTTAGGCATGAACTGTACCTATCTTTTTTATCTTCGTGTCCTCTACAAATTAGTAAGAGAGACACCTGGGAGTAACACTATGGAGGAAACCACAAAAATGATAAAAGGAAAGTCAGGAAATGATGGTGACAAGAAAGCCAGGTTAACAGCATTTCAAGGGAACGATAGGGTAAATGCAGATAGGTCTAATAAAAAAGAAATGAAAAATGTTCAATAAATTTGGCAAACAAAAGTTATTAGTAATTTGGTTGGAGAAGTTTTAGTAGCAGAGGCAAAATCTAGACTGCAGTATGTTCAGGAATGATATATCAATAAGGAAATGCAGAAAGCAAGTATATTTCCTACTCCCCCAGGGAAGGATGTAAGGTCAATGGAGATTTTATGTTGAGGCGGTGGCACTGTGATCAAAGCCAAATGATATCAGAGATGTGAAGAACAGACTCAAATTGAGTAATAGAGATGTTCAGTCTTTAAATATTAAGCATTCTAAACTCCCTTTATAAACCCTACTACCTCTGCCCAATGATACACTTCTGGCTAAAGGGATTTTAAGGCAACATCCCCTAAATTATATTTTCCATAAGTTGTTTTAATAATCAACCAGGCAATTGAGTTTACACTAGTATGTTGCTTAGCATGACTAAACAACTAAGATCCAGCCAAAACCCTGTCGTTATGGTTATAAATTATATACTGTAGAGCTGAAATAAATAAGGTTTATTCTTTCATACTTTAAGAGTAACAAATATGTTCTAAAAGAATTGAAAGTGGCTCAGAACCTAAGGCACAACTGAGAATCAGTTCTCGTTTATATCTGAGCAAGGGCCCCTTGGGGTTCATCAACACTGCTTAAAAAACTTTACAATTATCCAAGCTACCTCTGGAACCAATGATTTAGGTATTAAGACATTTAAGTTTTAATTCGATTCATGTCAATTTCTCAAAAACAGTATTATCATAGTCACTGTTTTATCTATTATTAATTCTCTCAATAGATATTTACTGAGTGCTTTCTGTGTGCCATTAATAGGCTGGAAGTTGTTCATATTATGAAATAGAGAATTTCAAGCGAGGGCTGCATTAAAATTGCAAAGAGATCAAGTAAAATAAGGACTAAAAAGTGTTCAAAAATTTGCCAAAAAGGAGGCCCCAGTGTCTTTAAAAAGTTTACAGTCTACTGAAGGGATACATGAGCGTTACAACAGGGAAAGCACACAGGGGACATCTTACCCTTTATGGGTGTGGAGGTAGGGTTAGGGAAACTTCTCAACTGTTATTTCTATCAATGTCATAAGATCGATAAACAGATAAAATGCTACATGGTATTTAGAGGTATTTAGAGGTAAAAGTGCACTGAGGTTAGTAAGGTTTCCTAAGTGCATTTATTGCAAACAATGAAGATCTGCACAAACCTTAACATAAAAGGAATGGAAGCAGTTTCCCATAAGACCACAAGATGGCAATGTTTACTACGTGAAAGTGAATGTTTTGGGATTTTTTAGTGTTTTTTTTTGCTCTAACTCAGTATAAACAAGTTTTAAAAAGGCACAGCTGACTACAGAGGGTTTTTTTTTTTTAGGTGGCACACTGGACCAGGTGACCCCTAAGGCCACTTCCAGCACCCCATCCGAAGTCTCTCTCTAAATTGTCACCATGGGTTGAGTGCCTTAACGGCGTTTTCCCAGCATCTCACTCCATAGCACATAATCATGCAGGTGGATTTCTTCACATGAAGACTGAACTGGAGGGCAGGGACAATCTCTATTCTATCTTTGAATGCCCTGTATTTTGCAGCATGCCTAGCATATCATACACACTTAATAAATATTTGTTGAATGGATGGATACACCAATGTAAAAGTTTTACAAGGTGGTACGAAAATTGGCTAATTACTCAAGACTTCTTATAATTCAAATTTATGTTTGAAGTCATAAATAAATGCTACCAGAGGAAAGGGATAACTATAAAATTAAAATTTCTTTTGTTTAAACATTAGTTTAAACATCTTTCAAATCTATCCATGTTTTGCATCTCTGCTCTAACATCCTAGTTAAGACAGCATCATTTTGTGCCTAAACTATTGCAATAATTTCCTAATTTCATCTTCCTGTATCTACTTTGCTTCCTCTCTAACCCATTCTCCACACAGCAATCTTTACGAAATATCAATCGGGTTATTTTATGCGTTTGTTTAAAATCTACTGCAGCTTCCCATTGCTCTTTGAACTCCGTAACGGCCTTCTTTGTCATGACGGCCTAGAAGGCACTGCACAATCACACTCCTGCCTCGGCAACCCCTTCATGCACCACTCTCCCCCTTGGTCCCTGGACTCCAACCACAGCAACCCTGCTTGGCTCTCTGAAGACACCTTGCCCGAGGTCTCTGCATATATAGGACCCTGTACCTAGGACTATCTCATCCCCACTGCCACCAACTAGCTGATGCTCAGGTTCAGTGTTTCTTTTTAGGATAACCTTCCCTGACCTGCAGAACCTTCTGTTTTTATCATCCACCCCATGCTTTCTTCACAGAATTTATAAAAATCACAATTAAATGGTATCTTGTGTAATCAATCGTTTTATGCTTGTTTTACTTGCTAGAACAGTCCATGAGGTAGAGGAATTTTGTCTTCTTTGTTCACTGACTGGAGTGGTGGCTGGCTCATAACTCTTCACAACTGCACTCTCACCTTAGAATAGTCTCCTTAAATGAAACCAAACTGACTAGGCAAAAAGTAGCCAATCAGATTTGAAGATCATTTTCAAATCGTTTCAACTGATAAAAAACATACCTTGAGAAATGCCCAGGCAATTTTTCGAAAGCAGCATTCTTGGTTTTGAACCTCAGAGTTATTCCTAATTTCATCCATGCTTAAGAAATCAAGAATCTGCAAACAAAATAAAAACTTTATCTGTGTATTCTTATCTTTTTTTCTCAAGGTCGATTACAAATGCTGAGGAGATGTGATGGAGTCAGATGAGCTTGTACGTTATGTCCTTTTTGAGTTTTCTACTTAGGGTCATCACTTGAGTGAACAGTTGAAGATCATGGTCTTGTTGGAAAAATTAACTGGTGTAGAGCACGTTAAATGGCTAACTACCAGCTCCAGTAAATGCTCTAATGTGCTAAAACTATGGCAAACCAGGGCCTCTCACTCTTTCCCCATAGTATGTTCAAACATGAAATTCTAGGGACTTTATTGCATTACGGAACTATTAAAAATAGCAACTCAGATTTTTGCTATTAATTATATTCTTAATTAAAATTCATCTTAAATTAATCTGTTTGGTACATACCTCAAAGAACAAGATGACTTTAGGGCTCTCATCAAAATCTTGGATCAAATAGGGAAATTTTTCATTAAATATAATTTGTTCTTCCCACTCTGGAAGTCTTGATTTTAACTGTTTAAAATCATATGGCTGGGTCATAATTGGAAGAATATAATCCACATTCTCTTTTTCATAGCAAGATGAAACAGGCTGCTGGCTGTTCAAAAAAATAAAAAAAAATATAGAGCGTAAAAGGTAAGGCAATCAGAAATAATTAATAACCATAATGATACAAAATGAAAAAAATTATTTGCATTGTTCATCTAGAGAATTATAAATTTTATAAGTTAAAAACAGTAGTACCTTACTATCATCTTACATTCATATACCATCAGTTAGTTTCACAGTAATTATTACAGAAAAAAAAAGTAATGGGTATTGATTACACCTTTGGGCATACAGGGCTGGAATAAAGAAACTTCTTCAGAATCTAAAATGATTTTGCATAAAATATTACAGAAGATTTAAATAAGTAAATGAGCACAAAAGAATTGTAAACTCTTTTGAAGTGAGTCATATTTTCTCTGACATAAGAGAATGGAGTGAGTGCTCCTTTTAAATGATCTTCACATTTTACCCCCTATTATCTTTCCAAGCAAATAATTTTTTGAAGCCCCCATTACAGTATAGTCATTTATTTTACTGTACTTTTTATTTTGGGCCTTCAAGCATGTATTAGCTATAGAGGTAACATTAAAGGAAAAAATTCAAGATTCATTTATCTCACCTGGGACCCAGGTAATATTTTAATTTCAGAAGTAAAATATGAGGTAAGACAACTAAAGGATATACAACATGACATAAGATGTTTACAATTTAAGTTAGATAGCATAAAGTAAACATTAAATCTGGGAGAAGCTCTTTCAAACCATCTCCACTTACAATGAATAACTGAATTAACAGATACTCTCTATTCTTCTACATATAAAATATACTGACCAGTGTCAACGGTATGAAGAAACCTACAACTAGCAGGCTACTCTAGAACAAATCCACAACTCTATTCCCAATGACTTATAACTATCAATGGCAGAAAAGAGGACGTCTAATGTAGACAATTTCAATTTCAAGGGTCGGCTGTGCAATTAAAAAAAATTACCAATTAGCTTTCTTGACATATTGACCGGTAATCTCATCAATCACATGAATTTTTACCATCGGGTGAGATATCATAAAATCTGACTTTAGTCGATCAGTTCGATGAATGAAAACTCCCAGGACAAGGTCATCATCAAGCAAACATTTGGGATAAAGTGGACTATCTTGACTTGTTACTTCATGAACACCATCACCATCAGTGTCTCTATTATCATCTGAAACTATACGCATGGAAGAAAATCAAAGTTATTATCAATTGCTTCCATAGTAGAATTTATATATAATCTAATCTTTATGATCCATAATTATTTGACTTTGCTAACAAAGGAACTTCAAGGGAAAAGAAAGGAAAAATCCAGGCAGCAGGAAACTATACACTTAGAATAAAATACCACATTTACTAACGCATTAAAATGGGGTGAAGAATCTTTCTTGTCTTCCTAGTGAAGCAAAACATAAGGAAAATGAGAGCTACAGACAAAAAAGTAATTTTATCTAGATATTTTCTAAGAGGAATATATGTCACTCAATTCCTGTATAACTTGAACTTTTGCTTCTCGGTAGGATGTAGTAGAATGTAGCAGGTCAATGCTCCTGACAACAACTAACAGAAAATACCAAATACATTACAAAAACCTTATTTTAAAAGGCACCAGAAAAGTATGGAAACAATAGGGACAAGATGGACATAAATTCCAGAGAGGGAGAACCATTCAGACGTATGTCGATGGACTGGCAGACATTTTTGTCTCTGGGAACATGTGCTGATTCATGGTGTGGGCTGAGGATCAACATGTGGCCCAGGCAGAAAGTTTGTCCAGGCTGGGAGAAAGAGAAACCAGCAAAAGTTTTGCACAGGGTTGGAGTGATAAAACCAGAAACTTCAGGAGCCTCAAACATGTGGACAACTTTCCTCACAAGACTGAATTCTGAGGCTGTGTGAGAGACTAAGGAGGCAGTGTAACCTCCCAGTCTTGTGGTGCTTAGGAAACCATGACCTACCATGGAAGGGCCCTGAAACAAAAAAGGTGAGGGTGAACACCCTAGAGGGCATGGCCAATTTACCCTGAGTACCTACAGCCACTTTTCACCTGGGGGCACTTACCAAATCTGGACGTATCTAGTGTTTGAGAATCAAGGAGCGGCCCCTGGTGGAAGGCTACTACTAGGGGACGGAGAAATCAGCAGAGATCTTGGTGTTCACGTGGGGCTGGAGTGACAAAATTGGAGACTGGAGAAGCTTCAAACACATGGCCAGTCTCCCCCTCCAGACATGTGCCAAATTTTGAAGTTGCATGGGGAAGAGGTTAAAGGGCTAATCTCAAAACCTCAGAAGGGCAAAACTGAATCTCGCATAATCTTTTAGGGCTGAGGAGACAAATACTTGTCAGGTTCTTAAATGAAAGACCTAGAAGGCCACTTCCTAGAAACAGAGTGAATCAGAGACAGAGTCTTAACCAAAACTACAACCTAGCCCTAACCCAGTTCAATTATTGATTGGTTGAGCTCTGTCTAGTAGAAATCATCTAGAGCCTCTAAAATTCTACCCAATGATCAGTATACAACAAAAAGTTACGCGATATGAAAAGAGGCAAGACAGTATGATCAATTATCAAGAAAAAAAACAGACCATAGAAGCAGACCCACAGATGATCCAGACTGGAGATAGCAAAGAACTGCAAAATAACTATGATTAACAGCCTCAAGAAAATAAAGGGAAAGATTTAGAAATAAGAGATAGATGTTCTACAGAGAATTGGAATCCATAAAAAAAAAAAAAAAAAAAAAAAAAAAAAGACATTCTAGAATGGAAAAAATGCAATATAGGAAATTGAGAACTCAGGAGATGTGTCTGATAGCATACTAGACACAAAGGAAGAAAGAACTCAAAAGGACTGATGTATGTGTCATTCTAATCTAGAAAAAAAAGAACGGTAACAGAGCCATATTCAAAGAAATAATGGCCAAGAATTTTCCATTACTGCTAAGTAGCAGGATCAATTCCAGCAAAACCTTATTTAGGCATATCACGATAAAACACTGAAACAAAGACAAAGGGAAAATCTAAAGAACAGCTGGGGGCAGGGTAGAAGGGATGCCAATAAAACTGCAGCTGGGAAGAGAAATGATGGAAGCCAGATGATGTTCTATGATTTATTCAAAATACTAAAATAAAATAACTTCTGTGACAGTTCGAATGTATTATGTCCCCCAAAACACCATTATCTTTGATGCAATCTTGTGTGGGCAGACATATTAGTGTTGATTAGATTGTAATTCTTTGATTGTTTTCATGGAGATGCAACCCACCCAACTGTAACTGATATCTCTGATTAGATAATTTCCATGGAGGTGTGACCATGTCCATTCAGCATGGGCCTTGATTAGTTTACTAGAGCACTGTATAAGCTCAGACAGAAGGGGCAAGCTTGCTACAGCCAAGAGGGACACTTTGAAGAATGCACAGGAACTGAGAGAGGAGCTGCCGCTTACAGAACAACATTTTGGAGACAGCCTTTGAAACAAGACTTTTGCTTTGGATAAACTAAGAGAGGACAAACACCCCAAGAGCAACTGAGAGTGACATTTTGAAGAAGAGCTGCAGCTAAGAGAGAACAAAATGCCCCAAGAGCGACATTTTGGAGAACGCCATTTTGAAATGTAACTGGGAGCAAGTGGACGCCAGCCACGAGCCTTCCAAGTTAAAAGAGGTTTTCTGGACACCAATGGCCATCCTTCATTGAAGGTACCCCCTTACCTTGGATACTTTATGGCTTTAAGATTGGAACTTTGTAATCGAATAAAGCCCCTTTATAAAAGCGAATCCATTTCTGGTATTTTGCATAATGGGCAGCATTAGCAAACCGGAACAACTTCCAATCTAAAAATCTATAACAAGCATGTATCCTTTAAAAAGGAAGGCAAAATAAAGGCATTTTTATGACAATAAAATCAGAGGGAATTAGCCCTAGCAGGCCTACGCTAAGAGAAATACTAAAGGAATTCTTCAAGCAAATTAAAAATGGAAAGATGGAAATTCATTAAGGAAAAGGTAAATTTTGTCGTGAATATAAACTAAAATCAACTATAGATAATGGCAATTATGGTCACTGAAATACCTGTGAAGTTTAAAATATATGTAGAACTGAACTACATGGCAAGACTCAATAAGGCAGGACAGGGATCAATGAGTTAACTAGTCTAATGTTCTAGCAGTGCTAGGGAAGTGTATCTTATTGAGCAAGTTAATTTGCATTAAGACTATAATAAGTCAAGAGTAAATCTGATGCTAAGATAACTACTGAAAAAATAGTAAAAAAAAAGTATAGTTAATAAGTTAATAGAGGGAAAAATGCAATGAAGAAAATACTTAAACAAATCAGAAGACAGAAAGAGAAAGGAACATAAAAAACAGATGGACCAGACAGAAAAAAAATAGCATGATGGGAAATATAAGGATACAGTAAAACTGCAAGCAAAAGGTGGAAAAAATGTACTCTGCAAACTCAAACCACAATTCTTTTAAGCTAAAAGAATTATTAGAGATTAAGAAGGACATGCACAATGATAAAAAGAAAATCTAACAAAAACATATAACAATCCTAAATATGCAAATATCCAATAACAGAGCTTCAAAACATATAAAAGGAAAAAACGACAGACATAAAAAGAAAAATTGACAAATCCAAAAATCACAGTGGGAAATTTTAATATATCTCTCAATAGCTGACAGAAGCAGCAGACCAAAAAAATCAGTAAGATGAGCCAAACATAACTAATAAACTTGACCTAATTGACATACATAGGACACTGGGTGTGACATCAGATTTCACATTCTTTTCAAGTACACATGGAACATATACCAAAACTGACTGTAAACTGGCCAGAAAGAAAACCTTGATAAACGGAAAATAGTTAAATCATTTATAATATATTCTCTGACAACAATGGAAGAGAGAAACCAATAACAAAAAGATAACTAGAAAATCTACTGCCTGGAAACTAAACAATGCACTTCTAAATAAGGCATGAGTCAAAGGAGAAATATAAATTAATTTAAATTTAAATTGAATAATAATGAACATACAACATATCAAAATTTGTGGGATGCAGCTAAAGCAGTGTTTAGACAGATTTTTAAATTCTTAAATGCAAATAACAAAGAAAGACTGAAAAATAAATAAGTTTCCATTCATCAAGCTAGGGGGAAAAACAGCAAATCAAACCCAAAGAAAGTAGAAAGAAAGAAAGAAAACAGATACGAAGAGGAATCACTAAATAGTACACAAAAATCCAATAAAGAAAAATCAATGTCAAAAGTTGGTTCTTCAAAGAGATTCATAAATTGAAAATCTCCTGAAACTGATCAAGATATTGAGAGAGAATAAATTACCAGTGTCTGGAATTTTAAAAGGGAGACATCCCTTAAAATGCTATAGACATACAATATTTGAATATCTGGATGAAGTGGATAAACTCCTCAAAAAACATAATCTGTCAGAGCTAAAAGAAGAAAGAGAAAATGTGAAGAGTCTGATATTTATTAAAGTAACTAAAGCTGATTTAAAATTCTTCCCACAAAGAAAACATGAGCCCAAAATGCTTCATCATTAAATTCTTCCAAACATAAAAGGAAGAAAAAACACCAAACTACACAATTGCCTATACAAAGAACTGAAAAAGATGGAACATTTCCCAACTCTTTTTGTGAGACCACCTTGCTATCAAAACTCTGGGTATTTGAAAAGAGTTAAAATACAAACCAGTCTCTCTCATGACCATAGACACAAAAATCCCACACAATGTATCAGTAAATCAAATCCAGTAATAGAGAAAGAAGACAATACGTCACAACCAGGGGTCTTCCCACCCCTACAAAACACAAGAATGGTTTAATATTATAAAACCAATGTAATTAACACATTTATTTAAAAAAAAAAAAAAAGAATGAAATTTTATCTGATGGCTTTGATAGATGCAGAAGATGCAACTGACAAAATTCAATATCCAGTCATGATAAAACCTCTTAGCAAACTAGGAACAGAAGGTAACTGCCTTAATCTGATAATAGGTATGGGGGGACGGGGGTAGAAAAATAAACCCTGCAGCAAACATTACATTCAGTGGTGAAAAAACAGAAGCTTTCCCCAAAGACTGGTAAGAAGGCACAGATACCCTTTATTACCACTTCTATTCAACACTGTAATGGAAGTCCTGGTCGGTGAAACAAGGCAAGAAAATGTAATAAAAAGCAGAAGGACTGAAAAAGGAGAAATAAACTATCATTATCACAAATGATATATTTGTGTATGCAGAAAATTCAAAACAATTGATGGATAAATTGTTAGAAGTAATAAGTGAGTTCAGCAAGATCAATGGATACAAGGTTAAGAAATTTAAAAATCAATTATATTTCCACATATATTTACCAGCAATAAACAGAAAACAAAATTTTTAAAAACAATGTAATTTACAATAGCATTAAGAAACATTAAATACCTAGGAATAAATGTAAGGAAAAACTCTATTCTGAAATTTACGAAGTACCAAGAAAATTGAAGACCTAAATAAATGGAGTACACCAATTTCATGGCTGCAAGAATCGATACTGTGTAAAGGTGTCAACTCTATTCAGAGAGTTGTTAAATTGTGAATCTCTTTAGTTGCAAAGCAATCTGGATCAAAATCATAGCTGGAACAGAGGGCAGGGGGAGAAATGAGAAACTGCGTCTACAATTTATACGAAAACACAAAGGGTAACAGAAGAGCCAGGCAATCTTGAGGAAGAAGGAAGAAGCTGGAGTACTTGCATTAGTAAATATCAAGACCTATTATACAGCTTTGGTGGTGTTCTAAACTGTCTAATGGAACAGAATAGAGATTCCAGAAACTGATCATCACTTACACAGTCATCATTTATGATGAAACTGACACTGCAACAACAGTGGGGAAAAGATGCTGTCTCCGATAAACGGTACTAGGTTAACTATATGTTCACACAGGAAGAACTGTCTTGTCTTCTACCTCCCACCATATACAAAAATCAATTCCAGATGAGTTGGTACATACATCTGCTTATCTAAATATGAGAAGTATAATGATAAAGCTTTTGGAAAATAATCTTTATGTCCTGGCCAAGACTTCTTAAACAGATCACAAATCAAAAAATTACTTGTCATTAAAGCCAAAAAAAAAAAAAAAGATAAATTAAAAACTTCTGTTTTTCAAAAAAAAGAAATAACAAAAACCAGAGTGGCAGTATGTCTGCAATATATACATATGTATATCTGAAAAAAGATTTTTATCTCGATACATAAAAAACTCAAAACAAATCAATTAGAAAAAGATAATCACACTTTTAAAAAAGTGCTCAGAAGACATGAACAATCTTACAAACTAAGATACCCAAATAGACAATAAACACGAAAAAAGTATTGCACTTCATTAGTTATCATGGAAATAAAACGAAAAATGAAAAAAACATAGGACTGTACAACACAGTGAATCTTACTGTAAATGATGGAGTATAATTAACAGCATAATTATAAAAATGTTCTTTCATGAATTATAAAAACGTACTATACTAATAATGCAAAATTTTAATAATAGGGTGGTATATGGGAACTCTATTTTATGCGTGATTTTTCTGTAAACCTTCAACTTCTCTAATAAAAAAATATATCAATAGCAATATCAATATGCACCTCTAAGAATGACCATAATTTTAAAGACTGACAATATTAATTGTTGGTAAAGATATAGTGATGGTTTGAAGCTGTATGTCCTCCAGAAAAGATCATGTTCTTAAAGCTAATCCATTCTTGTAGGTACAGACCTACTGTGGGTAGGACCTTTTAATTAGGTTATTATGCCCCATATGGGTCTTAATCCTCTTCCCGGAGTCCTCTATGAGAGAATAAAAGAGAGAAGATAGAGAGAAACACACAAAGAAGCAGAAACAGGAAGACACACAGAAAACACAGAAGCTAAGAGAGACAAAAGCTAAAAGAGAAACATGCAGAAGCTCAGAGAGAAAGCCACTGAAGCAAGAAGCTGGAAGCAATGAAACCTGAGAGAAGGGAGAGACCAGCAGATGTGCCATGTGCCTTCCCACGTTACAGAGGAGTCTGGATTGCCAGCAGCCTTTCTTCAGGAAGAAGGTACTGTACTGTTGATACCTTGATTTGGACATTTTCATGGCCTCAGAATTGTAAATTTGTAGGTTAATAAGTCTCCATTGTAAAAGCCAACTCATTTCTGGCATATTGCATTTTGTCAGCTTTAGCAAACTAAAAACAGATGTGGAGCAACTGGAACTCTCAAATACTGCTAGTGCCGATTGGTAAGCCAAGTTTGGAAAACTGGTACATATACGACACAGCAACGCTAATCCTAAGAATATACCCAACAGAAATACATATGCTCACCAAAAGACATGAATAGAATGTCCATTGCAGCTTTCTTTGCAATAGCCTAAAACTGGAAATAACTCAAATGTCCATCAACATAATAGATAAATTGTGGTACCCTCACACAATGGATAGCTATACAGTACAAAACCAGAAACAAGAAGCTCAACTGCATGCAACATTATAATTGCACAAACATAATGAAATGAATGAAATGAGCCAGACACAAAGAACAGTCTTTATAATTCTATTTATATAAAGTACAAAAACAGGCAAAAGTAAACTGTGTGTTATATTTCAGGAGAGTGGTTACTCTTGGGGGCAGGTGCCCGGAAGGCTAATGCTCTTCTGTTTCTTGATTTGGGTGATGATTTTGCAGGTATGTTCAGTTTGTGAAAATTCACTACACTTTACACTTACTATATGGGCACTTTTCTATAGGTATATTATAACTAAGTTTTTCAAAGGTTAATTACAGGAACCACAAAATACCATCAATTGTGTCTTTCAATGAGTAAGTGTCACAATTTTTGAAATTATCTATTTTCATCCTAATTTTTGTCCAATAAAATGGAGACTGAAAAGGAAAAAGACATAAGAAGTAGGAAAAAGACAAAAGGAATATGTAAAGAAAAACAAGAGAAAAGAAATGAGAAAAGGGGAAAATATAAAGCAAGAGGAGGAAACACAGAATGAGAAGGAAGGAAAGGCAAGAATAATTAGGCTGAGAAACTGGAAAGATACGTTCAACACAAAGATAACATAACCAGCTGTTGACCATTTATAGCTTTCAACAACTTTAAGTCTTAACCATTTAGGGGCTCTAAACTTAATGGTATAAAGAGGAAATCCTCTGTGCTAAAATAGCAACTACAAAGTCAGTACCATTCTAGACTTGAACTAAATTTAGTGAAAAATTAGAGATGGTTCAAGTAATACAAACTCATTACAGAGAACCAGAGTTACAAACAATCAAAAGTTTAAATCTAGATGAATCCAAGAACAAGTATCAAATATTCTATGTTGGATCATTTTCAATTATATCCTTGGGAACTAGAGTCTCTTTAATTTTAAGGACTAAGTTCTGAGAATCAAGTTATTTCTAACAAGTCACACATTTTCCTTCTAATTTGGATAACAAACCTGCTTTAGCCTTCTTTTTCATTTTTTGGGGTTTGGATTTTTTCTTTTCTTCCCTGTTGTCTTCTACATTTTGCTCCATTGACCTTACTTCATCATCTTGATGAGAATCTGAAACCAATGCTCCAACTGGGGACTCCTTTTGTTCACCTTCAACTGTGTCATGCTCAAGTTCAGAAACTGTCAATGTACTGAAAATATAACCCCAAGCACATGCCATTACAAATATTATATTATCATCATCCATGGTACAGCAAAGCAATCAATGAATAGAGGCAAGAATTATCCTAAAATTGGTATTATTTCCTGCTGCGAGAATGCACATATCTTTTTATACACTAAAATGGTTAGCTGTCAAACTAGGTATTATTTTATACTTGGTTATGAGAAATATATCCTAAGAGTCTACTTAAACTGAGCGCTACACTAAAGGGAAAAATGTCATGAGCAATGGCTCTATCTGGTGTTGGATACCACTGATCAAAGCATCCTCACCCTGCTGCAAAGTAAATGATTAATGAACAGATTTCTAAATCACTTCATGTAAAGTTCCCCCCACCCCACCCAAAATGTTCTGGGATGGTTGGTTGGATGACTCAATTTTTAAGAGGCTTCAAATATTCAAATTTTGATTCCTGGGTAAAAGTCAATCACTTGTGTTTTCCAGCAGCTGGTGTGCCATAACATTTTCAGATTTTTAAATTTTTAATTTTAACAATTAAAATCTGCATCACCTGAAGTAGTAGTTGGTAAGGAGAAGCAGATCAGAATATACTGAGCTGTACCAAGAAAACAACCTGATAAAGTCTGTTTATAATTTACCAACTAAAATGTGCATCTAAATAATCAAAAATTGACTCAATACATTTAGTCAAATTTCAAAAAAGGATGAGGAGAAAAAGACGAGAAATATTTCACATGAGTCTTTCAGAAAGTCATGCTCTTTTATCACATCAAAAAATACTATTAAAGAGCACAACCACCCTTTGTATGCCATGTTTTTATGTTGTCATTGTTTTATTTAAAATTCATGAAGTAGCCCAATTTCACAGTGAGTGTGGCTCGCCAGCCCACCATGGGTGTGTAGTGTCCTGTGGTCGGCAGCCACTCAGGTGGCCCCCGGGGATCCCCTCCCCGATGATCCTGTCGGCATCACTCCTCCCTGAAGTGTGGGCTGCACCTAGTGAACCACTTGTGGCAGACAGAACATGGCAAAAGTAATGGACGCCATTTCCGAGATTAGGTTCCAAAAGAGCGTGAGTTCTGACTTGCTCTCTCTCCTCAGAGCTCTGGGAAGCCAGTGGCCATGCTGTGAGCGGCCCACCTGGAGGCGCCCATGTGGCCAGACACGACATGAGACCTGCTAAGAGCCACATGTGCGAGCCCAGAAAAGGAACTTCACAGCCTCCTACAGCCATGTCATCGGGCAGCTCCTGCCCTGGCCCTGCCTTGAGGCGACAGGGTCCCAGCTGGTGCCCCAGTGGTGGCCCGTGACAGACCCTGAGTCAGAGGCTCCCTGCCAAGCCACACTCAGATTCCTGACCTACAGAAACTGAGCTAATAAATGTTTGTTGTTTGAAGCTGCCAGATTTTGGAATAATTTTTTATACAGTTCAGATAACTGATACATACGCTAACACCTCCCTACAGCCACCCAATTTTCCTTTTCTCTGTTACCAGTGGGTTAGCATGTGGTAAGAGGGGAAGGCATTTTAGCTGAGGACTTTAGTGTAAACTGCTCCTGAATGCCAAAGAATATTCATATGCAGAATATTTCCACTCAAGGGCTTCTCTAAATACAGGATTTCAGGGAAAAAAATGAAGTATGGCAGTTAAAAGTCATTCTTTATTTTATCATTTTCCTCAAAGAGTCACAGATGAATACACTCACAGAAACCCGCATCATATACACAAGCAGAGAAAAGGATGGAATTCCAGATTGCTAACTGTGACTGTCTTTGGCTAGCTGGATTAGCAGCACCTTTTATTTCCTTCTGTGTGTCTATACCTTCTTCAATGAACAAATGGTGTTTACATAATAAGGAAAAAAGTTTAAAAAGCTAGTGTTTTGTAAAGAGAAACAGGCATTTGT
Organism: Choloepus didactylus; assembly: GCF_015220235.1. Lineage (NCBI taxonomy): Eukaryota > Metazoa > Chordata > Mammalia > Pilosa > Megalonychidae > Choloepus > Choloepus didactylus. Next base: position 11,941,669 of record NC_051313.1, on the reverse strand, counting down.
AACCCAAAAATGGAGGAGCAGCCATTATTTTAAAAGCAAATGAAGGTAAGTAGTTCAAGGCAGATTCTGTAGTGAAACCACCAAGGTTCTGGCTCAGAATCTTGCTAGAACTGCTTCCTCCAGGTAGATAACAGGGGGATCCCACTACATTCCTGAAAGGGTTTTTATAGGGATACATGAGTCAACTCTTACAAAAGATTTATCACATAGTACATAAAATGTTAGCAGGCAATTTCTCCAAATGAAAGACTAAGAATATTCTTTGCTAAATTACAGGTTTTGCTCTAGAATTGAAAAGAACTCTGAGCGTGTTTTTAAGTGGACATTTTATATTTATCATATAAAGTACCTTGTTTCAGCTTTAGACGGGACTGGAACTTTCTTTTTTTTCTTTTTTCTTTTTTCACCGCTCAATTTATCATCATGCAATGAAGAATCTGAGGGAAAGAAAGTCAACTGTTCTTTCAGTTTCTTTCTTATTTTCTTCTTAATCTCCTTTGCCATTTCTTCTGCTACTTGGAGCTGGTATATTTGCATCAGTTCTCCTTCCTCATCTGAGTCATTATTTTCTCTCCCTTCATTTGCCTTTTCACTTTTCTGATGAGCAAGCCCTGGCTGGAACTTCGTGCGTGTTTTCTGATGTGCAGAACCCACCTTCCTCTCGGGAGTTTCCAGCTCCATTCCTTGTGCAGCCACCTGGAGCACTGCTTTCATAACCTTTTTATTTGTCTCCCCCTGCTTGTCTTCCTCCACATTAACAGCATCATTTGGATTTTCAGTTAGTGACTGTGTATTTCTGAGTTTGTTTTTAGTGACTCGCAGGCTCTTCTCTGGATTATTAGTGTTAGGAACACTTCCATCGTCACTTTGAGTTTCTTTAACATTCTGCAGATTGCTTCTGAAGGGGTCAGGCTAAGAAAAGAAGACACAAGAACAAAGTTTCAGTGAAGCACAGTTTAGTTATGTAAAATTAAAACAAAGTGATTAGTGGTCAACATGTGTAATACTGGAAAGACCATTCAGCTTTTTATTTGGACACAGGGCTGCCATTCCAAGTCTTTAATGAGCATTCTCCCAGGTTATTCTTCCCAGCAGATTAGTAACCTCTGAGAGTAACTTCAAATTGAACAATACAGTTAATACAACAAAAAACACTTACTGATTTTTCAGAAGTGAATTAACTGCTCAAATCCCAAATACTATTTTTCCTCGTTGGCAAAATGACTCACACTTCAACCTAATTAACTTGAGAAATTTGCTAAAAGAGCTACTAAGAATAAAGTATTTCAGGGGAAAACACGAGTCATTTGTCTTCTTCATAATTACATTCTGAAACCCAAAATCTATAGCTTGAAGATTACCCTGCAACAAGTCCAAATATGTCACTGAAATGCTATGAAATATTTAATATTATCAAGTTAAATCAAGTGCCAGACTAAGCATACACCTGTAGCTCTTTCCCCAATCAAAATTATTTGAAATGAGAGATATTTTTCAAAGAATCAATAAAAGGCAAGAAATAAAAAAGAGAATGCTACTAGTATTAATATAAATATTTTGAGAAATTCCCCAAGGATAGAAAACAAACTGGATCAGATCTGTTGAGAAACTACCACAGAACCCACAGCCCATAGGGAAAGACTTTTCTAGAGATAAGGGCAGTTCCGGAGAAGCCATAAGCTCAGATTCAAATAATCCAAGGAGCAGGGAGGGATAAACCTGAGCATGACCATGTCAGGAGTTGGGCTGGACAGCGCTGCCCACCACCTCCATTTGCGTGAAGTTGCACACAGCCAGGCCTTTTACCCAGAGGATTAAGAAACTGAGTATACAAAGACCGCACAGCATGCTTCAGGCTGATGCAATGCCCAACAGCAGCAGAGGCCAGCCATGTTAAAAGCAACCAACAGTAAGGGGAACAGAGATTCTCAAATATCAGGATACCTAGACAGCTAAAATCTAACAACAATGGAAGGAAAGCAGCACAAGGAAGGAGAGACACTAAATCCAACAAAAATGAAAAATTAACACCCAAGGAAAATTAGTAGCAAAACAAAAAAAGAACTTAAAATAAATGTCATTAATTTTCAAGAAGAATTCCAAAAGACTACTGGATGACAAGGAAACAACTACAAATGTTATAAACAAAATTTTGAGTGATAAGAATAAAAACAGATGTGACGGAAAACAGAATGGACAAAACTGAAGTGTTACAAGATGAAGCCGAAATCAAAATGAAGAATTCTTCCAGGAATAGATGTGCTTACCAATAAAGACTCAAATTCAACTTTGGAAAATCTCCATGTTTAAAAGCTTGTAGAATGACTAATATTCAACATAGGTGAAAAGAAAAACTAGTATCCCAATAGATACCCAGTATTAAACTTTGGAAAACGATGTTTCAAGAAATGACGTAGGATGTGAAAAGAAGGTGGAAAAATGCTAAAATGACTAGTATTTCAGTATATATTCAATATTTTAACATCTCCAAGATGCTCTTACTCACCGAAAAAATTCTACCTATTCTTCTAGGATAAATTACAAAGCCATCTCCTCGAAAAAAATCTTCCCTAATCAAATCTAATACAAATAATCTTCTCTTTAAAAACACAAGTTTATTTTCACATGTTCTCTTTTTGAAGCAATATATGCTTAATTCAACACAGTAACAAAACAAAAACTTAAAAAGAAAATAATTTAAAATAAAAAGAAGACCCAAAGTTCAATCCTGGTTGCCTCACAAAGAAAATGATAGTCTCTTCAGAAACTTCTTTTTGTCTTCTTTCTGCAACCACAGTCTTCTCAAAACTTCAAATTTCCATTATGTTAAAATTGGGCATATGCAAATTTTTCTAGTTTTCCAGTGAGTACCAGAAATGCAGCACCAATATATACCAGCTATGAGACACTTGTGAAGGAAATAATTGGAAGAGACAAGAAAGAATTGGGAATTAAAAAAAGATCCATGGTCTAAAATAGAAGACTTTTAAAAAATATATTTTTATATTAGAAAAGTTGTAGATTTACAGAAAAACCATGCAGAAAATACAGAGTTCCCATATACTGTTAATACAAGGAGGGTATAAAATAAAAGATTTTAAAAAAACAAAACCCCAGGAAAGGCTAATCAGATGAGGCTGTTTTTGGTTTATCTGCTCCACTGGTCTGTCAACTCTTGAAATAATAACACATTATTTAAATTTTATAATGACTTTATATTCATTAACTTGTTTTTTCATTATTCAATCCATTCATTTTCTTTTTAAATACCATAATGAATACAATTCCAGAGACTCTTTGGTATCATATCATACATTCAGTAGCACTATATTAATACTTTCATTACTCTTTAAATAGCCCATTTTTGTGGTTTTGATTTCCTTTTCTCCTCTAACAGATATATTGGATAGTTTTTAAATTTCCAAGTAGTACATAAATTTTGAACTTTTGTAATTCATTTCTGGTTTAGTTTTACTATAATAAAAAAATGCCCGTTCTGTGCATTTAATAATGTTTCATGCATTAGAATATCATTGATTTCTGTAAATGTTTCAAATAAATTTGCTAACGTTCCCATTAAATCTTTGGTCATCCTTTTATTTTTAACTTCTGTGCATCATTTAATTTTTTTTTTTTTTTGCTTAGTTTGTTTTTCAAATCAACATTGTTGAGATATAATTTACTTACAATAAATTCACCAATTTTAAGTGCACAATTAAATGAATTTCAACAAATGCACCCAGTGGTGTAACCACCACCACAATCAGGATGTTGAACATTTCTATCACCCCTCAAACCCCTTTACAAAGTTGAGCCTCTCCCTTCTACACCCTGTCCCCACAGAATCACTGCTCTGCTTTCCAACACTATCGCCTTTTCTAGAATTTCATATAAATGGAATCACATGGTATATAGTCTTTTGTGTCTGGCTTGCTTCACTCAGCGTAATGCATTTGGGATTCACCCAAGGTGTTGCATTTATCAGTTTATTCCTTTATATTGCTGAACGGTATCCCGTTGTATGGATATGCTACAATTTGTTTCTCCATTCACTTACTGATGGACATCTGAGTTATTTCCAGTTTGGGGCTGTTATAAATCAAGTTGGTATGAACATTCACATACAAGTCTTTGAGTATGTATGTTTTCACGACTCTTTGGTAAATACCTAAGGGGAATTACTGTGCTATACGGTAGGTAGATGTTTAACTTCATAAGACACTGCCAAACTGCCTCCTTAAGTGGCTATATCATTTTACATTACAACCAGCAATTTATGAGGTTTCAGTTTCCTGACATCCTTGTCAGCACTTAGTCATACTATCAGGTGTGTAATAGTACCTCATTGTAGTTTTAAGGTGCATTTCTCTAATTAGTAATGCCAATGAAAATCTTCACACGTGCTTATATGCTATCTCTTATTCAGTTACGTGTTCAAATCTTTTGCCTGTTTTCATTGGATTGCTTGTTTTCATATCACTGAGTTGTAAGAGTTCTTAAAATGTTCTAGATACAAGTCCCTTAACAGATAATTTTGCAAATATTTTCTCCCAATCTATAGCTTATCTTTGTATTATCTTAACAAAGTTTTAAATTTTCATGAAGCCAAATTTATTCCTTTTTTTCCTTGATGGTTCATGCTTTTGTATCCTGAGAAAGCCTTGCTTAACCCAAAGTTACAAAGGATTTATACTATGTTTTTCTAAAAGTTATATAGTTTTAGCTCTTATATTTAGGTCTTGTTACAGCACCATTTGTTGAAAAGATTACCCTTTCCTCCCACTGAATTGCCATGGCAACTTTGTCAAGAATCAATTAACCGGTCGGGCAAGATGGCAGCATAGAGAGGAGTGGAAGCTAAGTAGTCCCCCTGGAACAACTACAAAAAAACAGAAACAACTAGTAAATAATCCAGAATAACTGCGGGGGGACAAACGAGACCATCCACTCATCATACACCAACCTGAATTGAGAGGAATGCCCGAGAACACAGCATAAAATCTGTAAGTAAAACCTGCGGAACCAGGTCGTGAGACCCCCTCCCCCATAGCCCGAGCTGCAGAGCCGCGTGGTGCCACAGAGACGCTCTCTCCCAGCAAGCGAATACAGCTCAGCTGAGCTCCAACTGGGGTTTTAAGTAGCGAGTGTGAACTGCTCACTACAGGTACGCAGCCCCAAAAAACAGACAGAGGCTTTGGGTGACGACTAACCTTGGAGAGCCGGAGGGTTGCCTTGGACTGGGTCTGAAGGGGACTATCTGTTTCTTTTTCGGCTCAGTGGAGAAAGCCCCAGTCATTTTCAGTTTCCAGGGCTGTGACTCTGGGAAGGGTGGAGACACCACAAGCAGAGAGCAAGACCACTGAAATGCTAATGACCTCCACCTGAGGGGTCTGTCTCCTCTAGGAGGAAAGGGGTGGGGCCCTTTCCATTCAGAACCAGACCCCAGAGCCTGGGGAAACACAGCCATACCTCCTCACACCAGTCAAGAATTATAGGCTGACAGGCGCCACCTGCTGGGCAGAAAAGCACAGTGACCTGAGGCATCACAGGGTGGAGCAATTTTCTAAGACACACCTGCAGGGAAACCAGATACTGAATATTTCTTCCCTCTGGAACCTGAGCCTGTTCTGGTCTGAGAAAACCCGATTTGGATAACCAAGGAAACCATGCCTAGACAACAGAAAATTAAAACCTACACTAAGAAAAACAAACTTATGGCCCAGTCAAAGGAACAAATGTACACTTCAACTGAGATACAGGAATTTAAACAACTAATGCTAAATCAATTCAAAAAGTTTAGAGAAGATATTGCAAAAGAGATAGAGGCTGTAAAGGAAGCACTGGACATGTATACGGCAGAAATCAAAAGTTCAAAAAACCTGTACAATCTACGAAAATGAAAGGCACAACACAAGAGATGAAAGACACAATGGAAACATACAACAGCAGATCTCAAGAGGCAGAAGAAAACACTCAGGAACTGGAGAACAAAACACCTGAAAGCCTACACACAAAGGAGCAGATGGAGAAAAGAAAAAATATGAGCAACATCTCGGAACTCAAGATGAAACAAAGTACAATAATGTACGTATCATTGGTGTCCCAGAAGAAGAGAAGGGAAAGGGGGCAGAAGCAATAATAGAGGAAATAATTAATGAAAATTTCCCATCTCTTGTGAAAGACATAAAATTACAGATCCAAGAAGCACAGCGTACTCCAAACAGAAGAGATATGAATAGGCCTACGCCAAGACACTTAATAATCAGATTATCAAATGTCAAAGACAAAGAGAATCCTGAAAGCAGCAAGAGAAAAGCAATCCATTACATACAAAGGAAGCTTAATAAGACTATGTGCGGATCTCTCAGCAGAAACCATGGAGGCAAGAAGGAAGTGGGGTGATATATTTAAGATACTGAAAGAGAAAAACCACCAACCAAGAATCCTGTGTCCAGCAAAGCTGTCCTTCAAATATGAGGGAGAGCTCAAAATATTTTCTGACAAACAGACAATGAGAGACTTTGTGAACAGACACCTGTCCTACAGGAAATACTAAAGGGAGCACTACAGGGTGATAGAAGACAGGAGTGCGTGGTTTGGAACACAATTTTGGGAGATGGTAGCACAACAATGTAAGTACACTGAACAAAGGTAACTATGAATACGGTTGAGAGAGAAAGATGGGGAGCATGTGAGACACCACAAGAAAGGAGGAAAGATAATGACTGGGACTGTGTAACTTGGTGAAATCTAGAGTATTCAACAATTGTGATAAAATGTACAAATATGTTCTTTTACGAGGGAGAACAAGCAAATGTCAACCTTGCAAGGTGTTAAAAATGGGGAGGCATTGGGGGAGGGATGCAATCAGCATAAACTAGAGACTGTAACTAATAGAATCATTGTATTATGCTTCCTTTAATGTAACAAAGGTGATATGCCAAGGTGAATGCAGATAAGAGGGGAGGATAGGGGAGGCATATTAGACACTTGACATTGGTGGTATTGTCTGTTTCTTTATTCTACTTTGATTTAAGGTTATTTTTCCTTTTGCTGCTTCCTAGCTGTCATTTTTTTTTGTTTCCTCTTTCTTTTGCCTCTCTACCTTCTTTGACTCTCCCTCCTGCCTTGTGGAAGAAATGTAGATGCTCTTGCTTAGTATGAGCAGAATGTTCAATTAGGATGAACTTAAATATTTGGAAATGAACAGGGATGTTGGTAGCAAGATGTGAGAATAACTAACAGCGCCGAATGGTGTGTGAATGAGGTGGAAAGGGGAAGCTCAGAGTCATATATGTCACCAGAAGGAAAGTTGGAGGTCAAAAGATAGAAATGTATAAAACTGAATCCTATGGTGGGCAATGTCCATGATCAACTGTACAAATACTAGAAATCACTTCCATGAACCAGAACAAATGTATGACAATACAATTAGAAGTTAATAACAGAGGGGCTGTGCCGGTCTGAATGTACTGTGTCCCCCAAATGCCATTATCTTTGTGGTCTTGTGGGACAGACGTTTTGGTGCTGGTTAGATTTGCTTGGAATGTGCCCCACCCAGCTGTGGGTGGTGACTTCGGTGGGATACTCCTATGGAGGTGTGACCCCACCCATTCAGGGTGGGCCTTGATCAGTGGAGCCATATAAAACATGCTGACTCAAAGAGACTGAACGGAGTGTGCAGCTGTGAGTGACGTTTTGAAGAGAAGCAAGCTTGCTAGAGAGGAACGTCCTGGAAGAAAGCCATTTTGAAACCAGAACTTTGGAGCAGACGCCAGCCACGTGCCTTCCCAGCTAACAGAGGTTTTCCGGACGCTATTTGCCATCCTCCAGTGAAGGTACCTAATCACTGATGTGTTACCTTGGACACTTTATGGCCTTAAGACTGTAACTGTATAGCCAAATAAACCCCCTTTTTATAAAAGCCAGTCCATCTCTGGTGTTTTGCATTCTGCAACATTAGCAAATTAGGACAGATTTTGGTACCCGAAGTGGGGTGCTTTTGCTGCTGAGTTTGCAAATACCAAACATGTTGGAACGGCTTTTCAAATGGATAAGGGGAAGATTCTGGAACAATTGTGAGGAGCTTGATAGAAAAGGCCAAAACTGCTTTAAAGAGACTGTTTATGGAAATATGGAGTCTAAAGATACTTCTGATGAGGACTTGAGCAGAAATGATGAATGTGTTGTTGCAAACTGGAAGAAAGGTGATCCTTGTTTTAAAGTGGCACAGAATTTGGCAAAATTGAGTCCTGGTGTCAGATGGAAGGAAGAATCTGGAAGCAACAACCTGGAATACTTAGATGAGGAGATCTCCAGACTACGTGTGGAGGACGTATCCTGGCTTCTCCTTGCAGCTTATAGTAAAATGCGAGTAGAGAGAGATAAACTTAGAACTGAACTCTTGGGTTCAAAGAAACCAGAAGTTGATGGCTTGGAAAATTACAGGCTTCCAGGGGGTGGAATCCCAGAAGCTACAGCCCAACATGAGGATATAATCAAACATGGAACCCAGCCGCCATTTCAGTACAAGCCAAGATTGGAAAAGGAGTTAAGCAGAAAGGATTTGTGGAAAGTCCTATTGTGTGATGGCTTTGACCCCTGCATGCTTCATGCAAAGCCAACAGAGTTTTTGCGAGATCTTTATAGACAGAGCCATTGCCGGTCTGGACTGGAGGAGACAGACAAGGAAAAAATTAAAGGAAAAATCTCTTCAAAGACAGAGCCATGGAGGTTGAGGTCTGGAGTCAGGAGGTCTCGGGCTGGGAGAGTGGAGCAGCCCACATGCATGGAAAGGGTGAGTTTGCCCTGGAGGTCGAGGGCGGGCTTTCCGCCTCGATGCTCTGGAAGAGTTTTGCCACCTCAGGTCTCAAAGAAGATGGAGCACATTTCCAGGGAATTGAGGAGAGCCTGGCTGCCACCACACTGTTCTGAAGGGGTTGAGCATGTGCCCCGGAGATGGAAGGGAATCCGGGAGCTGCCCCGAGGTTTGAGGAGGGTGAAGCCGAGAAGGTGGTCTCCCCAATGTGTGGAAATGTTGGAGCACTCACCCAAGCATTTGGAGAAGAAACAGCTGCCAAAAAGGCCCTTAGGAAGGGTTAGGCTCCCGCTCTCTCAAGCCCCAAGGATGCAACGTTGTTTTGTTAGTGACTCTCAGACTTTGAAATCTAATGGAGTTTGTCCTGCGGGTTTTAGGAACTGTTTTGCTCCTGTTAACCCTGTTTTCCTTACTGTTTCTTCTTATGGCAATGGAAATGTTCATCCTATGAATGTCTCTCCTTTGTATATTGGAAGCACATAACTTGTTCTAGGTTCACAGATCCACAGCTAGAGGGGAATTATGCCTTAGGACTGACCAAGCCTAAACTGATTTTGATGGGATTTTGTACTTAACTTTTCTTACTGAAATGATTTAAGTTTTTGTGATATTGTGGTGGAATGAATGCATTTTGTATTTGGAAAGATATTGTCATTTTGGGGTCCAGGGGGTGGAATGTGCCAGTCTGAATGTATTGTGTCCCCCAAATGCCATTATCTTTGTGGTCCTGTGGGACAGACGTTTTGGTGCTGGTTAGATTTGCCTGGAATGTGCCCCACCCAGCTGTGGGTGGTGACTTCAGTGGGATACTCCTATGGAGGTGTGACCCCACCCATTCAGGGTGGGCCTTGATCAGTGGAGCCATATAAAACATGCTGACTCAAAGAGACTGAACGGAGTGTGCAGCTGTGAGTGACGTTTTGAAGAGAAGCAAGCTTGCTAGAGAGGAACGTCCTGGGAGAAAGCCATTTTGAAACCAGAACTTTGGAGCAGATGCCAGCCACGTGCCTTCCCAGCTAACAGAGGTTTTCCGGACGCTATTTGCCATCCTCCAGTGAAGGTACCTGATTACTGATGTGTTACCTTGGACACTTTATGGCCTTAAGACTGTAACTGTATAGCCAAATAAACCCCCTTTTTATAAAAGCCAGTCCATCTCTGGTGTTTTGCATTCTGCAGCATTAGCAAACTAGGACAGGGGCATATAGGGAAGAACTATATACCTATTACAAACTATATACTACAGGTAGTAGTATTTCAACATTTTTTCATAAACAGTAACAAACGTACTATATCAATACTAGGAGTCAACAATTGAGGGGGGTTGGTTAGGGATAGGGGAGGTTTAGAGTTTTCTTTTCTTTATTTCTTTTTTCATCTTTCACTTTATTTCTTGTCTGGAGTAATGAAAAGTTTCTAAAAATTGAACAAAAATTAAGTGTGATGGATGCACAGCTGTATGAGGGTACCCAGGGGCAAGTGATTGTACACTTTGGATCTTTGGATAATTGTATGGTATCTGAACAATCTCAATAAAAATGGAAAAACAAACAAACAAAAAAAATCAATTAACCATATACTTTTGGGTCTATTTCTCAATTTTATTCTGCTCCACTGAATATGTCTATCTTTATGCCAATACCAGATTGTCTTGATTACTTCAGCTTTATAATGAGTTTGGGAAGAGATGGTGTAATTGCCTCAACTGTGTTGTTTTTCAAAATTGTTTTAGCTAGTCTATGTCCATTGCTTGCATTTCCAAATAAATTTATAACTTTCTTTTTAATTATTAAAAAAAGCTGCTGTATTTTTATTGGGATTACACTGAATCAACAGAGCAATTTTCAGTGCATGGATAACTAACAGTATTGATTCTTCCAAATCCCTGAAGACAGATATCACTCTACTTATTTAGAACTTTACTTGCAGCATTGTTGGGAGTTTCCAGTGTACAGGTCTGGCGCAGTTTTTGTTAAATTTATGCTTCACTGCTACATATTTTTGTTGCCATTACACATATTTTTAATACAGTTTTATTGAGATATATTCATATACCCTACAATTATCCACAATATATTTTTAATTTAAAATTATTTATTACTGGTATAGAAATAAGTTGATTTTTATACATTGATCTTTTATTCTGCTAAAGACATTTAATAGTTCTAGTAGCACTTTTTGTAGATTCCTTAGAAAATTACAATTGATAATCATGCAATCTGCACAGAGACTATGTTTTACTTCTTCTTTTACAATGCACATATACATATATGTATTGCATTACTGTATTGGCCAGGGTCTCCAATATAAATTTTGAATATATATGGAGACACAAACCCAAGCTTAGGGCAAAAGCATTGTTTTTCACTATTGGTATGATGTTACCTGTAGGTTTTTGTGGATGGCGTGTACCAGATTGAGGAAGTTCCCGTCTATTCTTGGTTTGTTGAGACTTATCAGGAATGGGCGATGAATTTGTCAAATGCTTTTCCTGCCTTTACTGAGATGATCATATGATTTTTCTTATTTATACTTTAGATACGGTGAGTTACGTCAGTTGATTTTTTTGTTTTTCTAGCATAAACTCAATGTATCTCTGAGATAAACCCCAGAGGGTCATGGTGTATTATCCTTTTTATATAAAGGAAGAAGCATTTCCCAATATTTTGTTGAGAATGTTTACATCCATTTTCAAAAGGGATGTTGGCAGTTTCTTTTTCTTGTCTGTTTTTGGTGTCAGGGTAATGACAGCCCCCAAAAGGAGGAGAGAAACATGCCCTCTCACTGCATAGTATGGAAGAGTTTGTGCAGAATTTGTATTATTTTTTTCCCTGAAATGCTTGGTAAAATTTACCAATGAAGCCACCAGGGACTAGTTTTATTTGTGGGAAGGTTTTTTAACTACCGATTCCACTTTAAAAATTGATAAAGGGTATTTTTCATCTATTTCTTTTTGAGTTGAACTTTGATGGTTTGCATCCATCAAGTAATTTCTACATTTCCTTTAAGCTGCCAAATTTGCTATCATAGTTATTCATAATATTCTCTTATTATTGTTTTAAGATTTGTAGGATGTTCAGTGAATTTCCTCTTAAAATCTAAATATTGGTAATTTGTGTCTTCTCTCCCTTTCTCCTGATCAGTCTGGCTAAAGGGTTGTGCAAGAAACAATTAACTCAGTAGGCCACAGTTACTCAAATACTGAATATTCTCAAGAAAAGCATGTTTTCAGGACTAGACCTAGGCAGGTTCCTGGAAACTGAGCTCCGAGACCTTGAGATCTTCTGCCTCATAAGAGTGTTCTTGTAGGCCTAAGACCTCAGGCTATGCTGTTCCAGTTTGACCAAACAGTTTATGCCAGCCATGTAATTTACAGTGAACTCCTGTTTTTGCTCTAGAGGTCTGGATTCAGAGTAGCTGTATTGGATAGAAAAAAGCAAAACCTTCACTATTTGCAGATAACATGATCTTATATATAGAAAATCCTGAAGGTTTCAAAGGATTCACACTACGTTAAAAAAAAAAAAAAAAAAAAAAAAAAAAAAAAAAAAAAGCTACTTGAGTTAAAACAATTCAGCAAAGTGGCGGGGTACAAGACCAAAAAACAACAATCAGTAGTGTTTCCATATACTAGTAGTGAACAGAACAATCTGAAGAGGAAATCAAGAAAAAATTCCATTTACAACTAAAAGAATTAAAAATCTATGAATGAATTTAGCCAAGAATGTAAAGAATATACAGAAAACTGCAAAACATTGCTAAAAAGAAATTAAAGAAAACCTAAATAAACTGAAGGACATTCCATGTTCATAGATTGGAAAACGAAACATCAGTAAGATGTCAATTCTATCCAAAGCAATTTACATATACAATCCCAATTAAAATCCCAACAGCCTTCAAAATCATAAGCAACAAAAGAAAAAATAAATGGGACTTCATCAAAATTAAAAACATTTGTGCATCCAAGGACTTCATCATGAAAGTAAAGAACAACCTATACAATGGGAGAAAACATCTGGAAAACACATATCCTATAGGGGTTTAATAACCAAAAAATATAAAAAATCCTTCAATTCGATAACAAAAAGACAAGCAACCCAATATAAAAAATGGGCAAAAGACCTGAATAGACATTTCTCCAAAGAGATATACATATGACCAAAAAGCATATGAAATGATGCTCAACATCATTAATCACTAGCGAAATGCAAATCAAAACAAAAAAAAAGATACCATTACACATCCACTAAAATGGCTTCTATTAAAAAGCCTTAAAATAACAAGTGTTAGGACAAACAGGAACACTTGTTTATTGTTGGCAGGAAAGCAAAATGGTGCAGCCACTGTGAAAAATAGGTTGGCAGTTCCCCAGAAAGTGAAGTACAGAATTACTACATGACCCGGCAATCCCACTGTTAGATATATGCTTGAAAGAATAGAAAGGAGGGACTCAAACAGATATTTGTACACCAATGTTCACAGCAGCATTATTCACAATTATCAAAAGATGGATGCAATCCAAGTGTCCATCAACCAATGAATAAATAAATAAAATGTGATACATATATACAATGGAATATTACACAGTTGTAAAAAGGAATTATTAAAAATAAGAACCTTATAGAAGTATACTTCTATTTCCCTCCTCCTACATTGTGTGCTACAATGTCTTACCTTTTACTTCTACATATAATATAAAATCCACAATACGTTGTTATTATATTCTTTTAATAGAATTGGCTTAAAATATAATTGACACCACAGCTGTTAGCAAGAAATACTCCCAATTACTGGCAACTGTCACTGTTGACAGTTCTTACCTTTTTAGTCTTTGGGGATATTTAGCTGAAAGTGCAACAGGGAATTTGGTGCTATTTTTTCCCAGGCTATCTTAACCAGGAAGTGAGACTCAGCTTTACAAATGGTCAATAACATGAGAGTACTCAAAGTTCTCTACCAAATTGCTTATAGAGTGGTTTTCTTAATCTCTGATGCTTATATCAAGTACAACAATCAAGGATTTCAATACCAGATCTCTGGTGGCTTCTATCAATAATCCTGAATTGAATTAATCACAGATTGATCTTAAAATCCTAGAACCTCAGAGCTGAATCGGATGTTAATGGTCTAATCCAATAAGCATCTAATACTTGAATCCCCTCAAAATAACCCTTGTAAGTGACTATATGGCTGATTCACAATAGCCATAATATCTGCTATTTAATATCACAAATAGCAGAAAATCAGGACCACCAGAGGAAGCACAGTTCATTTGAGGACAGCATCCACGAAGGGAGAGACATGAAGCTCCCACATTCTGTCGGCAGAACTAAATTGGTGTGCAGTGGTACACCAATATAAAAGACTTATTTTTTTTTACTCATTTGAGAATATATACTGTAACACTGACAGCTTCCAGATAGAATATTAAAATGCACAGCTCATATGACAAAGCATAGAGCAAAGTAAAATCTGCTCCAAGGAAAACCTCATCATAGAACTTCTAGCAAAGAAATACTGTGTGTCATTTACCAGACCATGCAAGAAGGTATCTATTTTGTAAGGATACAAATGATTATGGCCAGAGAAGTAAATAGTGCAACTGAAACAGTGCAAACCTAGTGAGCTAGGTTTAAACATGGAATAGTTTATTCATTGTGGCTGCTATAACACCCTTTTTATAAGGCATAGGAATAAGGTTGAGTTAACTGCTGATCTGTTCTGTATTGCTTTTTGTTCTGTATTTTTAATCCCTTCAAATGTGGAGCCAGACAGTCTACCATTTGAAAAGTGTGACTCAAGCACAAAAGGATAATTACTGCTTTAAAGTTCCATTGATTTCTCTTGGTTCTGCTAGGCAGACTCACACAGAGTAAGTCCAAATAAAGACAACCTGTTGGAAATCTGAAATAAGATATTATTTTCCAAGTTCTTCACAACTGTAGGTTAAAAATCTTGATCTTCTTCAAACCTGTGCACTAAGGCTAGTTCAGTTTCCCCTTTCTGCCTGCTCACTCTCAGCAGTGTGCTTATGTTCTTCTCACAGGAAAGCTCACAAAACTGAACTCAAAACCCCAGAAGTGGTGCCAACTGTAATGTAACTTTATTTTATCCTAGGTTATTGACCCAGACACAGAATAACTCTTTGGTTTCCAAAGAATCTTAAGAGTTTTCATATAAAAGCCATCATTTTATACAGTCACAGAAGTCACCACTGGCAGTTATCAATTACTCACTGATAGGTTTTCTCCAGACTTGGCAATCTTTTTCTTCAGTTTTTTTCTTTCACATGTTAGATCACTGTGGGCCTTAAGTAATTCTTCAAAGCGGACTCTGGTTTTCACTTTGGCTTCACTCTCAACTGCAAAAGATGGAGACTGATGTCATTTTTCTAACAATTCCATTAGACACAGGACACATATCTGCATCATTACATAGCCTGGTAAATGCCTGTACGAGTTCTGCTACATTAGAACAACAGACCACTCCCTTCTCCCTAAAATACTCCTTTCTGTTGGTTTTGGTGATACCACAGTCACCTGTATCCCGCTTACCTTTTAGGCCACTCCCTCAAAAAGTCTCCTTTGCTAAATTCACTTTTTCCTTCTGATGCACAGCAGCATCTACCACTGCTGGTTATGTGGCCTTAGGCAAGTTGCCTGACATCGCTAAACTTCATTAGCCTATCTGTAAAATCAGAATAATAATATCCAGCCTCAAAGATCATTTTGCAGGAAAAATGACTAACACTACCTCAACTATCATCAGCATTCAAGTAATATTAAAAGTTAAAAGTTGATGTTTTCTTTAAAACAGAAATCAGATCATACTACTTCCCTGTTTAAGACCCTGCAGTACTTTCCCACTACACTCAGGATAAAATCAAGCAAGTCTCTGCTGTGCCCCATAGGGTCTGGCAGTTCCTGACCTATCTCAACAGCTTCAAATGAAGAGAAGTGATCCCTTAACTTCCTGCCTACATTCTAGCCATACCTCCCTTCTTCCAGCTCCTCCATCAGCCAACTTTCTTCAAACCTCAGGCCTCCCCGTGTGAACTGATTCCACTAACTGCTCACATGGCTGGTCTTAAGATGCCTCTTAAAAGTTGCCTCTAAAGTACATCATTTCCTGACAACTTCATCTAAATTTCTGTTTTTCACATGGCACACTCTTCTTTTCCTTCACAGTACTGAACACAACTTGAAACTGTATTGATCTGTATAGCTATATAAATAAACATGTGTATTTATTGCTTATCTCCCCCACTACACTAAGTGTTTTATTGCTACACCCCTAGCTCCTGGCACAAGGTCTGGCATAAATGTGTTTTGAAAGACTGGGCAGTGTGAATGAATGAATGAATGCCCCAGAGCAGGTGCTGGCAAACTATGGCCCCCAGGCCAGTCAATCACCTGATTTTGTAAATAAAGTTGTACTGAAACACAGTGAGGTCCATTCGGTTACGTATGGCTATGGCTGCTTTTCCACCACAATGGTGGAGTTGAGCAGTTGAGCTACAGAGGCCAAACCTTAGATATTTACTAGCTGACCCTTTAAGAAACAGTTTGTGGATATCTGCCCTGGATTGAAACATTCAATTTTGATGATAAAGAATGCAAACTAACCATATGTTTTAATCATTATTTACCTTACCCAGCTCAGTACCGAACTGCCCTCCACTGAAAACATACTAATCTTAATCACCAATTAAACATAAAACTGAATACCGAACAATTAAATTTATCTCTAAATGCAGTATTTAGTTAGTGATATCTATTTTATTTATTAATCTGTTAAAGAAACCCTTAGAATATCCAAATTTAAAAATAAATACTATAAATTTGATACATAAATTGATAAAAGTCTTACCAGTGGGCATATCTCAGCTTTCTAGAGAACATTGAGTAGTCATGTAAAGCACTGACTCAATCAGGATCCTATTAAGACAAAGAAGATTTATTTGTAATATAGAACTTTCAAATAAAAATTATAAAATCTTATTTTCCATGCAAGATAATACCACTGTTTATCCACTACCTCATCAAGTATATACCAATGAAGCTATGCTCTTATCCCAATCTTACACAAGTGACTTGAATAAATTTGAATCAGTTTAGGGTCCTGGAATAGAAGATCATATTTGAACAATATTTATATAGTTTCAACAAGAAACCCAAAAACATTTTGAAAGGCAGTAAGCATCAAACTTTGTATGTCAATAAACTTTTAAAAGTGTTTCCAGTAAATTAACAAACAGTTCATCATACTTACAAGAAACCAAACTCTATCTCAGGATTGACTTTCCCAAAAGCACATGCTCATTTATTAGTAAGTACACCTGTGGATAGCACAGAACCAGATCATGAAGTTAAATATTACTGCGGCACCCAAGGAAAATGCTGCTATAGTAGAGAAGGTTAGCACAAGCACTCATACCGTCTTTCTCAAATAAATACCTGGGTGTGGATTTGAGCATGTCAGAGCTACTCAAAACCTACAAATATTCCTGAACTGCCAATTTTAATTAAAGACGGGGGAATGCATTTTAAAGAAACATATTAATTCCCTAGTAGAACATGAACTATGCATTCTTTTTTTTAAGAATAAAACTGAAGACTGTAAAAAAAGGAAAACATAATTTGAGCTGGCGCAGGCATTATCAGTTAACATCCGGTCCTTGGGATCCCTGTTCACCTTCCTCTGGTATTAGAGGTACACAGAGATGAAATGCTAAAAGGACAAGAACAATTATACAAATATGCCTTAATTATATGAACTAACTTATCTAACAACCATGAGTACACAGACAAACCTCATTACTAAATCCACAGAGTAAAACTTTATGGAAAAGAGAGCCCCTCTTCTTGGTAGATGCAGATCTAATAAGCCTGGTCATCTATTTTCCAATCAGCACCAAGTTAGAAAGGAGACAGGCCACAAAGGCAAATGCAATGACAGCATCAGTTACCAAAACTCAACAGCACGTGAGAAGTAGAAAAAATAGAAAGCAAATTGGAAAATTTATACTAGTCCATGGTCATCCAATATACAGGTAAGGAGCTGAACTATGACTATGAGTCATCAAGAAAAGGCTTACTCCCATTCAGCATAACCTGTTTTGTTTTCTCTTGAGCAGACAATTTATTTAATTACAGAAAAATTAAATAAAAAGCATTGATGAGGCAGAAGAAAGAGTTAAGGATGACTGCCATGTTTCTGGAGCTAGAATATGTAGACCAGCCATATCATTAACTGTAATAAAGTAGGAAGGTTTAGTGGAGTTGTCTAAAACCCAGATCCTGGAATTAGTTTCCCATGGTTACTTGTATAACTTTGGGCAAACTTCTCCTCATCAGTAAAGTCACCCTAACAATGATACGCAGAAGACTGTCATATGGGTTATATACCTTAGCATAGCACCTGACACAGAACAAGCACTGACAAATATTAGCTGCAGTTACAATATAATAGATCGTTCTTACGGGGAATGTCAGTGAGCTCAGTGCGGGACGTGCCATCCTAAGTGTCTCAAGGGAACGGAGTGGCTGGGAGCACAGCTCCATTGTCAAATCCCTGCATTCAAATCCCATTTCCACCAGCCAGTGGATTCATCTCTGTGACCTCAATTTCCTAATCTTTCAAAAGAGAACAAAGTAGTAAGTCACTCACAGGATTTTTAAAGGGCTAAACACCTAGTAAAATGCCTAGTATATGCAAGCCCTTCAAAAATGAGGGCTATTAATACTGTTTACACACACACACACACACACACACACACACACACAAAAAATCATATTAGGTTTGGTAGTAGATAGGATATATTAATCCAGCAGGGTGATCCTGGTTGAAGATTTGGGTATCATTTGTTTATAGGATGGTTCAAGGAGGAAGAAAATTCAAAGAGAAAATTCTGGGAGCCCAAAAAATAAAAGAAAAAGAAATCATAACCATTTAATACTTAGTAGGATGGCTATAATAAAAAATAAAATAAAAACAAAATAAATGTTGGAAAAGTTGTGAGAAACTGGAACCCTCATACATTTTTGGAGGGAATGTAAAATGATACAGGCGCTTTGGAAAACAGGCAATTCCTTGAAAAGTTTAACAGAGTTACCACATGTGCTGGTTTGAATTTATTATGTCCCCCGTAAAAGCCATGTTCTTTTCATTCAAACTTGTGGGTGCAGACTTACTATGGTGGGATCTTTTGATTAGGTTGTTTTCATGCAGATGTGACCCTGCCCATTCAAGGTGGGTCTTGATTAGTTTACTGGAGTCCTTAATAGATCTAGGAGCCGACAGAGACAGAAACGCTTGGAGACGTAGACAGAAAGACGTTTGGAGATGCTAAGCTAAGAGATGAAGCCCAGAGTTTGCCCCAGAGAAGCTAAGAGAGGACCTCCAGATGCTTAGAGAGAAATGCCCTGGGAGAACAAGCAAGGATGCACAGGAGCTGAGAGAGAGTAGCTAGGAGAGACAGAAGCCCAGAGACATTTTGGAGAAAGCCATTTTGAAACCAGAACCTGGGAGCAAAGGACGCAGCAGACACGAGCCACGTGCCTTTCCAGCTGACAGAGGTGTTCCAGACACCATCGGCTGTTCTTCAGTGAAGATATCCTCTTTATTGATGCCTTAGGTTGGACACTTTTATGGCCTTAAAACTATAAATTTTTAACCTAACAAATCCCCTTTATAAAAGCCAATCCATTTCTGGTATTTTGCATAATGGCAGTTTTAGCAAACTGGTATACCTTATGACCAGGAATCCCACTCCTAGGTGCATATCCTAAAGAACTGAAAACAGGAACTCAGATACTTTATGGCAATATTCATAGCTGCATTATTCACAATAGCCAAAAGGTGGAAGCAACCAGAGATGAATGACTAAACAAAATGTGTCCCATTCATACAATGGATTATTTCTTGGTCTTAAAAAGAATGAAGTTTGCATACATGCCATAACACAGGTGAACATTGAAAACATTATGCTGGGTGAAATAAGCCAGACACAAAAGGACAAACATTGTATGATTCCAACTTACATGAAATATCTAGAATAGGCAAATCCATGGAGACAGAAAGTAGATTAGATGCTACCAGTAGTCTGTAGGAGATGGGAATGGGAAGTGATTGCTTAATGAGTAAAGAGTTCCTGTTTGGAGTATGAAAAACGTTTTGGAATAGATAGTTGTTTGATGGTTGCACAACAGTGAATGTAATGAATGCCAATGAGTTGTATACTTACAGATGAATAAATGGCAAATTTTATGTTATATATATTTTACCACAATTTTAAAAAGAAAGGAAGGAATCAAAGAAATGGAAAAAACTGGGAGAGAGATATATCACAGAACCCATGAGAAAAGTTTCAAGAAAGAAGTGCGGTGTGACATGGTACAGTGCCAAAGGCTTTAAGTTTTGAAGTGTGCTCCCTGAATGTGCAATCAGAAAGTCCCCAGTGCCTTCTGCCAAAGCTGTTTATGGAGGGTCAGAAACCTGGCAGCCACAGGGGAAGAAACAAGTGGAAGGTGAGATGGGCAGAAGTTGTGTAGATAGTTCTTTCCAGAATTCTGCTTTTAACTGTCTTCCTTGACAAACCCCTGACCCCCGCCCCAAGCCCCCCAAAAGCAGTGCTATGAGGCAGTATCTTTGAGGAACAGACACTACGGAAAGATTTTGCTGTTTAAGATGGTTTCCATGCCTCCCTTCCCTTTTTAAAAGTAAATTATCCTCTACACCACAACCAGAGTTGTCTTTCTAATATACCAATTTGATGGAGTCATTTGTTTAAAATTCTTCACTAGCTCCCAATCACTCACTGAAAAAATGTGAAGTTCAAGGCCATTCAGGAAAGACCTCTGGCCTCTACACTGCCTTCTCCTGCCATGCTTCTTCCCACATTCTGTGCACCAGGCAGGCCTTCAAATCCACCAGATTTCTGCCTTGCCTCTGCCATTACACATGTGCCCACCTTCCTGAAAAACATCCCTCTCATACCTCCAACAAACTCCTAACTATCCACTGACACTAAATGCAAATGGTGTGTTCTCTGGGTAACACTCCAACATCACAGGGTAGTTAAGTTCTTCTCCCCTGAGTTTTCACGACAGTTTGTTCTTCACACCTCCCTGTACGTGAGACCTGAATTTTCACCCAGGCAAAATGCTGTCCTGATATGTCTGGGACCCCCCATCAAACTGCTAGCTTTTGGAAGGTCAGGCCTGTGCTTTCTTCTTCTATGTATACCCATTCGAAAAAAAAAAAAAAAAAGGCAGTTCTAATGGTTCTGGAGTCAAAAAGCAGAGAGACCCAGGCCTGAGCTCTTGTTTCACCACTAATTGAGTGAGTGGCCTCCAGCAAGCAACTTAATTTCACTAAGCCTTGGTTTCCTTATCTGGGAGTTTAAAATGGTACCTACTTTATTGTAAGGAGTAAATGAAATATTATAAATCAAAGTGATGAGAACGTGGCTAGCAGCACACTGAAGGCAATGAATTATTTCATGCCCATTATATTAAAAATAACTAATTACATAATAAATAAAATATAGTAAATTAAGTAAATTATGTATTTACATTACAATTTACTTTTAACAGTATAATACACAACGGAATTAATCAATACCAATATTATTTAATGTTAATGCAAATACATTACAGAAATAATCTCTCAATGTTACTTAATGTGTACTATAAAATTAATGACTAATATTTAATTAGTAACATTGTCTGCAAAAATAAAGTCAGACTTAAAAAGACATCCCTGAACTCTATAGATGCCCTTATTTTAAAACTTCTCCATCACATACCTTTTTACAGAAGACGCGAAGAGACACTAAGTGGGAAAATTAACTGGTTTACATTTCATCTCATTTTAACTTTCCCTGACCACTTGATCATCAGTTAATATGTGACTAAGAATCAAGGGGAGAAAAAGAGACTCTTGGAAAACTTAGTCCTTAATCAAATTTTATATCAAAGAAAAAAATAAACAACGCTGTATAAATAATTCAATTAATAAATCAACAAGTCTTCATAAAGCAACAATATTCTACATTTGGCTTTTTAGAAACCCTTTTGGTATTTGAATTTTTTATAAATATTGTTCAAAATTTTTTCCAAAGTCCTCATAACAAGCAGTCCTATTCCTGAAAGCTCAAGCAGTAGCAACAACAAGGTAATGAATGCAACAGGTGACAAAACCGTCACCGTCTCTTTCTCAAAAAAAGGAAAAGCCTTATCCTCCAGTCCGTGGGTATTTTCACTGTATGTAATGTTGAGACGCAACACAACCATTTGGTAGAGACTCCTGAAGAGTCTACATTTTTTTATTTGTATATATTTCGAAGCAATCCCATGAACATAATTGGACTTTCTTTTAAAAATGAAACACAGGGATCACCTTTTCTCAGATGTGATTTCATAGGTTCAAGATTCAATACCAGGTTGACACTATTAAAAAAGTAAATAAGCATACTTAGTGCGCATCTGATTTCAAGGCTTTGAAACCAGAATCGCGGACAGAAAAGGCCAGGACCGGCTCGCAGGGAGCGGGAAAGCACGCGCAGGGCATCCCGCAAAGCTCCCGTCCCTGGGGGAGCCCGGCCTCCCCGCGGCCGCCCCCGCAGACTCGGCTCCCACACAGGCCCGCCGGGCCGAGCCCCCGCAGCGTACTCACGGAGAGCAGGGCGCCGGCAGCCCGCCCCGCCCGAGCCGCGGGCTCTGCCGGAGGTCCAGGATGCAGTGTGGGCCGCGCGCCGCCTCAGACGTCAGCCCCGCCTACGCCGCCATCCCCATGACAACCGGCGCGGCCCGCCCTCGGCGCCCTCTCGGCCTTCGGGCCTGGCGCCGCCTCACCACACCCCGCCCCGAGGCGCTGCAGGTCGGCGTCCGAGCAGGGGGGACGCGCGCGCCCGCGAGCCCTCAGTCGATGGGCGGGCCTGCGGGCACGCGCCCCGGGGGCACCTCACGCGGCGGAGGGCGGGCACGCGCTCCGGAAACCGGTGGGGAGCTGCGCGGCCCTCTTCAGAGCCTGAGGCGGTCCTGTCGCGTGTCACCCGCAGAAAGCTCTGCGCGCCTCAGGGCTCTGCAAAAGCGCGGAGGCAGGCCTGGAGCCCCCAGAGAATGAGGGATGCGAACGAGGCAAAAACAGACTCGTCACCCCCGCGCGACCGCCCCCGCGGACTGAAACACGCTCTTAGAGTGTGGCGAATGGAGAGTTGGACTACAGGAAAAATCAGAGAAAAAAGTGTCCACCATCCATCTAGCGCCGAGCCATCTCACTTTGTGTTTAATACAAAGACAAAAACTTCTCCACACCTAACGCCCCCTCCCACTGTTCTAATTTCTGCCACAGGCGCCATCTTTAGCTCTGAGTCACCAGGGCTGGAAAATCACTAGACGAGTCACTCCGGGGCTCCTGCTGGAAGAGGCCGTTTCCGCGGCCGTGAGCGGCGCGGCAACTGGTTGCGTGGTTTGCACTGAGGTTGTTGAGCATTTTGGGTGGAAGCCAGCTTTTCCAGCCCCCTTGGCAGCACCACTCCTTAAAAAGCCTGTCTCAGTTATTGCTCCACATATTTTGAGGCAGGCGCTGAGAAATATTGCCAATTCCGTGTGTCCCCCAACCGAACTCTCCAACTTTCCACTCAAAATTTGCTCTCCCTTCTGGGTTTTTAGCTTCATTTAGGGCGCTGCCGTCTTCCCAGAGTTGGCACTGGTGACCAAAGTTACCGTCACCAATAATGGGACGAATCAACACTGTGTGCAACCTGCAAAGGGGCACTGAGAACACAGTTGTGTGATATTTGCCCAAAATGCGTAACCTGAATCTAATCATGAGGAAACATCAGACAAACCCCACTTGAGGAAAATTCTGCAAAATCATGGACTTGTAGTTTTCAAAAGTGTCAAGGTTGGAAAGACAAGGAACAACTAAAGAACCTTTCAGATTGAAGGAGACTAAAGAGATATGATAGCTAGTGGATCCTTTTGCTGATCCTTTTCCTGAATTGGGTCCTTTTACTACAAAGGACGTTATTGGAACAACTGTCAAAATTTGAATAGAGTCTGTGGATTAGATGTTTGTTTTTAACAAGTTTAGTTTTCTGATTTTGATGACTACACTCTAGTAATGAAGGAGATATCCTTTTTTTAGAACACACTGAAGTATTTAAAGGTAATGAGACATTATGTCTGCAACTTATTAAAGAGTTCAGGGAAAAAATGTATATATATATATAAATAGAGCAATAAGTGAAAACTATAAATTATATATAGTGAAAGGGAGAGACAATGATAAAATGGACATATTAAATCAGCAATCAGAGAATTTGGCAAAGGTGGAAGTTCATATTATTCTTGCAATTTTCTGTAACTTTGAAATTATTTTAAAATATTGAAAAAAGATGACTTATATGTACCCAGGTTTCTGGCTCAGGCACTTGGGTAGAGAATGGATCATTAATTAAGAATTAATTAAGAAAAGCAGGAGAAGAGCTGGTGTGGGGGGAACGAAAGATGTTAGGGAAGTCACAGACAGCTGTTATGTGGTGGCCATGGCCCAGACCTTACCTGCCCCCACCTCCTTCTCTGGGGAAGTCACAAACCAGGCTAAGAGATCCTCTACCCCACCTCCTTTTCTATTGTGTGCCCTTCTACAACCTGGGGAGATGTCAAGTCTAATGAAATGGCCCTGCCAGAACTTAAACCTGGAAACCAGGAACAAGCAGCCCTGGATGTCTATGGGAACAGGAATTCTGAGTGGCAGGGCCCCCTTCCCCGGGGCGGATGGAAACCACACTCAAATGGTATAAATTGATCCCTCTTCTCCAGTGTAAAGTGGGGCATGCAGAGCTGCCACCTATGGACCCTGGCCCAGAGCAGTTTTCAGCAACAGGGGGCAGCCCTGATGGGTCTTCTACTTCTGGTCTTTGGGACTATGTAAGTGACAAGGCAATTTGCCCTTTCTGGACTCTTTATTCTTTATAATAAAGAGTATATTTATAATAAAGAGTATATTTGCTGAAAGTTTGTTGTGTGCCCTGAACCTGTGTTCCCACAGAGCACCATTGTAGTAATTAGCTCTACAAAAGAGTACTGTCCTGGAAGAGTCAAGTAATTAAGAGGTGGTAAGGCGCAATAATAATTAAACTGGTTCCCCTACCATGAAAAAATTATATATGCTTATAAATTGAAATGTTAAGGAATAAAATAGATTTAGAATATTCAAGACAGTTAATAAATAACAGTGAATTTATTTAATAAAACAAAAATATGATTGATAGTCACAATTTATAATCCTAGTACTGATGTGCATTAACTGATCAAAACAGATGTTGGCCTTGCTGTTTGAATGTAGGATCTGGGAGACATAACAGAATGTAATGAGTGGATCTTGGTGGATTCTGATTCAAACAAACCAACTCTATAAAGACATGTTTTAGGCTATCAAAGAATTTTTAATATAAGGCTAGGTATTAGATATATTAAGGAATTTTTGTTAATTTTTTAGGTGAAATAATGCTATTGTGGTTATGTAAGAATAACTTTTTTAATGGCGTAGAATAAAATGGCAAGATATCTGAGATTTTCTTTAAAATAGTCCAGAAAAAAAAAAGTGAGGGGAAAGATGACACATGAACATCTGAATTTCAGTGGTTGTTGAAGCTTGATGATAGGTACCTGGTGTTTTATTATGCTTATTCTTTGTGTGTTTGGAAAATTTCACAATAAACAGAAACATAAAAGTAGGAATATGCATATTAAGGAGGATTCAAAAGATACAGAATCACAGAAAAAAAGGAAAGAATACTCAGTACTGCTACCCAAAGAAAATCTAATTAACTTTTTGGCAAATTTCTTTTCAGTCCGCATTCTGTGCATATTTTAATTTTGGTCATGTATGTAAAATGTTGATTTCTGCTTACTTGAATTAACAATATATTATAGTTTCACTTTCATGCCATGATATATGTTATATAAATGTCATTAAAAATTCTAATTTTGTTAATAACATTCATATGTGCTTAAGGTGAAAATTCACTCAATCTATCCAGATGTTTATAATATAGAAATTGAAAGTCTGCCATATGTTAATCCCTGATAATAGTCTTGCATAATTCTTCCAGATTTTCTTTCATGCTTATCCTAAATATACTATGTTATAGACAGCCTTTTATTATAGATTCTGTCCTGCCATTTATCATGTATTATTTATCATGTATTATTATCATAGAGGCTTTTTATGTCAGTAGTATATATCCCTTTTTTTTGTTTTTCTGATACATGAACTTTTATTCAGGGTTTACCAACAGGGTGAGAAGTCATGAAGAGATCATGATGGCTCTCTTACACCAGGTGGGCGGGCATCCCATTCACAGAGAAGTTGACTGTGCAATTAAACTAGCTGGTCAAGCGGGTTATAAGGGTTTAAGACAAAGACACTCCTAAGGGTGGGAGAGCACAGACGTGGGAACAGGGTCCTGTGACATGGGGGTGATGCAGGAAGAAGAGGAGAATTATAGGATGGGGCTTAGTAGATAACCACAAGAGTGATAACACTTGGGAGCCAGGAAACAGGTAGACTAGATTAACATTCGATGGTGGGAGATCTGGGGTACATTTATATCTTGCTCTTTTATGAGACCAAGAGATTCTCACCTCCTGCTTGCTTCCCATTTCATGTTTTATACTTTTTTAAGGTTAATTTACCCTTTTCTCTTTACTGGCTTACAAAGATGATAGGTTAAACATTAGCTGCCTAGGTCATGCAGACTGCTGTGCACCAAGGCCCGCAGGCCTGTTCTGTTCAGGCCAGAGGCTGCCACAATCCACCCCCACACAACAGTTTGCGTTGACAGATTTTGCATCCATAATTCACAACAATACAATAAACAACATAGTATTAATATACTGGTACAGAGAGATAATAAACCTATTAGCACTAAGGCGAAGTTAATGAGTTCCACCATTTAGACAAGAGGATCATTAGATAAATGATCATTACTTTGTATGTGATTTTGCATATGATCAAGAATATGGGTTACATTTTGTGAATTACCAGGCACATGCATAAAACATTGAATAGTAATTAGAGCACAAGTACTGTCTGGGGCTAAAATAGCTAAAGGATAAAACTACCAGGCAGTCTGTTTTATTCTATATCTAGTTTTTATCATTTTCTAACTTTGACCACAGAAATAAATTTCCCTTTTCACCAACTTCCTGCAACTTTCAATATTCATTCAGGTTTTGTTCCACATCCTCTTTTTTTTTTTCATTCTGAAACTGCCAGTCATTTAGGACAAAAACTACTTTCCTTTTCCTTCAATAAAAACATCCCTCAAAGCCTCTACATTTAAGTCAACAAAACAATTCTGGAAATTGTTCTTAAGCAAACATTTCACAACATATTATTATCATTAAAATTACATTTGTTAGAATAATGCTAAATACTTAAAACATTTTAGTTAATGCATTATTGAAATAGCAATACACATTTTTTTAAAACAAGAATTAATAACAAATGTAAGCATTAAATTGGACAGCTGGGTGGTTTCACAATATATAAGCCAAGTCTTCATGAGTAGAGAGAAGAGTTCCAGGTGAGGGGGTTTTACCTACCATATTTTCTTCCCTGCAGGGAGCACTTCAGGGTCAGATGTACAGTTGGTTTGGGGTATAATGAGTGTTTGCAAAGTTATGCATACAGTTCTCAGGGGATGCTAATCCCAGATGAGAAATACAAATAACTCTTGGCATCCTATGTAATTTTAATATCCCATAGGCTTAGGATTCTCAACTAGCATGGCTGCATGGACCGGAACTAGAGCTAATTGACCTTATTTTCCCCAATTTCTAGTGTTCGTGGCACAGAAAAGAGAAAGTTATTATCATTGCCCCATTGCAGCTTGAACGCAGCAGGCCCCTTTACCTGAATTCATAAGACCTGCATGGGCCCAGCAGTTATCATGTCCACAGAGGCGGAAGCTGGCCTCTTTGAGTCTGAAGTTAATGCTGGTACAGTTGTTGAGTCCATTGTTGTAAGGAGTTTCTATCATCCTTAAGTGTTCCTTTAAAAAGCCATTCATTCTTTCAATTAACCCAGCTTCTGTGGGATTATAGGGCAAGTGAAAAGTCCAAAGGACATCATGTTCTGTAGCCCAGGCCTGGGTCAATTGCCCAGTGAATGGGGTCCCCATATCGCTGTCCACATGTGTAAGGGCCCCCAAAAAAGGCATTTAATTTTTCTAAGATATGTATGGTAGCTTGTTGGTTGGCTTTGCCCACTGGGAAGGCCAGCAGCAGTCCCGTAGCCATATCCATGATAGTGAAGGCATATTTTGCCCCTTTGGAAAGAGGAAGGGGGACCAAAATAGCCTACTTCCCACCAAGTGACAGGGATCTGGTGTCCTTGGTGCCCGGTTTTCCAGTGCGGTCATCATTGGTGTTAGGCTACAGAATTATGTTACCTGATAATGAATTGGTGTTTTGGGCAGAGAATGAAAAATGGTTACCTTACATTTGTGACAGGCAGTCCAGACGTCTTCCCACCAGTTGATGTCAGTGCTGGGCTGGAGAGTCACAGCCATCCAGGTAGCAGGTTGCCTATGTGCCAATCCATGCAGAGCCAAGTCCATCAATGGTGGGCATGGAAGGAGCCACCTCAGGAGGATTGACAGAAAGCAGGGCATGCTGCTCTTCCGCAAAGAAGACTGGTCCTAAAATTTCATGCATCTCTGTACTTAAAGAGCCATTGTTAAAAATGCCGCATCATAGGAGGTAGACTTTCCATTTTGTCAGCATGCTCACCTGAGCACTCCTCAAATGGGGCTTGTTTATAGCACCCCATATACACCCCTGTATAGGTATGGTCTTCTGTAAGGTCACTGGGCACCTTTGAGTTAGAACTTCAATTTATAATAGAGCATTATAAGTTGTGCGCAATTGCTCTTTTAAAGGGCTCTATCTGAGTTCTGTGCCCTTCCATAGTTGGGACCAGAATCTAATAGGTACACATTTAACTTGTTGCCTTTGCCACAAACCCCATTCAAAGCCAATATTGGCACTGGCCACATCCAAATCACAGGGTATATCAGGGCCCACTCCCCTTAAAGCCTGTGCTTGCACACTAGTTCACTTAGCCTTTTTAAACACAATCTGCCATGGAAAATCCCATTCCCACATTTCTTTTTTTCTAATTAGAGTGTACAAAGCTTTTAAAATTAGTACTAAATAGAGTATAAGCAGTTTCCAATAACCTAACACACCAAGAAAAGCTATTAATTGTTTAGAAGTAAACAATGTAGATTAACTTCATATTTTAACAACTGAAGGAATAGCCTTAATTTTACCCAACCAGAAAATACCCAAGAACTTGATAGAGTAGTCAGGCTCTTGTGGAGGTTTCCACATTTGAAGGTATCCTTGTGAAAGCACAGTGAATGTCCATTGTTGTTTTCCCCATGTGAAGGCTAACACAGGTTGACTGGAAGAATCTAAAAATATGCGTAATAACATATTAGCAAGGTAACACAAAGTTAAATTGGCTTAATTGTGTACTCATATTCTGCAAAAAGGCAGCATTCCACCTCCCTACAACCGCACTGTGGCAGGGTTGATTGAAAGAATCTAGAGGAATACAAAAGAAGGCATTAGCAAGAATGGTGAAATAACACAAAATAAAACAGGCCTAACTAATACCTTGGAGCCATGTGGTGATGTTCAGAACAGCTGAAAACAAAGGAGGGGTTACCTTACTTATCTCTCTATAATCAATAGTCAAGAGCCATTAGACTTCTCCAAGAGCCATCAGACTTCTTCACCAGTGGGGTGGAGGGCTCTCTGCACATATTGTGTGTTTGTAGTTCTCAGTAAGTACAGAGGCCACCACAGGGAAGGGGGAGTGGAGATAGTGGCCAGTTTGCTTATCATCTCATTTCCCATAAGCAAGGTGCTATCTGGGCCACTATCCCATAGCCATAGCAACCAGTTTGCTAATGGCTCTCTAGGTTTCTGTTGATATTGGTTATTAATATCTCTTAATTCAGCTGGGGAAAACTCCCAGGACAAAATGAGCACATTTTGATGAGAAGCTGCTGCTACTGCCCCACCCTCTTCCCTCCTTGTGAGATCAGGGTGTTGAACTTCCTCTGTTTTAACCCTTTGTTGGACCAGAGGTCGAGAATGCTTACTTTCCTTAGTATTAATTTCGCGGTCAGACAGGGGCTCATCATCTTTTGATGAGGAATCAACAGGATCCCACACTTTAGGGTCACAATTAGGGGAAGCTAGGATAAACCTAACTTGCCCTTTGGGCAGCTTATGCCCTCTTACTCTAGTGTACTGGCATGGCAGTATTTCTAAACTTTTATCCAGAGTGTCTTTCAATTCTGCTTGTGCTAGTCTCATATCTTTTTCTAGCTTTAATTTATCTCCCAGGCAGCTTACGGCTGACTTTGCTGCTAAAGCTTCCTTAGTAGTAGCACATACAGCCTCTAACATAACGTCCAGCCCACTGCAGCCACAATCTGGTGGCCCTTTTTTCCTTTCCGAATCCCCAATGGTCCTGCGGCCTGCTGCAGTTTGGCTACTAATCCTGCTGGAGAGGTGCAAGCACCTTCATACTCCCTTGGTGGGTCCATCCATCCGAGAGGGTAGCTACTCCTCCCCACACTGAAGTTTCAGGCCACCCTGGTATCCCTCCTAGGGCCAATGCTCCTGTGGCCTGCTGCAGGACGGCTATCAGTCCAGCCAGAGAGTTATAAATATTTCCATACTCCCTCGGCAGATTCCATTCATCTGGGAGGGTAGCCACCCCTCCCCACATAGACATCCATCACTCTGGGAGGGTGGGCAGCCCTTCCCACATAGGCATTGCAGACCACCCTGGTATCCCACCCACAGACTTCTCCTTTGCCTTCCCCAAGTTCATGTCATCAATGCCTATTTCTTTAGTCTCCGGGCTGGCAGCTATTTGATTCTCCTGGTTGGCTCTGACAATTGCCATGGCCTATGAGGGCCTTGCCAGTCCAGAGGCTGAAGAAGACACTGGGCATTTTCTGATACATGAATTTTTATTCAGGGCTTCCCAATAGGGTGAGAAGTCACAAAGAGATCATGAAGACTCTCTTACACCGGGGGGGGGGGGGGCAATACATTTGCAGGGAAGTTGACTGCACCTATCCCATTCATTTTAATGGCTTCCTACCATATCCTTTCTATTCCGGAATTCCTTTATCAGTTATAAAAACAAAAAAATGCCAAAAGGTGATATGATGGATTTTTAAAAGTAAGATATCCTTTATATATGTATCTTACATTGTTATTAAATTTATTCCTCTGTACTTTATGTATATATGATGCTTCTTTAAATGCATTCACTTCTCATTATATTTTATAACTGGTGATTACACATTCTCCTAGTTTTCCTCTTTTTTGGTGTCCTTTGCTAATTTTTTCTCATCTCCTTGGCCTCTTGATGTGGAGTGTCCCAGAGCCAAGTTCTTGCATCTCTTCTCTACCTGCACTTACCAGGTGATCTCCTCCAGCCTCCATGTCTCATTTTTATATTAAGGCCACTCCCAAATGTATCTCTCCAGCAGGTACTTCTCTCCTGAATTTCAGACTCATGTACCTAATTGCCTACTACATGTCTCCACCTAGATGTCTAATTGGCATCTCAAACTTTACTTTTCCTAGCGCTGAACTTATCTTCTGCCTCTTCAGACAAACCCCACTTGAAGCTTTCTCCATCTTAGTTAGGGGCAACTCCATTTCTCCAGTTTCTCAAATGAAACACCTTGGTATAATCTTTGACTTTTTCCTACCCCCATTCCCAGCCTATTGGTTTAGTATAGATTTGTACGCAAATCCCATGTATGAGAGGCTTATGTTTATGAAATCTGAGGGGAGATTTTTTTTTCTACCCCCAAACTTTAGCCCTGACATATAGGCTTCCTTATCTCCCTTTCCTGGGGTCTTTTGAGGATTCCAGTGTTATGCAAAGAGGTTAGTTCTCACACATAACAAGACCTATCTCCTATGTTATGGGAGGCCATTAAATTCTGGGACTGTATTTCTGGTATCAGCAAAGGCCTGAGGGTAACTATGTCTTCAGCCCTTGCTTAGCCTCTTGTTTCAGCTCTCTCATCTCTTTGGGTCCCTGAGGATTTCCTTTACCTTCCAGTGACCTCAGTGGTCTCAATGATGCAATTTAGTCAGCATTTCTAGCTAATTTTCAGAGGCATTTTTATTTGTTTGTTTGTTTGTTTTAAATCTGAGTACCTCCTTAGACATCTTGGGTAAAGAATAGTTCCTTCTTTTTAAATTCAGTACATGTTGCAGGGAATTTTATAAGTTAATAGTAGTTGCCTTATAAAGATTATCATTCAAAACTAGCAAATGACTTACTGAAATAATTGAGCCTTCTTTATAAATTTTCTTAATCATGCATGCCTCAGAATTGTGAGCTTCCCACAGCATATAAAGTTGTTTATAGATTAGTTGTCTAAATATGATACCATTTTAATAGAAAAATGTTTTGATTTAGGCCCAGAAGCCCTCTCAAAAAAGAAGAAACTGGTGCAGAGACTAAGGGAAAGAATACAAAAGTAGAACCCATTTTCAGTGTTTGCTTGATCTGGGTCTCTAAAGCTATCGCCGCTAGATGGCAGCATATCAACATATATTATTACCCAATCCAAAAAGATCCTAACTGAAAGATTTGTAAAGCCATATGATTATATTTTATTGCTCACCCATTTATTATTCAAGTCATTTAATTTAATGAAGTTTCATCTACTAGTTTGAATTTATTATGGTCGGTGAGATGCATTTGACACCAGTGCTGAATAATATAGTTTCCAGATTAACAGACGTAGCACAGATGTAGATGGTCACCAGAGTCTGTAGCAACATAAAGAATCCAGAACCCCTTCCTGTCATGATAAGGCACCCACCACACACAGAGCTCACCTTGTATCTTTGAAAAGAGGCCGCTGTTTGGACAAAGACATGTCCATACTCATTTCTGTTTCTGAGTTGCAAGGCCTATTGTGACTGCAATGTTTAAATTTTTATCTTATTAGTCAAATGATACTTATTTACTCTACTTGGTAACCAGCTTCATTTCTTTTACTTAGTGTGAACACTGGGGCTTCTCAACCCCACTACTGAGTAACTAGTTACCAGACCTCCTTCTCTGGTGAACTCAGATTAGGTATCTCTACCCCAATTAAGAAGGGACTTTCTTTGTTGTCAAATTTGAGATTATCTTCTAATAAATAATTAGTAAGTAAAATGCAAAAAAATGCATAATTTTAACAGATAATTTAATCTTCTGATCCCATTTCTTCTCTCCTTGTGATAAGTTATAGTTTTATGTCTTTTTAAATGTTAGGAATAAATTATCATGCAAGTAATGCATTAATAATACAGAAGGATCTTAAGGGAAAACGACAAATCTCTGGTTCACTTCTTCCCTCCCACAGTCCTGTTTCAGAGAGCAAACCACTTTGAATAGTTTCTTCTAGTGATTACCTCCCTATCTCTTATCACTCATTCTTGATTCATCAATTTTAAATAGTGCCTTAATCTACTGCTAAGAGCAATAACGGTTTAACTCATTTACATCACCTGCCACCTTCTCTATCCTTCTCCTCCCAAGCAAGTTATTTAAGAGGCAGTATAGCATAATAGATGAGAGCATAGACTCTGGATTTCCACTTCCCACCATTTACTAGTTGTGTGACCTTATATAAGTTACTCAATCTCTCTGAACTTCATTTTCCTCATCCATAAAATGGGGATAATAGCTCACTTCTCGTAATATTATCCTGAGGATAAGTGACTCAAAATATTTAAAGCACTAAATGAGTGTTAGTATTACTATATTTAATTCCTCCTCTGGTTATCTTTGTAAATTTAAATAATAGTCTCACTCCTTTATTTTTAATCAACTATGTAGCATCTCTTGACACCTCCCTTTGGAAGATGAAAATTTTGGCAAATTTACACATCCCTTCACTTTCGCTTATTCCACTTATCCCCCAAAGTTTCCCATTTCCCTCTCTTAGCTTTTTTTTTTCTATTTTCTGAACTTTCTCTTCCACCATTCTGTTGGAAATTTTAGTTTAGCAATCATATTTGAAATTTCTGAGTTTTATCCTGTCAGTGCTTATTTGTATAGGATTTTAAGAATTCATTATCTCATTGACTATTATGTTAGTCAGGGTCCAGTCAGGAGACACAAATCACACCAGTAATTTGAATAGGGAAAATCATTGTGAACTAAGTAAAGGGCATATTAACTACCGAAAGGAGTAAAAGAGAATTCTAAGGCATACAGAGGTATACCTACAAAGACAGCTGAGGGAAAAGAGGAAAAGGAAGGAACTTGGGCTTTGCAGAGGAGCAGCTGGAGACTGGGACCCAGACAGCAGAGGGGCGGGGCGGTGGGGGCTGTGTCCAGGCTGAGGACCTTAGAGAAATATCGAGGGAAAGGCTCTCCTCCGCAGTGGCCTTGCACTGTCCCTGCAGCACCTCTGTCAGCAGAGCGTCCATTAGCCAGCCAGCAAAGGCAAAAATGCCTGCAGATTCCAGTTCTAGGATTGCAAGCAGAGCAGAGAGGGCTGGATTTAGAACCTAGAGGCAAGAAATTAATAACTAGTTTAACTATGTCTGAGCATGTTCGATACATACACTGCTTCCCTTTTTTGTTCTCTTTTGTTCCTTCAATTATTTTAGCTTTCTCTGTGGATTTTTTTTTCCCGTGTTCTAGTTTACTAATGCTGCAGAATGCAAAACACCAGAGACGGATAGGCTTTTATAAAATGGGGGTTTATTTCGCTACATAGTTATAGTCTTAAGGCCACAAAGCGTCCAAGGTAACACTTCAGCAATCGGGTACTTTCACCGGAGGATGGCCAATGGCGTCTGGAAAACCTCTGCTAGCTAGGAAGGCAGCTGGCGTCTGCTCCAAAGCTCTGGCCTCAAAATGGCTTTCTCCCAGGACGTTCCTCTCTAGCAAGCTTGCTTCTCTGCAAAACATCACTCACAGCTGCACTGAGTTCCATCTCTTTGAGTCAGCACGTTTATATGGCTCCACTGATCAAGGCCCACCCTGAATGGGTGGGGCCACGCCTCCATGGAAATAGCCCATCAGTTATCATCTACAGTTGGGTGGGGCGCATCTCGATGCAAACAACCTAATTCAAACGTTCCAATTTAATCCCCACTATTCTGTCTGCCCCACAAGATTGCATCAAAGAATATGGCTTTTTCTGGGGGACATAATACATTCAAACTGGCACACCCTGTTTATCTCTCTTGGCCTCTTTTTATTTCTGGGTTCTTTTAAAAATGTCTGGGGATCCTTAATTATCCGGTATTTGTTAAAAACAAAGCAATGAGAAGCTGATTGAGAGCTCTGGTTGTGGACTGGGCTTGTCAACTGATGAACTTTGCTCTAGGTGTTTGGGTGGAGGGGAGGGGCTGCCACAGGGGCTGTACTTGTATTCAGAGAGTGCAATTTCCATAGGGAAGAATCTTCCAGTTTGGGGTGGGGTAGTAAATACCTGCCTGCAGGGCATTGCCCTTGCTGGGCTGAGAGAGTGGTGATGGGGCCGATCCTAAAGGGTACTGACTTTCAATTCATTCTCCCATTTTTAACTCTACATTCCACTCTGTTTCCTATTGATGTTTCCTGAGCTTCTCTGTATTTCTGCAAGGCTAATTTTCTTAGCTTCTTTAGCAACCACTTGCATTAGTTTTCTGAGACTGCTGTAAAAGATTTCCCACAAACTTGATAGATTAAAACAACAGAACTTCATTCTGTCATAGTTCTGGAGGCCAGTAGTCCCAAATCAAGGTGTCGGCAGGGCCACGCTCCCTCCAGGGTCTGTAGGGAGAATCCTTTCTTGCCTCTTCCAGCTTCTGGTGGCTGTTGGCATTCCGTGGCTTGTGGCTGCGTTGCCCTAATCCCTGCCGCCATCTTCGCATGGCCTTCTCCTCTTCTGTCTGTTCATTCTCTCGCTGCCTCACTCTTATAAGGATATTTGTCATTAGATTTAGGATCCACCTGAGTAATCCAGGACGATTGCCTCATCTCAAGATCCTTAACTTAATTATATCAGCAAAGATTTTGTTTTTTTTTCAAATTAAGTAACATTCACAGATACAGAGATTAGGATGTGGAAACATCTTTTGGGGGCCACCATTTGACCCTCTATACCACTCTTCTAACTGCATGCTCTCTTTAAAAGTTGATGTCCTCTTTTGGGGGATGTGTATGTATGTGTATGTGTGTGTGTGTGTGTGTGTGTATTTCCTTTACAACCATTTACTGGGTTATTAGGAAGAAGAGGAGATACAAGTGTGGTCAATCTGCAAAATTGGGTATGTATAAGTTATCTTCAAATAAACTTTACTAGGTAGTCTCTGAATAAAATCAAATTAAGCTAACACCTGAATAAAGTACAGAACAACTAGTCAGCCAGGTTATGTAAAAGAGTTCAATTTAATTGTTTATGTTTTTCTTCTCTTTTTTTTCCTAATTGTTTTCAACCTGTTCCATCATAACCCCCCAAATACTCAAATCCTTCATGTTTCCAAGGCAACAAGAAGCACTCAGCAGCTTATCTAACACCTCCCATTTAAGGTAAGGACAAATAATAGAAAGGAAATGTTATAAACTTACGAAAAGCTGATCATTATGAGATTGTGCTGCCTGTTATCTTTTCAAATCTTATCAAATTGATTCTCATGATTATGATGGCAATTTTCTTTCTGACTAGTGCTAACAATAGGTGGCATATCCCACCTTTCCAAGCATGCTGTTGGCTATGATCACTAATCAGTCATGTCATTCTTTCTCAAGAAGCTGGATACAGATTCAGGATTGTTTTCACTGCAGTGTCCATTCAGCCATTACCAAGTTGGAGTTGGCATGAAAATTGAAACTTGTTTGCCATCTTTGTTGTAAATTTCCTAGCTTACAGATCTTATAGCTTCTATATATTTTATCACTGCAGATCTTTCCAAATATTATCATTTGGATATTTCTTCTGCTCTAACCAAGCAGTTAAGGAAGGCAGTGCATGGTAGTTGAAAGAGCACCAGATTAGGAGCCAAAAGACTTTAGTTCAAGTTCCAGTTCTATTTTAATTACTTGTGTAATATTTGATAAATGATTTTTCTTTCTAGATTACAGTTTTCTAACTCAAGCAATGTTTTGGTTTGCAAAAGCTGCTGGAATGCAATATATCAGGAATAGGTTAGCTTTTTCAATGGGGATTTATTAGTTTGCAAATTTACAGTTTTAAGGCCATGAAAATGTCCAAATGAAGGCATCAAGAGGTAGATAACTTCTCTGAGGAAGGGCCAATGGCATCTGGATTTTCTCTGTCATGTGGGAAGGCACATGGCAACATCTGCTGCTCCTTGTTTTCCTGGGTTCTGGTTTCAAAATGCCTCTCTGGGCATTTCTCTCTTAGCTTCTCTGAACACTCTCCAAAATGCCTCTGCTTTTTTTCCTCTCATAGAGAAAACTTAATGTTATGTATATGTTTCCACAATAATTTTTTTTTTAAATGTTGTTGGCTGCCCATCTTCATATTTCCAGTGTCCATCACAGTTCTCTACACACATTAGGCACTGATTATATCTTAACTGAATTGTATTGTCTCTATATCACCCAGAAAAAGTCAAAGTAGTAAAAATTCAATGCTTTCCTTCCCCTCATTTTTTGGTTTGATTGGTACTTCTTAGAAATTCAAAAAATTGAATTTCTTGGTAAAATGTAGTACTTTCACAACTGGGTCTATGAATAAATGCTAATCCCCAATCATTGAGCTAATTCTAGCAAAAGAAAGATTTGATTGAAGTCCTCTAAAGCCACTGTGGGTCTTGGTTGTAGGGGCAGGGAGTGGACAAGACAGGGCAGAAAGTGAGTGCTCCTGGGCTGACCTTGGGCTCCTATGCCCAGAGTGCCCTGCTACCCAACAGTGATCACCCCTCTCTGGCTTTGTTCTGAGTCATAGCTACTCCTTTTTTACTCTTGGGATTCCTGAATTGGAATCTTTGCTTCTTGAGCCTACTTAGCCCATATTTGAGGGGTTATGATGGAACAGCCACACAAACTTCTGTTTTTTTTTTAATCCCTGATCTCTAGTTTTTCTTGTTGTAGCCTTAGTCCTCTTATAGAATTGAAGCCCTATTGTGTTCTTTTTAGCCCCATTTCTGAGAAACTACAGCATTTCTAATCTCAACCTAGTTGTAAAAGTGCTACTTTTAATAGGCAGACTACCTGGAAAAGGTACTTCAAATTCTAATCATTGATAAGAGTCTAGCATAACAGACATCTGTGTGTGTGTGTGTTTTCCTGCCCAGCATATCTTGCTCCTTGTTTTGGTAACACTACATTGATTTTTTAATGTGCTTTTTTATTGTGAACTTTCACATATGTACATAACAGTGATAACTTTCAAAGTACAACTCAACAAGTGGTTAGAGAGTAAATTTCAAAGAATGCCAGGGCCAGGATCATTCCTGGGAGTCATCTCCCATGTTGCCAGGGAGATTCATTCCCCTGGGAGTCATGTCCCTTGTGGCAGGGGGTGGGAGGATGGGGGTGGTTAATGAATTTATTTGCCAAATTGGGCTTAGAGAGAGAAAGGCCACATCTGAGCAACAAAAGTGGTTCCCTGGAGGTGCCTCTTAGGCATAATTATAGGAGGGTTCAGCCTCCCATTTGCAACCCTAAGTTCCAAAAGAGCATGCCTCAAGTCAAGGGCTTGATTTATTAAGCAGTGGGTCCTAAGTTCACTTAATATAGGTTCTATCCCAAGATAAATGGTCAGTTTCTTACATTACTTAGTTGTACAATTATCATCAGTTTCAACTTTAAACAGCTACAGCATAATACATCCCAGGACTCTTATCAGCTGCTAATTACTCATCCCTAGTATTAGTGCAGTGTTGGTAAGATATTCCTATTGAATAGTTTTTAATATGTAATGGGGAATTTTTTCATACACCACTCTGTTGTTAATCCTCTGCATCAGTGTCATACCTTATAAGTATATCATGCTAATACTTATCTAGGTTTGTGGTGCTGCTCTGTGGGTTACTTGCCTTTAAACAACCTTTTACGAATATGTTCACCTTCAATGCATCACTGGTACTTAAAATCCCATTAATGAACCATAGTCACACCTGACCATTCCCTTACCATTAAGTTCACCCTCATTATGATATCTGTACATATTATATTGTCATTCCCCCTTCACTAGCTTTTGTCTATCTCTAGGTCCCCTATATTCTATATTATAAGACACTTACTTACATTTTTCACGGAGTTCACATTAGTGGCAACATATAATATCTCTCATTTTGTGTCTGGCTTATTTCACTCAGCATTATGTCCTCAGGGTTCATCCAAGTTGTCATATGTTTCATGACCTCATTCCTTCTTACGTCTGCATAGTATTCCATTGTATGTATATACCACTTTTTGTTTATCCACTCATCTGTTGAAGGACACTTGGATTGTTTCCATCTCTTGGCAATTGTAAACAATGCCACTATGAACATGGTGTGCAAATATCTGTTCATGTCACTGCTTTCAGATCTGGGTATATACCGAGAAGTGAAATTGCTGGATCATAGGGTAACTCGATGTCTAGTTTTCTTAGGGACCACCAAACTGTCTTCCAGAGTGGCTGTGCCATTGTACAGTCCCACCAGCAATGAATAAGAGTTGCAAATTCTCCACATCCTCTCCAGCATTTGTAGTTTCCTGTTTGTTTAATGGCAGCCATTCTTATTGGTGTGAGATGATATCTCATTGTGGTCTTGATTTGCATCTCCCTAATAGCTAGTGAAGATGAACATTTTTTCATGTGTTTCTTAGCCATTTGTATTTCCTCTTTGGAAAAATGTCTTTTCATATCTTTTGCCCATTTTATATTTGGGTTGTTTGTACTATTGTCACTGAGTTGTAGGATTTCTTTATAGATGCAAGATATCGATCTTTTATTAGAT
Organism: Choloepus didactylus; assembly: GCF_015220235.1. Taxonomy (NCBI): domain Eukaryota; kingdom Metazoa; phylum Chordata; class Mammalia; order Pilosa; family Megalonychidae; genus Choloepus; species Choloepus didactylus. Next base: position 11,901,814 of record NC_051313.1, on the reverse strand, counting down.
ACATGGTTTCTAAATATCTTCTCCCATTGCATTGGCTGCCTCTGTACCTTTTTGACAAATTCCTTTGAGGTATAGAAGCTTTTGATTTTGAGGCATTCCCATTTACCTATTTTTTTCTTTTGTTGCTTGTGCTTTGGGTGTAATGTCTAAGAAGTAGCCTCCTGTGCTAGTTTGGATATGTTATGTCCCTCCAAAAGCCATATTCTTTGATGCAATCTTGTGGGGGCAGACATATTAGTGTTGATTAGGTTGGAACCTATTGATTGTTTCCATGGAGATGTGGCTCAATCAACTATGGGCAAGACCTTTGATTGGATAATTTCCATGGAGGTGTTACCCCACCTATTCACAGTGGGTCTGAATTAAATCACTGGAGTCATACAAAGAGTTCACAGACAGAAGGAGCTCAGAGCAGCTGTGAGTGACATTTTGGAGAGAGCAACTGAGAGTGACATTTTGAAGAGGAGCTGCAGCTTAGAGACATTTTGAAGATGGCCGTTGAAAGCTGACAATGACATTTTGGAGAACACCATTTTGAAACACAACCTGGGAGCAAGCAGATGCCAGCCACATGCCTTCCCAGCTAACAGAGGTTTTCTGGATGCCAGTGGCCTTTCTCCAGTGAAGGTACCCTATTGTTGATGCCTAACCATGGCCTTGAGACTGTAACTTTGTAACCAAATAAACCCCCTTTATAAAAGCCAATCCATTTCTTGTATTTTGCATAATGGCAACACTAGCAAATCAGAACACCTTCTAACACTAGATCTTGAAGATGTTTCCCTACATTATCTTTAGGAGTTTTATGGTACTGTCTCTTATGTTGAGGTCTTTGATCCACTTTGAGTTAATTTTTGTATAGGGTGTGTGGTAGGGGTCCTCTTTCATTCTTTTTTCCAGTTCTCCCAGTCCCATTTGTTGAAGAGACTGTTCTGTCCCAGTTCAGCGGATTTAGGGGCCTTATCAAAAATCAGTTGACCATAGATCTGGGGGTTATTTGTGAATTCTCAGTTTGATTCCGCTGACCAATATGTCTATCTTTGAGCCAACACCATGCTGTTTTGGCTACTGTGGCTTTATAGTAGGCTTCAAAGTCAGGGAGTGTGAGTCCCTCCACTTCGTTTTTCTTTTTTAGAATGTTTTTAGCAATTCAAGGCATTTTTGCCTTCTAAATAAATTTGATAACTAGCTTTTTTAAGTCTGGAATTTTTATTGGAATTGCATTGAATCTGTAGACGAGTGTGGGTAGAATTGATGTCTTAACAACATTTAGCCTTCCTATCCATGAACATGGAATATTTTCCATATTTTTAGGTCCCTTTCTATTTGTTTTAGTAAAGTTATATAGTTTATGTGTAGGTCTTTTACATCCTTGGTTAAGTTTATTCCTAGGTACTTAATTTTTTTCAGTTAGTTCATTTCTGGTGTATAGGAACATTACTGACTTATGTGCATTAATTTTGTAGCCTGCTACTTTGCTAAATTTGCTTATTAGCTCAAGTAGCTGTGTCATCGATTTCTCAGGGTTTTCCAGATATTAGATCATATCATCTGCAAATAATGACAGTTTTACTTCTTCCTTTCCAATCTGAATGCCTTTTATTTCTTTGTCTTGCTAGATTGCTCTGGCTAGCACTTCTAGCACAATGTTGAATAACAGTGGTGACAGCGGGCATCCTTGTCTAGCTCCTGATCTTAGAGGGAAGGCTTTCAGTCTCTCACCATTGAGTACTATGCTGACTGTGGGTTTTTCATATATGCTGTTTATCATATTGAGGAGGTTTCCTTCAATTCCTACCTTTTGAAGTGTTTTTATCAAAAAGGGATGTTGAATTTTATGAAATGCTTTTTCAGCATCCATCGAGATGATCATTTGATTTTTCCCTTTTCATTTGTTAATGTGTTGCATTACATTGATTTTCTTATTTTGAATCACCCTTGTATGCCTGGGATGAACCCCACTTGGTCAGGGTATATGATTTTTTTAATGTGTCTGTGGATTTGATTTGCAAGTATTTTGTTGAGGATTTTTGCATCTATATTCATTAGGGAGATTGGCCTGTAGATTTCCTTTCTTGTAGCATCTTTATCTGGTTTTGGTATTAGAGTGATGTTGGCTTCATAAAATGAGTTAGGTAGTTTTCCATTTTCTTCAATTTTTTGAAAGAGTTTGAGTAGGAATGGTGTCAGTTCTTTTAGGAAACTTTGGTGAAATTCTCCTGTGAAGCCATCTGGTCCTGGGCTTTTATTTTTAGAAGATTTGTGATGACTGGATCTCTTTACTTGTGTTTGGTTTGTTGAGATCTTTTGTTTCTTCTCTGGTCAGGCTAAGTTGTTCATGTGTTTCCAGGAAATTATCCATTCCCCCTAAATTGTCTAGTTTGTTGGCATACAGTTGTTCATAGAATCCTCTTATGATTTTTTAAATTTCTTTGGGATCCTCAGTAATGTCCTCCCTCTCATTTATTATTTTGCTTATTTGGGTCATCTCTCTTTTTGAATTTGTCAGTCTAGCTAAGGGTTTGTAAATCTTGTTGATCTTCTCAAAGAACCAATGTTTGTTTTTATTTATTCTCTCTATTGTTTGTTGTTGTTGTTGCTGTTTTTCTCCATATCATTTATTTCTGCTTTAATCCTTGTTATTTCTTTTCTTCTACTTGCTTTAGGATTAATTTGCTGATCATTTGCTAGGTTCTTCAGTTGTTCTGTTAGTTCTTTTATTTTAGCTCTTTCTTCCTTTTTTAATGTATGCTTTTAGAGCTATAAATTTCCCCCTCAATATCACCTTCATTGCATCCCATAAGTTCTGATATGCTGTGTTCTTGCTTTCATTAGTCTCTAGATATTTAGCAATTTCTCTTGCAATTTCTTCTTTGACTCACTGATTGTTTAGGAGTATGTTTTTTAACCTCCAGATATTTGTGCGTGTTCTAGATCCTTGATGGTTATTAACTTCTAGTTGCATTCCATTGTGGTCAGAGAATGTGTTTTGAATAATTTTAACCTTTTTAAATTTATGGAGGCTTGTTTTATGCCCCAGCACATGATCTAGCCTGGAGAAAGTTCCATAAGCACTACAGAAGAATGTGTATGCTGGTAATTTGGGATATAATGCTCTGTATTTGTCTGTTAAGTCTAATTCATTTATCACACTGTTTAGGTTCTCAATTTCCTTATTGGTCCTCTGACTCATTGATCTATGTATGCAAGAGAGTGGTGTATTGAAGTCTCCCATGATTATTGTGGAAACATCTATTGTTTTCTTTAGTTTTGTCAATGTTTGTCTCATGTACTTTAAAGCACCTTGATTGGTGCATAAACATTTATGGTTGTTATTTCTTCTTGGTGAGTTTTTCCTTTTATTAGTATATAGTGTCCTTCTTTCTCTCTTATGACATCCTTGCCTTTAAAATCTATTTTATCTGAAATTAGTATTGGTACCTATGCTTTCTTTTGGCTGTAGCTTGCATGGAATATTTTTTCCATCCTTTCACTTTCAATCTCTTTGTGTCTCTTGGACTAAAATGAGTGTCTTGTAAAAAACATATTGATGGCTCATATTTTTTTAATCTATTCTGCCAATCTATATCTTTTAATTGGAGAGTTTAATCCATTCACATTCAATGGTATTACTGTGAAAGCAGTTATTGAATCAGCCATCTTATCCAATGGTTTTTGTCAGATCTATTTTTTTCCCTCTCTCTATTTCTTTTAAGTTACCCTTACTAATACACTTCAGTTCTGTGCCCTTCTCCAGGCCTCTCTCTCATGTCTTTTTTTCTCATTTGGTAGATCTCCCTTTAGTATTTCTGATAGGTTTGTATATTTATGTCCCCCAGAAAAAAAGTCATATTCTTTAATGCATTCTTGTGGGGGCAGACATATTAGCATGGATTGGGTTGGAACCTATTGGTTCAGTGTCTATGGAGATGTGACCCACCCAACTGTAGGTGATAACCCTGATTGGATAATTTCCATGGAGGTGTGGCCCCACCCATTCAGTGTGGTCCTTGCTTAGTTTTCTGGAGCACTATATAAGCTCAGACAGAAGGAACTCATAGCTAGCTGAGTTTTGAAGATGGTTGTTGGATGCTGATGCAGACATTCTGGAGAATGCCATTTTGAAATGCAACCTAGGAGCAAGCAGATGCCAGCCATATGCCTTCCCAGCTCATAGAGGTTTTCCGGATGCCAGTGGCCTTTCCCCAGTGAAGGTACCCTTTGCTGATGGACACTTTATGGCCTCAAGACTGCAATTGTGTAATCAAATAAACCCCCTTTTATAAAAGCCAATCCATTTCTGGTGTTTTGAATTCCAGCAGCATTAGCAAACTAGAACAGATTTTGGTACCCGGGAAGTGGGGTGCTGCTGAGTTTGCAAATACTAAACATGTTGGAATGACTTTTTAAATGGATAAGGGGAAGATTCTGGAAGAATTGTGGGGAGTTTGGTAGAAAAGGCCTAAACTGCTTTGAAGAGACTGTTGGCAGGAATATGGAGTCTAAAGACACTTCTGATAAGGCCTTAAAAAGAAATGTTGAAAGTGCCATAACTGGAAGGAAGGTGATCCTTGTTTTAAAGTGGCAAAGAATTTGGCAAAATTGAGTCCTGGTGTTGGATGGAAGGAAGAATTTGAGAGCAGCAAGCTGGGATACTTGGCTGATGAGATTTCAAAACTAAAAGTTGCAGATATAGCATGGCTTCTCCTTGCAGCTTATAGTAAAATGCGAGAGGACAGAGATAAGCTGAGAAATGAACTCTCAGGTACAAAGAAACCAGAAACTGATAGTTTGGAAAATTCCAGGCTTCCAACAAGTGAGACCCCAGAAGCTATAACCAAACTTGGAACCCGATGGCCATTTCAGTGCAAACCAAGATTGGAGATGGAGTTATCCAGAAAGGATTTGTGGAAATCCTATTGTCTGATGGCTTTGACCCCTGTGTGCTTCATGCAAAGCCAACAGAATTTTTGTGAGATCTTTATCGATGGAGCTGCTGCCGGTCTGAACTGGAGGAGACAGACAAGGAACAAATTGAAGGAAAAAGTTCTTCAAAGACAGAGCTATGGAGGTTGAGGTCTGGAGTCAAGAGGTCTCGGGCTGGGAGAGTGGACAGTATTTCTGGTAGGTTTGTATATTTATGTCCCCCAGAAAAAGCCATATTCTTTAATGCATTCTTGTGGGGGCATGGAAAGGGTAAGTTTGCCCTGGAGGTCGAGGGTGGGCCTTCTGCCCCGAGGATCAGGAAGAATTTTGCCACCCCAGGTCCCAAAGAGGGTGGAGCACATTCCCAGGGAATTGGGGAGAGCCTGGCCACCACCCCACCATTCAGAGAGGGTAGAGCTTTTGCCCCAGAAAGGCAGAGTCTGGGTGGCACCCTGATGTTTGAGGAGGGTAGGGCTGAGAAGAAGCTGATCTCCCCAGTGTGTGGATATGTTGGAGCACTCACTCTAGCATTTGGAGAGAAAAGGGCTGCCGCATAGGCCCTTGGAAAGGATTAGACTCCCACTCTCTCAAGCCACAAGGATGCAACATTGTTCTGTAAATGACTCTTGGACTTTGAAATATAATCGAATTTGCCCTGTGGGTTTTAGGAACTGTTCTGGTCCCTTAAGCCCTGTTTTCCTTTCAGTTTCTCCTTATGGCAGTGGGAATGTTTATCCTACAATTGTCCCTCCTTTGTATATTGGAAGCAGATAACTTGTTCTAAGTTTCACAGATCTATAGCCAGAGGGGAATTTTGCTTTAGGACAGACCATGCTTGTAACTGATTTTGATGGGATCTTGTACCTGTTGTTACTGAAATGATTGAAGTTTTTGTGATATTATGATGGGATGAATGTATTTTGTATTTGGAAAGAATACGTTTTTCTGGTGTCCAGGGGGTGGAATGTGCCGGTTTGTATATTTATGTCCCCCAGAAAAAGCCATATTCTTTAGTGCATTCTTGTGGGGGCAGACATATTAGCGTGGATTGGGTTGGAACCTATTGGTTCAGTCTCTATGGAGATGTGACCCACCCAACTGTAGGTGATAACTCTGATTGGATAATTTCCATGGGCCTTGTTTAGTTTTCTGGAGCACTATATAAGCTCAGACAAAAGGAGCTCAGAGCTAGCTGGAGCTGAGACAGACATTTTGAAGATGGCTGTTGGAAGCTGATGCAGACATTCTGCAGACATTCTGGCCTTTCCCCAGTGAAGGTACCCTTTGTTGATGGACACTTTATGGCCTTAAGACTGTAATTGTGTAATCAAATAAATCCCCTTTTATGAAAGCCAATCCATTTCTGGTGTTTTGCATTCCAGCTGCATTAGCAAACTAGAATGGCAGGTCTTTTGTTAACAAATTCTCTCAACTTTTGTTTGTCTGTGGAAATGTTAAGCTCTCCCTCAACTTTGAAGGAGAGCTTTGCTGGATAAAGAAATTTTGGCTGGCAATTTTTCTCTTTCAGAATTTTAAAAATGTCCTAACACTGCTTTCTCACTTCCATGGTGCCCGCTGTGTAGTCACTACTTAGTCTTGTATCTGGTGAATTGCTTCTCCCTTGCTGCTTTCAGAACTTTCTCCTTCTCTTCAGCATTTGACAATCTGATCAGAATATGTCTTGGAGTAGGTTTATTTGGATGTATTCTCTTTGGAGTTCACTAGGCATCTTTGATTTTCATATTTATGTCATTTAGAAGGGTTGGGAAGTTTTCCCCAACAATGTCTTCAAATACTTTTCCTAGCCCTCTTTTCTTCACCTTCTGGAACAGCGATAATTCTTATATTTGTGCACTTCATGTTGTCCATCATTTCCCTGAGCTGCATTTCAAATTTTTTCTATTTTTTTTACCGTTCGTTCTTTTGTGCTTTCACAATCCATCATCCTGTCCTCGAGTTTGCTCATTCATTCCTCTACCTCTTCACAGCTGTTATGTGTCTCAAGAATATTTTCAATTTGATCAACAGTATCTTTTATTTCCATAAAATATGCTATTTTTCTATTTAGTCTTGCAAATTTTTCTTTATGCTCTTCTACGGTGTTCTTCATGTCCTTTATATCCTAAGCCATGGCATTGATGTTTGTGTGAACTTCTTTGATTAATTGCTCCAAGTTCTGTGTCTCCTCTGGCTTTTTAATGTGGATGTTTTGGTTATCCATATCTTCTTCTTTCATTTGTTTATCTTGATAGGGCTCTTTTAGGACATGCAAGATTATTTGAACATTTATCTATAATTTGCCAGAGCTACAGCTTGGTGGCATGCACTTTCCCTGACCTACCAGCAGATGGTGCTCTTGAGCCACTTCTTACCCTCAAGTCAATTCTCCCCCAACTTTGTCTTTGCACCAAGTGGGGGTCCAAACCATGTGGAAGTCCAATCAGTGCACCAATTTTCCATGTGCACTGGGGACTGCCAGTCCTGTGGGTGGGGAATATGACCTGTGCAATTTGGCATGTAGTCCACTCCAGGAAAGAGTGGTCCCAGCCATTCCCAGGGCTGTGGGTGGAGTACTCTGGGGCTACAGATTTGTGTGTCACCTTCCAGCTCAAATGCCCCACAATCCTTCTCTGTCATGCACCCATGAGTCCCTGGGACTGGGGGAGGGCTCTTGGCACTTCTGTGCAGCACCCTTGCCCCTTGCCTCTAGGCTGTGCACACCGTGGGCTTCCGTGGAGAAAGAGTGGACACCATCACAAACATGCCAAATTCCAAATTCCCTCAAGGAAGCTGTCAGCTGTGGGGCTGTAAAGGGTCATCTCCCCAGCCAACTGCAAAGAGGACTGCATGGGGTGCAGGAAGCTGCCCCTTTCTGTACTCGTCTGCCAACTCCAACCGCCAGTCCCTGGCATGGGGCTCTTTGCTGTGGTCTGGGAAGGGTTATCACCTGAGCCAAGTGCTAAGGAGGTGCCTGGGTTGTGGAAGGCTGCTCCCATCCACACTTGTCAGCCAGCTCTAACCGCCCGTTCCCTGGCAGGATTCCAGGCTGAACACTCACCGTCTAAAATTCTTAAATGCAGTCTCTCGACTTCTCCAAGTACAAACTCACTATGGGTGTAGAAGTCCCTGCTCAGCTGGTGGAGCCCTGGAACTGCTGCTCTGAAGCATTTTTTTTTTCCTTTATCTAGTGTTTTTCATGGAGGAGAATTTTGCTCTGTCTGTCCTAATCCTCCATCTTCCCAGAACTCCCTACATTGATTTTTTTTTTTTTTAAATCTAGGCGCCGTTTAATTTGAAAAAGATGAGACAGAGAGAGAGAAGGGAACATGGATGTGGATGGGCCCCTCTGGTCCAGACCCTTCTTGCAAGGAGAAGACAGGCTGAGGTCAAGAGGAGTGGGTCCTTTATGGGGAAGAAAAGGAAGGCTGAGACTCCGAGGTAGAATTTAGAGATGGGGGGAGCGTTGTTTACTAGCTGTGGTTTAACAGCAGTTTCAGCTTGGCCAGGAGGGGCTGCATAAGGAAGAGAAGGAGGGGAATTGCAGCAGCTGCAGCTAAGGCCCTGGTGGGAGTTGGGCAAGCAGCAGCAGTGGCATGGAGCCCTGGCAGGGCTGGCAGGCTCCAAGCAAAGAGAAGGCTGTGGGATGAAACCAGGTGGGGAGCACGAGGAGACTTGAGGAGAAAGTTTTGGAAGGATTGAAGAAAGAGCTGGGAGGAGGAGGAGGAGAAGGATTTGATGAGTGGAACAAGTTTGGCAGAGAGAGGAGTAGAGAGAGAGGGAGAGAGAGGAGGGGTGCCTGGGCAGGTTGAAAAAAGGGCCCGGACATGTGGGACTTCATTCCGTTTGCTGAGATGCTGACAGTAATTGTCAAGATTAAAAAAATTGGGGGAACAAGGGTTCTGTTTTCTGCCCAGGTTGATATTGTGGCCAGGCAGAATTACAATACACTTAGGTTTTAGAGCCATCCTGAGGCCGAGTTCTTTGACGTTCATAGGATAAGAAGAAATCCAGCTCTCAAGCTTAGGAACAATCAAGAGGGCATCCTGCCTTGAGAGTTTCTAAGCTCCAGTGCAGTGATGGGGTAGTGGATGGAGGTGTCCCACCATCCTACTCACCCCTAGGGTTCCAGACCCAAATGAAGCAGCTCTCACCTAGTGCTAGGATTCCCATGAATGTTGTCCTGGACAACACAGAAAGAGAGTGCTGGAGAGAGAGAGAAGGCACTTTCTCATTACCCAGAGATGATTCCCCGGTGTTGGATGCTGAAGTCAGGAAAATGGGTTCCAACCCTCCTTATGGAGGTTTTGTCTCTTTTCTCAATCCCCGGGTTTTGGCGCCAATATATGTTAGGTTTTTCATTCGAGAAGAGAAGAGACGAAAACTCGATCAAAAGAGTTTTACTGTCCGGCCGCGTGCAGGTGGGCTGAAGCCTAAAAAAATGGCGACAGCCCCTACATTTATTTTTATATGGAAAAAATTTCCTCTCCCATTCCATGTGGTCTTAGAGAGGTTGTCAGTGAAAGCGATCCTTCTAAGGCCAAGGCATGGACATGTGACCTAAGCAGGAACAATTAACTCTTTCTCTGGAAATTGAATCTTGAATGGAGTGACACAGTTTCTGCTAATTAGTCTGATGGCAGCACTCCAATAGACTGTTCAGTAGTGACCCCTGGATTATTGGAACTGTTCTGGTTCTGTCACGTTGTACCAATGCTTTCTTTGTTGGCTGTTTATTTATTTTGGTGAACCACCCCATAGCTTTCCAATAAATCATTTTTTTTGCGAGTTTAAATTAGAACTGTTTTGCACCCTAAAGCGTGTGTGTGTGTGTGTGTGTGTGTGTGTGTGTATATATTCCTTGTTGTAATGCTCTTCTCAGCAATTGGATGTTGCCTTAGAAACTCAGTGTCAACGATGCTGAATCACCACCACCACCATCAACAACAACCTTTTATTGAATGTTTAATAGTTTTTCAATCTTCCCATGACTGGGAACTGATGTAACTATCAGACTCCATACTTTGCCTCAGTAGCTGAATCTTTGTCATCAGCTCTTGTCATGAGGAATGCTTTGCACCCTCCCCAAGTCTTGGTTTCCCAGGACTGCTGTAACAAAGAACCACAAATTGGGTGGCTTAAAACAAAGAAGTGCATTCTTTCACAGTTCTGGAGGATAGAAGTCTGAAATCAAGGTGTCATGATGGCCCTACTCCTACCCAAGGCCCTAGGGGAGAATCCTTCCTTATCTCCTCCAGCTTCTGGCAGCCCCAGGCATTCCTTGGCTTGTTTCAGCATCATTCCAATATTTGTCTCCATCTTCATAGAACCATCTTCCCTCTGTGTCTATGTTTCTGCATCCAATTTTCCCTCTTCTTGTAAGGACACCTGTCATATTGGATTAGGGACCACCTTAATCCAGTATGAAGTTACATTTGCCAAGAGTATTTACAAAGGTCACCTTCATAGGTACCAGGGGTTAGGACTTCAACATATCTTTTAGGGGAGACACAATTCAACCCACAACACCTGGTATTGACTTATCCTTTGGGTAGGTCCAAATCAGTCTAAACTTGTCCTACCCATTTTCATTGTCTGATCAATCTTTTTTTTTTTTAACCTTTGCTAAGGTATAATTTACAAACCATAAAATTCACTCATTCTACATGTACAATTCAATGAGTTTTAGTAAATTTATTCAATATGCAACTTTCACCAGAATCCAGATTTAGAACATTGCATGTCCAATCTTGATGTACATAATTTTCCATGGCTCACTGATGGAGCCTAAGGTCATGTACAGCATAGGCTAAAGCAAAGCCAAAGGGCACATAGCAGTTGATCCTGGAGATATGCTGGTGCCCTCGAATTTAATTTAAGGGGAAAACTGGCAGTATGACCAGTTTCCAGTGTTTGTACTGAGTTATACTTGTATAACTTTCAGTAAAATTATACAAGTAATTACACACTTCTAGGAGAGGCCCTAGAAACCCAAAATGGGATCCATATAATAGGTAGGAACCAGCAAAGTAGATGAGGCAACAAGAAATAGGGGACATGGAAGGTGCATTGGATCAATCTGATGCAGCTCGGCAGAATCCTACTACATCTAATGGGTATGGCCCATTTCTGCCTGATGATGCCACCTGATGCCTGCTTCCCCAGATGTTTCAACCTCTGCCTCTCTTATTGTAGATTTTTAGTAAATGAGAGCAAAAATATTGGCATATGTAAGGTTAGCCTTGGAACTAGGATGGATACGTTTTTATACTTCCCCCTTCACCACTTATTTTAATGTGAACCTGTAATAAAAGTAGGTAATTTATATGAATAAAGTAATGATGATTCTTTCTTCTTCTAGATCATATGAAAATGTCTTTGAAATAATTGTCTCCTTCCCCATCCCAAACTTATTCACCAATGGCAATGTTTAGAAGTATCCAAAGATTACGTTTGCAAATTTCTGAAACTGTTGAAGCTGATAGCAATCATAAGAGGATTGCTATCGAATATTCAGTATTCAATATTTGATATTGAAATATTGAAAAGAACTAGAGTGAACTTGCAAGAAAATAAAGCTTTTTATTGTTCACCTCCCCAGTTCCCTTTGCTCTACGAGAACGTCTCAAGGTAGCTTAGCCCTGAGTGGCCAGGCTGGCCTTCCAGTTGCTTCTCTAAATTCCCAGCCTATCTCTCTTTAGAACATTATTAAGATCTGTAAAAATCTCTGCTTGGGTCCAGGTACACATTTCCTTGATGAAGAATAGAGATTGAGAAAGGTGAAGAATACATGTCTTTCCCTCGGTAACACTTAGTTAACTTACCTCCTAAGGATAATTTATATTTGGTGCCAGGATTGCTTTTTGAAATATAAAAGGTAAAACAAAAGCCCTGAAAAATATAGACCTTTCTTTCTTTTATCTTCATTACATGGGTTATCATGGAAATTGAAGGAGTTGGAACTGAAAAGATATGATAATATTGGGAAATTATGAAAATTTCCATTTCAGAGGTAGGTTCAACTAGGACAACTGATTGACTCAGACCACATGGTGGACACCAAATGCAATAAAAGTTTCTAAGATTTTTCAAAGCAAATGTTGCCTATCTCTCACCAAAGACCCATATCTAATACATCACCCAAGTCTTGTTAATTATACTTCCTAAATGTCTCCAGAATTCATTGATTTCCCCATCGCTGCTGCCTTTTCTCAAGCCCTCATTTCTTGCCTGGATTACTGACTATGATGGCCTCCTCACTAGGTTTCCAGCCCTCAATCATGTACCTCTGGAATCTGTTCTGTGCATGGTTGTCAGTGTGGCCTGCCCACCATGCTTAAAATTTTCATCCCCCATTTCTTTCAATAGAACATTCAAGCTCTTTAACTTGACTATTAGGAAGACTCTTCCTGACAGACTCCTACATAACTTTCCAACATCATCTATCACCACTTTCCTTCTTTCGATTCTGTGTTTCAGCCAATTGCAACTACACTCATTCCTTCATCCACTTAGCAAATATGGATTGGGCAGTCACTGTTTGTCAGCGTTCTGGTTTGCTAAAGGTGCCGGAATGCAAAATACCAGAAATGAATTGGCCTTTTCAACGGGAGTTTATTAGTTCACAAATTTACAGTACTAAGGCCATGAAAATGTCCCAATTAAGGCATCAACAGGACGATACCTTCTCTGAAGAAAGGCCCCTGACATCTGGGGTTCCTCTGTCACATGGGAAGGCACATGGCTGAAGTCTGCTGGGCCTCCCCCAGGGTTAACTTCTGGTTTCTGTTGCTTTCTGCAAGATGTCTCTGGACTTCTGTCTTAGGTTCTCTCTCTCTCTCCTCCTGTGTGTCCTTGCTTGTTTCTCTCAGGGCATTTCTCTCTAAGCATCTGGGGGTCCTCTCTTAGCTTCTCCAGGGCAAACTCTGGATTTCATCTCTTAGTTTCTCTCCTGGTTCTGGTTTCAGTGGCTGTCTCCAAAATGTCTCTGGGGTTTTCTCTCTAAGTGTCTCTGAGCTCTCTTCAAAATGTCCCTGTCTTTTGTCCTCTCATAGAGGATGCCAGTAAAGATGATTAAGACCCACCTTGAATGGGCAGGGTCACATCTCCATGGAAACAATCTAATCAAAAGGTCCCACCCACAATTGGGTGGGTAACATCTCCATGGAAACAACCAATCAAAAGATCCCACTCACAATAAGTCTGCACCCACAAGATTGGATTATAAAAGCATGGTTTTTGTGGGGTACCTAATAGATGCAAACCAGCCCAGTCAGGCACTGTTCTAAGTGCTGGGGAGATGGTGGTAATACTTTCAGTTTCCAGAATGAGCCCTGCTTTCACTTGTCTCTAGGAGGTTCTTCTCACTCCCAGGAACTTCCTCCCTCCTTGCAACTGCCCTTCTGACTTATTTCTGTCAAGCTCCTGATTCCCCGGGTAGAATTAGGTGACATGCTGGGTCCTCTCAGAGCCCTTCCCTCTCATGCACTTATCCTGCTACTTTTCTGTCTACTACCCTAGTGTGCAAGCCCCTTAGGGCAATATGTCCTATTCCTGCCCCCCTTCCCCCCCATAATAGTGCTTGCATGTAATTGTTGTAATTCACGGCAGATTCCTTGAAATATATCCAAATGGGTCCTGAGATGCTACAGGCTCTGCCTGGTAATGATTTGTCCTTCACATGGGAATAGAGAACATTGTCTTTAAAGCAAATTATGTAGAAGTGGCTATTTTGTTTTCTGAAGGATATCAGCCCTAAGGGAGAATAAATAAACACTGGCAAATCCTTTGCTTAAAGTGGATTGCTTTAGAAATCCTGCTTGTGACTTTTTTTTTTTTGATATATGTATCTCCATAGCTAGATGAGAAAACTTTTAGAACTTTTATACACCAATAAGGCAAACAGAAGTTGTAAGGTATTTCACCACAGGCCACATTCCTGCCCTGGAGAAAGGGACAGAACATCCTCTCCATATGGTGGTGCAGTTATCTGATAGACTCATAAGCAATCCCCTCTGTGGTCTGCTGAGAAGATTTACATACAGCAGGTTTATTTGGGAAGCTCTTGGCATATACACTTGCAGGGAGTGATGAAAGCAGTTCTGGGCCTCAACCAGTACTAGCGGGAGGTCTGGAGCTGGGATGGGTTCAGCCCTGAGGCAAAGGGGGTTTGGCCTTTATGTTCTTGTACAGACAAGTCATCAGGTGTGAGCCCCACCTCCCCCAACCTGACAGATGGAGGCTCTCTGTTCAGAAGAGGGAGGGAATCAGGTGAGAGCTGAAGCAGCCCACAGTCCCAGTGGCTGGGGGAGTGAGTGCTTTAGTCCTGAAAGGGTGGATGGATGGGCTCTAGTATCCTGCAGCTCCCAATCACTTGGTGAGAAAATACAGTGCTGAGATTATTGAGACAATTTGAGATTTCCCCATGCAGGGAGATATGGAGGGCTAAAAGCAGGGCAGGACTAGCAGATCCTGGGGTTTGGCAGATCCATTTCCTTGCTTTCTTGCTGTTAAAACTTGTTCACTTGTTCAGCTATGTGGCCATTTGCTCAGGGAAGTTGACTCAGATCCCCTCTCCCACAGGGATAAATCTGATTACTCTCAGCCAATCATGGTCATTCTATTCTGCTTGCTAGAGGCTGGTTTAAGAAGAGACATGTGACCCTTCAAGAGAGATAAAGGGAAGTCGTCTGGGTTGCTTCTCAGAAAGATTTGTGCTTAAAAAGAAATAGGTTTGCAGAAACAGACACCTTTTTCTGACTCTGGATATGGCTGGGTGAGGAAGTGATGTCTAGAGCTGCTGCAGCATTTGGACCATGAGGGGAACCAATATAAGATGACAAGCCAAGATGCTAGAGGCTGCAGAATGAGAAGGGAGCAATAATCTGTTCTTGATGTGTTGAACTGTGGAACTAACCAACCCTACAACTCCCTTACTTTTAGGTTTCTTAATAAGTGAAATAATAAAAGTTTCCCTTATTATTTGATGGATAAAAACATGTGAAATCCTTGGATTAGTCTCTGCTTTTTGTTGCTCTGCAATTGCAGAATCATTGTGATCTAAAAACCTTGAAGTACATGTGGACCAGAATGGGAAGTCATCTCCAAGTTTTGCTGGCTCTAGGGCAATGTTAATAAATACTTCACTAGTTCATTCTTTAATTCAACAAATACCTGTTGGAAGCTGACTATGTGAACAACAGGAAAAAGATCCCTGTCCTTGTGGATCTAACATTTTAATATATAAATGAATGGTCCATTTTAATATAGTTTTGGGTTTATTTAATTTATTCCAAAATAAAAAAAATTAATGTCCCAAACTGACAGCTCTTGTATAATCAGGCCCAGTAGCAAGTATTACATGACGTCAAGTTGCACCACCAACTTGTTACTCAAATGAGAGCCAAGCTTGGCAGGATGTCAGGTGCTCCTTTCCTATCAATAAATGGAGTCTGGAATTCTTCTGTTGCCCTGAGCCTGCTGTTGAGTGAGCCCTCGGTAAACGTGTGTGGCCACCAAGATTCAGCCCTTTGCTCTTGACCCCAACCCTGTCGTGTACGTAGATTCTGGCCTCTGTTCTTGGTATGTACCTCATTCTCTGCTGGTAATGGATTTCAGCCCTGAACCCTAGCCAGACCGTCTGGGCCTGAGAAGATGGCTAGTCTTGCCAACCCCTTCTCTCTGGGGGATCTGGATCCTATCCCAATGTTCTTCCTTCTACACTCCACTGGCTAAGGTCCTATTACAACCCAGACAAACATCAAGCTGTCATTCATTGGATAATAACATTTCCTACATAACCAATTTCTGGTGCCATGTTCCCACCTGGCATATTTGAGGTGTTGACTAGCAACATTAATCTGGATTGCACTCAGGTTTGGCACATTCCCTTAGATGCTGAAGCTGGGGGTGGGAGGGTGCTCTACAGGCATATCCATCAGGTTGGCCCCACCAAGTCTTGGCTTACCTCACGCTCTTCAAGTCCACAGCTGGGGTTCTCAAGGCTAATGGGATCACAATACAAAAGAGTAAGCATTTTCAGTATCTTGTAGAGTCTGCTTTTCTAAACAGTTCTTTAGATTGTAACGAATCTTAATCATAGTTATAAGTAACATTTTAGCCTTTCTGCAGCAGATTAGGCCTCCTGCAAAATAGTCATTTTCAAAAATTGTCCAAGATTCAGATGTTGTACCAAATGCCTGTGAGATTTGTAAGCAGTATTGTCCTAATCCAACATACTGTGCAGAGTGCAGACCAGTGTTTCTTCTAACCTCAGCAGAGATAAATATTTATTAAGCCTCCACTATGTTCATGGCAGTATACCAGGGGCTGCTACAACAGTTTTTACTTTCCAAGAAAAATAAATTCAAATGTGAATAAAAAGCCCAAACTCATGCAACTGGACTGATTTTGCTTCTTGCAAACGCAACATTCTGCAGCTGTATGCTTAAACCTGGTTCAAACAGGATGATGAAATAAAACATTATTATTGTTGGGAATCTAATACCAACTTAATAAATAGCCCAAGTGCAAACTGTCTCTGAAAAGCACAGCATATGTATATGTGGACTGCAGTGAAGTCAGACATTCCTCTGCTATTCTGTGACATGGTCACTTCAGAGTGTCATCCCATTAATCTTGAAGACATTTAAAGATGTTTGCTTTTCCTCCCTTCCTTTGAAAGTAAATGTGAACCTTGTTGGCAATTAAAATCTTATAATATTGTACTTCTTTTTGATGTGCATTTCTGTCAAATGATTGTCTGGAAGAAATCAGCTTTGACTTTTTAGATTAAGAATGTTGTTCTAGAGTTTTAACCATTGTAACACGTATTTATACTTTTTAATACCCTTACTACAATGAATATAAACACAGAGACAAAAAAAATTGTGCATGTTGGAAAAGAACCAGGCTATTTGTGCCACTATTAAACTTCTTGTAGTAGGCTTTTAATGTTTGGATTTTAATTACATGCTTGAACAGTCAAGATTTTTTAGTTCTTATTTTTCAAATATGTATTAGTGGTAAAGAAAGTGGAATGTGGGGTGTACCAGATGAGGCTCTAGAGATTTACATGTCTATACGATGATGTTTGAATTAAGAAATATCAATCTTTTGAATCTTATACGTCAAGTGTTACACATAAAATCTTATTTGATTATAACTGTCCAGGAAAAAACATTTTGTAACTAATAAATCATCAAAGTTTTAGGTAATTCTGACTCTATTCCAATCTGTTTCCAAGGGTATTTTGCTCTACAAGATTTTCTGATCCAGACATTTCTGGTCAAAGACAATATTTTATAGGTGAAAGGATAGTTAGCTTGTGGAGGAAAGCATTTGGTCTTGAAAAGTGCCAGAAGCAAGTAAATGGCAAATAGCATTACACAATAGATATTTCTGCACACTAGTGAGCTAAACCCTCATGGTTGATGATAATTTCCATGGATTAGCAAAGGTCCCTAGTTTCATGACCAAGTCTCCATTTTTAATAAAAAGCCATGCTGTCTCCATAATTAGACTGATGAGAAGTTAGTTAAGAAAGCTGCTCACTCCCATATTATTCCCGTATGCCATTCAATAATTTTAATTTATAAATAATAAGTTTCTTGCTTCTTGAGGCATATACCACGAAGCGCAAAATCAGGTTTCTATCTAATAAAATTAATTCATTAAATAAGAATGAGTTTTAATTTTCAGAAGTAAAACCAGAAAATATTTTTTCCACCTGATGTAAAACAAACGTCTTAGTAATGAATTGAATCAAATAATCCCTTAATAGCAACTGGAAACACTAACAATTGGCATTTAATGAATCCTTGCCGTATGTCTGGTATTTTGCTAAATACTTTCTATACTTTATTTCATTTAATTCTCACAAGAGCCTTATGAAGTCTGGCCTGTTATCATCCTTACTTTAATGTTGCAGTTGCTGATGTGAGCAAAAGCCACATGCCCTGCAAGAAACAGCTAGGGAGTTGGAGACCCCGAGCCAGGAAATCTGACTCAACTTCCTCTGCTCTCTCTCATGCAAGTAGGTCTTATCTTCCTTGTTAAACTGCAAGCTCATTGAAAGGAAAGACCACTTCTTGTTAATCTTTATGTTCATCATTTGCTTTGGGTGCAGTAGGGGTCTATAGATATTTAGTGGAAGGAACATCTATAAAAATGCAGGAATAGTAATGCTATAATATGTAGTAATAGTGATTTTTTACTTTAAAGGATTAAATGGGGTTGCTCCAGATGATTGCTGCTTCATGTCTCTTAAAGGTCCAGTATATAGATTGATGTTATTATTACTGATTTAATCACAGAGTCATTTGCTATTCTGAAAGGATTAAATGGGGTTGCTCCAGATGATTGCTGCTTCATGTCTCTTAAAGGTCCAGTATATAGATTGATGTTATTATTACTGATTTAATCACAGAGTCATTTGCTATTCTGATCTAAGCAAAGTGGCCCAAAAATTCCTTGATATCTTTTTGTGGCCAAGGAATGCAAACATTCACTCAACAAATATTTATTGAGCACCTACCATGTGCAAAGCCCTGCTGCAGGAGCTGAAGTGGTGAACAAGAAAGACAAGTTCCCTGCTCTTACAGCACTTAAATTCTAGTGTAAGAAAACAGATGGCAAAGAAATAATAGGGCTGTTAAGAAAAGAAACTAAAAACGTGGTAGTGGGATTCAGAATGTTAGGAGGGATTCAGAATGTTGGCACATGTAGTTGGGAAAGTCCCCACCTTGGAAACTTAAAGTTTAGCCAAGATCTGAAGAGGGAGAGGGACATAAACTTGTCCAGTATGAAGAAAATAAAGAGGAATGGAGTGGCTGGAATATAGTGACACGCACACTTTCTACCTCTCTGAAGCCTAGCCCTGCCCATTGCCGTTGCAGACCTACTTGCTGAGTGTGGATTAGCTACTTCCAAGTCAAACACATCTATGATAGGATCCAATGCCAAAGTTGCATTTACAGTTTCAATTGACTTATCATTCTTGTCACTGACTGACTGGCTGATGTAGAAATGTCTCTGGGATATTATCCTTTGTCACTCCTAGGCAGCTCCATCCTGTCTGGATCCACCCATGTGGTATTTCCTCCCCAACCCAGAACATTCCAGCAACTTGCAAATAGTCCTCTGTGTATTCTGTGTATCCATTGTCCTCCTGGCCATGATCAATGCCCGGCTCTCCCAGGAAGACCACTGTTCTCCATCATTTGCTTCCTTTCCTCTAAGACTCTGACATCTGGCTTCACATTCTCATCCTCTGTTATCTTTCCTGGCTTTGCTATTCTTCCACCTCTCCAACTCTAGTAACTTTCACCTCTCCCCCTCAAATGCTGTACTGGCATCCATGGATATGCTGTGGACAACTACTGCCTTCTATACTTCCAGCTCTCTCCTTAGACCGTATTCTCCATAGACCTCCCTCTGAGCCCAAAGACATCTCCTATCTCATGGACTCTGTTTTATCCCAGTTGCTCTGCCTTGTTTACATCTCTCCCCAGCTTGGACCCCATGACTGAATTCCTGAATCACTCTCACCAACGCTCCCAAATTTCTTGTACCCCTGTACTTTCCCATGCATATATCTGGTCTCAGAAAAAAGTCACTTGATATTTGCTGAGGGCCAATAATTTATTCAACTTAACTGGGGCCCAATCCATGCTTGACAGCTGTGCTCCTTGTCCTCGGCCAGTAACCTGCACCACTCCTCTCAAGAACTTCTCCAAATCTCTGCCACTCCCCCACTTAAGACCCTTCTTAACTTTCTGTTGGTTCCTTGACCTTTTATTCTATTGAGAAAATTGAGGTTCATAACACTTCAGACATACTTATCTTCCTTCAAATTTTGGCCCTTACTCATCCTTGACTCTCCTCCAGTTTTAGGGAATGAGGTGTCTTTCCTACTTCTTGAAGCTAGGCCTTCCACTTAGGCTCTCAACAAGAATTCCATTCTGTCTGCTCTCCAGTTTCCTCCTGTGTCTTCAGCTTCTCCTCCTCTCCCATTTTAAATATCCCTGACTTTCCATGCCCCTTCCATGTCAGCCCCATACTTCTCAGTCCTTCTCAATGGTGCCTTTTGAGAGCCTCCATCACACTTCTTCACATTCTCTCCCTGTTGAATTCTGGCTTCTCACCTGCACCAGCAATCTTCTGGCTAAGGAGAAGTGACCTTCATATTGCCAAATCCAACAAGTGTCCTTTTTTTTTTTAATTTTATTTTGTTAGAGAATTTGCAGGTTTACAGAAAAATCATGCAGAAATCACAAAGTCATCCCCCCTTATTATCAACACTTTTCAACACTTTGCATTACTGTGGTGTATTTGTTACAAATGAAGAAAGAGTATTATTATAACTGCACTATTAACTATAGCTCATGGTTTACATTAGGGTTCACTGTGTGTGTTGTACAGTATTATGGTTTTTTTTTTTTAAATTTTATTCTATTACCTATATACAACCTAGAATTTCCCTGTTTAAGCACATTCAAATATATTTAATTCAGTGCTGTTAAATACGTTCACAATGTTGTGCTATCATCACCACCAGCCATTATCAAAACTTTTCTATCACCCCAGAGAAACTCTATACAATTTAAGCATTAACTCCCCATTCTCTTCCCCACCCTGACCCCTGGTAACCTGCATTCTAGTTTCTGACTCTATAAATTTGAGATCATACAATATTTGTTCTTTTCTTTTCAAGCTCATTTCATGCAACATGGTGTCTTCAAAGTTCATACATGTTGTCATATGTATCAGAGCTTCATTACTTTTTATGGTTGAATAATAATCCATTATATGTATATACCACATTTTGTTTATCCATTCATCTGTTGCTGGACACTTGGGTTGCTTTCATCTTTTGGCAATTTTGAAAAGTGTTGCTATGAACATGCCAACTAGTCTTATTTTAACCATACTTCTCTATTCATTTATTTGCCAACTCTCTTTTTGAAACCACCCCTTCCTTTCCATGACCCTCCCCTATCATCCACCATCTCCGGCTGTTGCTTCTTTGTCTCCTGTGTCTCTCCTTGTTTCTCTGCATAATCCTATCTGGTGGTGCTCAGAGTTCTGTTTTCAGCCCACTGATCTCACTCTGCATATACTTCCTTGTAAAGGGGCAGACAGGACTGTTCTCATTTAACTTTATAGCATTCACTACCACCTATAGACTGACTTGTCCTCAAAGATGCCCAACAAATTTAGCTTTCACTTGGAAAGCCTATTACTAACTGAAAAGCCCACCCCCAAATTACTTAAAAATCCTCCACATCAGGTCTTCTGTCCTGCACACATATGCCCACAAATGTTGGTGCCGGCATTCCCTAGAAACCAAAGTCAGCAATCTGGGGATCACGTGGAACTCCTCCCCCATCATGTCCCATATCCAGCAGCTGCATCCTGTTCCAAATAAGCCTCTTATGCTTTTCCTCCCACGTTTCAGCCCTGCTGTTATCCCCGGTAGAGGTATCTGTCCTCACTTATCTGGTCATTGCCTTAGCCCCGTCATCTACCTCACCTTCCCTAGCTCAGCCACTTGTCTCCATCCCAAAGGGCAAATCTGACCCTGTCGTGTCACTGATTGGATCCTGGATGGCTATCCTCTCACCTCTCCACTGACAGTGTTTCACAACACTTCACGACTCTTACTACACTGGATTGCAATCCTGTTCCCCAGAGTCCTATTCCCAACCCCTCACCCAACTATTTCTATGGTCTTGTTTTCTGGGATTCTGTCCAGCACACAGCAGGCATTTAATAAAAAAAAAAAAAAAAAAAAAAAGTTAAACTAAGTAGAATAGAGTTAAAATAAATATATAACTCATGTTAACACCCACATTGTGAGTTCTAAATGAGATTGGAAAGTTCTGGTACGGAGGTTTAGCACGAATGCCCCTGAGGTTCGAATCTTTGTCAGAGCCTGACGGATGCTGAGAAGGAGAGGCCCTTCAGGCATGTTAAGGTGTCTGAGTTCAGGAATGAGGGGGCCCCTTGAGGCCTCAGTGGGGCTGTTTCTCTGGGGCCTTGGGGAGTTTGTGCCAGGCAGGATTTAAGAGTTTTTACTTTCCAGAAACCAACAGCAAAGGGAGTCTCTTTGTTGTCACAGAGGGTTCTATGCTTAAAGACACAAAGGAAAATTCAATATTTGTGTAAGTAATGCAATGAAGGAGATGCTGTGGAAACGTCTGGAACATTTAGTTGATAAGATCAAATAGGCACAATTCATATCACATATTCAAATGTGTAAAAACAGTAAATTAACTTTTTCCCATAGCAACCCCATTAAGTATCTGTACCTTGCTGGTGGGTCTTAGCACTTTCAGGGTTAAGCTCAGCTTGTTTAGGATTTTCCTCAACCCCTCCTCCCCGAGGCTGACTGGAGGCTCTGACAGCTTATGGAAGGAAGCAGCCCTTTCTAGGTCTTTCTGTCCTGTGTTGATGTCCCCTGGGATGTACCATCGCAGAACCCGGTCCAGCCTAGAGCATGCACTGTCCATGTGGAGCCCTTTGTCCCAACTACCAGATCTGTGTAAGACCTCAGGCTTCCAGATCAAGGTCTGTCATTCTCAGCCAGGAAAGAAAATGTCTCCCTTTTGTCTGACCCTGCTGCACAGAAGGGGCCATCCTCTGTGTTAAGGCCACCAGCCTTAAATGCTACCTGGAGAGCCCTGGCAGCTAATTCAACCCCATTCTCTTGTTGGAATGCACAAGGAGCTCCTACAAAATGTAATAATTACTTCCCTCTACTCCTGGACAGACAGACTGATCTGGGGTCCAACGCCACCCCTCACCTGAAACACCCCCACACTTGGCAACTCCTTCCAAGATTGAGAATGGATGGGGAGATTTTCTTTATCTCTGACCCTCTGAACTTTCCTCCCTAGTTATGAATATCTTTAGTGTATGTGGGGGGTCGGGTTGGGGTGGAAGGGGAAAGGCAGTTGGGGAGGCTCTCCTTGGTTGCATCTTCTCCCCAATATTTGTTTGTTTGTTTTATACTTAGTCTGAAGTTTTCCTCAGTCTTCATAACTGTTTTCCTAAGACACTCTAGCTGCCTGACCTGGAGAAGGTCTAGGAGTTAAACGAAGCAATTAATTATGTGTGTCTTGGGCTGGGGAAGTGGAGGGAGGGAGTGGGAAACACATCAGTTTATACTGTTCTGCCATAAATTATGTAGTTCATGCTTCTACCACAGTTCTTGGCCCACAGTAGGGACTGGATCTGCATTGCACATCTGTTTCATGCTGGGACCATTAGCCTGTCAAAACATTAACCGTCAGTGAGGGACATGTGTAAACAGAATTTCTAAGTTTACACAGCAAAGCACAGTAGTAAAAGTAGGGTTGATGTCTCCTGATTCTCGATTCTGAGATATGCTACTTTCCAGGGCAATTAGCTTAAATAAAGCATTTATTTGTTTTACTATTGGGTCTTTTTGGCCTTACAGCATGTGAGTTATATGAGTCTAGGAAAAAAAAAAGCACTCTATTCATTTTACTTATGCATAGAGATCATCAGATCATTTTATAAATTGTATTAATTTTACTTATGCATAGAGATCATTTTATAAATTGTATTAAATTTGAGTCTCTTTATTTTACTTATTTTGAATGTTATAGAATATTTTGAAATGGTTTAAAGTACAAGGACTTTGTTTTGAAAAACTACATTATAACTTCTATACATCCAGAATAAATTATTTACATTTTTAAAGAGTCCTATATGAAGATTTTTTCTCTGGTTCACTAGCTATATTTCTTCCTTAATATAGTGATTCATTCACCAAATATTTACTGAGACCATAGCAGTGGAGAAAACAGACAAAATTATTGTCTTCATGGACCTTACTTTCTTGCAAGACAGACAGAATATAAGTAAAATAAATTAGTAAATTATAAAGTATGTTAAAAGTTGAAAAGGCCTATGGAGTAAAATAAAGAAGGAAAGGGGGCAGAAGATACTGAGAAAGGTCTGAAATTTTAAATTTTTAAATATTTTTTTACTTAAATTTTTAAACTAATAAAATATAAGGTGTATTTTATAATGTATCCAGGTGGATACATTCTCTGGGCCCCAAGAGGCTCATTGTACAGACAGCGTGTCCAGGACCCTCCCCTCTGGCTTCCAGTTGGGTTCAGCCAATGGGAATGCAGAAGGAGAGAGAGGTAGGAGTATTTATCCTGCCCTTCCCCACTTCACGGAAGCTTCAGCAACTGCTGCATTCCTCGACAGCCCCCACTCATCTCTGGAATCCCCGGGTCCACAGCTCCAGCTCTTACTGGGCTGTCTACCTTTGCTCTGCAGGTTTTATGGCTCGGTAATGGCTTCTCACTTTTGCTAGCTACCATGTGCTTCACTTACTCTTGTTGGTACACTCAATCTTGCCCATACATTGGTAAATGGTCTTTTCTTGAACTCTCCAGTAATTCTTTCAGAATGTTCCATCTCTTTTCTGCTATGACCCTGACTGATTCAGCTCCTAAACTACTTCAAGAGATATAGCATGAATTACTGGTGATAATAAAGCCCTCCTAAAACTTTTTCATGAACATGCTCATTACAGCATCATATTCAGTAGCACATAAAATAAAAATAATATATAACCATAAGGTAAATGATTAATAAATGTTGTTACAGCATTAGTAAACATTATTAGTAAATGATGTATCATATCAACATAATAAAATATTACATCAACATAATAAAATATTTTATAAATGAGACTTAAGAAAACTGTAGAAAACATGGAAATAGAAATAAAGTGCAGCTGTAGAAAGCATATACTGTAGGATTGCAACTATGTAAAAATAAGACTGTCGATGGATAGGGACAGAAGGGTAATATGCAAATATGCAGATAAGTATGCTTGGGTGGGAGAATTTAGTGATTTTTTTTTAACTTCAGAAGTTTATGTCATTAAAAAATTAAAATTATTTTAAATGTTTTATGAGCACCAGTATTAGCATATATAAATATTATATAAACCAAGAAAAATGCTCCAAACAAGGAAAAGCAATTACTAAGTTCTTAAATTATTCTTTTTACACCTTAATTTTAAAACCTAGACATAAATTATTAACAGATCCTGGCTTCCAAATTGGAAATACAGGTCTTATAAAGCAGAAAATATTATTTTATGGATAGTTTCTCATGACTTGTAATGAAGGCATAATAACAAATAATCAGCTTTGGAATCAAATATAAGCAAAAGAAAACTCATTAACTGGCCAGCGATATTATATAACTTAGCTCTTAGCCTTGCAATGTGTATTCAAAAGCCTTTGTATCTTTTACCCACCTTCAAAAACACTCAAGTATTTCAGATTTCAACTTATTACACTGAGATAACATGACTGGATTTCAAGGAGAAAATAATCAAAGAGGAATGGGTAATTATCTGAAGTTTGGGTTTATCTTAGATTTCTTAATCAAGAATTTACAGGTAACTGATTATTTAGACAACACTCCTGAGGGAGCCCGCTTTTCTCTAGAATTTTGAAAAATGATATTCCAGAGCATAAGGAAAATAGAGATAATCTGATGAAATTTTAGTACAAGTGGCTAGGCTTAAATTTTATGCTTGATATTTTAATCAATTCAATTTTCATAATTTTACTTCCCATTTAATAGCAAGGTACAGCACTATGTTTTGGGCTAGTATTCTAATATTTTTCCAGGTATTTTTGGACTTCATCTCCTCCATCAATTGTTACTCTTGAGGTATCCAGAGGCATCAAACACAAAACCATCAAGCCCTTGAAAGGACACTGGTTTATTTTGTTAGGGTTTGGACAAATGACCTAGTTAGTATTATTCAACTCTAATTCCAGTGAAATACAGAAATCCATACTTGCTTCTAACTATGGTCACTATTGAATGAGGTAGTTGATTATGTAACTGATGAAGAGTAGCAAAAAGCCCAAACATCTCTACAAGGTATACAATAAGCACGTTTCACTTTAGTGCTACAGGACCACACAAGGATTAAGTTTTCCTACTCACTTTTCTGATTTCTTAACAAGTTCACTTAGTCTCTGACTTTAAAGTATTCTCCTGCTTACCCTTTAGGTGGGTACAAAGTCTCTTAGCTTAAAAATCCCTGTCAAACAATCAAGATGCATTTTTTTCGGTTGAAAAGATAATATTTTCCTAAAACTGACCAATTTAGACAAATTCCTTTTAATGCACATCCAGTTACATTTTTGATATAAAGTCATTCATTCATTGTAGACAATATTTACGTCTGTCTACGTTTTTACTAAGCACTAAATTATAATGTCTAAATCTATATAAATGAGGCAGAATATATAGAATGGGACTACGAAATAACAATAACACTTCCTTGCCTGCTATGTGGTAATGTTACATTAAAATCTCTAAATTTATGAAGAACAAGAAAAAGAATTTAATGATAGAAGAGTGAAAGAGGAACACAGAGGAAAAGCACAATTCTGAAATTCTGAAAACAATTTTATTTATGGACAGTAAACCATATGCAAAGCAATTATTACCCATCAGTTCACAACTTTCATGGATGTGTGGGCTTTTCTAGATTCTAACAGGCTCACTGGGTCTCAGCAGATCATCCTTCAGTATTCCTGGACCTATCACAGCTGTTTTCTAATGGAATACTAGTAAATTAGCCCACAAGAGGTCACCCAAGCTCCAGTCTTTTGGTATGTGGTTTTCTTGCTTTACTAGTTCATGAAAGAACATTTTTATATTTGTACTGTTAATCACAGTCATCATCCACCACAGGATTCACTGTTACACAGTCCCGTTTTATCCTCTAGCTTTCCTTCTAGTGACATACGCTACTCCAAACATCCCCTTTCAACCACAAATAACTGCATAATTCAGTGCTGTTAATTGCACTCACCTTATTGTGCTACCATCATTTCTGTTTCCTAACTTTTAGATTCAACCTAGTTATAAATTCTGCACACATTAATATCCACTCCCCATTCTCTATCCACATTCTAATCCTGGTAACCTATATTCTAGATTTTAACTTGATGACTTTACTTATTATACTTAGCTCATATGGTGTGTGGTTTTCTGACTTTTGTCCTTTCTGCTGAAGAATTGAGAAAGATTTTGTTTCCTGGTTTTCTATCTGCTTATGGGCAGGTCTGTCTGTCTGCTCTGGCTAGACATGAGAGCAATAACTGGGAGTCAGCTCTGACTGGGAAGGGCCGAGGCAGCTCACGGAAGTTTGCAGCAATTAAGGGGAGTTCTCAAGTCTACAGTGGGTTCCTTAAGACAACTGAAGCATGAGAAGAAAGGGAAACACAACCAGGCACCTTCTGGACTCAAAAACTGAGCTCCTTCTGCCTTAAATGAGATCCTTTTAAAGGCACATGAACACTTTTCAGACTCTGGGTTGACATTGTAAGTTCTTAAACATCCTAGAACAATAGAACCGAGATATAGAAGAGGATTGCACCCAATAAATACCTGTTTAGAGAATACTAAATAAAGAAATAGTAAATGTACTCTCAGTGATGCAAAAATGCTGCTAGATCTAACTTACTTATTGGGAGGATTTTTAGACTCCAGCAGTCAGATCCCTGTAAGGAATATAGTGTGAAACTAGATGTTCTTTTAGACACAACCTCTATGTTCTTTACAGCAAACCTGATTAGTGAAAGAAAGACATTTAAAACTATATTTCCTAGAAAAGTTAGCTTAAAATTTGGGGATATTTCTTCCCACGCTTAGAAGCATTGCCCTAATATAAAACTGTCTTCTTTCCTTGACTTCTTCCTCTCCTAGATCTCAGAAACAGTAATGCTAGCCTTAGCACCCCTGACCTATGAGATTATTGGCCGTATATCTTTTGAGACAGAGTCACTGGCTGCCTTTTTAAATGTGTCGTATTATGTAGGGGCAGAGTATACAGGCAAGGCCTTCCTAATCTTTTCACTTCCCTTCTCTAAACGGGGACTTTTAAACTTAATATAGTGTGATCTCAACATACATAAAAAGGAAATTTTATTTATTATTGTCGGTCAAGTATTTGAACAATCTCATGTTTTCATGTGATTAAAGAGTGTTAAGATTCTAAAGAATATTAGAATTGCAAGGATGAGAACAACTGTTATGATCCCAACTTATGATGGGTTTAGACATGATGATATCTAAGGGCACTTCCAGCTCTAAAATGTAATGCCTCTATTTCAATTCCCACTTTTAGACTATAACACATCCCTTTCTATTTGAATGAGATTGCTTTAGGTGGGGTTTTTTCTTGTTTGAAGAGCTGTCTTGTTATGGCACCATGGTTTAGGATTTAAAGTCAGATAATCTAAAACTTCATTTTCTGTAGTTACTGAGATTTTGCGTTACTGACTTGGCAATGTTTATGTAATCCATGTTTCAAAAGTCTGTGTTAATGAACCCTTTATGTCATGAAATGCTGTTGCATCATGCTGAACACAATTCTTCCCTTTTATTCCTTTTTGGCAGTGGGGGTCTCATATACGATGCTCAAGAACTAAAAGGTCCACGTGAATAATAATAGAGGGATCCTGAAATTCTATTTGACTTGAGCCACCACCCAGGAAAAAAGGAAAAATTAAACACTGACTGGCCAGCAGAATGAGAGTAAACCAGTCAGGAGGTATCAAAAGGTATCAGATTCAGGAACCAGAATCTGAAAGAAACACACAGTAAGACTTTTTAAAATAACATTATCATCTACTCCACCATAACTTTAGCTGAGACAGCACATCCATCGTCCCTCAGTTTACTCACATTTGAAAACATTTCAAATATTTGTGGATTACAAATCAGCATGTCATCAGATTTTCACCCAGCCAAAATTACATTGTCAGGAGAGGGTTGAGGCTGCACAGTATCCTCCAACACTCACCTCGTCCCTGGCACTGTGCTCTGTGCTCAGGACACAGGTTTTCTAGTCCTTGCTCTCAAGTAGCTCACGGTACAGTTGGGGAAAACAGGCAAGACCTCTGGTCTTGTATCAGTTCCATAGCAAAGAGTCTTTTGCAGTTTATATACCTTGGAAACCAGGTTACATCTGACAGTTGATGGTGTCTGACAATCGCTGCTGCTTGGGCAGCAGCCGTGAGTAGTCTTGGCCTGCATGGGTATACACCTGGTCATAGCTGTGCACAGTCTTCCCTTCATGGAGTTACATGCATTGTTAAGATTGTGTGAGTTGAGTTTAATTGCAATTTAAAATGACTTTTAAAAATTACTCTATGGTTCAGCATTTGAACAAAAGGTTATTCATAGGCAGAAAGGCTGGAAGCAGGGCATTGGATGTATATTTGATAAAAGTCAGGCAAATATTTATCATTGGAGGGATGACCTCAACTTTATTATTTTGTTGCAAATTAATACACTGTTTTATGGGTTCTAAGAAAGGAGGATCCCTACAAGTTAAAGAAGTTGCATAAGGTGTTATTTCCGAGATGCAAAAGGATTGCCTGTCACTCTGCCACACCGAATGAGCTCCCTGGACCCACTGCAGCAGCAGCACCTGGGGACTTGTTAGAAATGCAGACTCCCAGGCTTCACCCCAGACTTAAGATCCAGGTGATTCACAGGCACATTAAAGTCTAAGAAGCGCTGGGATCGCATGCCAAGCAACGAAACCAAAGGCATGAAGCATTATCAAATCCCTGTGAAGAGATGAAAGATGTTTCAAAATAACCAGAAGTTGATGTGACCAATTCATTCATCATGCAGGACTATCATTAAGGTGTCAAACTTCAATATCAGAAACTCTCTGCTGACTTTGAGGAGAAGCTGCTTAACTTTCAGTGACATGTGAGGCGTTGGAAGAAAAATTGAAATGATGGGTTGGGTAAATAGGAAATGCTAACAAAACCCTGGGCTCTTTGATATGTCTCAAAATCATACTAAAAGAACTCTTTCAGTAGGTATAAAATAAAATTCTAAATGATAAGAAAACATCATATTATAAATTTATTGACAGCTCTTTGGTTCTTAGTGTTACATAAAATAATAGTGTGTCTCATAATTGATGGTGTCTTAGATTTAATGAAAAGCAGTATTAATGCAGTGTGCCACATGTGATAATAGCAAGAAACAAGGAATGTTAGCAAATAAACAGGTGATCACCCCCCATAGCCACAGAAGGTTCATTTTCTTAGACCAAAGTCAGTTAGGTGAAGAAGAAATGGAGTAAGGTGGGTGCAGGGAGGGGAACATCCCAGGACGCGGGAATCATGGGTGCAAAGTGATCAAGGCTGCTTGTCAAGTAGCAGACCAAGGAACTGAACCATTTTTTTCCCTGGGGGAGGGGCGGGCTGGGGGAGATGCTGGATTGACAGCCTTGCCTTACTACGGCGTTCAAGAGCAAAAACAAAGGAATCCTCCACACATCTAAGGAGGTTTCCATGGCTCACAGCTCCCATCCCCACAGGGAGTATGGACCTGTTACCAGTTTTCTGTAGAATTAGATTCAGGAATAAAGTTTGCTTTGGCAATTGGATATTTCTGAATGATGATGGCCTCCACTTCAGGAGAGGAGGCATTTGTTTTCATGGCTAAGGATGAGGCTTTCAACCCTGTATGTACTTTATAGTCCCTCAAAATGATGCCTGGGTCCAATTCCAGGAATTCCAATGTATTGTCTGGGGAGAAGCCTGAGAATTGGTGTTTTTGCCCCCCTCCCCTCCATGATACCACTGGGCAGCTTGTCTTATAATTGTGGGCTTAGGGTCAGGGTTAGTGGGGGTCGGTGAGCACCTGGTCAGCAGTTAACAGAAGCTCCAGCGGCTGTGAGGTCACAGATGGAGCCAAGAACCACTGAAACCCTTGCTCCATTAAGGGAAGCCTGTTTGGGGGCAGACATTGTGGAGAACTGGGGAATGAATTTCTGCTATTAACTGGTGAGCCCCAGGATTCAAAAAACACCCTTGATCATTTCAGAGCCCTTTAACTCTAGGATAAGAGGTCTCTTTCTGGCATGTGCATGTTTGGGATATAAAGGTTCTATCCAGGACTTTCACATCCAGCCTTTCAGATGGCTGCTTCTCTGGGCAGCCCCGAGGTGGGGCTGCTTTACTGGGGGTCAGTCATGGTGTGGAAATTCTGGAAGAGGCATGGTACCTTCTTTTTCCTTTCCCTCTTTTTTTTCTTCACGTAAAAACTATGGGGAGGCTCTTGCAAGGCCAAAGACAATAACCAAAAGTTGATGTCTGTATGTTTGTGCAGAGCATTTGCGCTCCAAGAGGGCATGTACCTGCAGGGAAGAAAGGGGCCACACATTCAAAATAAGTTGTACTGGTATACTTGTGTTACCTCTTAGCCTAAGTGTGACTCCTGTGGGAGAATTGGGCTTAATCCCAGAAGGGAGAAAGTCAGCAGAGTGGGAATCTGAGGGAATGTACGCATGGGGCAGTAGGCCTTTGAATCAAAGAGCAGGGTGGACGTATTCTGAATCAAAGAGCAGGGTGGACGTATTCTAGAAAGAAAGGAGCACCTGGGTTTGCAAACACAGAGGCCGAGGGCATCTGAGATGGCAGGGCTATTCCCTCAGCTTCCTGTATGCAGGGCAAGAGAGTGGTCTCAGAGGTAAATGCCCTTCATTACCCTCAGCAGGCACCATCCTGCTAGTCTACCCTCCTGGGAGCCAGCTTGGGAGGATGGATAGCTGGGCTGACTCAACCTTGCTCATTCCTCAAAGCTGTGGGATGCCTTCATCTACTTTAGGCTGTGCTTGGAGGCAGCTTTGTGGTTCAACCCATGGAATATTCTCTGCTGGAGAATCAGGGGCCAATGCACCTGGATTACTGCAACAGCCTCCTATCAGGTCTCCCTGCTCCACCCTTGCCCCTCAAAATTCTATTCTCAACCCATGTACAAAATGATTACTCGGAAGACTGAGTCAAATGTGTCTTTGGCACTTAAAACCCTCTCCTGAGTCAGTACGGAGACCTCCAAGGCCTATGGTGATGTGTGAGCCTCCCCTACTAGATCTGGACCTCATCTCCTACTCACCCCTCACTTGCTCAGCTTCCACCATGCTCATCTCCTCAATGAACATGCCCGGCATGCTCCTGCCTCAGGGCCTTTGCACTCGTGAGTCTCTTTGCTTGAAATGCTCTTCCCCACATGTTTGTGTGGCTCACTTCTTATTTCCCTCAGATCTTTACTTGAATGTTGCCTTCATAGCCAGGCGTTCCTTGACCACCCTATTTAAAGTGACACCCCAAACACTCCCCAACCACCTTCTTTGCTTTATTTTCTATTTTCTCCATTTATGCATTTATTTAGTATTTTTGTCTCTGTCTACTAGAATTTAAGATCCAGGAGGGCAGGAATTTTTCTCTTTTGTTCACTCTTGTATCCCCAGAGCCTGGAACAATGGGTGTCAATCAGTAACTATTTGTTGAGTAAATGAAAGAACGTTTGGTCTACCCCTAAACCAGAGGTCCAGACCACATCCTGCCTGGGTATTCTATGGGCTCTGCCTCCTGGATAATTCCATGGTGAGTGGTGTGGGGGGAGAGAAGCAATAGGGAGCTGGAGTGGGTGAACTTCTAACTTCAGTGAGTTCTTTGAGTTCACTGGGCTGCACCCTCTCAAGCCCTCATAGCCTAAAATTTTGAAGCATCATGGTGATGCTGGATTGAGCATTTATGATGCTTGCTGCTCAGCACTCACTACTTCAGTTTTGCTTTGAGCGACCACTTCTACCTCGTCCTCATTCTCATTCTGTGTGCCTCAAGTGAAGTAGAGCAACCTAGACCCTAGAGTACGGTCAGTAAACTAAGGCACCTGCACCAAAGCCTGCAGGCTACCTGTTTTAGTGAAGCCTGCGAGCTAAGAATGACTTTCACATTTTTAAATGGTTGAAAAAAATCCAAAGAAGAATAATCTTTCATGATAAGTGAAAATTAAAAGAATTTTAAATTCCTCTCTCTGTAAATAAAGTTTTACTTTAATGTCCATGCTCATTCATTCATGTTTATTGTTTGTCTGTGGCTGCTTTTTTGCTACATGGCAGAACTGAGTAACTGTGACAAAGACTGCCTGACTGACAAAGCCAGAAAAAGTTGCTATCTGGCTCATTACAGAAAAAGTTTGCCGAGCCTTATGCAAGAGAATTCTAGTCCCACGATCACAGTGGTTGGTTCAACACAACTCCCAGGATTAGACTCTTGTATCTTTTTGAGTCACTGGGGCAGTTGGTTTTCTCTTCTGTCTCATGGGGTATTTCTATAGTGAGAACCCATGGGTGTCAGGGATCACAAGGTAGACCCCAAGGATGAGGTCTTAATCAAACTTGTCTGAAACCATTCTAACTTGGGAATTTCCAGCTGTGCAAATCCATACATTCTCTTTAATCTTAAATTAGCTAGAGTTGGTTTTTTGTTTGTTTGTTTGTTTTGCTGCTTGCAGCCAAGGAAACTTAACTGAGCAAGTTGTTTAGTAGAGCTCCTACACTGGGTGTGGAGGGAAAAGGATTAATTAATCCCCAAGATCATTGCCTTATGGGGGAGATGCAGCAGTCTCTCAGAGGATGATAGGAAAACTGTCCTCATAGCACCAGCTATGACATGAATTTGCTCTGTTCTGGGAGAAATCCTGGCTCAGGAGTACAGGAGATAGAGTTGGACTCTAGGCCCTCCAATCTATAGCACATGCCGTGTCCTCCCTGGGAATAAATACTGGGGGACCTCAGGACTTAATGATTTTTATGTTCTCTTACTGGAATTACACATATATGATTTAACTCCTATTGGATATTTTCAGTTTCTATGTGGGCAATAGCATAGAACACTATATTTTTTAAAATTCAAATGAAATGCATGAAGATTTTCAGGAAGGGAAGGATGGAGAAGCTTAGTAACATGTTTCAATCTTTTATTTGAATCAAATTTTCAGAATTTCACACATTTTCAAATTTAGACTCATCATCAAATAAGATTATATACATGTAATATTGTGATTATATTATTTTGAGAAATATTAATCTATTTTCCCCTCCTATTGAATAGTCCCAATCTCAGCCATTTAAACTGCAAAGTGGTTTCCACTCAAAATCTCAGGAAAAGGATTTCTATGTAGTAGGAAACAGAAAGAAAACAAAACCTTACAAACACAAATCCAGGAAAATCCCTGGCATTAGTTTTCAAAAGTTCACACTTTAGGACAGCATTTCTGAGTATAGACAAGTTATTTGGGATAAATATCATGGATGGGTGCTGCTTTCTTCTTCCTGACAGAAAAAGATGCAGCAGATGTGGCAGTCTCCTTGGGCTGCCACAACAAAGCACCACAAACGTGATGGCCCCAAACCATAGAAACTGATTGTCTCAGTTCTGGAGGCTAGAGGTCTGAAATCAAGGTGTCCGCAGGTGTAGGGTTCTGGGGGAGGCTGGCAATCTGTGGCGATCTTCGGCTTGTGGCATAACTCAACCTCTGCCTCCGTCACATGGCACATGGCTCTCTCAATCTCTATCTAACTATCTATCTATCTATCTATCTGTCTATCATCTATCTATCTCTCCATCTCTCCATCTCTCCATCTCTTTATCATCTCTCTATCTCTCTCTCTCCTTGTGTTCAAATTTCCCTCTTTTTATAAGAACACCAGTCATACTGGATTCAAGATCACCCTGTTCCAGTTTGGCTTCACCTTAACCAATAATCTCTTCAAAGATCCTCTTTTCAAATACGTTCACGTTCACAGGACTTGGTGTTAGGACTTGCGCATGTCTATTTGACGAACACAGTCCAACCCACAACACTAGGGCATAGGAAAGGAAGGGGAAGAGGAAATGGAGAGGATGTGCTGGCAGTACAGGTGGGGAGGTGTCAGAGAGAGAGGGGCTGGAGGTCTTACTTTGGCCTTCCCAGGGGTTCTGCAGGCCGGGGGAGATACCCACCAGATCCTGCCTGGTTTTCCTGCTCCGTGGGCCCAGAAAGCTTCCAGGACTGAGCCTGTGGCCCCCGAGCAACTGCTGGGGAAGCTGGCCAGGGCGCCGGCCTGAGGGCATGAGACTGCTGGAAGGAGGGGCACAGACCTTGGCCTGAGTCTCCATTTGTCCCCCTTCCCTTCAGGTTACAACTGGGCCTGCGGACCCTTCCTTGGCAGTGACCCAGGGATTCCCAGATAGTTTTGTGAGAGGAAAGAGCCCCACATTTACTGAAGAGTTTACAGATACTCTACTCCCGCTGAAGAATCAGGGTTTGACATGGAAATTAGGTTGAGTCAAATAAAAATATTTCTCGCAAACTTGAGTTTACAGATGGAAATTGAGGACCATCTAGGGCAGATAGATATACTTGTCTCCGTTCGTGTGGAAAACAGGAGTTGACTTCACTCCTCAGTCATTCCAAGTGTGACAGTTTAATTTTGGCTGCATTCCACGGTCAACATCAGGCCGGTATTTGAACATGTTATCTGCATTTCATATCATGGATGTCAGTTCATTGCAAGGTGCTGCTGTTCATTTTGAAGAGCTGACTTTTCTTCATTTGATTATGAAGTCGACGCTTAATTGAGAAGGGTGAATCATTCGGTTTCATTAGGAAATGAAGCTCTTGAGAGCGATTCATATTTAGTTCATTTTCTTTAACAAATAACCAATGAAATAATAGAACACGAACATTTATCTTTTGTAATTGTTTTTCTTCTCTAATACATAGCAGATTTTGTTGAAATATGAATATAGCAGCTGTGCTAATTCCCTCTTAAAGCAAAGAATAAATGGTTAAACTATCTTCTCGCTTTTTCTGTTACTGTTTCTCTCATCCTTCACCTGAGTAAAAAGCGAGGTGGGGAAAAGTGAATGATGGTGAAAGCCCTTCGCTGGTGACGTGGAAGGAGGTCCTTGAGGCTTTTAGGGTCTGGGGGAAGGTATGAGTGCTTTATAGGGTGCTGGTTCTCAACCAGGGGTGATTTTGCCCATCAAGGGGTATTTGGCAATTTCTGCAGATATTTGGGTTGTCAGAATTTGTGGAAGGGGTGGGGTGTGTTTGCTTCTGTGTCTAGTGGGAAGAGGCCAGGGTGGCTGCTAAACTTCTTTAAGGCAACAGACAATCCCCACCCCACAAGCAAATAATTATTTGGCCCAAAATAATTGGGTCAGGATTGAGAAACCTTGATATAAGAGAATCATAAAAGGAGGTAAGGTTTGAGCAAGTTGAGGGGAAGGGCAGGGCTTTTATAGGTTGAAAGGAGGCACATGGGTGCTTGTTGAAAGGGGAGGAAACAGGATCAAGCTTTCCTATTTGAGGTATATTTTAAAGGGAGACTGTGTTGATAGGGTGTGTTGTCACCAACTTTTTAGGAAGAAAATAAAATTCTGTGAAATCAACAATATTGTGGTTATTTCAAAAGCATGAAAAGCAGGACCACAACTATGTTTCATAATTTGTCTTGCTGATTTCACAGCCTGAGATGTTTTCGTATTCTGAGTGGAGGTAGACTTGCCAGCACAAAAATGGAGGTGGGAAAGCTTGGGGTATTTCCCCTGAGCAGATTATGGAGGGCAGTACAGTATTTGCCAGAGGAGAGGGTGGCCCTGGGGAAAGGCAAGGCCCGTCTAGAACGGCAGGTGACAGAGTCTGAATCCATTCAGTAGAGGTGGGGGGGTGGATTGAAAAGGACAGTGAAGCTTTCTGAATTGTTCTCATATTGGCAGCACTGCATAGTTTCCTTCTTTCTTAAGAACCTCAGTTATAAGATAATGCTGCTACAAAGGCAAATGGGACAGAGTCCTAAAATATTTATGAATCTTTATTTCTTTATTGTAATGATAGCATAAGTGTAAAAATTCTCAGAGTACAAAAATGTAAAACACAAAAAGCAAAACTGTTAGTATATTGCTTCACAGAAAGATCCAATTTTAGCTGTAATGTATCTATATTTGAACATTTATTTTTAATATAAAGGAGAAACATACTGAATGCACTCTTGTGCAATCTCCCCCCCTTTTTTACTTTGAAGTATATTTTGGAAATCATATCAGTTCATAAAGAGCTACTAATCATTGCTTACTGACTGCCTCATATTCCATTGAATAAGTGTACCATATTTGTTTAGTCAATTCCTATTGAGGGTCATTTGGGTTATTTCCAAATTTTTGGTTTTACTGGAAATGTTACACTGAATGTTATTGACCATAAGTCTTTGTATACTTCTGCAAGTGTTTTCTGCTGAACATACTCCTAAAGGTAGCATTGGTAAGCCAAAGCGTACGGCCATTTATAAAAGTAATAGACATTTCCAAATGTCATGCAAAAATGTTGTGTCAGTTTTTTTCCCCACTAAAAATATAGGAATCAGATTAGCGATTACATAGGGAAAAGTAAAATAGGCCACATCAATGCCATTTTAAATAATTCTGTACCTGCTTCATAATTCCTATATTAATCAAAGAATAGTTACCTTTGATAACTTATTTGTCCTCCGGAAAACTTTGCCAACATATCTGAGCTTATTGCTAAGATCTTAGACTCCTCTGTGCCTCCTCCCAGAATGGAGTTTGTTTGTGTTTAAATGCTGACTACATTGCTACCAAAGTGTCCAATTTTATATATCTGTTTGGATGTTTCCTATCAAAATTAACAGTCCTTGTAGCCCACTATTTTAATTTCTACTTCTCAAAATGAATTGAAATGTGCGTTAAAACCATAACATTTGATATCTATTTTAAAATGCTCAAAAATTTGAACTCTAAGTATCAATGCGTAGGGCTAGAAAAATCAAATTGTTTTAATATTTTTTCTGGGTGTTTCTCTCTGCACCCTGGTGTGTGGGTCTCATGGCAAGTGTGGATGCCTTCTGCTGTTTCATTTTGCTGGAGCCAAGGATCATGTCTTGCCATAAGTCTACCTGAATTCAGTCTTGTGTAGCTTCATGGAGAAGGTCCGGTAGGTAGGACTGGTACCCAAAGCATATTGTCCACTCCAGTCATGATCTGGAAAGCAGTTTGACATACAGGCATTGTGGTAGATTGAACTAGGTACACCAATTTAGACATCCTCTAAATTTTAATCCTCATTCCTGTGGGTCCATTGTAAATAGGACCTCCTGAAGATGTGACTTTTAGGTAAGGTACAGCCGACTGAAGCAGGTTGGGTCTTAATCCAGATATTTGGAAGCCTTATGAAGAGAAAGCCACTGGGTGAAGCCAGAAGCAGGAATTCAGAGGGAACCCAGAAAAGAAAGGAGAGGGCATTGCCATGTGATGTGAGACGGAGGCTCAAGCCAAGGAACCCCAAGGATTTTGGCAAGCCAGCACCCTGGGAGGAAGCAATCCTTTTAGTCTCTGAGACCAAGAGACAATAAATTCCCATTGGTTAAACCAACCCATTGTGCGGTCTTTGTCATAGCAGCCCTGATAAACTAAGACAGATGTTAAAGAAGTATTAGGCTGTTCCACCTGTTAATGCAAGGACTGGTGAGACTTGGATATCCTGGGGTCTGGCAGTCAGTCTGGGGCCTATTCAGAGGATACAGGGTCAACCACAAGCCAATGAATCAGGGGAGGAAGAATGGGTCAGGTTGGGCCCTTTCTCCAGGAGGAAGGTAACAGGGACTGATCACATAAACGGGACACCACAGAATGGATATAGGCTCTGGAGGTTTTCATGAAGCTTCACAGCCAGTGTCTGACTTTTCTGATTGAGTTTTGAAGCCGTCATTAATAGCCGTGTTTTCCACACGATATTGTTGTCGGTACTGAAAGAGCAATGATCAAGCACTTCCTAAAACGATTCTCTATTTTGGTCTCTGGGATTTTTTTTCCAAGTTGTTGACGTTGTTCTGCAAGTTTTGATGCTGGCACTGTCCTTATCTCATGGGAAGGTAGAAGGTGCTCAGCCAATGAGCAGGACTCATTTCATCCCAGAATGGTTCTGAAAAGGTTGTTGAGGGCAGTGTAGAGGGGTTGTAGCTCTCCAGTCATGCCACCAGAAAGAACAACCAAATTCACCAGCACCAATTGCAAGATGCCATCAATAGCAAGATGAGTCCCAGCTTTGAAGATGTTAAAATGTGGGGAAATGTGTGTCTTGGAATTTAATGAAATACATTAATTTAAAAACCCTTATCTGAGACAGTTCAATTAATTAATAATTCACCAATGCTTACTGAGCACCTATAATGTAGAAGTCACTGTTCTAAATACTGTCACCCATTTTTATTTCTTGTTGATGCATTTGTGCCTTCTCTCAGATTTCTTAATTAGCTTAATTAAGTTTATATAATAATGAATTTTTTCCCAAAGACTGAGCTCTTCATTTTATTTATTAATTCTATTTTTTATTTCATTATAGTCTCTATTTTTATTCTAATTGTTTCATTTTGTTTATCCTGTGGTTTCATCCAACCTCAAATTTGAATGCTTAATGAATTTATTTTAATTCTTCATTATTTACATATAAATAAGAATACAGTAAGTATTTTGTGCATTTTGATTTGTTTCCAATTTACATTTA
This sequence comes from Choloepus didactylus, assembly GCF_015220235.1. NCBI lineage: Eukaryota > Metazoa > Chordata > Mammalia > Pilosa > Megalonychidae > Choloepus > Choloepus didactylus. The sequence goes on along the minus strand of NC_051313.1, from coordinate 11,862,430 downwards.
AGTACACACATTTTTCTCTTTGCTAGCTATATACCATTATATCTGATATGTGGTATTTGAACTATTGCCATTGTTCTAGATGCTCGGCAATTGCAATTTAGAATTTTTTTTTGGTGTAAAAATTGTTTTAGAGAGAAATTTAAAATTTACATGGAGCAGGTATTTTATTTTTCTAAATTTGGGGATTAATTTCTCCATTGTATTACAGGATGGCATTTTTATTATTTTGACTTTCAATAATTTATTAGCTTTTTTGTGGCTTAATATATAGTCAATTTCAAAACTGTTTTATGTGTGTTGGAAAAGTGCACAGGCTTTGATTTAAATTAACATATCTACTTTAATGGTTAGGTCATTTGGTTCATCATTATTCTTCGTTCCACTTAATCTTTTATTGCTGAGACAGATGATTCATCCTCCTGTATCTATTTGTGTTCCTGTTTCTTTTTGTAATTCTCGATTCTGTTTTAAGAATATTTTGCCATTTGGTGCATAAATATTCATGACTGTTAGATCTTGATTACAAACTGTTGACACTGTTCTAAAGTGTCCTTCTTTGCCGTATCTTGTGCATTTTGATTAGCATTCAACATTGTCTGATATCACTACCATGGCTCTGTTTTCTTTTGATTTATATTTGCCAGATAAATCTTTGTTAATTCTTTTATTTTCAACTTTACTTTGTCACTTTGTCTCAAACTTAGCTTTCTGTCAACATGTTTTACTATGTAATCCATCTGATTCTGTTTCTTTTATTACCTTTCCATTATTTTCCTTAATAGAGGTATATTCTTGTGTTTCTAGTGGTTATTTTTATGCTTTAAAATAATATACTGAAGGCATTATTTAGACAGTACATAAATTGTCAGTTTTAAATGACATTTATTGATTTCTCTGCCTTGAAAGAAGTGGGCGTTCCCTCACCCTTTCTTACCTCGACTCTGGGACTTGGATGGGTCACAGCCCCTTGTCAATCAGCATGGGCAGTACTGCCTGTAGTCTATCCTGGGACCACTGTCACCACAGTTACTCAGCCTCAGCTCTACCTTCAAACAGATTTGTCGCTCTGTGCTGGTATGGATGTATTATGTCCCCCATGTTCTTTGATGCAATCTTGTGGAGGCGCAGATGTAATAGTGTTGGCTGGGATAGAATCCTTTGATTGAGTGTTTCCATGGAGATGTGACTCAATCAACTGTGGGTGGGACCTTTGATTGGATAACTTCCATGGAGGTGTTACCCCACCCATTTAGGGTGATCTTAATTGAATCACTGGAGTTCTATAAAAGTGTTCACAGACAGAGGAGGTGCTGCAGCCCAGAGAGACACTTTGAAGAATGAACAGTAGCTGAGAGAGGAGCTGGAACACAACCTGGGATCAGCAGATGCCAGCCACGTGCCTTCCCAGCTAACAGAAGTTTTCCAGATGCCATTGGCCTTCCTTCAGTGATGGTATACTTGTGTTGATCCCTTCATTTGGACATTTCCATGGCCTTCAGACTGTAACTTTGTAACCAAATAAACCCCCTTTATAAAAGCCAATCCATTTCTGGTATTTTGCATAATGACAGCATTAGCAAACCAGAACACACTCACTGCCAGTACTTTTGCCACAGCTCTCCTTTCTTTTACAGTTGGCTGAAGTTTTTTTCTTTAAGGATTCATGGGACTATATTTTCCAAACTTGTCAATATTTGAAAATAAGAGATTTTTGTCTCTTTATGCCTGGTAAACATTTTGAGTACAAAAGTCCTTGAACTGCATGATCTCTTCTCTAGGACCTGACATTTCTCTCTTGTCTTGCAGCATTATATCATAGCTTTGTGAGAGTCAAAGCTTGCCTGATTTTTACCCCTCATAGATGACTAAATTCTTTCTTTATCTTTGAAGTTTAGTATCTTTGCCAAGAAAGATCCTTTACCAGTTTGATCAATTCACATGCATTTTTTACTGAAACATAATGTGCCCTTTGAACTGGCAGATTCAAATATTTATTTCAAAAATGAGTTTTGAATGCTTTTTTTGTGTGCCCTATTGTTCTCCTTTTCAGGGACACCAAATAAATGTATATTTGATTTTCTCTGTCTTCTACACCTCTGATTTTCAGCTTCATCCTTTTAAACTCATTAGTTTGTCTTGGTGTTCTCAAGGCTTTCTTGCATGTCCCTGATTTCATTTTATCTAGTCTCTTTTCTGATGCTTCCAATGTGACTTTCATTTTTGTGATGGTTTTAACTGTGCTCTTCATTTCTTTTTCCAATTATTTCAGGACATCATTAAGTTCTCCGATTTCCAGGACACTCCAAAGTTTCCCTAGCTTCCTGGCAGTATCTTTGAGGTGTGTCTTGTGAGTTTATGTCGATTTTGGGGGATCATGTTTCTTTCTTATCTTTTCCTTTGAGTGTTTTTGCTTTGGTCCCATGCTTCTTTTTGTTTTTATTGTGACTCATCTTTGAATGCAAGAATTTCTTCTCAGCTTTTTTTTTTAAATAAGTCTAGTAGATTTCATTTAAGTAATGTAATTCAACTTCATTAATTTGAACTTTTCTAATTAGAAATCTAAAGCCATGCAGCTCTGGAAAGGAAAGTTTAGGTAATCCATGTCTGCCAGTTTGAATGTATTGTGTCCCCCAAACGCCATTATCTTTGATGTAGTCTTGTGGGGCAGACATTTTGGTGCTGATTAGATTTGCTTGGAATGTGCCCCACCCAGCTGTGGGTGATGACTTTGATGAGATATTCCCATGGAGGCATGGCCCCACCCATTCAGGGTGGGCCTTGATCAGTGGAGCCATATAAATGAGCTGACTCAAAGAGAAGGAACTCAGTGCAGCTGGGAGTGATGTTTTGAAGAGGAGCAAGCTTGCTAGAGAGGAACATCCTGGGAAAAAAGCCATTTTGAAACCAGAACTTTGGAGCAGATGCCAGCCATGTGCCTTCCGAGCTAACAGAAGTTTTCCGGATGCCATTGGCCATCCTCCAGTGAAGGTACCCGATTACTGATGTGTTACCTTGGACGCTTTATGGGCTTAAGACTGTAACTGTGTAGCCAAATAAACCCCTTTATCATAAAAGCCAATCCATCTCTGGTGTTTTGCATTCCGCAGCATTAGCAAACTAGAACACCATGCAAGAATACAAGGAGAATATTGAAGCTACTTGAGAGAACACATTATTTTGAAGCTCTCCACACATAGAAGGCACATAATAGTTATTAAACACCTAATGAACGTTAGAAACTTAAGTTCTTCCTAATCATGATTTGCATACTAATTACTTTAAAAGAATCCTTATTTGGCAAATTGGTCATTTTAGCTCGAGCCAATTATTTATGCAAATATTCTGTCTTTTGCTGATAAAAGGTGAGCTGCCTGAAGGTACTCCTTGTCTTGTTCAGCTCTGTATTCCCCAATGGACATAATACAGTATCTTATGCCAAATGTGGTACTCAACAAATATTTGTAAAAATGACCACACTGCATGATGTACTTGAAGATAACCCAGTTGTCTTATAGTTTACATTTTTTTTCATTCATTTGTTCTGATCTTTCTTACAATTAGTTCTAGTTTTACTATACTTCCAAAGAGCAAATTGTCTACCTTTTATTAATTCGTACAAATTTATTTTTAGTAAGGATAAGGATACAACTATTTTCCATTGGTAATTGGTAATCTGTGGTACTCACTTCTGGGACTGATGATACTGCTGTGAATTTCAGCCGTGTTCAAGAGAATGGCGCCCCCTAGAGCTGTGCAATGTGGCAGCCTGTTCATTTCCTTTTCTGGCTCAGGACAGAGAAAACCTAATTCTTAAGATTCCCATTCTGCTGCAGACAGAGATTTACAATTCAGCACAATTAGTAAAAGGATTACAAAGATAGACCATTCTGTTTAGAGCAGGAAAGAATAAAGACATTTAATGTTTAGTTTATTCCTCCGGTACTGTCAGAACAGAGGTCAAACTTCTTTTATAGTGCTATAATGCCTATGTTCAGACTTAACTTCTCAATAAATCAAACTTTGAAATATTTCTTTTTAATGTTAATAATTGTTTGCACAAATAATGTTTCAAATTATGTTAATAGCTGTCTTTGAAATTGTTCACTGAGCAATTAAATATTTTGTCCATACACATTCATATTTAATCACTGCTCTAGGATATTCATAATTTTTCCAGCTTCAGTCTGAACATTTAACTTGTAGTGAAAAGATGTGCGTTCTGGTATCAGATCTTTTAATTAGTTGTATGGCCCTAGACAAGACATTTTAGATCTCTGCCTTCATCCAGATTGTGCCGGTTTGCTAATGCTGCTGTTATGCAAAATACCACAAATACATTGGCTTTTATAAAAGGGGTTTATTTGGTTACAAATTTACAGTTCTACAGCCATAAAAGTGTCCAAACCAAGGCATAAGCATGAGTATCTCTTCACTGGAGAAAGGCTGTAGGCATCCAGAAAACCTCTGTCATCCCAGAAGGCATGTGGCTGGGGTCTGCTTGGTCCCAGGTTGTGTTTCAAAATGGTGTTCTCCAAAATGTCCCTGTGTGAAAGAAGGGAGCCAACTCCATCTCTGTGTTCATGCAAAAGAAACTTTATTCTACTGATTCCTACAGGTTTTTATAGCATACAAGGTAGTCTCCTACGTGACTGTTTTCAGGTGTCTCAGGGAGGGTGCATTTTTTCTAAAGTCACGAGGACGTGATGATATGTGTGTACAGGGATGAGAGGGCAAACATAGGGGACAATCTCTTCAGAGCTAGGTGGGAGATAGGAACACGGAAGGAGCCCGATGTCCTTATCCTTATCTAAATTGCCTGCCTTCAGGCACACAACATCTTGGCCTACTCATAACCTTTTATGAGGCAGCCTCCCTGTATAACTTATTAAGCCAGGGAAACTTCCGTGTCTCCACATCTCTGGGCTTAGCTTCTCGGGGCAAACTCTGGGCTAGTATCTCCAAAGCTTCAGCTAAAGTCTGCTTTCAACGGCCATCTCCAAAATGTCTCTCTAAGTTGCAGCAATGAACTCCCTCTGTCTGAGCTTTTATAGGGCTCCAGTAAATTAATCAAGACCCACACTGAATGGACAGGACCATCCCTCCATGGAAATAATCTAATCAAAATTATCACATACATTTGGGTGAGTCAAATCTCCATGGAAACATGGCTTTTTTAGGGGGGACATAATATATCCCAACTGGCACAGCAACTTAGCACCACACTGGGAATGCTATTCTGTGATAAATCCTCTGTATCCTTGACCCTCTTTCTTGATTTATTCCCTCATTTTCAAGGAGCACATCCTCCAACAGGTTCCTGAGAAAGCAGACAAGAGGGTATTTATCTTGAGATTTTGTAGTTCTGAAAATATCCTTACTCCTACCATATATTTGACTGATGATTTTGCTATGTATAGATTTCTATGTTTGAAAAGATAAACACATAAATTGAAAAAAAAAAAAGCTAATGGGATGTGTCTGCATATTGTGCAATGGACAAATTCTCTAACCTTAGGATCAGCATGGATGCTGCTATCCTCATTTCCTGTTCCCCAAAGATTTTCACACAGTACTTACTTCTTATCACAGCCATCCTGGAAACCTTCAAAGGAATATAGTGCAATCTAAAGTCAAAACTGTGAATTCCCTCCATCTAGTAGATCACATGCTATCCAAGAGATATCAATATCACTGTGCCTCTCTTGAGAATTTTAAAATTCCCACAGTACCCCTGAGTTTGCCGTATTACCCCAGGGTGTCTCAGTGCACAGTTTGAGAACCACAGGACTAAACATTTGAAAGGTGAATAACATTAGATCCCTTTATTATATATGTAAACTACGAGGACATTTTTCTGTGTGTATGTATACACACACACTATATATGCACATTTATATACACGCATAATATATACACACATAATATGTGCCATTTTCTGTCTATATGTATATATATAAAATATATATACATACACATATATACAAACATATACACCATATAAATTTAAATGCTTTAAAAATCATAAACTGATGTGAATTAAAATGACAATTATCTGAGTGGTGAAATTATGGGCAATTCTTACTTTCTTCTTTATGCTTCCTGTGATGTTTTCTATTACCTATGAGGTACTATTACATTTGTGATCAGTGAAAGCAGTAAAGCTCCACTTTGAGCAAAAGAAATTAAATTAAATATTAAAAACACAGATCCCAGTTCTGCCCAGCTTTTTCTTTTATTAAAGTATAATATTTAGAACCCACTCAGCAAAAGAACTTTCCTGCTGAGAACGGATTTGGACCATTTGCCACTGGCGGCGCCCCACCCCTGCGCGTGGCCGGTGCTGCTCTCCGTGGCGCCTCCCGCCGTGGCCGCTCCTCGCCGGACCTCGCGTGGGAGCCTGCGGGCTCCTGGGGACCCAGAGCGGGGCGAGCCGGCCGCTGAGCGTGTGGACGCCGGTGCGGAGCAACTCAGAACATGAAATAACAATCCACTTCATAAACCGTGATGGTGAAACCTTAACACCCAAAGGGAAAGTTGGTGACTCTCTGCTAGATGTTGTGGTTGAAAATAATCTAGATGTTGATGGTTCTGTGCATGTGGAGGAACCTAAGTCTGCTCTACCTGTCACGTCCTTGAGGAGCACGTATTTGAGAAGTTACAAGCAATCACTGATGAGGGGAATGGCACGTTTGATCCGGCCTGTGGACCAGCAGACATGTGAGGACTGGTCCACCACATCTGCTTGACAGGGTCTATGGGCAATGTGACTGTTCCAGTACCTGACACAGTGACTGATCCCAGACAACCCATTGATGTGGGTAAGAACTAAGCTAGAATAAAGAGGAATATTTTAATGAAATTTTACCTATTTTTATAATTATTATTTCTTAATGTAATTAAGAAAGACATGGATTTATTATTAGAACTAGCTTTAGTATTTTAATTCACCTTGTATAACTACTGAATTTTGTTTTTCTGAATGTGTGCAGTCTTTATTTTGGTTAAATTATAAAAAATTATTAAATATATCAAGTAAATATTAGAAAATAGTTAATATGATAAAGCCTAACATATTTTACCTTGTATTTGTTTGGTTACATTAGCAAAATATTTTCTTATAAATCTTATGTCTGCTTACCTGTAAGGTAGATGAAAAAGCTGTTATTATCCCTGTTTGATTTGTGTGATGGTTAGGTTCATGCGTCTACTTGGCCAAGTGGTGGTGTCCAGGTGACTGGTCAAGCAAGCACTGGCCTAACTGTTACTGCAAGGACATTTGTGGCTGGTTAGTAGACCAGAAGGCTGGTTTGTTAAATCATCAGACAGTTGGCTGCAGCTGTGACTGATTACGTCAATGAAGGGCGTAGTCTTCTGCAATGAGAGAATTCAATCGGCTGGATTTAACCCAATCAGTTGAAGACTTTTAAGGGAGAAAGAGAGAGAATCTTCACTTCTTTGGCTAGCAAGTGAAGTGTTTCCTGAGGAGTTCATCAAACACCTTCATCAGAGTTGTCAGTTCATTGCCTGCCCTACGGAATTTGGACTCATGCACCCCTGCAGTTGTGTGTGTTTTATAAAATCTTATATTTACAGATATGTCCTGTAGGTTCTGTTTCCTTAGAGAACTCTAACTAATACAGTTGCCAAAATTAAATCCTTTGCCCATTTTTCTTCAGGGCTGTTGCTCTTTTTCTTACCAACTTGAGGAGTTCTGTTTTGAAGGAGTCAAACCTTTTATTATGTTGCAAATTATTTCTCTAAGTTTTTTTATTTTTTTGTCTTTTGATTTGGTTTATGGGTTTTATTTATTTGCTACATAGAAATTTTAAAAAAGAAACAGCTGTGTAGTCAAATTGATTAATCTAAGGGTAATTTTAACACTCAGATCCTGTGATTGTGTATTAAGTTAGAAAAGGGATCCAGTGTAGAGAGAAGGGGGTACAGAGGGGTATAGATGAAAAAATGCTGGAGGGCAGGTCAGGACATGTGGATTGCAGATGGAGTCATACTAGAGTTACAGAAACTAAGCCAGCTGCTTCATTTCTTTGGGCTTCAGATTTGATATCTGTTAAATGACGATGCTTTGAACAAATACTTGCTAAGCCTCTTGCAGCTCAGTGTGTTGATCAATTTGGACTTGAGGTAATGGGAGGCGTTTGACAATAAATTTAAATTGGCCCTTGGAAAACTGCTAGAAAACATAACAAAAATTACAGATGAAAGGATGAGACTAAGTATCATATAACTATAAAAAATACACATTCAAATGGTTCAAAAATTCAAATTGTTGCTCAGGATACATCTAGGAGAGAAAGGACTTTTTCTTATTTTGGTTGTGGTCTGATTATCCATTGATTTTGTGAATGAAAGAGCCTCAATAAGCCTGGAAATGTCAGACTGGTTTCAATTGAGTTTTTCACTGGCAAAGAGGAAACAGATGGGAGCGTGCGGAAACCCCACCTGTGACGTGCTTTGAACACAAACATTTTCTTCATGTCTTTTGTTCCGAGAGTGACAATTCATTTACGAAAAAAAGAACAGGCTGGAGAACTCTGAACTCTCTGTCAGTCTGTAAGGAACTTTCATCACTCTTGGTAGCTCAGGCAGGAGATGGAGGAGTGGGAGATGAAAGAGGTCATATCCCCATGGGTTTCCAATTCTTTCCCCTCCTCTGTAAATTGCCACCCCACATAACTTTTGTTCTTCTTTATCTGGGTGATCCTTGTGTAGTGCTATAATCAGGATGCAACTTGCATTAGAATGATCTGCCAACTGGAAACAAGACATTGCATATATTTGTTCTGATATGATGCTAACTTTTAAATTATCTTTAATTAATTAAAATGCTTCTCATCCAGTTTGCATCTTCCACATTTCTTTGTCCATAACATACTCAGTGGAAGCAGCCTCTGTGCTAGACTTACTTTGTTTTTCATATTTTCTGCTGCTGGTTGGTACCTAATGATAAAAGCATCACAGCTTTATAATTTGTGAAGATTTCATTTGGTCTTATTGAAATCACACAGTCAGGACCATTTCATCAGTAACTTAGAGAAAATAATTTTAAACTTCAAGTTTCAGTCAGAATATATGATTTGGAGTTGAATAAGCTTGAAAGCCCATTGTATTTGCACACATTCGAGACTTCCATTAGGGCAAAAGACTATAAAATAGCTGCTTTAGCAGACCAAGTGAAGTAAATGCATTAGGTTTCCAGAGCATTTGGAACCATTTTAGATGAATTCTAAATGAGAAAATAACCCATACACATTAAAAAGCTTCTAAAATTGCTATGTGTTAGAGGATATGTATTCATAATCATTGTAAAGCTGTTTTAAAAATGACTTTATATGGGCATATGATGCTAACAATTTTTAAATGCCAGGCATCTTTTCATTACACAAATAATGCAAAAACTCCTACAAAATATTGGCAGATAGAAAAGACCACAGTGCCACTATGTTAACACCCCATTGTTTGCATTTTGTTACCCATCCTTGCAGGCTTTTGCCTCATACAGATTTTTTACAAAGTTGAAGTTGTATTAGCCGCATTTTTGCACTTACGACATTTTTTTCAATCTTATTTTTTAATAGTGGAAATGTTAATAGTCTATAAGTATTTGTACTGTAACTTGCTTAAACATTGCTCACTTGTTGGATATCTTCCATTTTTCTATTAAAATATCACTAGTAAAATATTTGTGTGCATGTAAAGTGTGTGTAGTTTTTTTTTAACACATTTTAGATTATATTATTAGGAAACAATTATTAAGATGAAGTGTGCAATGTTTTTTATAGTTCTTGACACATATAGACATTGTTTTCTAAAGTGGATATACACATTCAGAGTGCAATTAGCAATACAAGAAGCTGTGAGTTTCCTTGTCAAGTCACCAAAATAGAATTACATAAACTAATTTAATAGGTTAAAAATACTTTGTTTTGTTTTGTTTTGTCTGTTTGTTTTTTCATGAGCTTAGTAGAATAGATCCAGTATTGCTATGGAAACATAGTTGAGGCCTGTGCCGGTTTGAATGTATTGTGTCCCCCAAATGCCATTATCTTTGTGGTCTTGTGTGGGGCAGAAGTTTTGGTGCTGGTTGGATTTGCTTGAAGTGTGCCCCACCCAGCTGTCGGAGATGATTCTGATGGGATGTTCCCATGGAGGTGTGGCCCCACCCATTCAGGGTGGGCCTTGATCGGTGGAGCTATATAAACGAGCTGACTCAGAGAGAGGAAACGGAGTGCAGCTGGGAGTGATGTTTTGAAGAGGAGCAAGCTTGCTAGAGAGGAACATCCTGGGAGAAAGCCGTTTTGAGGCCGGAGCTTTGGAGCAGATGTCGGCTGCCTTTCTAGCTAATGGAGGTTTTCCGGACGCCATTGGCCATCCTCCGGTGAAGGTACCCGATTGCTGAGGTGTTCCCTTGGATGCTTTGTGGCCTTAAGACTGTAACTGTGTAGCGAAATAAACCCCCGTTTTATAAAAGCCTATCCATCTCTGGTGTTTTGCATTCTGCAGCATTAGCAAACTAGGACAGGCCAGAGAGCATGGAGCAAGATTCTCAAGACTCTTTTTAGTGGAGTTTAGTAGTAAAGGTAAGGAGAGTGTTAGAAGGTGTTTTGGGGGTGGAGTGTAGAGGAGTTTCTATTTCAAAAGCCCAGGACTTTTTTCCTACTCTTTGGATTCTGGTTTTAAAATTTGGCCCATTCCTCTATTAGGAGTTTGCTGAGAGTTAAAGAAACAGTGCCTGCCACCTGCCACTTGACTAAGAGCTTTATTGCTTTCATTGCAAAGGACACACTGGCTTTGTGCATGTCGGCTGAAGGTAGGGTCTCGTTTTGAGAGTGGCCTGTTCCTCCTGAGCACTGCTGCTCTGCGTCTGTGGCAAGTCCAGCAACCAATGTCCGAGTGCAGCCAGGTGTTTGGCAGGTGAGGAGGCAAATTTTGAATCTAAAGTCTGAATCTGGAGATGCCAGGAGGTTGGGGGATATGGTATGTTTTATAATTTCTGGAACTTGGAAGGCCTGAGCCTTCAAATGGCCTAGGGCCATTTGGCCACAGGCCAAGTAGAGCAAGCGATTTCACTGCTCCTGCAAGTGGTGGCAGGTGCCTGAAGGTGCCTGGCCAGAGACTGCAGCTGTGAAAGTTGTGTGTATGTGTGTGCACACGTGTGAGTGTGTGTGTGAGATTATACATGCATATGTACACATGTGAATGCAAGTGTATGTTCACATTTGTATACATGTGTTATGAGTTGTGCATGCTCTGTGCTTATGTAAATGCAGGCGTGTGCATGTGTATTTGTGTGGCTGGGTGTGCATGCATATGAATGTGTATGTGTGTTTACATACATGTGAGACTGTGTGTGCATATGTGCATGCACACGTGTCTGTGCATGTGTGAATGTGTGCATGTGAGTGGGTGCACATATGTGTGCAGGCAAGGGCAGTGATGGGGTTTGGGATTACATTTGTTATCTAAGTAATATAGGGACTAGGGAAACCATATGGCCCTGAATTTTGTTCTGAGGCTTTGGCTGGAAGATGTCTTCTCTCTGGTTGAAAACTAGGACAGTTTTCCTGGCTATAGGGTCTACTAGCCAGGGCCTACTGTAAGGAGAACACACCATCCTGTCCATTAACTAGAGCAAAGGCTGGCCCTCAGTGTGCATGCATGCACGTGACTGAGTGCTGCATTCAAGACAGGCCTGGTGGACCACTAAAAGGGACACAGTTGGGATGCTTTTGTTTTTAAAGGTTGAGAAACTTATGCAACCTGATTGTTATGGGGAAGTCCAAGATCCAGGAGAGGGGGGAGCATGACTGATGAAACAATGCTCCAGGAGACAGCTCCCCACTCCCAAAGACAAGGCTGATCTAGCACACGAGACTGGGGCAGCATCCCAGGACTGGAGAGGGAATTTGGAAACCATCAGCAAGAGAAAGTAACTGAAGTTATGGGAATGGGGAACTGGTCAAGGGAGAGCATGAAGATGGAAAAAAATAACATAAATTTAAATGGAGGTACTTAAAAGAAGGAGCAAGTGGTGGAAAATCCCACAATGAGAGGCCAGTCCTACATTCATCACTTTCAAAAATAGGAATTCAATTTATGGCCCAGGAATTTTAGAAGAAAATGCTTCCATGCATTTTGTTAACTTATTAAGGGTCTTATAAGGACTATATCTGAGAAAATTATAGTCATCTTTCACCAATCAAAGTTTTCAGAACTCTTGTGTCCATTTATGGGTAATTAAAATTTTTATAACACTTTAAAAAATCTGCAATCTTTTACATATGTCAGGTGCTTTGGTTCACTCTTAGCTTGTTCCCAAACCTGGCTATTGAAATCACTTATTAAACTTTATAAATACACAAAATACAAATTTCTAGGCTCTGCCCAAGACCTATTGAACCACAATCTCCTGGGAAGGGGGCCAGGAACTAGTAATTCAACAGGTGCTTTGCAAGATCCTATGCATCAAAAGAACACTAAATCTCCAAGTTGCTCTTTCCTCTCTCAGACCTGGGTATGACTGGGCCATGCAGAGAAAAAAAGGATCTTTTATATTTTGTCCTTTCAACAAATGCATGGAAGACCAGTCTTGGATAATACTACTTTTTAGTCTTCTTGATTACTTGTAAAAAAAGCATAAGAATTTTATAGAGGGGGAGGAGAGAGCACAAGTAATAACTGATATAGACATTCTTGACATTCTTTGTTAGTGGGCTTCAGACACAGGTATGATCTGATTTAGGAAAAAAAAAAAAAACAGAAACTCAACAATTCTAACACCTCAAGTGTCATGGAGCAATTTATAAATTTATATAGTTTTATTATTTCTGCTTTTAATTGCCTTTCATGACACTGACTATAGGGCAGGACCTTGGGGTTTATATATAGGAAGAATGCCAATGCAAAATATTAAATTTGAAGCCAGTAGGTGATGCTTCCCAGTATTTTTAACTGGATAGTCAGGCTTTTAAATAGATCTGTTTCAACAGATAGCAAAAAAAACAGCACTGCTTCTAGAATAATCAAAATAGGTGTTCATGGGAGATATCATACCAGGGCAGACTTTTAAGAAAAAACATGATTTGTTTTGAAAAAGTTGTCTTCCAGAACTTTAATTTACTGTGCGTTAAAATACTATATGTATTTAGCTATTTAATTTTTTTTCCTGGCCAATGACTTTTTTTCCATGAACAAGTGTTGACAATTAACTCTTTTGCCAGACCCAGAACTTTTTAAGAATGAAACCTGCCATGGTTGGCAAGGGGTTACTGTAATTACTTCAGGCATGCAAATAAGCATTTATACACATTCTTCATTACCTTAGGGAAAATTGGACAGGTAATTGTAAGCATTTAAAAATTTTTTTTACATTTTTATTACAAAAGATTTCAAACAGGAGAGGATCTAAGATGGCAACATAGAGAGGAATAGAAGCTAGTTAGTCCCCCTGGAACAACTAATAAAAAACCAGGAACAACTAGTAAATAATCTGGAATAACTGCAGGGGGACAAATGTGACTGTCCACTCATCATCACCAGCCTGAATTGGGAGGAATGCCCAAGATCACAGCATAAAATCTGTAAGCAAAAACTTTGGATCCAAGCCGGGAGACCCCTCCCCCCACAGCCCAAGCTGCAAAGCCTCATGGTACTAGAGAGAAGCTCTCTCTCAGCAAGTGAATATAGTTTAGCTGAGCTCCAACTGGGGTTTTAATTAATGAGTGTGAACTGCTCACTATGGGCTATGAATCCCCAACAAGCAGAGGCTTTAGGTGATGACTGACCTTGGAGAGCTGGAGGGTCTCTGTGGACAAGCCCTGAAGTAGACTTTCTGTCCCAGTTTTGGCTCAGTGGAGAAAGCCTCAGCCATTTTTAGTTCCCAGTGCTCTGACCCAGACAAGGGTGGAGATAGCACAGGCAGAGAGAGACCATTGAAATGCTAATTTCCCTAGGGGGTCTATCTTCTGTAAGAGGAAAGGGGTGGGGCTCAGCTCAACTACCTGCCTTCCATTCAGAACCAGACCCCAGAGCCTGGGGGAAAACAGCCATGGGCCACACCTCCTTACACCAGTCTTGAATTACAGGCTGACAGGTGCCACCTGCTGGGCAGAAATGCACAGTGACCTGAGGCAATACAGGGTGTACCAATTTTCTAAGACACACTCTCAGGGAAACCAGATACTGAATATTTCTTCCTTCTGGGACCTGAGCCCATTCTGGTTTGGTAAAACCTGATTGGGGTAACCAAGGAAACCATGCCTAGACAACAGAAAACTACAACCTACACTAAGAAAAATGAAGCTATGGCCCAGTCAAAGGAACAACTTACACTGCAATTGAGATACAGGAATTTAAACAACTAATACTAAGTCAATTCAAAAAGTTTAGGGAAGATACAGAAAAAGAGATGAACTGTATAATGAAAACACTGGGCATACATAAGGCAGAAATCAAAAGTTTGAAAAAACAGCTGGCAGAATCTATGGAAATGAAAGGCACAATGCAAGAAATGAAAGACACAATGGAGGCATACAACAACAGATCTCAAGAGGCAGAAGAAAGCACTCAGGAACTGGAGAACAAGGCACCTGAAAGCCTACACACAAAAGAACAGATAGGGAAAAGAATGGAAAAATATGGGCAACATCTCAGGGAATTGAATGACAACGTGAAGCTGATGAGTGTAAATGTCATGGGTGTCCCAAAAGGAGAAGAGAAGGGAAAAGGGGCAGAAGAAATAATAGAGGAAATAATCAATGAAAATTTCCCATCTCTTATGAAAGACATAAAATTATAGATCCAAGAGGCGCAGCGTACCCCAAACAGAATCGATCTGAATAGACCTACACCAAGACACTTAATCAGATAATGAGATTATCAAACATCAAAGACAAAGAGATAACCCTGAAAGCAGCAAGAGAAAAGTAATCCATCCCATGCAAAGGAAGCTTGATAAGACTGTGTGCAGATTTCTCAGTAGAAACCATGGAGGCAAGAAGGAAGTGGGGTGATACATTTAACATACTGAAAGAAAAAAACTGCCAAACAAGAATCCTATATCTGGCAAAACTGTCCTTCAAATATGAGGGAAAGTTTAAAATATTCTCTGACAAACAGACAATGATGAAGAGTGAACCAGATACCTGCTCTAAAGGAAATATTAAAGGGAGCACTACAGACAGATAGGAAAAGACAGGAGTGAGAGGTTTGGAACACAATTTTGGGTGATGGTAGCACAGCAATGTAAGTACACTGAACAAAGATGACTGTGAGTATGGTTGAAAAAAGAAGGTTAGGAGCATGTGGGACACCAGAAGGAAAGAGGAAAGATAAAGATTGGGACTGTATAACTCAGTGAAACCTAGAGTGCTCAACAATTGTGATAAAATGTATAAATATGTTCTTACATGAGGTAGAACAAATGAATGTCAGCCTTGTAAGGTGTTAAAAATGGGGTGGTGTTCTAGTTTGCTATTGCTGCTGGAATGCCAAACACCAGAAATGGATTGGCTTTTATAAAAGGGGGTTTATTTGGTTACACAGTCAGAGTCTTAAGGCCATAAAGTGTCCAGGTAAGGCATCAACAATCGGGTACCTTCACTGGAGGATGGCCAGTGTTGTCCAGAAAACCTCTGTTAGCTGAGAAGGCATGTGGCTGGCATCTGCTCCAAAGTTCTGGTTTCAAAATGGTTTTCTCCCAGGACATTCCTCTCTAGGCTGCAGTTCCTCAAAAATGTCACTCCTAGTTGCACGTGGGATATTTGTCCTCTCTTAGCTTCTCCGGAGCAAGAGTCTGCTTTCAATGGTCATCTTCAAACTGTCTCTCATCTGTAGCTCCTGTGCTTTCTTCAAAGTGTCCCTCTTGGCTGTAGCTCCTCTTCAAAACATCACTCACAGCTGCACTGAGTTCTCTTTGCCCGTCAGCTCATTTATATGGCTCCACTGATCTAGGCCCACCCTGAATGGGTGGGGCCATGCCTCCATGGAAATATCTCATCAGAGTTATCACCTACAGTTGGGTGGGGCGCATTTCCGTGCAAATCTAATCAGCACCAAAACATCTGCCCCACAAGATTGCATCAAAGAATATGGCTTTTTCTGGGGGACATAATACATTCAAACTGGCACAGGTGGTATTGGGGAAAAATACAATCAATGCAAACTAGAGACTATAGTTAACAGAAACATTGTATTATGCTTCCTTTAATGTAACAAAGACAATATACCAAAGCTAAATGCCTATAAGAGGAAGACATAAGGGAAGGGTATGGGACTCTTGGCATTGGTGATGCTGTCTGACTCTTTTATTGTACTTTAGTTTAATTCTGTCTTTCCTTTTGTTGCTTTTTTAGGTATTTTTTTTTCTCTTTTTCTTTTTCTTTTGTCTTACTACCTTCTTTGACTCTTCCTCCTTCTTTGTGGAAGAAATGGAGATATTATATAGATAGTGTTGATGGTGGTGAATGCATAAATACATGATTATATAGGGAACTATCAATTGTTTACTTAGGATGGAATGTATGGTAGGTGAGAAAAATCATCTTAGGAAAAAAACAGGTTGATGAAGAGACCTTGAGGGCACTATATATATATATATATATATTTTAATATTTATTTTATTGAGATATATTCACATACCGTGCAGTCATACAAAACAAATCGTACATTCGATTGTTCACAATACCATTACATAGTTGTACATTCATCACCTAAATCAATCCCTGACACCTTCATTAGCACACACACAAAAATAACAAGAATAATAATTAAAGTGAAAAAGAGCAATTAAAGTAAAAAAGAACACTGGGTGCCTTTGTCTGTTTGTTTGTTTCCTTCCCCTATTTTTCTACTCATCCATCCCTAAACTAGACAAAGGGGAGTGTGGTCCTTATGGCTTTCCCAATCCCATTGTCACCCCTCATAAAGCTACATTTTTATACAATTGTCTTCAAGATTCATGGGTTCTGGGTTGTAGTTTGATAGTTTTAGGTATCTACCACCAGCTACCCCAATTCATTAGAACCTAAAAAGGGTTGTCTAAATTGTGCGTAAGAGTGCCCACCAGAGTGACCTCTCGGCTCCTTTTGGAATCTCTCTGCCACTGAAGCTTATTTCATTTCCATTCATATCCCCCTTTTGGTCAAGAAGATGTTCTCCATCCCATGATGCCGGGTCTACATTCCTCCCCGGGAGTCATATTCCGTGTTGCCAGAGAGATTCACTTCCCTGGGTGCCTGATCCCACGTAGGGGGGAGGGCAGTGATTTTACCTGCCAAGTTGGCTTAGCTAGAGAGAGAGGGCCACATCTGAGCAACAAAGAGGTATTCAGAAGGAGGCTCTTAGGCACAATTATAGGGAGGCCTAGCCTCTCCTTTGTAGCAACAGTCTTCCCAAGGGCAAATCCTGTGGTAGAGGGCTCAGCCCATCAAACCACCAGTCCCCTATGTCTGTGAGCATGTTAGCAACCATTGCAGTGGGGCAGGCCAATACCCCTGCATTCTCCACCAGCTTGAGGGCACTATATTGAGTGAAATAAGTCAGACATATAAGGACAAATATTGCATGGTCTCACTGATGAACTAAGTATAGTATGTAAACTCATAGACATGAAATATAAGTTACCAGGATATAGAATGAGGCTAGAGAATAGGGAGCCATTGCTTATTTATGAGCAGGATGCTTAACTATGTTGAACTTATGTGTTTGGAAGTGGACAGAGGTGATGGTAGCACGTTATTGTGAGAATAACTAACAGTGCTGAATGTTGTGTGAATGTGGTAGAAAGGGAAAGCTTAGGTAGAAAGAGAAGGAACGTTGGAGGTTAAAATGTGGGAATGTATAAAACAGTGAATCTTGTGGTGGACAGTGTCCATGATTAACTATACAAATATTAGAAATCTCTTTCATGAACTAAAACAAATGTATGACACTATAACTGGAAGTTAACAATAGAGGGGTATATAGGGAAAATATATACTTATTGCAAACTATGTACTACAGTTAGCAGTATTTTAACATTCTTTCATCAACAGTAACAAATGTACTATACCAATACTATGAGTCAGTAATGGAGGGGGGGTGGTTAGGGGTAAGGGAGGAAATGAGTTTTCTTTTTTGTCTTTATTTCTTTTCTGGAGTAATGAAAATGTTCTAAAAATGGGAAAAAAATTACTTGTGGTGATTGATGCACAGCTGTATGATGGTACTGTGGGCAATGGATTGTGCACTTTGGATCTTCAGATGACTGTATGGTATGTGAACACTCTCAATAAAATTGATTTTTTTTTAAAAAGTGGATATTAGGAATTAGAAGAGATTCAAGAAACATAGCAAAAAACAATGCATGAATCTTGATGAGGTCCTGGCTTGAAAAGCACAGCTTTAAAGAACATTTTGGGGGCAAATGGAGAAATTTCAATATATTGAAGTGTTAATTTTTTGAAGTATGAAATGGTGTTGTGGTTATGTAAATGAATATCCCTACTTTTAGGAAATACATGTTGAAACAAATATGCTAAAATGTAACAATTGTTAAACTAGGTGGTGGGTATATGAATACTATTTTATCACTGATTTTTTGGATATTTTGTGTAGGATTTCTCAGTTACTGAGTGTTTTCTTCTGCCTCTTGAAATCTGCTCTTGTATGTCTCCATTGTATTTTTCATCTCTTGTGTTGTGCCTTTCATTTCCATAGATTCTGCCAGTTGTTTTCTCAAACTTTTGACTTCTGCCTATGTTCACCCTGTGTTTTCTTTATAGCCTTCATCTCTTTTGCCATATCTTCTCTGAACTCATTTATTTGGTTTTTGAATTGATTTACCATATTTCTTTGAAAATCCTTAATTGATTGTTTCATTAAAGTAGAATAATATCTCAACAGTATCTTAATTGAGGTGTAAGGTTGTTCCTTTGACTGGGCCATATCTTTGTTTTCCCTAGTGTATTTTTTAGTTTTCTGTTGTGTAGGCTTCTGGTTTCCTTGGTTACCCCAATCAGATTTTCCCAGACTGGACTGGGTTCACATATCAGAATGGGGTTATATTCATTTTCAAGTTTCCCTGAGGGTGTATCTTAGAAGATTGATAGACTTTCCTTCGAGGCCTCTAGCCACTGTGCTTTTCCTAACCTGCCCAGCAGGTGGCACCTGTCAGCCTGTCACTCCCCACCAGTGTAAAGAGGTGTGCCCCTTACTTCTCAGTTAAAATTGTTTCTTCTTGACTGTTTTCCCCCAGGCCTTGGGGTCTGAATTCTGAAGGGAGGGCTGGCACTAGAGCTGGGCCCCACCTCCTTGCTCTTAGGGAAGGTAAATCCCCTAGAGAGTTATCTTCTGAATTTTAATAGCTCCTTTGTCTCTCTGTCTCTGCTAACTCCTCTCCTGTCTGGGTCAGACTGCTGCAAATTGAAAATGGCTGAGGCTCTCTCTACTGAGCCACTCAGGATGACAGAGAGCATTTTTTGGCTCTTTAATGTCAGTTGTCTCTAAAAGCATCTATATTTTTCCTTCTTTTTTTAATCAAAAAAAAATTTGTTTTTTTGTTGGCCCCACATCCTCTCCACTGGGAGCAGCCTCAGAGTACTTTGCTGCTTGTTAGGGGTTTGTCTGTGTTTGTAGCTTGAATTCAGCAATCCACATTTGTTAATTAAAACCCCAGTTGGAGTTGGGGTGAGCTGTATTCACTGCTCCAGGACTGCTGCGTTCTCCTATAGTGAGGTTTTGCAGCTCAGCCTGCCATGGAGGAGGGGGCTCCTGGTGCATTCCATAGTTTTTACTCACAGATTTTATGCTGTGATCTCAGCCATTCCACCCAATTCAGGTTATTATATGATGTGTGGACAGTCACGGTTGTCCCCCAGCAGTTGTTCCAGGTTATTTACTAGTTGTTCCTGGTTGTTTATTAGTTGCTCCAGGGGACTAACTAAATTCCACACCCCTAACATGCTGCCACCTTGCCCTGCCTTCCAGTCATGTTCCAACTGTAAGCATTTTAATAAGTGTGGCAAGACAAGGCATTAATAATTTCATTGAACAATTTCTCCATGCCTCCTTCCTTTCTCCATACCCCATGGAGCAGGCTTAGAAAAAGGAAAGAAAGAAAATAGTTGGCTGCCCCTGTGGGGTACAGCCCTTAGGAGCTGTAGTGTTGGGGCAGCCATCAGAGTTCCCATGGAGGAGCTGATGGCTAGTTGAGATCTGGGACATGTCTCTTGTTCTGGTTTGCTAATGCTGGCTGAAAGCAAAACACCAGAAATGGATTGGCTTTTATAAAGGGGTTTGTTTGGTTACAAAGTTACGGTCTTAAGGCCATAAAGTGTCCAAGGTGAGTCATCAACAATCAGGTACCTTCACTGGAGGATGGCCAATGGTGTCCGGAAAACCTCTGTTAGCTGGGAATGCATGTGGCTGGCATCTGCTCCAGAGTTCTGGTTTCAAAATGGCTTTCTCCTAGGATGTTCCTCTCTAAGCTTCAGCTTCTCTCCAAAATGTCATTCTCAGTTGCTCTGCATCCGGGCCTGTGTGGCTCTTTTTAAAGTCCTCCAGTGATCCAATAAAGGCCCACCCCAAATGGTGGGGCAACACCTCCATGAAAATAATCCAATGAAAGATCTTGCCCACAGTTGATTGAGTCACATCTCCATGGAAACAGTGAACCAATAGGTTCCAACCTAACAACACTAATACCACTGCCACCACAAGATTGCATCAAAGAATATGGCATTTTCTGGGGGATATGAAATATACAAACTGGCACAACTCTACAGTCTTTTTGGGGGAAGGATGAGTGTGCCATGGCAGGATGTGCTGCTCAAATGAGGAGCAGTAAGATGGCAGCCATAATGGAATGAGAGCCTGGGCCTCTTCCTGTTTTCTCTGGACTTGTCAGCCCTGGAGTCCTTGTATAATCTTTTGAAGGGAGCAGGTGGAAGCACCAATAATGATTAAGAATGATCCTCTTCCCTATCTGGGTGGGTGGGGGCTCAGATCCAGAAATAATTTGATATAGAAAAATAAAAAATTCTAGCACCTCAGGTGCAGTGGAACAAGTTGCACATGTTACATATGACTTAAATTTTATTTTCCCAGGACCTGTTTTTTTCCTTGAGGGTGTTGGGGGTGGTCTTTGATTTTACCTGTAGGACAACAGGGCTTTCTCTTACTCAGGTATGGAGAAAAGAGAGAAGGATTATGGAAATGGCATAGAGCGAAAGCAGAAGCAACACCACTGTAGGAAAAGTCGATGCAAAATTTGAGACTAGAGGATTTTCCAGAATTATTGACCTTACCAAACTCTAGTTTAAAGGCTTAACTAGCAGCTATCAGAATCCATATACAATTTCTTTGAATATTTTTATTGCCGTGATGTAATAGGTTTGCTGTTGAGAGTTTGTGTGAAAATACTAGTGGGTCTTTTTTTAACTGATTAGAATGTGTGGAACTGCTGTAATGACTTCCTCCGTGTTTCTTTTGGCTACAGATAATACCACAAAGCATCTCAGTGACGCACACAAGCAGCTGATAACAGCTGACACACGTGGACAGTAAGCCAAGTATGTGTTATCAGAAAATGAGCTAAAAACCCATAAAACTCCCCACTGCCCCACTTGAGAGCATTTCTTTTGAAATCTCTTAAAGACACAGTAGATGGTATTTTTTATTTTGTATGTGAAAACACCACAAGCGAAGTATGAAGTGAGACATAAAAGCATGTCTTTATTTAATATGCTTTGGTGATATAGCATAAGTACTAATGTACTCTTCAATAACAAAATATCTTAGAGTTGCATTAAATTAGTATTGGTCATTAGCATTTGGGGCAAAGCATTAAACAGCCTTTATTTACCTTTGTCAATTTAATTTTGATATTTTGATCAAAGTTAAATAGGAACAGATTTTTAAAAGTCAAATAATAGTCTAAGGCTTAAAAAGAAAATAGTCCTCTGCTAAACCCCTCCCCACCACAGGGTCCTGCTGCTGGTGATGACAATTTTAAATTAGTTTAGTTGTTATTCCTATTATTTACCTTAATATTTTAAAATAACCTGCCTATACTAATGGCCTCTATTTCCCTTCTGAAGTTTGAGGCAATTCTGCCTACTTAGAGTGAGAGGGAATTGGTAGTTATAAGCAGGTGAGAGAGAGAGAGGTGATTATGGAATTATAGTAGGTGCCATTCAGATACTTGTTCAATAAATGAATAACTGGATTTTTAAAAACCATTTATTAAGCACTAACCATGCCAGGGACTATATTAAACTTGATTGAGGCATTATTTCTAATATTTACAACCTATCAAATTATACCCTGAGAATTAGCTAATATTGTCTCTATTTTATAGGAAAAAGCTGGTATGTTAATTTCCCAGTTCATTTCTTTACTTATTTAACATATATTGACTGAGCATCAGTTATGTGCCAAGCACTGTTCTTGGCATAGCTAGTAAACGTATCAGTAAAGTCAACCAAGGGCCATCTGATTTCAAACTTCAGTCACTTTACAGTTTGTCAATAAGAATGGCCCAATAATGCAAACACACTTGCCTTATGAGCCCTGTACTAAGTTCACCCATTCTAAGTCAGGAAAACACATTTATATACCATAGGCAGCACTCTGCCTATGTATGTTTCTTTCAGCTATTTAAATTATTTCAAGTACTTTAAAATTATCAATGATAGGTCTGGAAGTGGCAATCCAACATAATTTCTCTATCACAATTAGGAAGACGCATTAATGTCTTTTTATGTACTTTTTATTCTGAATATATAAAAGCAATCTCTTTGAGGATTTTTAAAATCAATGATAAAATTACCATTAATTCAGGATATCTCATTTGGGTTCAAGTTTACACTGGCACTAACTTTGAAGAAATAATTTGATATTATAAATTAAATAAAATTAGTATAATAATTTACAAAAAATTAAAAGAAAGCTTGTGGGTGGTTGTTCCAGTTTGCTAATGCTGCCATTTGCAAAACACCAGAAATGGATTGGCTTTTATAAAGGGGGTTTATTGGTTACAGAGTTACAGTCTTAAAGCCGTAAAGTGTCCAAGGTAAGGCATCGACAATAGGATACCTTCGTTGAAGGATGGTCAGTGGCATCCAGAAAACCTCAGTTAGCTCTGAAGGCAAGTGGCTGGCATCTGCTTGCTCCCAAGTTGTGCTTCAAAATGGCATTCTCCAAAAAGTCAGCTTTCAGTGGCCATTTTCTGGGCCTGTGTGGCTCTTTTTAAAGTACTCCAGTAACCAATCAAGATCCATGCTGAATGGGTGGGGCCACACCTCCGTGGAAATAATCTAATCAAAGGTGTTACCCACAGTTACCTAGCTGGGTCACATCTCCATGGAAACAACCTAATCCAAAGGTTCCAACCTAATCAACACTAATACGTCTGCCCCCACAAGATTGCATTAAAGAATATGGCTTTTTCTGGGGAACATAATATATACACACCGGCACAGTGATGGTTGTACTTAACCTAGCTATCTTAATTTCCTAGGGCTGCCATAACAAAGTATCACAAATGGGGTCTTAAAACAAGAGAAATTTATTGTCTCAGAATCCTGGAGGCTAGGAGTCCAAAATCAAGGTGTCAGCAGAACCATGCTTCCTCTGAAGTCGGTAGGGTTCTAGCAATGCCTTGCTGGCAGTTCATGACATGGACTTCACTCTCTGTCTTGGTCTGTGTTCACTTTTCTTTTCTTATAAGGACAGCAGTCATACTGGATTTGGGCACACCCTAATCTTAACTGATAACTTGGTTAACTAATAGCTAAGACCTCATCTTAACTAATAACATCTTCAAAGGTCCCATTTATGGGACAGGGGTTAGGACTTGAACATGTCTTTTGGGGGGACATAAGTCAATCCACAACACCATCCTTGAAAACAAGCTATTTTAATTGGTGTGACATATCTCTTTGCTAACGATGTCAGTCATTTTTTGAAACACACTCAAATGATATTTATCTGCATGAACCTATCAGTTAGGGTTATAATAAATGGTTTCCATGAGTTAGGGGTCTCATTACTCTAACCTTTTTTTTTATTCTTATCTTTTTTTTAATCCATGGAATTTTTCTGTGTTCACATTTACTTTTCATTTTTGAGAGGCATAATTTACTTTGTTTCTGTTTTTCTATTAGTTGCAATTGAAGAGGAACAAACAATATTAGTCCCCTTCAGCACATAGGACTTTTGTAGGGAAAATGAAATGACATAACACATTCAAAATCATACTCAAAAGTGGCAACAGAGCCATCCCATAGCATTGCTAATACAGGACCAGTTGTGGCACTATTTTGGTGAACAGACTTTCAGAGCTGAACACCTGTCAAAGCAATTTTAATCTTTGAACAAATACAGAGATGGATCAGCACAGCAGATTGCTCACCAAGAGCTTGGTGAGAAGGATGAGTTCTATGAGAAAATGCTGGTGAGTTCAATGACTCTTTGGGAACATGTAAGCACTTAAGAGTCTCTGGGGTCTAAATTTGGGTAATTCACAAGTGTGAAGTTGCCAGCCTAGTTAAAAGAGGCAGAAATTATGCAATACTTTTAGAAAGTAATTTTAATATGAGAGGAGCACTGGAAGCGAGACAGGGCCTAGCAATATTATGTTAATGACTTTCATGTCGTCAGGTGGAACAGTTAATTGATTCCATGAGGAAGACAGAACAAAAGCGACTTCCTAGAAATCCCTTTCTCCTTCTAGGAGGAGAGGAGATAATCAGGGCAGGATTTTTTCCTGTTAAATCTCTTTGAATTAGTTCTTATTCCTGATTCAAAAAGGATTTTCCCTAATAAGTAGGCAGTCAGAGTACAGAAAATGTTCTGTGACTGAAAAGAAAAGCAATGCTATGAAATATCCTCTCTCCCCTTAAAGAACTAGATTCCACACACCCCTGTATTTTTTTTTTTTTTTTTTTTTTTTTTTTTTTTTTTGCTAGATACTGGGACATTTGAAGGGATAATTTACTAAGTATAACATGTTCTCTTGTTTTTTAAGGTATTTCACTTCCCTGACCTTCAGATATTGTGCCTAATTCCTACATTTTACTATTCAAATAAAATTAATGCAAATAGAAGTTTTTTTTTTTTTTTTTTTTACTACACCTTTAAAAAGGTTTTTAGGACACATGAGTTCCTTCCATTTCCATCCACCCTAACTGTATTAGTTAGGGTTCTCTAGGGAAACAGAATCAAGAGATATCTATAAATATAAGATATATAAAAGTGTCTCATCCAACTGTGGGTATGCAGAAGTCCAAATTCCATAGGGCAGGCAGCAAACTGGCAACTCCGATGAATGTGTTCCATGAACTCCTCAGGAAACACTTCACTGGTCAGCCAAAGAAGTGAAGGTCCTCTATCTGTCTCACTTAAAAGTCTTCAACTGATTGGATTAAATCCAGCTGATTGCATTCTCTCATTGTGGAAGACATGCCCTTTGTTGATGTAATCAGTTACAACTGGATTCAATTGACTGATGATTTAATAAACCAGCCACAAATGTCCTTGCAGTAAAAGTTAGGTCAGTGCTTGCTTGACCAGACACCTGGGTGCCATTTCCTGGCCAGGTTGACACATGAACCTAACCATCACACTAACTAAATAGAAAACCAGACAACATATAGTTGTTTTAAGATGTTGAACACAAGGCAACACAGGACTCTGATTCCCCAAAGAAAACAAACAAAGTGAGCCCTATGATTGCATCAGTTTACTACTTAGAGACCAGAGAGTTTGCTAATTTGAGTAGAAAGAAGTTAGAGTTCAGCATGGCCAAGTCGACTAGAATCTGAAGGACAGTGTACCAGTGAGGATTGTGCAGCACAGGAAAAGAGATCTGCAGAGAGGTCCTCACAAGTCTTTAGTTGACTACTGATTTCCATAATGCATGAAAGGAAACTACCTGGGACCAAGGGAAAATACTATGACGGGAGTAGGTAGAAAAATTCCCACAGCCTAGAGCTATTGGGGAATAATTCATGTTTCTACCAGCCAAGTGGAAATCATTTGTCTTACAAATGGCATCAGGTAGAATGCTCAGAATGGTTTCTCCTTAGTTTTGTTGGGATACATTGACTGCTAAAGGCTGCTCTCGGCACATCCTAGTAAAGCTTAAAAGCAAGCCTTGAAATGATTCAACTCATTCCAAGTAATTTAATTGCATGCCAGAACAAAATCCAGTTCTATTTAAAGGAATATAACAAAACTTTTCAAAGAACATCATAAAATTTGCAATGAGTGGCATCCAATAAAAAATTACCAGGCTTGCAAAGAAGCAGGAAAAAATGGTTTATAATCAGATGAAAAAATAGAAACAGACCCAGAAAATAGACCTAGAAATGGAAAAGATGATGAAACTAGCAGACAAGGAGGTTAAAACAACTATTATATGTATGTGCTTTATGTTCAAGAAGGTAGAGGAAAGCATGAACATGGTTAAGAGAGAAATGACCCAAGTTGAACTTTTAAAGCTGAAAAATATGAAATGAAAAGTACATTTGAATAGGTTCAACAGCAGATTAAACAGCACAGAAGAAAGGATCAGCAAACTTTAAGACACAGAAGCTATCCAGAATGAAGTAGAGAGAAAAAAATCCACTAAAACACATTAACAGAGCAATGGGGACCTGTAGGACAGTATCAAGCAGCCTAATATAGGTGTAACTGGAGTCCCATATGAAAGTTGGGGGGGGGGATATTCAACAAAAAAATGGCTAAATATTTTTTCAAATTTGATCATAAGCAGAAATTTTAAAAATAACTGGAGAAAAAAGACTTTATGCCGAGGGACAAAGAGGACAATTAAGACAACTATAAAGGTTCAAAGAAAACAACTGAATTCTATACTATTGATAATATTTTTGAAAGTAGAGTCAATATGAAGACTTTTCACATTCACCCACATACACCCACACACACAACTGAGAACATTTGTCACCAGTAGACCTGTACTATAAGAAATGTTGAAGGAAGTTCTTCATGCAGTAGGTTTATAACTGTTGTATTTTTCTTATTGGTTGAAACTCAATAAAAATTAACATTCTTCCTTTCATGTATTATATTTTATCATGAAATTTATTTTATCTGAAATCAAGATTGCCATTTTTTTGGCTTAGCTTTATTTTAGCCTAAATTACCTGCTCTTCTATTTTATTTATAATATTTCATTGATTTATTTATATATGTCTTTTCCAAGGAGGGTAGTTTGAATGCTGTTTTGTAAATTTGTCTGGAGTGTTTACCATTTTAAATTGAATTTAGACAATTTGAATTTATTGTTATAACAAAGATATATAGTATTCCTCCTGTCACTTTGTTTTATATTTTATGAGGCTTCATTTTCTATTCCAGTACTTGTGTTTCCTAACTTTTAGGGAATATTAGTTGGTGTGTGTGTTGTGTGTGTGGTATGTGTGTGTGTTTGTATCACTATTGCCAGAATAGCATAGAATTAATTCTATTGATAGAATATTGATCTGTTCTGTTTTTCGTTTGTTTGTTTGTTTTTGCAGATGTTTCTGCCCAGCTCCTGTGGTTTGTTTCTATTCTCTTCCTCACTCAATGCTTCACTTTCCTTACACTTTTCAGTTCTGGAACTCGTCCTGTCTTACAACAGTTCATTTTAAATTCTTTCCCCCCTCCCTGCCCCGCCCTGTTTTCTCTGTGAGGCTTTTCTGCCTCTAGTTTCTTCCCCATTAGAGAATCTCCCCCTACTGAGCCAGATGGGGTCAATCCAGAAATGTGGATCACTTCAGAAATTCTGTTTTG
The DNA here is from genome assembly GCF_015220235.1 of Choloepus didactylus. NCBI lineage: Eukaryota > Metazoa > Chordata > Mammalia > Pilosa > Megalonychidae > Choloepus > Choloepus didactylus. The sequence continues at coordinate 11,834,635 of NC_051313.1, read as the reverse complement.
CCTGAATTGGTCACATTAGTTCTTATCAGCCTTCTATGTTGGTCTCTCCCTCCCCCCCAGGTCCTTTTAATATGCAGCATTCCTCAGCTGCTCATGTCCCACTCCAGGTCTCTGCAGAGTTATGTCCCTGTGCCTGGATATGGGTGGAGTTCTAACTTGCTGCTTTGATTCCATCTAGTCTCTGTGATGAGAGAGACTCAGGGTCATTGTCCCTCTGTGTCTCCCAAGTCCCAGGAGACTGAGTGAGGGGGAGGGGAAACAGAACTGATCAATGGTCAAGATGGACTTCTCCTACCTGAGATTATTCTCTTTCTTCGATTCAAGAGACTGGAGCGGTTCTCCAGTCTCTACCATCTCCAGAGATCAAAGCCTGTGGAATTTGTTCTTTTATTCCCTAAATCTCTGGGGAGGCTTTTTCAAGGAATGTTTATGTTGCTATGTTGATGAGTTCAGCCTATAGTTTATTTTTTTTTTACTTGGTTCTTATAGCCTGAGCTTTGCTGAATTTGTTGGTTCTAATCATTTTTTAGTGGATTCCATAGGTTTTTCTATAAAGAAGATCATGTTACCTGAGATATTTTTACTTCTTCCTCTCCAATCTGGATGCTTTTTATTTATTTTTCTTGCCTATTGCCCTGGCTAGAACCCCCAGTACAATGATAAATAGAAGTGGCAAAAGTGGACATCTTTGTATAGCTCTTGATCTTAGGGGAAACCATATAGGCTCTCACCACTAGGTCTGATGTTAGCTGTAGGATTTCCATAGATAATCTTTAATCAAGTTGAGGGAGTTCCCTTCTATCCTTAGTTTGTTGAGAGATTTTATCATGAAACGACATTAGATTTTGTCAAATGCTTTCCTGCATCTATAGTGATAATCATGTGATGTATCATATTAGCTGATTTTAAGATGTTAAACCAACCTTTCATTACTGGGATAAATTTCACTTGATCCATGGTGTACAATTCTTTTTTTAAGAGGCTTGAATTGGTTTGCTAAAGTTTTCTTTATAATTTTTTAATCCATATTCATAAGAGATATCAGTCTGTAGTTTTCTTGTGATGTCTTTTTCTGGTTTTCATATCAAGGTAATACTGGCTCATAAAATGAGTTTGGCAATGTTCCCTCCTCATCTATATTTTGGAAGAGTTTGTGAATAACTGGTTTTAATTCTTATTTAAATGTTTAATAAAATTCAGCAGTGAAGCCATTCAGGTCTGCTTTCTTGGTGGATAGTTTATTAAATAATTTGATGTCTTCACTTGTTATAGGCCTATTTAGATTCTTGTTTTAGTTTGCTAAAGCTGCTGGAATGCAGATTCCATAAAAGGGGTTGGTTTTTATTATGAGAATTTGTTAGCTTCTAAGCTTACAGTTCTAAGGCTGTGAAAATGCCCAAATCAAGGCACCATCAAGATGATGCTTGGACTCCTCTGTCAGATGACAAGGCACATGGCGGCATCTGCTGGTCTCGCCTGTCTCTTCCAGGCTTCATTGCTTCCAGCTTCTTGCTTCTGTGACTTTGTCTTTGAGCTTCTGAGGCTTTCTCTCTCAGCTTTTGTGTCTTTTTTTCTCTATGCTCCTTTGTCTTTGTCTCTGTATTTCATCCTCTTATAAAGGACTCCAGTAAGAGGATTAGGACCCACCTGGGGCATGCCTCAGCTGAAATAGTCTAATGATAAGATCCCACCCACAATAGGTTTATACCCACAGGAATGGATTACCTTTAAGAACATGATCTTTGGGGTCCATAAAGCCTCCAAACCATCACAATAGTCCACTTCTTCTTAAGTCAGTTTTGGTAATTTGTGTCCTTCTAGGAATCTATCCATTTCATCCAAGTTACCTAATTTATTGGCATACAGTTATTCACAGTATTCTCTTATAATTCTTATATTTCTGTAAAGTTGGTAATAATTTTCCCTCTCTCATTCTGATTCTAATAATTTGAGTCTTGTCTCTTATTTATGTAAGAGAGAGTGGCTAACGGGTTACCAACATTTTTTTTCATGTTGAAGAAACACCTCTTGCTTTCATTGATTTTCTCTCTTTTATTGCATTAATTTCTGCTCTAATCCCTATTATTTCTTACATCTGCTTGCTTTAGGTTTAGTTTGTTCTTCTCTTAAGAAGAGGTCTTTAAGTGGAAGGTTCAGTCATTGATTTAAGAACTTTCTTCTTTCAGTATAGGCATTTACAGCCATAAATTTCCCTCTAGGCACTGCGTTAGCTGCATCCCAGAGGTTTTAGTATGTTGTGTCTTCATTTTCATTTATGTCAAAGTAAATTCTGATTTCCCTTTCGATGTCTTATTTGACTCATTGGTTTCAGAGAAGTGTGTTTAATTTCCACATATTTTTAGGTTTCCCAATTTTTTTCCTGTTATTAAATTAATTTCATTCCATTGTGGTTGGAGAACATACATTGCATTATTTATATCCTTTGAAATTTATTGAGGTTTGCTTTATGGCATAGCATAGATTTTAACCAGGAGAATGTTCCATGTGCACTGTAGAAGAATGAAAAATCTGTTGTTGGATTGATTGCTTATAGATGTCTGTTAAGTCTAGTTTATAGTGTTGTTAAGGTCTTGTGTTTCCTTGTTGATAATATGTCTAGTTGTTCTATTCATTATTGAAAGTGTGATATTGAACTCCAACCATTGTTGTTGAATTGTCTATGTCTCCCTTCATTTCTGTCACTTTTTGCTTCATGTATTTTGTGCTCTATTATTAGGTGCATGTATGTTTCTAATTGTTGCAACTTCCTGATGGACTGATCCTTTTATTAATATGAAATGTCCCTTTTTATACCTAGCAACATTTTTTGTTTTAAAGCCTATTTTGTAGGATATTTGTGTAGTCACTCCAGCTTTCTAGTGGTTCCTGTTTGTGTGATGTATCTTTTTCCATCTTTTACTTTCAATCTATTTGTATCTTTGACTCTAAAGTGTGTTTCCTGTTGAAAGTATGTCAGTGGATAGTATTTTTTTGTCCAGTCTGACAATCTGTGCCTTTTGATTGGATTGTTTAATACATTTACATTTAATACTATTATTGATATAGTTAGGTTTACTTTTGTCTTCTATGTCTCATGTCTTTTTTGTCCCTCTATTCCTCCTTAACTACTTTCTTTTTCATTATGTGAACATTTTCTAACATGGCATTTTAATTCCTTAATAATTTTGGCACTATATTTTTGAGTTATTTTTAGTGGTTTCTCTATTTTTTACCATATTCATCTTAACTTATCATAATTAATTTCAGATTTATACCAGATTAATTCAGTTTATATCTAGAAACATAACTTCTATATCACCATATTCCATTTCCCCTCTTTTTGTGGCTCTGAAAGGGCTATGGAGAAGAAACATCCCTCAGGAAGAAGAATTTCAAATTGAATCTTGAGGAAAGATGCAAGGATAGAGCAAGGATGGTAACAGTTTCAAGTACTTCCTGGTACAGTTTTCTTTAGTGGCAGGATCAGTGTCTAAAGTCATTTGAATAAAGACTAGTGGGTGACATGGTGATGATCAGCAGCAAAATTCATCAGATGTGTCTTGGGCATGGTGAGTGAGGACTAGACCCCCTGTATATCCCACATCCTTCCAGATGCCTTGCTCCCATGTAAACTTCTGGAATGAAACTACAATCCTGGAGAAAAGAAGGTAGGTTAGGAAATCCTGATATTCCACAGAAAAAATTAGAATTAACCACATTCGCCATATATTGACTAATATTATGTTTCTTCCACTAGAAAGGCTCAGCTAGAAATAGGTTTGGTTATTGAGAAAACAAAGAAAACATCTACTTCCAAATTTATAGCCTGATAATTCAGACCTGTAATTTAAAGTGTTGGCATCTCACTAGATGGGGGCATGGTCTAAGAGGGAGAGAGGAGGGAAACTACATTATTTACATTTTCTTCTCTGTGCTTCTTTATATGTCTTCTTAATTTCCAAGAGCAAATATGCATTACTTTTGCAATCAGAAAAATGTAAACATTACTTTACAAGAATATCATTGACGTAAATATAATGCTGAAAGGTCAGTACTGAGCACCAATGACTGGCATTAACTTTTACTATATGATTACTATGATTCAGTTTATCTTGATAGAAATTATAACTGATTAAAATACTTAGTTGAATTGGTCTGGTTGATATTTTCTCAGATAATGATATCAATGTATAAAACTTGTAATTTCTTGGAATTTTCACAAACTCCTGAAAATAAGAAAGACAAAAATCCTCCCCATTGGCCATATATATATCAATTGCAGTTGTGAAGTCTACTGAGCTCAGGCTTATACATAATCTCAAGTATGTGCTCATATAAAGCATATAAACCTCATGACCTTGAGCAAGAAGCAGTTTAGTAGTAATAATATAAGTTCTTGAGGCAGGAAAATAGATACTTTAAAGGATTACACAGGGAATGTTATGACATTCACATTTGTGAGCAGAGGGGATAGGGGATATCTGATTTCAGCTCTACTTCAAGCAGAAAATGTCTCCTTCTACCAAAAAATGTGTTCCATTGCCACAGTGTATGGGAAGCCAGGTTCATCATCCCACGGAGAGAAGGCAGTGGCCAGAGCAGAGGGATGTGGTCAGCACAGAGGGCAAGAAGACTGTCAGGTGATGCTGAGTGTCCACTCTTGTACTGAGCATATAGCCAATTAGCTAATGTAGACTCATTTTCTTCATGTGCATGTCTTCAGAAAATAAGCCATCAAAGATGAAAATGGAGAGAGAAAAAAATGAGGATCCCAAGACAATGCATTGGAGTGGGACAAGAGCAATAAGGGGTAAGAAGCACAGAAAGGTCCCAAATGCCATCAGTACGATACTCAACTGGTCCTGCTAGTGAGCTGGAAGCAACCGGGGACTGAGAAACTGTGAAGAAGACACATGGATTTGATGGTGCAGAATGAAAATTTCAGTATATTACTAATATTATCAATACGATTAAAAAATAAACTACAAATTGGGAATCTATTAGACACAAAAGAGCTAACATTTCTTTCTTTCTGAATATGTGCCCAGTGTGTGCAGTTTATGTGCCTTGCGTACGTTTAGATCTCACCCCAACTATGAGGCAGGTACAGTTATTCTCCTCACTTGGAGAACTGATGCTTCAGAAAGACAGTGACTTGTTTAGGGTCTCACAGTGAACAGTAGGCAGAGCTGGATCCAGACCCAGACCTCTGAGTCCATGGTCTGAAACCTTAATCCTTCCATGTGCTGCCTCTCTCACCCAAATGAAAGTCAGTCTTAGATGTCTTGTAAGAAGGAACTGGAAACTCACCAAAATGTGCTGCGTATTGCTTAGAGTTTATAGTAGATGACCAGTAGAGAAAACTTCAGAGTGAAAGTTCACCATCTTCCACAGGTTTATTTTGTCATGTGCATAAAGTTTTCCAGATAAGCACACTTTCAGGAGCTAATATTTACAGGTTCTTGGACCAGATGGACTCTGGTAAAGTATTTGATTGAGATTCTGGTGCCCAGACTGAGCAGGACTCGTAACTGAGGTCACTCTCAAAACTCTGTCTTAGTTGAGGTTCATTTCTCTGAGGAGGCCACATTTCACACTTACACAGCATAAAACGTAATCCTAAAGCATCTTAACACAGATTATTTACCTCCCCGTTTGAAAGGTTGCGCAGTAAAATAAATTTGTTTTGGAAATCAAATAAACATCACCGAAACTTAGAAATAGATCTATCAGTAGAGGGCAATAGGGCAATAAGATAAGCACCTAAAATATGAAAATGCTTTTCTTATTTCCCTTGGAAACCCAATTTGCTTGGAAATCAGTGAGTATTTTGCAAGAATAAGACTATCTCTAGCCTTTTTAATATGGCAAATTCCTCACTGGCTCAGTGGGAGGCATAAGAAGCACAAGGTTAGTTTTTAATAATTGAGGCATAGATGTTTCTTTCTTTGAAGAAAAGATGGAAGGAGCAATGCAGGATAAATAAATCAGTTCTAATTTAAATAGGTCTGACACCATGAGAGACTTTCTAAATACCCAGGTTTTACTTTTAAACACATTATTCTGCCTGACCACAGCTTTTTCATGCCAGATTAATATTCATATTTGACACATCAGATCATTAGATATTCATAACAGTTGATTTCTTTGGCTACAATGGCTCCTTCTTTTGTTCAATAAATATTTATTGAAAGACTTCCATGAGCTGAGCTCTCTTCTGCTCCTGGGAATGTAATTGGTAAAAAGACAGTCAAGGTCCCTGTTCTCTTGGAATGTACACTCCTGTGGAGAAAGGTAGACAGCATTCAAAACTTAAAAAGATTATTTCGGAGAAATGAGTGCTCTGAAGAGAATAATGTAGAGTGCTGTGGCAGAGGAGGACTTGGGAACTCTTGGGTATGGGAATCAGGGAAGTCCTGAATGCTAAGCAGGAGCCATCTGCAAGAGAGACTGAAAGAATTCCCCAGACAGAGGAACTTGGTGAAAAGCAAAAGATGCCAGTCATGAACCAAGTACCAGAATCTGACTGTTCATGAAGTGACTACACAAATCACAGATGCTTTACCTGGGCAAAATAATCCAGACGGTCAGCACACCCCCTTCTGCGGGGCCATGCCCTGAGGCCAGCCTCACAAGGCAAATGGGTTAGCTGCACACAAATTGGTGAGACTGGTTTTTAACTACCTTCCAATATTGACAGAAGCAACAGAATTGACATTCCTGCATAATAAACAGAGGACTGGTCTGTAGGGGGCCTTGAGAAGCTTAGTAATAGAGCTGTGGCCAGTTAATATGGTAATCCCATTAACTATCAGGTAATAGTTAATCCTAGATTGAAATCCTGAAAGAGAAAGAATACAGTCAAGACGCCCCCGGGCCCAGCTTCTTGTTAGCACTTGTTACTGAGAAAGCACGCGACTCAGAGCACAGGTGAGTGCTGTTTGCTGTTGGTGGCGCTTATGGAGGGCGACCCTTCTGGATGTTTATATCAAAAGCACATTCCTGCTCCACTGGCCCAAGCCTGTTATTTCCATCTCATTACTCACGTGGCTTTGCTGTGGGGCTGATGTGCGTAAAAGTGGTTGTTTCTGTGGGGTTTTTTCTTTTTTTTTTTTTCCTTAACAGATTCTGGAGAATTATAGATGATGCAAAACGTCATAGGGCAGTTTATCTTTCCAGATATAGAACTAAGTAAAAATCCTCTAAAATGCTGGTGCTTAGCAAACTCAAGTTGTGTGTTCAGTTTGCCTTTCCATTTAAAACAAAAAAAAACAAAAAACTAAAAATAAAGTCAAGAATCATTAGCTCAGAATAATACTCTTGAGAATATGGAGAAAAAACAAACAACAAACAAAAGCATTCCTCCATTATGCCTTCTGCTCTTACTGCTATCTTTTTTTTAAATGTACATACTTTAAGACATTTTAGGTTTATAGAAAAATTGAACAGAAAGGACAGAGTTGCCAAATACCCCCTCTCTCCCCTGCTGGCAGTTTGTCCTATTATTCACATCTTGCGTTAGAGTGGTACATTTATTACAAGCAGTGAACCCATATTGATACAGTGTTATTAACTACAGTCCATAGTTTACATTAGAGTTTACTCTGTGAAACATAGTTCTGTGGTCTTGGCAAATGCAGAGGGTCACATATATACCAAAACAGTATCATACAGAATAGTTTCACTGCCCTAAAATTTCCCTGTGCTTCACCTATTCAACCCTCCTACCCCCAAATCCCTGGGAACCACTGATCTTTTTACTGTCTCTATAGTTTTGCCTTTTTCCAGAATATCATATAGTTGGAATCATGCACTATGTAGCCCTTTCAGACTGGCTTTTTTCACTTAGCAATATACATTTAAGTTTCCTCCATGTCTTTTTTTTTTGTAATTTTTTACTAGAGAAGTTGTGGTTTTACAGAACAATCATGCATGAAATACAGGATTCCCATAAACCACACCACCACCAACACTTGCATTGGTGTGAAAAATTTGTTTCAATTGATGATAACACTTTCTTGTAACTCTTTTTTTTTTAACAATAGTTACATTTGTTATAATTGATGAAAGATTACTAAAGTAATACTACAACTATTGTCCATAGTTTACATAGGGATATTTTTCCCCATATTTCTGACCTATTTTTTTTATGCATATCTTTATTTTATTACTCGTCTACCCATACATTGGGTAAAGGGAATGTCAGTCACATGGTTTTTCCAATCACATGGTAACATGATAAAAGTTATATAGTTATACAGTCATTATCAAAGATCAAGGCTACTGGATTACAGTTCAATGTTTTCAGGGTTTCCTTCTGGCTATTCTGATACACTAGAAACTAAAAAGAAATATCCATATACTGAGTCAGTAATCATAATCATTTGTTAAATTCCAATTTCTCAGTTGCACCTTGTTTTGCTTTGCTAATGGTGCAGAATGCAAAATACCAGAAATGGATTGGGTTTTACAATGGGGGTTTATTAGTTCACAAATTTACAGTTCTAAGGTCATGAAAATGTCCTAAGTAAGGCATTAAGAGGTAGACACCTTCTCTGAGGAAAGCTCAGTGGTATCCAGGGTTCCTCTGTCACATGGGGAAGGCACATGGCTGGCTCTGCTGAAACTTCTCTCCTGCATTTAGCCTCTGGTTTCAGTGGCTTTCTGTAAAATGTCTTTGGGCTTTGTCTTAGCTTCTCTCTTAGCTTCTCCAGGGGGCAAACTCTGGATTACATATCTTAGCTTCTGTATGAAATGTCTCTCCCAGCTTCTCTGAGCTCTCTTAAAGGACTCCAGTAAAAGGATTAGGACCCATCTTGAATGGGTGGGGTCATATTTCCATGGAAACAATATAACAAAAAGGTCTCATCCACAATAGGTCTGCCTTTACAAGACTGGATTAAAAGAACATGGTTTTTCTGGGGTACATAATAGATTCAAACCAGCACACACCTCCTCCCTTTCATTCGAACATTCCCTCAGTCTTCTGGGATATCTGGGCAATGACCATTTTAGCTTCTAAATGCTGGAAAGAGGTATTGACCTTATGGGGGAGAGGAATGAAAATGGTTAATGTTCTTAGAGACTGGTACCTCTGGGTTTCAGGGCTTATCTGGCATAGGAATGATCTGGTGACCTTAACTTTCTGAAAAAATAAACTTATTAAGTAAAACATTTATAGCATCTACATAGAGCCCATGGTATCCTTTAGAGTTTTCAGGAATACTGTTGGCTTGGCATACTGTGGCAATTTGTAGTATCTGGCTGAAGTTTGCATAAGAATAATCTCCAGAATGACCCCTTGACTCTATTTGAAATCTCTTAGCCACTCAAACTTTATTTTATTTCATTTCTTTTCCCCTTTTGGTCAAGAAGGCATTCTCAATCCCACAATGCCAGGGCCAGGCTAATTCTTGGGAGCCATGTCCCACATTGCCAGGGAGATTTACACCCCTGGGAGTCATGTCCCACATAGGGGGAAGAGTAGTGAGTTTATTTGCAGAGTTCACTTGCAGAGAGGAGCCACATCTGAGATAGTGGTTCTCTGGCCCTCCATGTCTTTTTGTGGCTTGATACTTCTTTTTATCACTGAATAATATTCCATTGTATAAGTTTATCCATTTACCTATTGAGGGACAACTTGGTTGCTTCTCGGTTTTGGAAATTATTAATAAGCTTCTATAAATATTCATATGCAGGTTTTTGTGTGAACATATGTTTTCAGCTCATTGGGGTAAATAGCTAGGAGCGTGATTGCTAGATCATACAGTAAAGTTATGTTTTGCTTTGTAAGAAACTGCTAGACTGTCTTCTAAAGTGGCCAAACCATTTTGCATTCCTACCAGCAACGGATTAGAGTTCTTGTTGTCCACATCCTCACCAGCATTTGGTGTCAACAGTTTTTTTTTTAGTTTAGCCATTCTAATAGATGCATTGTGGTGTCACATTGTTTTAATTCCCAATTCCATAGTGACATATGATGTTGAACATCTTTTCATATGTTTATTTGTCTTCTGTATTTCTTCTTTGGTGAGCTGTCTCTTCATATCTTTTACCCATTTTTAAAATTGGGTTGTTTGTTTTCTGAATGTTGAGTTTTAAGAGTTTTTTGTATATTTTCAATACAAGTCTTTTATTACATATGTGTTTTGCAAATATTTTCTCCCATTCTGTGGCTTGTCTTTCCATTCTCTTAAGAGTATCTTTCACAGAGCAGAAGTTTCTGATTTGAATGAAGTCCAACTTAACTAATTTTTTTCTGGGATCTTGATTTTGATGTTTTGTCTAAAAACTCATTCCAAGTTGTATAGTTTTACAGTTTTGCATTTTTACATTTAGGTCTATGATCTGCTTTGAGTTAATTTTTGTGAAATGTGTGAGGTCTGTGTCTAGATTTGTGTGTGTGTGTGTGTGTATGCATATGTCCAGTTGTCCAACACCATTTGTTGTAAAGACTGTCTTTCTCCATTGATTTGCTTTTGCTTTTATGTCAAAGATCAGTTAACTATATTTGCAAGGGTTTATTTCTAGAATCTCTGTTATGTTCTGCTTATCTATTTGTCCATTCTTTTGTCACTACCATACAGTCTTGATTCCCATAGCTTTATAGTAAGTTTTGAAGTAGGGTAGTGTTAGTCCTCCAACTTTGTTTTTCCTTAATATTGTTTTGGCTTTCTGGGTCTTTTGCCTATCCAAATAATTTTAGAATCTGTCAATATCCACAGATGCTGGATATTGATTGGGACTGCATTGAATGGGAAGAAGTGACATCTTAACAATACTGAATCTTATTATCTATGACAATGGAATATCTCTCCAATTTTTAGATCTTCTTTGATTTCTTTCATCAGAGTTTGCAGTTTCTATCATATAGATCATGTACATATTTTATTAAACTTATAACAAAGTATTTAATATTTTTACCAAAGTATTTAATATTTTTGGTGCTAATGTAAATGATATGTGGCTTTTAATTTCAAATTGTAATTGTTTATTGCTGGTAAAAAGGAAGGCAACTGACTTTCAGATTTTAACCTTGTTATAATCTCTTATTAAGTCCAGGAGTTTTTTGGTCACTTCTTAGGAATTTTCAAGATTGGCAATCATGCCATCTATGTACAAAGACAGTTTTATTTCTTCCTTCCCAATTGGTATAGCTTCTATTTCACTTTCTTCTCTTATTACATTACCAAGAATTTCAAGAATGATGTTGAATGGGGTGGTGAGAGGAGGTATCATTTCCTTGGTTCCAATCTTGGGAGGAAAGCATGTAGTGTCTCAGCATTAAGTGTGATGTTAGCTGTAGGTGTCTTATAGGTGTTCTTTATCAAGTTGAGAAAATTCCCTTCTATTCCTAGTTTGCTGAGAATTTTTATTGTGAATGGGTATCAGATTCTGTCAAATTTTTTTCTGCATCTGTTGATATGATCATCTGATTTTTCACATGTGATGGATTATGTTAACTTATTTTCAAGTGTTGAACCAACCTAGCATACCTGGGATAAATCCCACATGGTTTTGGTGTATAATTCTTTTTATATATTGTTTGATTCTATTTGCTAATATTTTGTTGAGGATTTTTGCATGTATGTTCATTTAAATATTGGTTTATAGTTTTCCTTTCTTGTAATGTCTTTATCTGCTTTTGGTGTTAGGATTATGCAGACCTCACAGAATGAATTAGGAAGTCTCTCTACTTCTGTTATATGGAAGAGATTGTAGAGAATTAGTATCATTTCTTCCTTATGTGTTTGGTAGAATTCACAAGTGAAACCATCTGGACCTGCTTTGGAAGGCTATTAATTATTGATTTGATTTCTTCAATAGATATAAACCTATTAAGATTATTTAGTTCTCCTTGTGTGAGTTTTGGTAAATTGCATTTTTCAAGGAATTGATCCGTTTCATCTAAGTTCTCAAACTTAGTTCAGAAAATCATCTTATTATCCTTTTAATGTTCATGAGAGCAGTAGTGATGACAACTTTTTCACTTCTGCTATTAGTAATTTATGCCTTCTCTCTCTCTCTCTCTCTTTTTTTCCTGTTTAGCCTGGCTAGAGGTTTATCAATTTTTGTTTTCATTTTTATTGAGATTGTTCAGATACCATACAATTATCCAAAGATCCAAAGTGTACAATCACTTGCCCCTGGGTACCCTCATACAGATGTGCATCCATCACCACACTTCATTTTTGTTCAATTTTTAGAAACTTTTCATTACTCCAGACAAGAAATAAAGTGAAAAATGAAAAAAGAAAAAAAGAAAAGGAAACTCTAATCCTCCCCTATCCCTAACCAATCCCCCTCAATTGTTGACTCGTAGTATTGGTATAGTACATTTGTTACTGTTTATGAAAAAATGTTGAAATACTACTAACTGTGGTATATAGTTTGCAATAGGTATATATTTCTTCCCTATATGCCCCTCTATTATTAACTTCTAATTGTATTGTCATACATTTGTTATGGTTCATGGAAGTGATTTCTAGTATTTGTACAGTTGATCATGGACATTGCCCACCATAGGATTCAGTTTTATACATTCCCATCTTTTGACCTCCAACTTTCCTTCTGGTGACATATATGACTCTGAGCTTCCCCTTTCCACCTCATTCATGCACCATTCGGTGCTGTTAGTTACTCTCACATCTTGCTACCAACACCCCTGTTCATTTCCAAGCATTTAAGTTCATCCTAATTGAACATCCTGCTTATACTAAGCAGCCACTCCCCATTCTTAAGCCTCTTCCTGTATCTTGGTACCTTATATTTCATGTCTATGAGGTTACATATTATAATTAGTTCCTATCAGTGAGACCCTGCAGTAATTGTCCTTATGTGTCTGGCTTATTTCACTCAGTATATTGCCCTCGAGGTTTTGTCATCAACCCATTTTTTTTTTTTAATATGGTTTGGTTCACTCACCATACATTCCATCCCAAGTAAATAATCGATGGTTCTCTGCATGGTCATACATTTATGTGTTCACCACCTTCACCACTATCTATATAAGGGCATCTACATTTCTTCCATAAGGCAGGAGGGAGAGTCAAAGAAGGTAGAGAGGCAAAAGAAAGAGGGGAAAAAAATGACAGCTAGGAAGCAGCAAAAGGAAAAATAACCTTAAATCAAAGTAGAATAAAGAATCAGACGATACCACCAATGTCAAGTGTCTAACATGCCTCCCCTATCCCCCCCTCTTATCTGCATTTACCTTGGTATATCACCTTTGTTACATTAAAGGAAGCATAATACAATGATTCTATTAGTTACAGTCTCTAGTTTATGCTGATTGCATCCCTCCCCCAATGCCTCCCCATTTTTAACACCTTGCAAGGTTGACATTTGCCTGTTCTCCCTCGTAAAAGAACATATTTGTACATTTTATCACAATTGTTGAATACTCTAGATTTCACCAAGTTACACAGTCCCAGTCTTTATCTTTCCTCCTCTATTCTGGTGTCTCACATGCTCCCCACCTTCCTCTCTCAACCATATTCATACTTATCTTTGTTCAGTGTACTTCCATTGTTGTGCTACCATCTCCCCAAATTGTGTTCCAAACCATGCACTCTGTCTCCTATCACTCTGTAGTGCTCCCTTTAGTATTTTCTGTAGGGCAGGTGTCTTGTTCACAAAGTCTCTCATTGTCTGTTTGTCAGAAAATATTTTGAGCTCTCCCTCATATTTGAAGGACAGCTTTGCTGGATATAGGATTCTTGGTTGGTGATTTTTCTCTTTCAGTATTTTAAATATATCACAACACTTCCTTCTTGCCTCCATGGTTTCTGCTGAGAGATCCGCACATAGTCTTATTAAGCTTCCTTTGTATGTAATGGATCGCTTTTCTCTTGCTGCTTTCAGGATTCCCTCTTTGTCTTCAACATTTGATAATCTGATTATTAAGTGTCTTGGCATAGGCCTATTCAGATCTCTTCTGTTTGGAGTACGCTGCGCTTCTTGGATCTGTAATTTTATGTCTTTCATAAGACATGGGAAATTTTCATTAATTATTTCCTCTATTATTGCTTCTTCCCCTTTTTGCTTCTCTTCTCCTTCTGGGACACCAATGATACTTACATTATTGTACTTTGTTTCATCCTTGAGTTCCTGGAGACGTTGCTCATATTGTTTCATTCTTTTCTCCATCTGCTCCTTTGCGTGTAGGCTTTCAGGTGTTTTGTTCTCCAGTTCCTGAGCATTTTCTTCTGCCTCTTGAGATCTGCTGTTGTATGTTTCCATTGTGTCTTTCATCTCTTGTGTTGTGCCTTTCATTTCCATAGATTCTACTAGTTGTTTTTTTGAACTTTCGATTTCTGCCTTACGTATGCCCAGTGTTTCCTTTACAGCCTCTATCTCTTTTGTAATATCTTCTCTAAACTTTTTGAATTGATTTAGCATTAGTTGTTTAAATTCCTGTATCTCAGTTGAAGTGTACGTTTGTTCCTTTGACTGGGCATAACTGTTTTTCTTAGTGTAGGTTGTAATTTTCTGTTGTCTAGGTATGGTTTCCTTGGTTATCCAAATCAGGTTTTCCCAGACCAGAACAGGCTCAGGTCCCAGAGGGAAGAAATATTCAGTATCTGGTTTCCCTGAGGTTGTGTTTTAGAAAATTGCTCCACCCTTTGATGCCTGAGGTCACTGTGCTTTTCTGCCCAGCAGGTGATGCCTGTTAGCCTGTAATTCTTGACTGGTATGAGGAGGTATGGCCGTGTTCCCCCAGGCTTTGGGGTCTGGTTCTGAATGGAAAGGGCCCCACCCCTTTCCTCCAAGAGAAGACAGACCCCCCAGGTGGAGTTCATTAGCATTTCAATGTTCTCTCTCTCTCTGCTTGTGCTGTCTCTACCCTTTCAGGAGTCACAGCCCTGGAAACTGAAAATGACTGGGGCTTTCTCCACTGAGCCAAAAAAGAAACAGACAGTCCCCTTCAGACCCAGTCCAAGGGGACCCTCTGGCTCTCCAAGGTCAGTCGTCACCCAAAGCCTCTGTCTGTTTTTTGGGGATTCGTACCTGTAGCGAGCAGTTCACACTCACTACTTAAAACCCCAGTTGGAGCTCAGCTAAGCTATATTCGCTTGCTGGGAGAGAGCTTCTCTCTGGCACCATGAGGCTTTGCAGCTCTGGCTATGGGAAAGGGGATCTTGCGACTTGGATCCGCAGGTTTTACTTACAGATTTTATGCTGTGTTCTCGGGCATTCCTCCCAATTCAGGTTGGTGTATGATGAGTGGATGGTCTCGTTTGTCCCCCCGCAGTTATTCTGGATTATTTACTAGTTGTTTCTGTTTTTTTGTAGTTGTTCCAGGGGGTCTACTTAGCTTCCACTCCTCTCTATGCCACCATCTTGCCCAACCTCATAATTGTGGTTTCGAAGTTTATCAATTTTATTGATCTTTTCAAAGAACCAGCTGTTGGTTTTGTTGATTTACTCTATTTTTTTCCTGTTTTCAATTTTGTTAATTTTTGCTCTAAATTTTAATATTTCTTTTCTTCTTCTTGCTTTAGGTTTATATTGCTTTTCTCTCTAGTTTCTTAAGGTGGAAGCTTAGATTATTGATTTTTGATCTTTCTCCCTTTCTAACGTATGCATTCACTGCTATACATTTTCCTCTAAGCACAGTTTTTGCTGCATCCACAAATATTGATCTTGACCACTGTGATAATTAGAAGTGTGTAATTTAATCTCCAAATAATTTGGGATTTTCTAGTTGTCTTCGTGTTATTGATTTCTTGTTTAAAGCCATTGTGGTCTGAAAGCAAACTTTCCATAATTTCTGTTCTTTTAAATTTGTTAAGGTGTGTTTTATGGCCCTGGATGTGGTCTATCTTGGTGAATGTTCCATGTAATCTTGAGAAGAATGCATATTCTGCTGTTGGTGGATGAAGTATTTTATATATATCAGGTCCAGTTGATTTATTGTGCTGCTAAGTTCAACTCTAACCTTAGTTTTCTGCCTGCTGGATCTGTCAATGACTGATAGAGAGGTGTTGAATTCTCCAAGTATAATCATGGGTTTGCCTACTTCTCCTTGCAGATCCTGCCTCATGTATTTTGGCACTCTGTGGTTTGGCACATACACATCAGGGCTCAGTATGTCTTCTTGGAGACTTGACCTCTTCATCATTATGTAATGCCCCTTTTTATTCCTGATACTCTTCCTTGTTTTGAAGTCTGCTTTGTCTAATATTAGTACAGCTACTCTTTCTTTTGACTAGTGTTAGCATGGTATATCTTTCTCCATCCTTTTTCTTTTAATCCACATGTGTCTTTATATTTAACGTGGATTTCTTATAGACAACATATGGTGGGGTCTTGTTTTTTTAATCCATTTTCAGTCTTTGTCTTTTAATTGATGTCTTTAGACCATTAACATTTAAAGTGAGTGTTGATATTATTGAATTAATATCTAGTATGTTTGTAACTGTTTTCTATTTGTATCCCTTTTTTGTTGTTTCTTTTTTGTCTCCCCTCTTTTTCTGCCTTCACTGTATTTAGCTGAGCATTTTATATGATTCCATTTCCTCTCCTATTTTAGCACATTTAAAAAATTTTTTTAGTAGTTGTCCTAGAATTTGCAATATACATTTACAACTAATCTAAATCCACTTGAAAATAATGCTATACTGTTTCCTGGGTAGTGCAGGCATCTTATAACAGAGCATTCCTAATTCCTCCCTCCCATCCATTATTACAGTGCTGTCTTTTATTTATTGATAAGCTATAGTATCTCAATACATAGTTGCCATTATTATTTTGAACAAATTATTCTGTAAGATCAATTAAGAATAAGAAAGTAAAAGATTTTATTTTTCCTTCATTTAATTCCTTCTCAAATGATCTTCCTTTCTTTACGTAGATGTGGGTTTCTAATCTAGATCATTTTCCTTCCCTCTGAAGGACTTCTTTTAACATTTCTTGTAAGACAGGTATACTAGCAACAAATTCCCTCAATTTTTGTTTGAGAAAGACTTCTTCACTTTTGAAGGATAATTTTACTGATACAGAACTCTAAGTGGTGTTTTTTATTCCCCAACAGTTTAAGTAATTCATTTAACTCTTCTTGCTTGCATGAATTGTGAAGAGAAGTTCTATATATTTCTTACATGTAATATGATAATTTTCCCCTCTGGTTTCTTTCAAGATTTTCTTTGTGTCTTTGGTTTTCTGAAGTTTGAATATGATATTCCTAAGAATATATTTTTTTGTTATTTATCTTGCTTGTATTCATGGTGGCCTAAAGTTATGTATCCCAGAAAAGCATGTTCTTAATCTTAATCCATCCCTGTGGATGTGAACCTATTGTAAACAGGACCTTTTGATAAGGTTACTTCAGGTAAGCTGTGGCCAAACTGAATCAGAAGAGGCCTTAATCCTATTACTGGAGGCCTTATAGAGAAGCCACAGAGAAAGAAGGAACAGAAGAGGCAAGAAGCTGAAAGTCAGTGGGACCCAGCAGAGAAAGGAGAAGATTCTGCCCTGTGCATTGCCATATAGCAGAAAAGCCAAGGACCAAGGATCACCAGCAGCCAGCCCCAGAAGGCCACAGTCTCGGGGAGAAAGCATCACCTTGCTGACACCTCAATTTTTTACTCCCCCAGCCTCAAAACCATGAGCCAATTAATTCCTATTGTTTAGGGCAACCCATTGTATGGTATTTGTTTTAGCACCCAGGAAATTAAGACAGTGGTCTCTGAGCACCATAGATCTGTGGTTTGCTGTCGTTAATTTTGGAAAAATTTCAACCATTATTCCTTCAAATATTTCTTCTGCTCCTTTCTTTCTGTCTTCTCTTTCCCATTACATATATGTTACACCTTTTGTAGTTGTCCCACATTTCTTAGCTATGCTGTTCTGTTACTATTATTAATATTATTATTAATTATTTTTCTCTTTTCAGTTTGGAAAGTTTCTATTGATATATTTTCAAGCTCATTGATTCTTTCCTCAGTTATATCCAATCTACTGGTGAGCCAACATCAAAGGCTTTGCTGTTACTGTGGTTTTTTTTATTTCTGGCTTTTTCTTTTGATTCTTTCTTAGAGTTTCCATTTCTCTGCTTATATTGCCCATCTTTTCTTGCATGTTGTCTACTTTTATCATTAGAACCTGGTACTGTTTCCAGTGTGGGGCTCTCCTCTTGGCTTCTGCTTCTGAAAATCTGTGGCTCTCTTTATCCATCCTTGCTCCAGTTTTAAGGGCAGTGTTTTGCCCTGTGACCTCAATTCTCTGATGGATCTAAGAAAAGTTGTTGTTTTCAGTTTGTTCAACTTTTTTCTTATTGTGAGGATTGGAGAGACAATTTCCAAGTTCCTTACATGTTGGAGTAGAAACCAGAAATCCTCTACCTTTTTGTAGTGTATCTTACCTGTGCTCTTCCTAAAGCCTGAGAATATTTTGTAGCAATTATGGTGCAAGAAAGGATAATATAGCACGCTATATGTCTTCAATTCATATTAACTTGTGAGAAAATATAACAATTATTAAGAAGCTATAACTCAGCAAAAAATGTGATCCAGGTTGTAAATATGTTGGTAACTTTATGTTTTTCACTGCTACTTCAGAAATTAATTCATAGGTATAATTCAAGAATATTTAGAAATACCTCCTGAGAAGCTAATTAAAGGGGTATCTTTGTGGATCTAAATTCATTATTTCCAAAAACCTCCTTTTAGAATTCTAAGAGAAATTTGGATTTAATGAGAGATGTTTCCCTTTCTGGGACTTCTCCTTCCTCCTTTTAGCTCTCTGTGGCAAATTCTATCCTAAGGAGCAAGCTAAACCTTTCCTTTTCTCTTTAACTGTAGGATATTTGCTTTTAAAGAAAAAAATTTATTTAGAAATAATTTCCATTATTAAATTACAGAATAGGAAGATGGGTTGCTAACTTGTAGTGATCCCCAACCCTGGCTGAGAATTAGGGTCTCCTAAATCTGTGTTTCTCAAATCTTAATGTGTGAATGACCTGGGAATCTTATTAAAATGTGAATTTTGATTAAGATCTGGGATGGGGTCTGAGATTCTGCACTTCTAAGAAGCTCCCAATTGATGTCAATACTGGTGGGACTGCTGACCACAATTTGAGTATCCGACAGAGAACTTTTAAAAATTACCAGTAGCAGGCCACGCCCCCAGGGATTCTGATTCATTGTATCTAGACAGAAATCTGCATATTAACAGAACAATATGTGATAATAATGCAGGTAATCCACAGACTGCAGTTTGGTCTAGCTGGAAGGCAGTGAGTGTCAGCCCTGATTCTGAATTAGAATTCGCTGCCAATCATTGAGGTGCCATTTCTGAGTATCTGTCAACTTAAAAATCTTTGCAGCTGATGCTGATTTTAACAACCATATTCCAGGAGCCCAGGAACTGAAGTCCTTACTGTATGAACTAACTGAAATTATTTGGGAATTCTGTGTGTGTGCACAATGTTGGGGGTGATGGTTTGTAGCTATCTATTTATTCTTAAAGGAGCTGGGAGCCCTAAAATATCAAAATCCATGGACTGAAATAAAAAGCCTACATTAGAGGAAGATTATTTTCTCTACAAAAGGATACTTTGTAAAATGTTGCATATTAACTTTTTAAACTGCTGAGATCATCTATTATGTTAATATGTGATAGTTAATATAATATAAATTGCCATTGGTTGTAAGATACACCAATATTTATTGACCACTAAGAAGTAAGAAATGTTGCCAATTAAATATTGATATACCATTTATTATAAGGTGCATTATGATTTCAATGATGTTAAAATTTTTGAAAAACTAAGCTCTAGAATCAATAAAATATACTATGCAGTTATTGAAATTCTCTGTACATAGAACTTTTCAGGAACACACAGATTGTCTAAACAGAGTCCATATTGTTATATATCTTATTACTCTATTTTCCATTTATGGTTACTAATATGAATGATGTTCAATGAAATTGAAAACAGTTTGTAATTCTGCACAGAAAAAAGCAGTAGATAGCAGAATCTCCTCCATTCTGATCTATTTAATTAAACTTAATTTGTTAGAGATTTAAAGTCTAATTTTAAAGACCTGAATTTTTAGAGTTTTATTAAATAACATTTGAAATATAAACACTATTGCATTTCTTAATTCATAAACTACATTGACAACTAGAACAAAAAAAAATCTCTAAGATTATTTTACATTTCTATTTACATTCTTCCTATAATCTGTACCCTAATTTCTTTTTAATGTTAGAATGACAGTGGAGTGAATCTGATTTTCTAAGTTATCCAGTTGGAACTAGAGGAAGAATCTGACCTGAATAAAGGCCAGAAGCTCTTGATTAAAAGGATGGAATTATTAAAGCTCCCAGAAGAGTTTTGCAGTATTCACCAACAGGTTTACAATCTAAAGTTGAATTACAATCATCTACTTTGTATTCAGAAAATCCTATCAATTTTTCATAGGTATAAAATTAGGAAAAATATTTTGAAAATGTGCAACTATGAAAATGCTGAAAATCCTTGATTTCACCTCTGCTTTCAGTTTCTGAATGAAAGTTTTGCAGAATATATACAGTGCAAAATAAAGTATACCATATTTTAAAGAAAAGTATTTCATTTCTTATTTTATAATATTATTTATTGGAGAGGGGTTGCTCAAAGATTGTATAGTTGTCTACTCGAGGATCAACAGAAAATCTACTGAATTAATGGCAGTTTAATAAGATATGTAGTTACAAATATCTCTTTCTTATACAAGGAATGACCATTTTAGAAAGTCTAATGTAAAAGAGTCCTTTCATAGCAGCAGCAAAATTTATAAAATGCTTAAGAGCAAACATAAGTAGAGATATAAGGGACTAAAATATAAAGGATCTAAACTTGAAGTTTCTAAAATGGCCAGCACAAATGTTTTGTGAAAAAAAGAGTAATAGATGTGGATTTACTCACCAAGATTTAAAATTATCAGGCTAATATAAATTAAAGCATTAACACTGATAGATATAGCCACATGAATTTGTAATCTTTGTGTGTCAAAATCAGTATGAAAGGATAAAAGGTAAATGAAATAAATAATAAATAAGGAAATATTGCAGCATACATAATAGATGAGATACATCCTTAAGTTATAAGGAGCTATTACAAATCGATAATAAAAAGGGAAGTACCCAAACAAAAATGATAAGTGACAAGAGCAGAGAAACCATAAAAGAAGAAATGTAAAGGCAGTACAAACATAAAAGTAACCAAATACGTTGAAATTAAAGAAGAGATATTTTATATAATAGGTAGCTATTGCTGTGTAACAAGCACTCCCTGAACTCAGTGGCTTAAAACAACAATTATGTGTTCTCATCACTCACATGTCTTCTGGTTGGCTGCTCTAGGACCATCTGAGCTGGGCTTGCTGTTTCTGTATGTAGGCTGGATGCTCTCTCTAGGCTGAGCTGTGCTGGGACAGTTTAGCTGGGCAGTTCTGCTCCATGCATTTTTCATACTCAGCTAGGACTCCATGGATGCTTTATCCATCTCTTGAGACCAGTGAGCTCACTCAAGCATGTTCTCATGGCAGTAACAAAAGTGCAAGAGAGCAAGCCCATTGGACAAGTGTTTGTCAAGCCTCTACTGTGTCACATCTGACAGCATCCCATTGCTCAAGCAAATAACATGACCAATCTCAGGATTAAGGGGCAAGGAAATATACTTTGCCTCTTAAAGGGTGGAACTGCAAAGTCACATGGGCAGGCAGCAAGGATACAGTGAAGGGTGAAGATTTGGGGCTAACACAATCTACTAGGTACCATCTTTTGCACATAAGATTAGCAGTATATATTTTTAAAGTTTATAATATTCATTGTTTTCAGGAGTGTGGAGAAATGGGGACTGCCACACAGCTGCTGGTGAGAGTGTAACTGGATATTAGGTTATTTGGAAGGAAAATTTGGGAGTATGTTTTAAAGTCCTTTTAAATGTGCATGTTCTTGACACAAGGGTGCCATTTTTAAGTGTTTATTCCAAGAAAAAAGTATCACCATATGTGTAAAGTTATATACATATCAACCAGGCTAATGTAGAGCCAGTTGCTCATGCAAGACAATACTGTTGTTTTTTGTTTGTTTTTGTTTTTGTTTAGTGGGCATCAATTTTGAAATATTAGTCAATGCTCAGGCCTTTTACATATTTTAAATATCACCTCTGAATGCAAGAATATTAATCACTGATTTTTTAATAATAATAAATACTTGGAAATGCTCTAAGTTCCAGTAATCTAAACTTGCTAAAAGTACATGCTAGTACATCACACAATGAGTTACTAGAAAGCCATTCATATAAAGCCTATTTATATTTATTGTCATGAAAGAAATCCATGCTATATTGGTTAAATGAAAAAGTAGGGGTCCATCTCAATAATATATATGGTTATATATGCATTAAATGTACAAAAAGTTATTTATCTAGGTAGATTTTCTAAGTAGAAGATTATGGGTGATTTTATTTTCTTGCTATGCTGTTTTATATGTATTCTATTTGTAGTTTCAGTTAAAGTGATTGTTTTATAAACATAAAAGACTTAAAATCTATCTCCACTTTTTAAAAGTGATACTGAAGATTTGATAATAATTAGTTTGGGGGAGAATATATGGGCAATAATACTCTATGTTACGGAGTTAAAACATTTCCATTGAAAATAGCTATAACTCTTAAAATGAAAGACTTGTCCTTTCACCTCACAGATGGTGACCTATTCCCTTTTGAGCTAAGGGACATGATTCCATAAAATTAATAAGGGAAACTCAAATGTATATAAAAAAGATTGTTAGGAAGAAAGGCATAGATACTATTATACTATTTATATGCACACACATACTCAACCACATTTCTATAAAAATAATACATGCTTGGTTTTGTACAAAGAGGAAATATTTCAGTACATATGGTAAAGTCATTTTGGAGGTAGAGAAGGCCAGTTTGGGGAGAATTCCACAGCTGTTATGTTTTCTTTCATGCTTAATATAAAAAAAAGTGAATTTAATCTGATGAACGGAGCATGGTTAAAAGTAAAAAAATATTCCTGTTTTTCATCAGATTTTTCATTTGTCACAGGTCTTTGATGAAGGAACATCCTCTTATCAAGAGTCATTGATTAACCAAATGTATGCAGAACATTTCCTTTTTACTGGAGACATTTAATAAATTAATGAATATCAATTAAAAATAAAACTAAGGATTATCTTGTTCATTATAGACTTGAGGATCATCTAAATCTTTTCCATTTTTGAGTATAAAGTGAGAAGATGAACTTAGACCATAGCCAGCCACCATATTTTCTTTTTAAAAAAGAAAACCAGCAACTTTTATTTTCTTTTTGAAAGTAATGAGACTATGGAGGGATGACAGCATGCAGGTAATAAAGAACTCTTCAATTTATATTGGAAAATCCTTAATTTAAACAGCAGATTTTGCAGATTTGTAATCAATTGTTTGCAAAGTGTGTTCTGCATGGCCTCCAGTTTGGTAGCACTGCGTTGGAACAAAGAAGCTGAGGTTGAAGAAATGAGGTTCAGAGTAGGCTTCACTTTTAGCTCAGTGATTATTAACACCTGGTAGGCATAAGGTTGCACAAAATGCCCTTGTCCCATTAGGTGATCAGGGCAAACCTGTCACCTAGGCTGAGTAGAGCAGTGCTACCTTTTGCCAGGGGAGGAAACTGTTTTAGTTTCCTAGGCTGCTTGAAGCAAATAGGATGAAATGGCTTGGCTTAAACAATGTGAATTTATTAGCTTACAGTTTGAGGCCTAGAAAATGTCCAAATCAAGGCATCATCAAGGCGATGCTTTCTTCTCAAAGACTGGCTGCCGGCGATCCTGGGCTCCCCTGCCACATGGCAAGACACATGGTGTCTGCTGGTCTCTCCCTTCTCTTCTGGGTTTTGTTGATTTCAGCTTCATGCTTCTGTGGCTTTCCATCTCTCTGACTGAAGTTCATTCTCTTAGACTCCAGTAAGAAGATAAAGACCCATCCTGAATGAGGTGGGTCACACCTTAACTAAAGCAGCCTCATCAAAAGGTTCTACTAACAATGGGTTTATACCCACAGGAATGGATTAGATTTAAGAACATGTTTTTCTGGGGTACATACAACTACAAACTACCACAGAAACTGACACTCAGAGGGTTCCCCAACCTGCCAAAGAGATGGCACTCCCATCCCTGCTCCTCCTCCTCCCCTTCCCACTCCTTCTCAAAGCCCCCACCTGACCAGGCTGCCCACTCTCCATCGTGGCTCCCTATGTTTGTCAATGCCAGGGAAGTTGTAGTGAATGCTTCAAAGAATGTTAAAAGAATTTCATTGAAACTGTTATTAGAAACAAATTCTGTGTATAAATCCTGTGTATGAATATGTCCAGTGTTCCAGTTTGCTAACACTGCCCTTTTGCAAAATACCAGAAATGGATTGGCTTTTATAAAGGGGGTTTATATGGTTACAAAGTTACAGTCAAGGCCATAAAGAGTCCAAGGTAAGGCATCAAAAAATATACATTCACTGAAGGAAGGCCAATGGCGTCCAGAAAACATCTGTTAGCTGGGAAGGCACGTGGCTGGCATCTAATGATCCCAGGTTGTGTTCCATCTCCTCTCTCAGCTTCTGTGCATTCTTCAAAGTGTCCCTCTTGGCTGTAACACCTACTTCTGTCTGTGAACACTTTTATAGGACTCCAGTGATTCAATTGAGACCTACCCTGAATGGGTGGGGTAACACCTCCATGGAAATTATCCAATCAAAGGTCTCACCCAAACCGGCACATCCAGTAATGACAATCACTAATCAAGGAGTGGTCAGAAGTTTTACCTCATAAATTTACAAGACTAGTGTAGGGTGTGTGTGCATGTGTGAATCACTTTATATGTGTTGTTTTCTATAGCAGGTTTTAATAAATGGCATATTTGTAACTTTAAAAGTTATATTAAAGACCTACAATCTGAACACTGCAGCACTGTAAGCATAAGGATTCTTTATTTTTCACAACAAATCTTAATAGTATTTTTGGTTTGAGTTTATCTTTGTGTAGTATGTTATATTCCTTTCAAGTGAATTAAATCTCTATAGATTCTGTATGCTCATTAGAAACATTTGTGCCATTCATTTATGAATCTTGGGGGTTGTATTAGTGAGGGTTCTCCAGATAAATAGAATCAACAGGATGTGTATGTATGTATGTGTACATATATATATATGTAAAATATGATTTATTACAGGAATTGGCTCACACAACCATGGGAATTGGCAAGTCTGAATTCTACAGGGTTGGCCACAGGTTAAGAACTCCAATGGACGTTTCAACGAACTGCCCAGGATAAGCTGATGGGATGAAGTAGAGATAAAAATTCCTCTTTCTGACCAATGAAATCATCAGTTCTCTCTTTAAGGCCTTCAGGTGATTGGATGAGACTTCTCTCATTGCTAAAGGCAATCTCCTTTGTTGATTGTAGATGCAATCAGCCACAGATGCCATCAACTGAATAATTATTTAAATCCATGAAATATTTTCATGGTAACAATCAGGCCAGTGCTTTTTTGACCAAACAACTGGACATCATAACCTAGCCAGAGTGACACATGAACTTAACCATCACAAGGGTGGTGGGGATGGGTGGAGGGAAATTTGTGTCTGAGGCTTCCCTCCCTTTGGGTTGAGACATATTCAAAAATATTCTTTGGAATATGAATGTTCAATTAGCTGAGGGGTGAAGGAGTTTGGCAAAGCACACATATAGAGAAAAAGTCTTGGCTCAGATTTGTTTTGTGAGGATTTTATCATGTCATAGGTAGTGAAGAATTAAATGGATGCTAATTTATTCTAGTCCATATTTTAATACCAGATTTTATTTAACCATTCTTCTATCATTAGACATTTAAGACAATTAAGATGTTTCTGGACCATTGCTATTATTTAAAATAATGCAGAGATGAGCATTTTTAGTACACTTATCTTTGCATGCATTTCTGGTAAGTTCCATAGGTTAGTAGTCTCTTACATTTAAGATAATGACTGTATCACCAAATTTCACCAATATTAAATTTTTATACATTATTTTACTAATAGCACTAAAAAATGTTACCTCCTTATATTAATTTGTGTATTTTCCATATGAGTCAGACTGAACTTTTTTTTATACATTCATCAGCATGTTTTTATCTTCTGTTGGTGACATGGGGAGTCTATATCTTTTGACAGGGTGCTCTGATTCACAAACTATATATGGAATCAGGTATTACATACTTAGCATATGCTATCTCTGGGTTGAGGAAAAGTGATATTTGTTTTCTTCTATATATGTTCCAGGAGTTTCTGAGCATACAATATTTTATTATAATAAATACAATAAAAGAAGACTACTGTCTCCCCCTTTGCTAGAAAAATACATGAAATAGAACAAGATGCATATGTATTATATAGCATAAATGTAATTTTATTCTGAAGAGGGAGGATGTGCAATGGAGTGCAGTGGTTACATACACACCCTGGGGTCAAACTGTTTGGAGTATGATTCCCAGCTTTGCCACTTCTCAGGTTACCTTGAGCAAGATAAATTTTTGTGCCTCAGTTCTCTCATCTATCAAATGGGGATATGAATAGATCCTACAGGTTAGGGGTATTGTCAAAATTAAATAAGATGCTACAAAGAAAGCATTTAGAAATCCTGGCATTTAATGAGCTTTTAAAAATCATTAGCAATAACGAATATAATCAGGGCCTTCTTATATACATTTATCCAATTCCAGTTTCCCACAGCAGAGCACAATCACCAGATATTGGGGATTGAATCATGTCACCCACTAAAGCCATGTTCAGGTCTTAATGTGCGTCCCTGTGGGTGTGAGCCCATTTGTAAAGTGGACCTTTGAAGATGTTGCTATTACTTAAGGTGTGGACTCGTTTGCAAATAGATCTTTGAAGATCCTATTTAGATGAGGCCACATTGAATCAGGATAGGCCTTCAGCCACAGGACCAGAGTCCTTATAAGGCAGAGGAAATTTGGACTCAGTAGGTCAGTGCAGGTCTGAAGACAGTGGAAGGAGACAAGCAAACACCGGGAGAAGCAGATGGCCAGAGGATGGAGGCAGAGAGGCAAGCCAAGGAACCCCCAAGGAGTGCAGCCGGACAGCACCGGAGTGCTACAGACGCTGGGAGAACGCATGGCCTATCGAGACCTTGATTTTGGACTTGTGGCCTCCCAAACTGTGATTCAATAAATTTCTGTTGCTTAAGCCAACGAGAGTGTGGTACTTGTCATAGCAGCCCTGGCAAAGTAAAACATCAGGTATTTGAGTGGGGGCAAGGATTTTTATGATTTCATTTTCCTTTTGTGAAAGCCTCTGTCACTTCCAAGGTATAGGGAATGACAGGGACAAGCATAAGCTAATTTCTGGGAATAAAAAAAAATTCTAGAACATTCACAGCATGTTGCTATTCTATCATCATCCTTAATTTCCTTAACAATTATTCATGTTTGGTCTAAGTGTAAGGGTGAAATATATTTAAAGACTTGAATTTATTACTAACACAATAAACACAACTATGTATCATGTAAATGTATTTCAGGGTCATCCTAATCTACCATCAGGTAGCAGAGTTGCAGATAATTTTTAAATCTAGAGAAGCAGCAATGCAAGCACAGCACTGTCCAGAATAATTCTTCTAGAGAAGCAAGTGGTAACTCTGCATCGCAAGGGGCTTATGTACTAGCCTTGCATCTCTATCCTGCAGACCAAAGTGGCAAGGATCTCACGCCCATAGAAATAAAGTCTCTAAATTATAGGGCATCTACAGTTGCTTTCTTAAAAGTATCAATTAGGTATTTGAGAAAATGTTACAAGTAGCCTATTTCTGATGAGTAATTAAGTACTGATTGAATATGTTACTTTGTTGTAAGTGAATATCCACCTCCAAAGGTCTTGCTAAGATAATTTTAAAGTGATTCGTTTAATTTTTGCTTTTAAAAAATATTGACACTAGTCATGGGCTAAAAGTTTCAACTAGATGTTACTTTAGTCTCCACTCTCCTTTCTCACAGAATCCTTTAAAGTTTCTTGGGAAAATTCCCTCAAAATTCTGTGTAGACTGGAACAGGTTCATGATCAGTTTCATGTCTTATGTTCAGCCTGTGTATCTGAGCCCCTAGGCAGGTGCTGGGCTCGCCACCAGTGGATTAATCTAGTCAGCTGCTCCTGGCTGCTATTTTAAGGTCACTATGCAGTGTATGCTTTTTAGACAGCTTCCCTGGTGTGGCTGATTTGAATTCCATGTAAAGAGGTTTTTGTGAGACTGTTATCCTTAAATCATCCCTCTGACAATGTTTAGTTCATTGTAAATGGAGATTACAGCACGGAAACATCTGATGCTTTCTGGTTGATCCATTTCGAACTAAAGAATCCAGGTTGTTTATTGGTCAGCATATACTCTCAGGTCTTGGCATTTCCATTGCTCCTGACTTATTGTGAAGCTATTTTTGAAACCTTTCATCTCCTTCTATTTTTTAATTAGGAAACACAAAACAAAACTCACTGAGAATAGATATAAAGCATGTCTTTATGTGGACTTCACCAGGACCAAACTCATAGGGCTTTGTTTTTGAACTCTTGGTTTTATTACATTCTAAGTTTCCAGATCAGATTCTGGAGCTGAGACTTGGATATGCAAATGTATAATTTCCTTGTCTCCCAATCTAAAAGTTAATCTCATGGACACCCATGACATCCCCTGTTTCCTCTCACATTCTCCCCCCCACCTTACTCCTTTAACAATCATTACCATCTCCAATACTATTTACTTTACTTCTTTATCTTGTCTTATTCTCCCACTAGAATTTAAGCACCATAAGGGCGGGAAATTTTTTCTGTTTTGTTCACTGTCTCATGCACAGTATCTAGAAAAGTGCTCAGCACATCACATGTGCATAATAAATGTTTTTTAATACAACCAGTCATTTTCTTATTAGAGTGTCTTTGCCTGATAGGTATTCCATGGATATTTATATATTTGCAATCTTTAGTGGAAAAAAGGAAAAACATTTCATAAAAGAAAAATCAAGGAAATTGATAGTTTGGAAGTCATTGGCAACCTGGAAATATCTACGTACTTGTAAACATACTTCAGCAATGAAAATCCATTATTATCATTTATACGGACTTACTTCTAAAATGTGTCACATATGTATAAGTGGTTGCAACCAGCTTATGTTCTATGATGCTTTACAAAATTTCTTTTATGATTGGATAGACATAATCCTTTTCCTACTTTAGATATTATTTTTCAGCCATTGGCCAAATTTTTCTAGCTAAGTCAAGTCAAAAAATATTAGAGGAGGCGGGGCAAGATGGCAGCATAGAGAGGAGTGGAAGCTAAGTAGTCCCCCTGGAACAACTACAAAAAAACAGAAACAACTAGTAAATAATCCAGAATAACTGCGGGGGGACAAACGAGACCATCCACTCATCATACACCAACCTGAATTGGGAGGAATGCCCGAGAACACAGCATAAAATCTGTAAGTAAAACCTGCGGAACCAGGTCGTGAGACCCCCTCCCCCATAGCCCGAGCTGCAGAGCCGCGTGGTGCCAGAGAACAGCTCTCTCCCAGCAAGCGAATACAGCTCAGCTGAGCTCCAACTAGGGTTTTAAGTAGCGAGTGTGAACTGCTCACTACAGGTACGTATCCCCAAAACACAGAGAGAGGCTTTGGGTGACGACTGACCTTGGAGAGCCGGAGTGTTGCCTTGGACTGGGTCTGAAGGGGACTATCTGTTTCTTTTTTGGCTCAGTGGAGAAAGCCCCAGTCATTTTCAGTTTCCAGGGCTGTGACTCAGGGAAGGGCGGAGACAGCACAAGCAGAGAGAGAGAGACCATTGAAATGCTAATGACCTCCACCTGGGGGGTCTGTCTTCTCTAGGAGGAAAGGGGTGGGGCCCTTTCCATTCAGAACCAGACCCCAGAGCCTGGGGGAACACAGCCATACCTCCTCACACCAGTCAAGAATTATAGGCTAACAGGCATCACCTGCTGGGCAGAAAAGCACAGTGACTGAGGCATCAAAGGGTGGAGCAATTTTCTAAGACACAACCTCAGGGAAACCAGATACTGAATATTTCTTCCCTCTGGGACCTGAGCCTGTTCTGGTCTGGGAAAACCTGATTTGGATAACCAAGGAAACCACACCTAGACAACAGAAAATTACAACCTACACTAAGAAAAACAAAGTTATGGCCCAGTCAAAGGAACAAACGTACACTTCAACTGAGATACAGGAATTTAAACAACTAATGCTAAATCAATTCAAAAAGTTTAGAGAAGATATTGCAAAAGAGATAGAGGCTGTAAAGGAATCACTGGGCATATATACGGCAGAAATCAAAAGTTCAAAAAAAGAACTAGTAGAATCTATGGAAATGAAAGGCACAACACAAGAGATGAAAGACACAATGGAAACATACAACAGCAGATCTCAAGAGGCAGAAGAAAACACTCAGAAACTGGAGAACAAAACACCTGAAAGCCTACATGCAAAGGAGCAGATGGAGAAAAGAATGAAAAAATATGAGCAACAGCTCCGGAAACTCAAGGATGAAACAAAGTACAATAATGTACGTATCATTAGTGTCCCAGAAGGAGAAGAGAAGGGAAAGGGGGCAGAAGCAATAATAGAGGAAATAATTAATGAAAATTTCCCATCTCTTATGAAAGACATAAAATTACAGATCCAAGAAGTGCAGCGTACTCCAAACAGAAGAGATATGAATAGGCGTATGCCAAGACTCTTAATAATCAGATTATCAAATGTCAAAGACAGAGAATCCTGAAAGCAGCAAGAGAAAAGCGATCCATTACATACAAAGGAAGCTTAATAAGACTATGTGCGGATCTCTCAGCAGAAACCATGGAGGCAAGAAGGAAGTGGTGTGATATATTTAAGATACTGAAAGAGAAAAACCGCCAGCCAAGAATCCTATATCCAGCAAAGCTGTCCTTCAAATATGAGGGAGAGCTCAAAATATTTTCTGACAAACAGACAATGAGAGACTTTGTGAACAAGACACCTGCCCTACAGGAAATACTAAAGGGAGCACTACAGGGTGATAGAAGACAGGAGTGTGTGGTTTGGAACACAATTTTGGGAGATGGTAGCACAACAATGGAAGTACACTGAACAAAGATAACTATGAATACGGTTGAGAGAGGAAGGTTGGGAGCATGTGAGACACCACAAGAAAGGAGGAAAGATAAAGACTGGGACTCTGTAACTTGGTGAAATCTAGAGTATTCAACAATTGTGATAAAATGTACAAATATGTTCTTTTGCGAGGGAGAACAAGCAAGTGTCAACCTTGCATGGTGCTAAAAATGGGGAGGCATTGGGGGAGGGATGCAATCAGCATAAACTAGAGACTGTAACTAATAGAATCATTGTATTATGCTTCCTTTAATGTAACAAAGGTGATATACCAAGGTAAATGCAGATAAGAGGTGGGGATAGGGGAGGCATGTTAGATACTTGACATTGGTGGTATTGTCTGATTCTTTATTCTACTTTGATTTAAGGTTATTTTTCCTTTTGCTGCTTCCTAGCTGTCATTTTTTTTTTCCTTTTTCTTTTGCCTCTCTATCTTCTTTGACTCTCCCTCCTGCCTTGTGGAAGAAATGCAGATGCCCTTATATAGATAGTGGTGAAGGTGGTGAACACATAAATGTATGACCATGCAGAGAACCATCGATTATTTACTTGGGATGGAATGTATGGTGAGTAAACAAAACCATATTAAAAAAAAAAATGGGTTGATGACAAAACCTCGAGGGCAATATACTGAGTGAAATAAGCCAGACACGTAAGGACAATTATTGCAGGGTCTCACTGATAGGAACTAATTATAATATGTAAACTCATAGACATGAAATATAAGGTAGCAAGATATAGGACGAGGCTTAAGAATGGGGAGTGGTTGCTTAGTATGAGCAGAATGTTCAATTAGGATGAACTTAAATGTTTGGAAATGAACAGACATTTCAGTAGCAAGATGTGACAATAACTAACAGCACCGAATGGTGTGTGAATGAGGTGGAAAGGGGAAGCTCAGAGTCATATATGTTACCAGAAGGAAAGTTGGAGTTCGAAAGATGGGAATGTATAAAACTGAATCCTATGGTGGACAATGTCCATGATCAACTGTACAAATACTAGAAATCACTTCCATGAACCAGAACAAATGTCTGACAATACAATTAGAAGTTAATAATAGAGGGGCATATAGGGAAGAACTATATACCTATTACAAACTATATACTACAGTTAGTAGTTGTCTTAGTTTGCTAATGCTGCAGAATGCAAAACACCAGAGATGGATAGGCTTTTATAAAACGGGGGTTTATTTCGCTACACAGTTACAGTCTTAAGGCCACAAAGCGTCCAAGGTAACACACCAGCAATCGGGTACCTTCACCGGAGGATGGCCAATGGTGTCCAGAAAACCTCTGCAAGCTAGGAAGGCAGCTGGTGTCCGCTCCAAAGCTCTGGCCTCAAAATGGCTTTCTCCCAGGATGTTCCTCTCTAGCAAGCTTGCTCCTCTTCAAAACATCACTCACAGCTGCACTCACTGAGTTCCTTCTCTTTGAGTCAGCACGTTTATATGGCTCCACTGATCAAGGCCCACCCTGAATGGGTGGGGCCATGCCTCCATGGAAATATCCCATCAGTTATCATCTACAGTTGGGTGGGGCACATCTCCATGCAAACAACCTAATGCAAACGTTCCAACTTAATCCACACTATTATGTCTGCCCCACAAGATTGCATCAAAGAATGTGGCTTTTTCTGGGGGACATAGTACATTCAAACCGGCACATTCCACCCCCTGGACCCCAGAAAAACATATTCTTTCCAAATACAAAATACATTCATCCCACAATACCACAGAAACTTAAATCATTTCAGGAACAATAGTTAAGTACAAGATCCCATCAAAATCAAATATAGGCGTGGTCAGTCCTAAGGCATACTTTTCCTTTAGCTTTGGATCTGTGGACGTAGAACAAGTTATATGCATCCAATATACAAAGGAGGGACATTCATAGGATAAACATTCCCAACGTCATAAGGAGAAAGAGTAAGGAAAACAGGGTTAACAGGACCAAATCAGTTCCTAAAACCTGCAGGACAAGCTCCATTAGATTTCAAAGTCTGAGAGTCATTTAGAGAATGAGGTTGCATCCTTGGGGCTTGAGAGAGCGGGAGCCTAACCCTTCCTAAGGGCCTTTGTGACAGCCCTTTCCTCTCCAAACGCTTGGGTGAGTGCTCCAACATATCCACACATTGGGGAGACCACCTTCTCGGCCCCACCCTCCTCAAACGTCGGGGCAGCACCCGGATTCCCTTCCATCTCCGGGGCACATGCTCAACCCCTTCAGAACAGTGTGGTGGCAGCCAGGCTCTCCCCAATTCCCTGGGAATGTGTTCCACCCTCTTTGGGACCTCGGGTGGCAAAACCCTTCCAGAGCATCTAGGTGGAATGCCCACCCTGAATCTCTGGGGCAAACTCACCCTTTCCATGCGTGTGGGCTGCTCCACTCTCCCAGCCCAAGGCCTCTTGACTCCAGACCTCAACCTCCATGGCTCTGTCTTTGAAGAAATTTTTCCTTCAGTTTGTTCCTTGTCTGTCTCCTCCAGTCCCGACTGGCAATCGCTCTGTCTTTAAAGATCTCATAAAAATTCTGTTGGCTTCACATGAAGCATGCAGGGGTCAAAGCCATCAGACAATAGGACTTTCCACAAATCCTTTCTGGATAATTCCATCTCCAATCTTGGCTTGTAGTGAAATGGCGGCTGGGTTCCATGTTTGGTTACATCCTCACATTGGGCTGTAGCTTCTGGGATTCCACCCCCCAGAAGCTCGTAATTTCCCAAGCCATCAGCTTCTGGTTTCTTTGAACCCAAGAATTCAGTTCTAAGTTTATCTCTCTCTGCTCGCGTTTTACTATAAGCTGCAAGAAGAAGCCATGGTACCTCCTCCACAAATAGTCTGGAGATCTCCTCAGCTAAGTATTCCAGGTTGTCACTTTCAAATTCTTCCTTCCATCTGATACCAGGACACAATTTTGCCAAATTCTTTGCCACTTTCAAACAAGGATCACCTTTCTTCCAGTTCACAACAGAGTCATCATTTCTGTTCAAGTCCTCGTCAGAAGTATCTTTAGAGTCCATATTTCCACAAACAGTTTCTTCAAAGTGGTTTAGGCCTTTTCTATCAAGCTCCTCACAATTCTTCCAGAAACTCCCCATTATCCATTTAAAAAGTTGTTCCAACATGTTTGGTATTTGCAAACTCAGCAGCAAAAGCACCCCACTTCTCTCGATACCAAAATCTGTCTTAGTTTGCTAATGCTGCGGAATGCAAAACACCAGAGATGGATAGGCTTTTATAAAATGTGGGTTTATTTGGCTACACAGTTACAGTCTTAAGGCCACAAAGCATCCAAGGTAACACACCAGCAATCTGGTACCTTCACTGGAGGACAGCCAATGGCGTCCAGAAAACCTCTGCTAGCTAGGAAGGCAGCCGGCGTCCGCTCCAAAGCTCTGGCCTCAAAATGGCTTTCTCCCAGGATGTTCCTCTCTAGCAAGCTTGCTCCTCTTCAAAACATCACTCACAGCTGCACTCACTGAGTTCCTTCTCTTTGAGTCAGCACGTTTATATGGCTCCACTGATCAAGGCCCACCCTGAATGGGTGGGGCCATGCCTCCATGGAAATATCCCATCAGTTATCATCTACAATTGGGTGGGGCACATCTCCATGCAAACAACCTAATGCAAACATTCCAACTTAATCCCCACTATTATGTCTGCCCCACAAGATTGCATCAAAGAATATGGCTTTTTCTGGGGGACATAATACATTCAAACCAGCACAGTAGTATTTCAATATTTTTTCATAAACAATGTACTATACCAATACTATGACTTAACAATTGAGGTGGGTT
This sequence comes from Choloepus didactylus, assembly GCF_015220235.1. Taxonomy (NCBI): domain Eukaryota; kingdom Metazoa; phylum Chordata; class Mammalia; order Pilosa; family Megalonychidae; genus Choloepus; species Choloepus didactylus. Next base: position 11,799,642 of record NC_051313.1, on the reverse strand, counting down.
GGTTAGGGATAGGGGAAGATTAGAGTTTCCTTTTCTTTTTTTTCTTTTTTCATCTTTCACTTTATTTGTCTGGAGTAATGAAAAATTTCTAAAAATTGAACAAAAATTAAGTGTGATGGATGCACAGGTGTATGAGGGTACCCAGGGGCAAGTGATTGTACACTTTGGATCTCTGGATAATTGCATGGTATCTGAACAATCTCAATAAAAATGAAAAAAAAAATATTAGAAATACAAATTCATTGCCATTGTCCTGGATGTAGTGAAATCACATTTTCCAAGGTGCGATTTACTCATTGCCCCCTTAGTCTCTGCCCAGCCACAATCAATCCACTTTGCCACTCCCTAGGAATGTTCTACTCTGTGAGAACCACAGCTACTTGCATGAGTATTTATTCTGTCCCTCCTCTTAAATAGAACACGGGTGACATTAGACACCAGGTAGGTTATGGTTAATAGAATTAGTAATGTGCAAAGTTCTCAGGACATTCCAGCAGAACAGAATGTCAGTGCTTTCCAGCCAAAGACCACCAGGAACACACCTGTAGGTGAACAAATTGGATTTTTCAAAATACAGCTTTCTTGAAATATGGTTTGCATATCATATAATTCACCCACTTCAAATATACAATTCAGTGTTTTTTTTTTAGCATATTCACTGGTGTATGCAACTGTCATAGGGGTCAATTTTAGAACATTTTCATCACCCCCAAAAGTAACCCATGCACTTTACTTATCACCACCCTAACCTCAGAGTGCTGCCGCTTCCCCTAGCCTTAGGGCAAAGCTAAGCTGCTTTCTCTATATATCGATTTCCCTATTCTGGACTTTCATATTAACAGAATCACAAAATATGTTTTGTTTTTTTTTGACTGACTTCTTTGACTTAGCACAATGACTTCAAGGTTCATCCATGTTGCAGAATATGTCAGTACTTTATTCCTTTATATGACTAAATATTATTCCATTGTATGGCTCTATGACATTTTGTTTACCCATTTGTCAGCTGATGGACATTGGGATTGTTTTCACCTTTTGGTTATTACGAACAATGCTACTGTGTACATTCACATAAAATATTACATGTGGACATATGTTTTCATTTACACCTAGGAGTCAAATTGCTGGGTCATAAGATAACTCTATGTTTAATGATTTGAGGAAATTCCAATGTAACAGCACAATTTTATAATCCCATCAGCAGTGTTTGAGAGTTCCAATTTCTCCACATCCTTGTCAACACCTATTATCTGTCTTTTAGATTCTAGCCATCCTAGCGGGTGTGAAGTGGTATCTTTCTGTGATTTTTGATGCTTAAGTCTCTGATGACTAATGATGCCAAGTGTATTTTCAGTGCCCATTAGCAATTGGTATATTTCCCTTGGAGAAATGTCTATTAAGGTCCTTTGCCCATTTTAAAATTGGGTTGTTTGGCTTTTTATTACTGAGTTGCAAGAGTTCTTAATATATTCTGGATACAGGAGCCTTATCAGATATGTAATTTGCAAATAGTTTCTCCCATTCTATGGGCTGGGTTTTTACTTTTTGATGATGTCCTTTGAGGCAAAAGATTTTAATTTTGATAAGTCTGATTTATCTATTTTTGTTGTTGCTTATGCTATTGGAGTCATATCTAAGAATCTTTTGCCAAACCCAAAGTCATAAAGTTTTACTTTCATGATTTCTTCAAAAAGTTTTATGGTCTTAGCACTAACATTTTGAGTTGACTTTTATATATGGTGTGAGGTAAAGTTTCCAACTTTGTTATTTTGCATGTGGCTATCAGTTGTTCCTCATCATTTGTTGATAAGTCAATTCTTTTCCCTTTGGATGGTCTTGGCACCCCTGATGAAAATCAGCTGACCATAGATGTATGGGTTTATTTTGTATTCTCAATTCTATTCCATTGATCTATATGTCTATTTTTATGAAAGTAACACATGGTCTTGAATACTGTATCTTGTAATAAATTTTGAAACAGGAAGTGTGAGTCCTCCTACTTTGTTCTTCTTTATCAAGATTGTTTTGGCTATTCTGGGTCTCTTGCAATTCCATTAGAATCAGTTTGTCAATTTCTACAAAGATATCACCTGAGATTCTGATAGCATCACCCTGAATCTGTATATCAGTTTGGGGAGTATTGCTATCTTAACAACATTAAATCTTCTGACACATGAAAATGGATTTTTTTCCCAATTATTTAGATATTTTTAAATTTCTTTTAACAGTGTTTTGTAGTTTCAAGAGTAGAGGTTTTGCACTTCCTTTGTTAAATTTTTTCCTGTTTTATTCTTTTTGATGCTATTGTGAATGGAGTTATCTTAATTTCTTTTTCACATTGTTCATTACAAGTGTATAGAAATACAATTGATTTTTATATTGATCTTGTAACCTGAAGCCTTGCTGAACATGTTTATTATGTCTAATAGTTTTTTAGTGGATTTCTTAGAATTTTCTATATGGAAGATCATGTTATCTGTGAATAGGGATGTTTTATTCTTCCTTTATCTGGATGCCTTTTATTTCTTTTTACTTCCTAATTGTCTTGGCTAGAACCTTAAGTACAATGTTGAATGGAAGAGGTGAGAGTGGACATCTTTACCTTGTTCCTAATCTTATGGAGGAAAGCATTTAGTCTTACACCATTGAGTATGATGTTAGCTGTGGGTTGTCTGTAGATACCCTTTATCAGGTTGAGGAAGTTCCCTTCATTCCTAGTTTGTTGAGTGTTTTTATTTTTAATTTCATTCCATTGTTTTTGGAGAACATATATTGCATTATTTCTATCCTTTTAAATTTATTGAGGTTTGTCTTATGGTCTGGCATATGATCTACCAGGAGAATAGTCCGTGTGCACTTGAGAAGAATGTATAATATGTTGTCATTAGATGGAGAATTATAAATATATCTGTGTTTGTTTGGATATATTGTGTCCCCCAAAGCCCCATATTCTTTAATACAATCTTGTGGGGGCAGACATATTAGTGTTGGTTAGGTTAGAATCTTTGGATTAGCTTGTTTCCATGGAGATGTGACCCACCCAACTGTGGGTAATACCTTTGATAAGATTATTTCCACGGAGGTGTGGCCCCACCTATTCAGTGTGGGTCTTGATTTAATCACTGGAGACTTATATAAGAGCTCAGATAGAAGGAGCTCACTGCTGCAGCTGAGACAGACATTTTAGAGATGACTGTTGAAAGCAGACTTTTGCTGACACTTTGGAGATGCTAGCCCAGAGTTTGCTCTGGAGAAGCTAAAAGAGGACAAAATGCCCCAAGAGCAACATTTTAAAGAATGCACAGGAGCTGAGAGAGGAGCTGGGACATAACCCAGGATCCACAGATGCCAGTCACATGCTTTCCCAGCTAACAGAGGTTTTCTGTACACCATTGGCCTTCCTTTGGTGAAAGTATACTCATGTTGATACCTTAATTTGGACATTTAAATGGCCTTCAGACCGTAAATTTGTAGCTAAATAAACCCCCTTTATAAAAGCCAAGCCATTTCTGGTATTTTGCATAATGATAGCATCAGCAAACCAGAGCAGTATCTATTACATCTAGTTGGTTTACAGTGTTGTACAAGTCTTCTATTTTCTTGTTGATCTTCTGTCTCTATCCATTACTGAGAATGGAGTCTTGAAGTGTCCAATTGTTGTTATTGAATTGTCTGTTTTTTTCCCTCATTTCTGTATGGCTTTGCTTCATGTATTTTAGAGCTCTGTTATTAGGTGCTTATATTGTTTATAGTTTTTATATCTTCCTGATGGATTGAAACTTTTGCCATTATGAAATATCTATTTTCTTCTCTAGTAGCATTTTTGCTTTGAAGTCTGTTTTGTTTAAAATTAGAATAGCTATTCCAGCTTTGTTTAAATTGCTGTTTGCATGATATATCTTTTTCCATCATTTTACATTCAATGTATTTGTATCCTTGAATCTAAAATGTGTCTCCTGTACAACCTGTGGTTGGATCATTTATTCCCAGTCTGACAGTCTCTGCCTTTTGATTGGATTGATTAATTCATTCACATTTAATTTTATTATTGATATAGTTGGATTTATATCTTGTATTTTACATTTAATTTTATTATTGATATAGTTGGATTTATATTTTGTATTTTACTTTTTGTTTTCTATATATCTCACGTCATTTTTGTTCCTCTATTTCTCCTTTATTCCTTTATTTTTCATTAGATGAATACTTTCTAATGTAGCATTTTAATCTCTTTTTTAATTTATTGAGACATTGTGGGTTTACAGAACAATCATGCATAAACTACAGAATTCCCTACATTACCTCACCACCAGTACCTTACTTGGTGTGGAACATTTATAACAATTGATGATACCACATTTTTAGAATTGTACTATTAATTAAAGTCCATGGTTTAACTTAGGGTCCACTGGATAGTGTCATTCCATGGATTTATTTTTCAATTTTTATTCTGTTACCATATATACAATCTAACATTTCTTCCTGTTAATAATATTCAGAAATACATTTCAGTGCTGTTAATTGCATTAAGAATGTTATGCTACCATCATTACCATCCATTATCAAAACATTTCCATCATTCCAAATAGGAACCCTGCACATTTTAAGCCTTAACTTCTCATACCTTGTTTGTACCTTATCCCCTAGTAACCTATGGTCTAGATTCTGACTCTATGAATTTGCTTATTCTATTTGTTTCAAATCAGTGAGACTATAAAATATCTGTCCTTTTGTGTCTGGCTTATTTCACTCAATATGATGTCTTCCAGGTTCATCCATGTTGTCTAATGTATCAGCACTTCATTACTTTTCATGGCTGAATAATAGTCAATTGCATGTATATGCCATGTTTCATTTATCCATTCATCATTTGATGGGCACTTGGGTTGTTTCTCTTTTTTGGCAATTGTGAATTATGCCACTATGAACATCAATGTGCAAATATCTGTTTGATTCCCCACTTTCTATTATTTTGGATATGTACCTAGTAATGGGGTTGCCAGGTCATATGGGAGTTTTATACATAGCTTTCTGATGAATCTCCAAATTGTCTTCCACAGTGGCTGTGCCATTTTACATTGCCACCAACAATGAGTGTTCCTATTTCTCCAAATCCTCTCCAACATTTGTTATTTTCCATTTTTTAAAAGTAGCAACCATTCTAATAGTTGTGAAATGATATCTTATTGAGGTTCTGATTTGCATTTCCATGTTGGCTAGGATGTTGAGCATCTTTTCATGTGCTTTCTAGCCATTTGCATATCTTCTTTGGAAAGATGTCTGTTCAAGTCTTTTACCCATATTTTAATTGGTTTGTTTGCCTTCTGGTTATTAAGTTGAAGGATTCCTTTATATATACTGTATATTAATCCTTTATCAGATAGGTTTTCAAGTGTTTTCTCCAATTGTATAGTTTGTCATTTTACTTTCATCATAAAATCCTTGGAGGAACAATTTTTTTTTTATTTTGATGAGATCCTGTTTATTTTTTTTTCTTGTGTTGCTTGTGCTTTGGGTTTAAAGTCTAAGAAACCATTGCCTAACACAGGCCCTGAAGATGCTTCCCTGTTTTCTTCTAGGAGTTTGATAGATCTAGCTCTTTAATTTAATATTAAGATCTTGGATCCATTTTGAGTTGATTTTTGTATAAGGTCCTCCCCCTTTTTTGTATAAATGGAGATCCTGTTTTCCCAGAATCAGTTATTAAAGAGACTATTCTTTTGCAACTGAGTGGTCTTGGCCACCTTTTCAAAAATCAGTTGGCCATAAACATGAGACTTGATTTCTGAGCTCTCAATTCTATTCCATTGGTCTATGTTTCTGTCCTTAGGTCAGTAACTTGCTGTTTTTATGTCTGTGGCATTGTGTTCCGGTTTGCTAATACTGCCATTAAGGAAAATACCAGAAATGGATTGGCTTTATAAAGGGGGTTTATTTGGTTAAAAAGTTACAGTCTTAAGGCCATAAGGTGTCCATGGTAACAAATCAACAATCGGGTACCTTCACTGGAGGATGGCCAGTGGCATCTGGGAAACCTCTGTTAGCTGGGAAGGCACGTGGCTGTTGTCTCCCTTTGCTCCCAGGCTGTGTTTCAAAATGGCTTTCTCCCATGATGTTTCTCTCTGGGTGACTGAGGGTATTCTCTTAGTTTCTCCCAGGCAAACTCTGGAGTAACAAAAGCCTACTTTCAATGACTGTCTTCAAAATGTGTCTCTTGGCTGCAGCAGCAAGATCCTTCTGTCTGAGCTTTTATAGGGTTCCAGTTAACTATGAAGATCCACACTGAATGGGCAGGGCCACACCGCCATGGAAATAATCTAATCAAAGGTGTTACTCACAGTTGGGTGGGTCACATCTCCATGGAAACAACCTAATTCAAAGATTCCAACCTAATCAACACTAATACATCTGCCCCACAAGATTGCATCAAAGAACTTGGCATTTTGGGGGACATAATACATCCAAACTGGTGCACATTGTAATAAGTTTTAGGGTCAGAAAGTGTGAGTCCTCAAACTGCATTTTTCTTTTTTAAGATGCCTTTAGCTATTCGGGGTCCCTTACCCTTCCATATAAATTTGATGAAGGGCTTTTCTATTTCTACAAAGAATGTTGTTGGAATTTTTATTGGAGTTGCATTGAATTTATAAATTGCTTTGAGTAGTATGGCTATCTTAAAGATATTTACTTTTCCAATTTGTGAACACAGAATATCCTTCCATTTATTTAGTTCCTCTTTAATTTCTTTTTAGCAATGTTTTTTGGCTTTGTATGTACATGTCCTTTCCATCCATGGTTAGATTCATTCTTAAATATTTGATTCTACTAGTTGCTATTGTGAATGGAATTTTTTCTTGACTTCTTCCAATTGTTCATTGCTTGTGTATAGAAACACTGCTGATTTTTTCTCTTTTTCCCATATCCCTTATCCCACCCCCATTATTCGTTTATTTTTTGTCTTTATTTTCTTACTCATCTGTCCATACATTGGATAAAGAGAGAGTCAGTGCAAAGTTTTCACAGTCACACCATAAAAGCTATATATTTATACAATCATCTTCAAGAAGCAAGGCTACTAGATTATAGTTCAACAGTTTCAGATATTGCCTTCCAACTGTTCTAAAACACTAAAAACTAAAAACTGATAGGAAAAGTATATGTGCATGCTATTGAAATTCAGTTGTTCTTGAACCAAATATGATTGTAATATATTTAGGATGTTAAATTTTAACCCCATGGTAACCACAAAGAAAATAGATGAAAAAATATATACAGACAGAAATGAGAAAGTAATATGGTACAATACAAAAAAACAAATAAATGTAAAAGTAGGCATTAACAGAAGTGAGGGACAAAAAGATATAAGACTTACAAAGGCTAAATAGCAAAATGGCAGAAGAAAGACTGATATTATCAGTAGTGACTTTAAATGTAAGTAGATTAAACTCTCCAGCTAAAGGCAGAGATTGGCAGAATGGGTAAAAAAGCATCACCCAACTATATGCTGTCTGCAAAAGACTCACATTAAATTCAAAGATACATGTAAGTTGAGGTGAAAGGGTGGAAAAAATATACCATGTAAGTAGTAACCAAGAGTGCTGGGGTGGATATACTAACATTGAATAAAATAGACTTTAAGGAAAAATCAGTCACAAGGGACAAGGATGATCATTATATACTGATAAAGGGGATAATTCAACAGGAAGATGTAATAATTATAAATATATATGCACCTAACAGCAGATCCCAGTATATATATATGACAAATATTGACAAATTTGAAGGGAGAAATTCATAGTGCTACATTAACAGTAGGAGACTTTAACATACCACTCTCAGTAATGGATAGAACATCTAGTCAGGAGATCAGTAAGGAAGAAAAGGACTTAAATGATACATTAAACCAACTTGGCCTAACAGACAGGTATAGAACACTACACCCAACAAAAAACAGAATACACATTCTTCTTGAGAGCAAATGGATTATTCTCCAGGATAAACCATACATTGGGTCACAAGATGAGTCTCAATAAATTAAAAAATATTGAAATTATGCACTTTAGATTCTCTGACCACAATGGAATGAAGCTGGAAATCAGTAACAGAGGGAAAAATGGAAAATTCACAATATGTGGAGATTAAACAATATACTCTTAAACAACCAATGGCTTTATCTCAAATTAGGAAATATCTTTAGGTGAATGAAAATGAAAATATAAAATACCAAAACTTATGGGATGCAGTGAAGGCAGTACTCAGAGGAAAATTTATAGCTCTAAATGTTCACATTAATAAAGAAAAAGGACTTCAAATCAGAGACCTAACCTAAAAACTGGAAGAACTAGAAAAAGAAGAGCGAACTAAACACAAAGCAAGCAGAAGTAAGGCAATAACAAAGACTAGAGAAGAGATAAATGAAATAGAAAGCAAACAAACCAAAAAACAATAGAGAGAATCAACAAAACTAAAAGTTGGTTCTTTGAAAAGACCAATAAAATTGACAAATCTTTAGCTAGACTGACAAATTAAAAAGAGAGGGGATACAAATAATGAAAATCAGAAACAAAAAGGGGTACATTGCTACCCAACCCGCTGAAATAAAAAGGACTATAAGAGGATACTATGAACAACTGTATGCGAATAAACTAGATAACCTAGATGAACTGGCCAAATTCTTAGAAATACACAAACTACCCACATTGACTCAAGAAGAAATAGAAGATCTCAACCAATTAGTAGTAAAGAGATTTAATCAGTAATCAAAAACCTCCCAACAAAGAAAAGCCCAGGACCAGATAGCTTCACAGGAAATTGTACCAAACATTCCAAAAAGACATAACTCCAATTCTGCTCAAACTCTTTCAAAACATTGAAGAAGAGGGAGTATTCCGTAATTCATTCTACTAGGCCAACATTACCCTCATACAAAAACTGGATAAAGAAACCACAAGAAAAGAAAATTAGACCAGTATCCCTAATTCACATATCCTGAACAAAATACTAGCAAACCAGAGTTGGGGGCAAGATGGTGGCATAGAGTGGAGTGGAATTTAGATAGTCTCCTGGAACAACTCATGAACAACCAGGAACAATTAGTAAATAATTTGGAATAACTGCTGGGGGCAACCATGACTGTCTACACATCGTACACCAACCTGGATTGGCAGGAATGCCTGAGATCGCAGCATAAAATCTGTAAGTAAAAACTGCAGAACTGTGCTGGGAGTCCACTACTCTCATGGCAGGCTCAGCTGCAAAACCTCACTGTGGAAGAGAGCAGCACTCTCCCAGCAAGCAAATATAGTTCAACTGAACTCCTGCTGGGGTTTTAATTAACAAATGTGGACTGCTCAATACAAGCTACAAACCCCCAACAAGCAGGCAGAGGCTTTTAGTGATGACTGAATCAATAGACTCATCTGTCCTGGGAGGGGGAGCCCAAAAGACTGGGTGTTACCTCTGGCTGTTGAGTGAAACTGGGGGGCTGTGTACTGGCTCTAAAAGGGGGCTTTCTGTCCCTTTTTCTCTCTCTCAATTTGAAGGGCTCAGTGGAGAGAGCTGCAGCCATTTTCAGTTCGCAATGTTCTGATCAGACAGGGGTGGAGATAACACAGTCAGAGAGACTATTTAAATGCAGATGATAACTCCCTAGGGGGTGTGTCTTCCCTAAGAGTAAGGAGGTGGAGCCCAGCTTTCCCTTCAGAACCAGACCCCATAGCCTGGGGGAAAAAAGCCAAAACAGAAACTGAAGGGGCCACACCTCCTTACACCAGTCAGGAGCGACAGGCTGACAGGCGCCACCAGCTGGGCAGGTTAGGAAAAGCACAGTGACTGGAGACCTCACAGGAAAGTCTGTCATGCTTCTAAGATACACCCTGAATATAACCCCATTCTGAGACCTGAACCCATTCTTGTCTGGGAAAATCTGACTGGGGTAACCAAGGAAACCAGATGCCTAGACAACAGAAAACTACAACCTACACTAAGAAAAATGAAGATATGGCCCAGTCAAAGGAACAAATTTACACTTCAATCAAGACACAGTTGAGATATTATTTCACTTTAATGAAACAATCTATTAAAGATTTTCAAAGAAATATGCTTAACCAAATCAAAGAGTTCAGGGAAGATATAACAAAACAGATGAAGGCTATAAAGGAAATGCTGGGTGAACATAAGGTAGAAATTGGAAGTTTGAAAAAACAACTGGCAGAATCTATGGAAATGAAAGGCACAACACAAGAGATGAAAAACACAATGGAGACATACAACAGCAGATATCAAGAGGCAGAAGAAAACACTCAAGAACTGGAGAACAAGGCACCTGAAATCCTACACATAAAAGAGCAGATAGGGAAAAGAATGGAAAAATAATGAGCAGCATCTCAGAGAATTGAATGACAACATGAAGCACGTAAGTGTACGTGTCATGGGTGTCCCAGAAGAAGAGAAGTTTAAAAAGGGGCAGAAGAAATAACAGAGAAAATAATCAATGAAAATTTCCCATCTCTTATGAAAGACATAAAATTACAGATCCAAGAAGAATAGATCTGAATAGGCCTACACCAAGACACTTAATAATCAGATAATCAGATTATCCAATGTCAAAGACAAAGAGAGAATCCTGAAAGCATCAAGAGAAAAGCGATCCATCACATACAAAGGAAGCTTGATAAGACTTTGTGAGGATTTCTCAGTAGAAACCATGGAAGCAAGAAGGAAGTGGTGTGATATGTTTGGGATACTGAAAAAGAAAAACCACCAAACAAGAATCCTATATCTGGCAAAACTGTCTTTCAAATGTGAGGGAGAGTTTAAAATATTTTCTGACAAACAGACAATGACAGAGTTTGTGAACAAGATACCTGCTCTACAGGAAATACTAAAAGGAGTACAACAGACAGGAAAATACAGGAGTGAGAGGTTTGGAACACAATTTTGGGTGATGGTAGCACAGCAATTTAAGTACACTGAACAAAGATGACTGTGAATATGGTTGAAAAAAGAAGGTTAGGAGCATGTGGGACACCAGATGGAAAGAGGGAAGATAAAGACTGGGACTGTATAACTCAGTGAAACCTAGGGTGCTCAACAATTGTGATAAAATGTACAAATATGTTTTTACATGAAGTAGAACAAATGAATGTCAACCTTGCAAGGTGTTAAAAATAGGGTGGTATTTGGGAAAAAAATATAATCAATGCAAACTAGAGACTATAGTTAACAGAAAACATTGTATTACGCTTCCTTTAATGTAACAAAGGCAATATTCCAAAGCTAAATGCCTTTAAAGGGGGACATAAGAGAGGGGTATGGGACTCTTGCCATTGGTTATGTTGTCTGACTCTTTTATTCTACTTTGGGTTAAATCTATCTGTCCTTTTGTTGCTTTTTAGCTATCATTTTTTTCTTTCTTTTTCTTTTTCTTTTGTCTCTCTACTCTCTTTGTGAAAGAAATGGAGATGTCCTTATATAGATAGTGGTGATGGTGGTGAATGCATAAATATATGACTATACAGGGAACCACTGATTGTTTACTTAGGATGGGAAGTATGGTGGGTGAACAAAACCATCTTTAAAAAAAACTGATTGATGAAGAAACCTTGAGGGCACTACATTGAATGAAATAAGTCAGACACATAAGGACAAATATTGCATGGTCTCACTGATGTGAACTAATTATAATATGTAAACTCATAGACATGAAATATAAATTACCAGGATATAGAATGAGCTTAAGGAATGGGGAACAGTTGCTTATGATAAGCAGAATGCTCAACTAGGTTGAACTTAAGTGTTTAGAAATGGACAGAGGTGATGGTAGTATGTTATTGTGAGAAAAACTAACAGTGCTGAATAGTATGTGAATGTGTGGAAAGGGGAGGTCTAGAGTCACATATGTCACCAGAAGGAAAGTTTGAGGTTAAAAGATGGGAATGTATAAAACAGTGAATCTTGTGGTAGACAATGTCTGTGATTAACTGTACAAATATTAGAAATCTCTTTCATGAACTAGAACAAATGTATGACACTATAACTAGAAGTTAATAATAGAGGGGCCTATGGGGAAAAAATATACCTATAGCAAACTGTATACTACAGTTAGTAGTATTTTAACATTCTTTCATCAACAGTAACAAATGTACTATACCAATACTATGAGTCAATAATGGAGGGGTGGTGGTTAGGGGTATGGGAGGATTTGAGTTTTATTTTTTTGTCTTTATTTCTTTTCTGGAGTAGTAAGAATTTCTAAAAATTGAAAAAAAAATAATTGTGGTGATGGATGCACAGTTGTATTTCGGTACCGTGAGCAATACATTATGTACTTTGGAACTCTGGATAATTGCATGGTACATGAAAAATTTCAATAAAATTAAATTTAAAAATTACTAGCAAACCAAATCCAATAGCATATTAAAAGGATTATATGCCATGACCAAGTGTGATATATCCATGGTATGCAAGGTTGGTTCAACATAAGAAAATTAATTAATGGAATACATCACATTAACAGAATGAAGGAAAAAAAAACCTGCATGACCATCTGAAAAGGCGTTTGACAAAATACAGCACCTTTATTCATTTTAATTTTTTAATGATTTTTTACTCTATGTTTTTAAATTTAATTTTTAGTGGTCACTTTAGCATTTACCATATATACCTTATAAAAATCAGCTTCAGATTTATCCTGTATTAATTTCAGTAATATAAACAAACATTACCTATATATCTCTATGCTGTTTCCTACTTTTTAATCTGAATTACTGTCTGGAATCGCTTGCTTTCAGTCTGAGCTTTTCCTTTAGAGTTCCTTTTAAAGTAGGTCTGTGAGCAATACAATCTTTCAGTTTTAGTTTTTATAAGAAAAGCTTTACTTCACCTTCATTTTTAAAGGAAGCTTTCCTGGATATAGGATTCTTGATTGACAGTTTTTTCTTTGATCACTTTAAATATATTATCCTACTGGTTTTTGTTTTCTATTGTTTCTGCTGAGAAGTCTGTTGTTATTGGGGTAATCTTGTAAGTAGTGAGTTATTTTTCTCTTGCTGCTTTCAAAATTTTCTCTCCTTGTCTTTGATATTCTGCATTTTTGCTATGATGTGTCACGGATCTCTTCATTTATTCTACTTGGACTTTTTTGAGCTTTATGGATGTATAGGTTATCGTGTTTCAATAACGCTGGGATACTTTCAGCCATTATGCCTTGGAATAATTTATTCTGCTCCCTTTTCTCTCTTCTTCTCCTTCTGGTGCTCCCAGTCCACATATCTAGGTGCATTTAATGGTATTCCAGATATTTCTATGATGCTGTCTTCATTTTTCATTGTTTCTTTCCCTCAGTTCTTCAGCTTGCATAATCCCTATCAATCTCTCTCAAGTTGACTTATACTCTTATCTGCCAATTAGAAGCTACTTTTGAGCCTCTTTAGTAAATTTTCTTATTTCAGTCATTAAAGTTTTCAACTCCAGAATTTCCATTTGGCTCCTTTAAATAATATTTATCTCTTTACTGATATTCTCTATTTGATACGTCATTGCCATCATACCTTCTTTACTTCTTTACTCATGGTTTTCCTTACTCCTGGGAACATGTTCATAATGGCTATTTTGAAGTCTTTTTCTTTTAAATTCAACAATTGGTCACTCTCACAGGTAGTTTCTGTTGTCTGCCTTTTCTAGCATATGTATTATATTTTCCTATTTCTTTGCACGCCTCAATTTTTTTTGTTGGAAAGCAGATATTTTAGACAATATGTTGTAGCAACTGTGGGTCCTGCCCCACCCTCTGTCTCCTCTCCTGGGCGTTTTATTATTTGCTTGTGTGTGTTTAGGGATTTGCTGAGTTATTTTAATGAAGTCGTTTTCCTTCTCACAGTGCTAGGCCTCTGATGCTGCTCCCAAGGGAGACACAATCTTGAGATGACAGTGATTTTGCAAACTATATACTTTCTTTCCCTGGCAGCACCTAGATGCCAAAACTATACCAATTGCTGGCTGATTGTTTAATTGTTTTCAATAATGCTCTGGGGAGGAAACTGCTGAGAAAACTAACCCCGTCAAACTGTGCATCTTCTCAAAGAATTTCTGAGTTCAATGTTTGATATTTGTTGTGACCCTAGGATGCTCTTCCAGCTGATTTATACCTCAGTTCTCACCTGCAAACAACCTGGCCTAGTTTAGCTTGTGTCTTGAATATCCTTCCATTTGCCTTTTAGGGCAACCTCTGTTTTTGAGGGTGCCCCTAGTCTTGACTTTCTCCAGGCTGTTGCTTGCCCAGTGATATACAGTCAGTAGGTGGGATTGCTGGGATTTGAATTTAAGGCCTTTGAACTGCAAACTTGGGTTCTCTACCATGAGACTCACTCTTTCCTGCTTATTCCCCACCTTGCAGAACAGGAGGGATTGTAGTGACACTGCAAACCTAACATTTGCACCTTGTTCCCAGGAGTTGGTAAGTTGGGAAGCTCCACTGGGAAGAATTTGAATGTTGTTACAGCCCCTTTTCCTGCAGGTGATTGTAAAGTCTCTTGAGGACAGAGATAGGCAATCCATTTGCAAGTGTTGATAAGCAAAGGGTGGAGTGTTTTCCTTCTTCATTTGGTTGAAGATCAATTTGATTCTTTCATATATTTACCTTTTATTTGCAGATAATGGAGAAAAACAAGAGGATAACAGATGTGAACAATTAATCATGTTGCTTAATATTATGCAGTGGCATAAAAGCATGGCTTTCTTTATCTAAACAGTTGTGCTTTTATAAAAGAATTATGAATGGTATGTTTGTTTGATTTGAAGAATAATTATGCACAACACTGGAGTGTACTTTCTGGAAAGGTCACCTTGACTTCCAAAGAATTGCTTTAGGCAGTCATGATTGCCATTTCCCAATCATCATGGTACAGGTTGAAGTGCATTTAACTCTATTTTGCTTTAAATGAGAATGTTTATTGGAATAAGGTAGTTGCCTAGAGATTAGAGAGTGTGGTTACTTGTAACAATTTACTCTTAAGAGTTCTGAATGTTCTTTTAAAAATCTGTAGTTTCTTCTTCATTTTTTATTTTTTTAGATATCAAGAATAGGGATTTCCAATGCACTTAATTTATGTTCAATAAACGAGTGAAAGAGTTAATTCATTTAGTCTGTTCATGATAACACTAATATTCAGAGTATTTAAAATTACAGCAGGTGCTGAATTGAACCATGGAACAATTTCAACTTGTTCCGTGAATTAGTTTGGGCTGGCTGGTCCATCATTAAACAATAATTAGTCATCAAAAGTCTGAAATGGACCATTACAAGCAATGGGAATATTTGCATGTTAGAATGATAGTATAATATACATTTTAAACTTTTATATACTAATTATATACTA
The DNA here is from genome assembly GCF_015220235.1 of Choloepus didactylus. Taxonomy (NCBI): domain Eukaryota; kingdom Metazoa; phylum Chordata; class Mammalia; order Pilosa; family Megalonychidae; genus Choloepus; species Choloepus didactylus. The sequence continues at coordinate 11,784,265 of NC_051313.1, read as the reverse complement.
ATTGTTCCACCATATTATGATAAATAGCATAATAATTTTATCATTTATGAACTCATTATCTACTTTTTAGATTTTTATGTAAATTATGCAGCAATGATCTGCTCTGTGATGATAAGGAGTATAATAATTTTTTATGATTTTTAGACTCTAATCCAAGACAGAAATAAATGTAAAAGTGCTTTGTAATGATGTTATTTTACCCTATAATAGATGCACTTTGAATGGAGATTTTGTTATTGTCACACATATTTGAAAATGCCACTTTTTCAAATCATAGGAGTATTGAAAATATCTGAGATTTTGAACCTAAATGGGGGTATATTAAGGTGCATTAAATCATTAATTTTCATAAAAACCTTTTGAAATAGGTACCCATGTTAAATAGATCCCAGTGTGTATGAGTGTTTTACAGACAAGCAAACTGAAGCCTGGAGAGGTGAAGTAACTTGCTATACTGCCGGAAAACGGAGGGTTTGGAATCAAACCCTGGCAGTTTGGCCACACAGTTGGCACTCTTATCTATTTTATTTAATATAAGTCTCCCCTAGGACTTGGATTTAGATCATAATCCATAAACAGAGTCTCTTTTCTTGATCATTTCTCAGTTACGATGAAAATTCTAGCCTCCTGCTAGAAAAAACACCATACAATGGATTGGCTTAACAGCAGGAATTAATTGGCTCACACTTCAGAGGCTAGAAGGCATGCTTCCTCCTGCGATCAGTATTTTCTGGCTGACAAGTGATCTTTGGGGTTCCTTGACTTCCCATCATTTGGCAGTGCACAAGGCAACATCTCCTCCTTTCTCTTCTGCGCTCCACTGACTTCCAGCTTCTGGATGTTCCCTCTGGCTTCTCTCTGGGGCCTTGTCTATAAGTCCTCCAATATAGGATTAAGACCCATCCTATTCAGTTGGGCTCACACCTTAACTGAAGTAACTTCATCCAAGGGTTCTATTTACAATTGGTTCACACCCCCCAGAATGGTTAAAATTAAGAACATGTTTTTCTGGGGTACATAGGAAGTCACCACAATGTCTAATTTATATGGAATTCATATCTCAAGGATATTCAAATCCTAAAGCTTGTATTGTTATCCCAAAGGTCATTCTAATTTTGAGCCAAAGTTATTCTTGAATTCAGCCCAGTCCCTTTTGCTTGTTTTTATGATGATATGGAAAATAGTTACTCTATGGCTTGCCTATGGTTTGCGCCTCAAAATCCTTCAAGACATCTCTCATATCTTTCTCTTCCTTCCATGCTCACAGTCATAGATCTAGTTTAGATCTCTTTAACTTTCTCAATGATAACCCTAACTCTAGTCTTCTTCCCATTTATTTTCTAGACTAACTTTACTTCATCAGAATTCTGATCACAAAACCTTCCAGAGTCTCCTTATTTTTCACTGTACAAAATCCAAACTGCCCTATCTAATGGTTAAGTCCTTGGTGCTCTAGATTGAACTAACTCTCTAGTCTTACCTAAAAATTAATGTTAATCCTGGAAACTATCATATATTGAGCAGTTACTATGGATGAAGCCATTGGGGATTGAATCATATCCCCCCCAAAATTCTGTTCAAGTCCTAACCCCCAGTAACTGTGAGAATGAAACCCTTCTGTAAATAGGACCTTTGAACTAATAATAGCGTTAGACAGAGAGAGAGAGAGAGAGAGAGAGAGAGAGAGAGAGAGAGAGAGAGAGAGAGGGAGAGATAGATTACCATGGGAAGGAGAACAGCCATCACCAGAATGCTACAGACTTTGGAGAAAGTATGGCCTTGCTGATACCTTTAGTTGGAATTCTGGCCTTCAGAACTGTGATCTAATCAATTCCTATTGTGTAATTCAACCATTGTGTGGTATTTGCCATAGAAGCCTTGGCAAACTAAGATACAAGCACTTACTGGCCTCTGGGGATAAAAACAGGAATATAGCATAACTTTCTGCTTATGCGAGCATCACAGGGATTTTCTCATTTAATTTTCACAGAAATCATATGAGATATGTGCTCTTATTAACTCCATTTTACTGAAAAGGAAACTGGAGCTTGAAGACTTTATATAACTGTTCTGGATTGCTAATGCTGCCATTATGCAAAATACCAGAAATGGACTGGCTTTTATAAAGGGGGCTTATTTGGTTACAAATCCACAGGCTGAAGGCCATGAAAAATGTTCAAATTAAAGCATCAACATGAGTATACCTTCACTGAAGGAAGGACAGTGGTGTCCAGAAAACCTCTGTTAGGCGGGAAAGCATGTGGCTGGCATCTGCTGACCTCAAGTTGTGTTCTAGCTCCTCTCTCAGCTCCTGTGCATTCTTCAAAATGTTGCCCTTGGATTGTTTTGTCCTCTATTAGCTTCTCCAGAGCAAAGTGTCAGCAAAAGTCTGCTTTCAGTGGCTGTCTCCAAAATGTATCTCTCAGCTGCTCTCCAGAATGTCCCTCTCAGCTGCTCTGAGGTCCTTTTGTTTGTGAGCTCTTTTATAGGACTCCAGTGATTAAATCAAGGCCCGCCCTAATGGGCGGGGTCCACATCTCCATGGAAATAATTCAATTAAATGTTTTACCCACAGTTGATTGAGTCACATCTCCATGGAAATAATCAAAGATCAAAGGATTCCAACCTAATCAACACTAATATGTCTGCCCCCACTGCCTCCACAAGATTGCATTAAAGAACATGGCATTTTGGGTTACAAATTTAGAGTTCTAAGGCCCATAAAAGTGTCCAGACTGAGGCCTTAACAAGAGGATACCTTTACCGAAGAAACCACCTTTACAAAAGCCATTTCTGTTTTTTTTTTTTTTTTCAAAACAGCAGCATTAGCAAACCAGAACTCACACCCTCACTTTCAAATCTGATACTATTCCCTGTCATAATTTTACTACCCATAACCCATTCTTTGGCAGTACTGGGCCCATAATTGTTCTCCTACATGCCCCACTTTTTCCACCAAACTGTTTTGTCTTATTGTCACTCCCTCCTCCTAGAATTTTTTTTTTTTTTTTTTTCCAATCTCTGTTGAATAACAACTTCCCTTCCAGGTCATGGTTTTATTTGACCCCTCCCACAGGACCAGGGCATCTTTTCTATAAACCTACACAGTGCTATCACTTTGTATTCTGGTTATATAAACTGTTTCTTTCTACTATATTTTCAACTTGTTAAGTATGGAGATTTTATGTTCTTTATATTCTTCAAAGTGCCTAACAGTGCTTAGCAAAATAGGCCACCAATCAATATTTTGGAATAACTCATGCTTTAAAATTATTACTGTCCCTTATTAACAGAAAGAAACAAGAATGAGCTCTAACTCATTATTCTATTCGCCAGTTTCAGGATTTAAGAATCACCATTTATAGCCTTTTATATTGTACAAATGCTCTATTTGGCTATTCAGGTATCAAGTTGAGCTTTTATGAAGGGTGTTAATTTTTTTTTAAATGGTATTAGCTTCCAATGGTGTTACATAACAAAAAAAATCCTCAGAGAGCTGATTCTAACTTTCCACCAAAAGGTTGTGTTGGACACAGAAGACATAAACATCAGCTATGTTTTAGCACTACTTTCATCATTCTTTTGTGGTTTGACCTTTTGGATGATGTCTAAACTTAAACATAAAAGGAAACCCCACCTTTTATGGGTGACTTGGAATGGAAAAGAAGCATCGTGGCTTTCCTGTTCTTTTGACCTCTTCCACACGTGCTTTTGTTTCGTGCTCCTCCTAACTTAGGTGCTATGTAAATACAAGTTATAATTAACATACTGTCTTTGGATGTGCTCTCTCCATCATGATATGCTGTGTATATTTACTTTGAATGAATATGAATTTTGAATTTAGATTTAGAAAGCAGATAATATGACTGACATTCATGTCTCTTCTCTGCCGTTAATCCACAGCTGCTGGATTGGGCCCAAATATGAAGGGAATAAAGCACGGGAGAACCTTATTGTTTAGCCACAAAATTAGCAGAGAGAAGAGGTTTTGCTTATAGGCTCTTATCAAAGGTGTTACTTTTCATTTTCTTGAAAACTGACTGTATTACTGCACAGCTGCTAACAGGCTGTTTCTTTTCTGTTAGGTTCTTGGGAGCTCTCTGCTTTAAATTTATGTATCAGTTGGGATCCTGAAGGATGAAATAATACTTGTGAGTTCAAGGTAGTGGTTGAGATTTTTTTGTTTGAGTTTAGACTTCTAATTTAATCCTGCATGTTTAAAATGTTTTCTCTCACTTGCTAATACGAATATGTGACTGGGTGTTTAAACCTGTCCAGATTGGCCTCCATGCCCAAGTGAGGGAAAATATTACAACAATTAGTTGGCTAATTCAAACTCTGTTCTCACCTCTTTCATCTGTCCTTTACTGTTCTGCCAAGCCTGCATGATTGCCTCATTCTCCATTTAGCACTGAAGTTGGAGACTTGATCCCTGAAAGAAGAGACATTTGCATGTGTATATGTTTATAGATAATTATAAACATCGAGTTCATGTAACAATGGCCTTTGTCATTTCACCCCTTAATGGGCCTGAAGGCAGAGTTCTCCCAACAGGACTAAAATCATTTGGTTTTTCATAATGAGTATGTTCTGCGGTGAGATAGTTGAGGAATTGTAAATCCAGGACATGTGGACAGCATGACTATTTAGTACTCCCATGATACAGAGATTAAATATAATGGAGTGTATTTATATTACAATTTTTCTGATGAATGGGTCAATAGTAAATAATAATAGCTGACACCTATACATGTACCATGTGCCATATAATTTTCTGTATGTACTAATCTATCTAATCCTCTTGCTAGCCAGGTACTATTACTGTTCCCATTTTTCAAATGGGGAAACTGAGATAGAGAAATGTTAAGTAATTTGTACATGATTACACAACTTGTAAGTGGCAGAGCCAGGATTTGAATGCAGGCATTCTAGCTCTTTACCCAGTACTGTACTACCTCGAGTTGTTCCAGAAAGTAAATAAGTAAGCATAGAACAGGTTCATGACTTCAGAATTAGTCCTGTGGCAACTGCCTGTATAATTCCTGTGTTTGGCATATTTTGTTGACTTCCACCAAACTGCTCAAATGCTTTTCCCATGATTCCTGAGGAGCACTAGTGTGGGGAAGCAAAGCTCTCCAGGGATCAGCTAAGTCAAGGGGAGACAGCCACACAAGGCATAGCAGAGTAGACCAGGCAATGTGAGCCAAATGCTGAGTGGGTTGAGCTTGGCTTACTACACCTGGCTTCAATAAATCAACTTCTCACAGGAAACCAAGTGCAAAACTCTCATACACTGTCATGCAAGTTTGTCCTAAATTTCAGAGGCTTTAAAGGTCCTGTCACCCAGTGTTTCCTTGAATTAAGGACATCAAACTGCCCAGCCCATAATAGGGGCTCAAGAAAGGTTTTTGCTTATTTGCTTTTGGATACATAGATGGACAGGTAGATACGTGAGCAAAAGAAAAATAAAGTATATAAGATTTCGATTTGTCAGACTCAATGTGACTGTCAGGAATTTATGAGTTATCTTTAATAACATATTCTCCATTAAAGGCTTTGACCTCTCCACTCCTAGATTGACAGGTAGGGAAGAGGAGATGCAGAGACAGGGAGTGCTATTTGAGTCACTTCCTTTTTTCTTTTCCTAACATTTGTTGTCACAGAATGGGGAATCATTTAATCTCCATATTATTTTTGGTGGGGGTTCAGGAAAATAAAAAGGAATAAAAGCTAAAATAAAGTTTTAAAATGCTGCTGAGTTTTCAGTGACTGAGATCTCTATAATAACAACCTGATACATGAACTCTGTCGGCCATGTTTTTATAATGTAGCCAGTGAGTATCTTAGAACAAGACACTGTAGCAATGGCGTTATTCAATACTTAGCAAATAAATCCTTGTTAGTTGAATACAAAAAGATTTTCATTTATATGTTTAAGATGTATACATGCTATATTTGATTGTCTTTGGGACATTGGTTTCCTTTGATTTAATGAACACTTTTAATTGGAAGAAACTGGTAGGCTTCAACAATAGGTTGAAATGGCCAAAACAAGGTATTGACTGAACAAGGCAATGGCTAATATGTGCTTTACCTATAGCAGATACTCTACAATTTATTCAGAAAATGTTGATGGCCATGAACAGGCAGGAATGAACAGATTAACTGACGGTGTCAAAATCTGAGCTGCTCCTGGGAGGCTGAGACTCGCTGTCTGGGGAGGAAGAGAGAACAAGTAAAATGGAAGTCATTGTTAGCATAGGTTGTTTGGTCAGAAAGCAGGCTGAAAGGAAGGAGTGGGTAGTTGAAGATAATATTTAAGGACTCAGAGATAAACAGAAGCAAAGTGTTTTCCAGGGTGACACACTTGCCTTGGAGGAAGAAAAGGATGATAGCTGTTTAAGAAATCTGTGGGAAGTGTTATCTAATAGATCTGATGTTTCACTATCAGATGAGAAAATTAAGCAAACCCAAAGAACTGGCACAGGAAGAAGCAGCATAGAGCAAAGATAAAAGAATTATCTTTTAATCCGATAATTCAGGGCCTTTCACCATCTCTCTCTCCAATTTTCTTTACCTTGTCTTAAAGAGCACCCCGGTGACTAGGGATTTTGGAGTCCACAAGGCCATAAAGATTGTGTATGAAAACGGTAAGTGTAAAATTTTACACTTAGTTTAAGAAACTAATTACTTAAGTGGAAGATAGAGAAGGCAAATTAGTTCACTAGCACTTTGCATGAAAGGAAACTAAAACAAAGCATTGTGTGTTAAATTTTAGATGTAATCATGACTTGGCCATAAATTAACTGTGTGACTTTTGGCACAAAATCTGTTGGAATCTTAATTTCCTCATCTGGGAAATGAGGGTGTTAAGATTGTCTTTGAGATTCTTTCTGGCTCTAATTTTAGAGTTCTATGGCTAGAAGGTTTTTGTTAAGTACAAATTCAATAGGGAACTATGCTGCAACGTACGCTGCCAAAAATCTAATGGATCCTCAGATGTCTTTAAGAGAAATACAGAGACTAGATCAACCCACTATGATAGCACTTACCAGGTCATCTGGCTGGATCATCACATCCTAGCCACCATACATTATGAGGGATATTGGAATAAACAGTAGCACATGGGGTGGAAGGTGTAACTGAGGTAGTTATTATTTTGGAAACAATATCATTGAAGAAATAGTGGGAGGAAATATGGTTCTTCAGCGCAGGACAGAGAAGAAGGAGGTTCCCAGTAACTTTCTTCCAAAATTTCTTCTGGAAGTAGGATTGCATAGCTTTGGGCAAAAGTTATAGGAAGACTTTCCTATAAGCAACATAAAAATAAATAAAAAGAAGGACTTTTTAATGATGAAAGTAACAAACTGGATTGCTGTATTAGTCAGGGTTCTCCAGAGAAACAGAACCAATAGAATGTGTGTGTGTGTATTTTTTAAAAGAGGTTTTGTTTATGTTTTTTTGTTTTGTTTTGTTTTAAGGAATTGGCCCACATGATTGTGGGGACTGGCAAGTCTGAATTCTGTAGGGCAGGCCAACAGGATGGAAATTCCAGTAAGAGTGAAGATGCTGTCTTGATTCTGAAATCTGTAGGGTCAGCGTGGAGCCTGGGGATTCTGAGAGGGGTAAATGGTGTAGACTTGGGGCAGAATTTCTTCTCCTTCTGGAGACCATTGTTCTTGCTCTTGACTGTATGAGACCCAACCACATTATTGAGGGTAATCTCCTTTACTTAAAGTCAATTTATTATAGAGGCTAATTCCATTGACACACTCCCTCCACAGTGACATCTAGGTCAGTATTTGACCAAACACCTGGACACCATAGCCAAGCCAAGTTGACCCATGAAATTAACCATCCCACTTGCTTTGTGATAAAAGTATTGCCCTTAGAGGGTGATGGTGGGGAAAAGCTAAATGACCATCTCTGGGTGGGAAGCTGGATTTGGTGACCTTGAGGGTCCCAGGATCTCAAAGTGGCTTCCACCTGTGTCATTTCTCAGTGCTGTTAGTTTTGAAATTAAAATAAAAAAAAAATTCACATACTAATGTCATGGATGACTAAGTTTCATGGCAAACTACATAGCTATTTTTTTTATTAATAATAGCAATATGATTATGATAGTATTATAAAATATTAAAGTTCTTGAAAATCAAATGATTTCACTCATTTATAAGTAAGAGAAGCATAAGAGACCACAGAAAGGTCTGGGGACTCACTGCCTCCTCCACTCCTTTGCCCCTCATCCATCACAGGCATTTCCCTTGGAACGTCTCTTTCATGTCTAATCCTGTCTTGGTATCAGCTTCTTTGAGGATCTAAACCAGCACAATAATAAACATGTAATAAATATTAGCTATTGTATCTACTCTTTCCTTTATGGCTTCAGATTTGTTTGTTTTCTCTGTGAATAGTTTTTTTCTGTTGGAGGATATAGCATTCAAGTGAGTTATAATGTTACCTTTTTTTTCTAGTTGAAGAATCAAAATGTTCATACCATAACATACAAAATGACTTCTTATTTTAGGTGGCTAGTCATGATTTAGAACTGAAGAAACTTAAGAAGAAATGAATATATTAAGTGAAAAGAATGTCTTGTCTCTAAATGAACTGATAAAATTTCTACTGATTGGGTACATGATCACTATTCATGTGTAGACACAACTTAGAAGAGGAAAAGTTAAGTGAGAAATTTAGAAAGTCAAACACCTGAGCAGGCAGAAGTCATTCCACTGTCTGGATTTGGTGTCACCTCCCCCTCCATCTTCTCTGCTACCATTTCCAGCCAGTGTATTCCTGATTATCCCAAAGCTAGGCATTTCCTGCAAGGAAACCCCATGTGCTTCCTGGTTGGGGAGGTGACATGGCACTGCAAAGCAGCCAGCAAAAGCAAACACCCAAAGTGGGAAGGGATTCAGTGATCTCATCCACAGAGTTTTGCTTTTCAAGCAGAATGATACAAGCAGTTGTTAAATTTCGGTCTGGGCTCAGTAACTCCTGGACACGCAGTCCCTGCAAAAGCTTTGCTTTCAGGGGATCCAATTTAATAAGGGAGACAGGACAAGCAACAAGTCCTTATGGTGAAAAAACACAAAGATTCCCCCAGCTTTGGCAGTATGAGAGCAAAACAGTGCCCTCAGGGGTGATAAGCAGATGTGTTTTGCCGGAGTCAGGTAAAGCTCTCCAGGAAGCACTTCTTTGAGAAGAGCCTTGAGGAGAGTTGAGGAGAAAAGGCACCAAGGTGTGTTTTTGATTGAGAAAGGGGGGCAGTCATCCCAACTAACTACCCTTGGTGTCTCTCTGAGGCAGAGAAAATTATTTGAGGCTTTTAAACTGGTATAAAACTCCATATTTCAAGAAGTGATGTGCGCCTAGAGGGGAAAGGTATATATTTTAATCATTGAAAGTCAAGTCTCTCCCAGGGCAAGGGAAGAGGGCCACAACTACTGTGGCCTCCAGAGACTGCCTGCCACTTCTCCTGGTGCTAGCGGCTAAGGCTTTGAAAACAGGAAGGAGCTTTATCCCCAAGTGGGATATCGTCTCATACAGAGGTTAAAGGCTGGGCCGGGGAGGTTGGATTTGGATGCATTGTGGCTGTGAATCAGTTCCACCACAGGTCTAGCACATGGGAAAGTTACTTAATGATTCTGAGCGTTAGTGTCCTCATGTGTTAATGGAGTAAGTGAGAATACCTATCAGCAATATGGTTGAGAGGACTAAATGAGACGGGGCCAGTATGGGATTTAGCACAAGTACGCAGAATATTTTGTGGGAGTACAAAGTCAACTGGAAAGTTTACTGAAGCATCTCAGCCCAGTGCCTGTGTTTATGATTAAATTACTTGCAAAAATGGGCACATATAACTTTTTAATTTTTTTAATTAGTAATTTATGATGGCCTTAACAAAATGCATGACTGGTGTAATCCTCTTTTATCACATAATGATGTTTCTATTTTCAACAGGAAGGTCAAAAGGACAAGGAGATTTTCTGTAGTCTGGGCCTTTTATAATCTGCTAAAAAACTTTTATGATTAAGCAGCAGAGACAATGAAATATTTTTATTTGATGGGGTTCAGCAAATAATTTAAAAATGATTAAATTCATCCATTTATTAAAAACATATTTTAAATAGTGATAATCACTATAAAGAATATAAAATAGGGTGATGTGAGAGAGAGTAAGTGGGCTATGGGGACAGGGGGTCTGCAATTTAGATGGAGGTCTAGTCCTGAGGTCTAAATTCCTAAATTCCTTGAAAATTGCAACTTCTACTAAGTATGTCTAACTTAAAAATTGCCAGGTATTTAATAGTATTCAATTTTTTGTTGTTGTTGAATTTTATTTTGAAATAAATTCAAATTTACAGGAACAGTTGCAAAAACAATAAAAACCCCATACACAGAACTTCAGCATACCCCAACCCCAGATCCACCAATTTTAACATCCTGTTGCTCTACCATTTCTTTCTTTCCTTCCCTCCCTCTCTCCGTATCTCTCATCCATCATCTATTGCTCAGTCTTCTGAACATATGAGAGCAAGCTGCACACATCCTTGAACAAACAATATAATTCACATATACATTTCCCATGAACAAGAACATTCATTTATGCAATCACATTAAGCACAGCTAAGAAGTTCAAGAAATTCAACATTGATACAAAGCTTACATTCTATATTTCATTTTTTTTCTTATGTCCCAACTGTGTCCCTTTGAGCCTCCTCTCCTCCATCCTCAAATCCCATCCAGGATCATCCTTGGCATTTAATTGTCATTATCTATTTAGACTGTCTTTTTTTTTTTTTTTTTTCCAATTGTGGAAACATATATACAGCCTAAATCTTCCCATTCCAGCCCCTCCCAAGCATTCCACCAGTGGGATTAATCACAGTCACAATGCTGCAATGCCGTCACCTTCCCACCATCCATTAATAGTATTCAAATTTAATTTAACATTTCCTGATAGAAATTCAAATTTTATTTTAGGATTCATGGATTTTTTTCTGATGTTTTACTTTCCCTCCATTTGAAAATTAAATTGGGAAGAAACAAAGTTCTTTCAATAAATGAAGGTAAAACCTTACCTGTAGATTTTCCCCAATTTGTCTAATGTTTCATTGACCTCAACAATGCTGGCATTTCTAGAATTCCAGTGATTATTCTGGACTCTTTCCAGTTGATTATCAATTGAAGCTATCAGGAACTGTTAAGAAATCATTTGATCATTGTAGGTATATGTTTTTGTGTTGTACAATAGTTAATTTGCAATCATATGGTGTTTTGTTGGGTATGTGAAGTTGACTTGCTGTCAATGTATTTTTCTACAGTCCATTTCCAAGATAGAGTAGAATATATGCTTGAATTCTCAGGCTCATCCACTCATTTCATGAGCATTTATCAAATGCTTATCATGTGCCATGAGCTTGTGATATTAGGTTGAACCACATACCACTGCTGTTATTCCATGGTTTTTAGCCTGAGAAAACAGACATTTTATGTAGTTCAACCTATTCAAAAGCTCCCCATTAAAAGGCCTTCAATCTAGTACAATGTTTTAGGTACATAAACAAATGAATGCTTTTAAATGTTTTATTTATACTTAATATAGAAATTTCATGGCTAGAGAAATCTAAAATTCTACAGGTCAAAAATATTTCTGCATAATGAAGCTATTTCCTTGACACATAGTCTAATAGAAAGGAATTTGTTTTCTATATTAAGTATCCCAGAGCAATAAATGTTTTCATAACATTATACTGTACCATAGAGAATTACTTGCTTTTCTACTTTGTTGTGGTTTTTGAAGCTAATTTAGTATCAAAATTAAAGTGAGGAGTTGAACAGTCGCCCAGTTTTTGTACCAGTTTGAAAAAAGTAATTAATCTTTAACTTCTCATATCCCCAACTACCCTCTTTCACAATCAGGCTAATCTCCCTTATCAGAAACCTCCTAAATCCCAAAGCATTCACAACATATGCTGATATGATGCAGGAAATTCGAAGGTACTAGAATAGGGGTGGGAGCGAGTGACCTGTATGTGCTTGAATTCAGCGCTTTTTTCTCTCTCTCTTCTGACTTATTGCTTGATAAAAGCAGTGGTATATGTGTTCTGTTCTGATTCAAAGTCTGATTGCGGTTGTGATTCCTGGTACTATGTTCACCTTTACAGAGATCCATAAAGAGCTTTGAATTGTGGACCCTTCTTAAAAACCTTGGAAGACCTCCTTGTTCTTGGTGGCTTGTGGGCAGGGGGAACCATGGGGTAGAGCACTGGGAGGGGGTAAGGAGAGAAAGCAGGGAGAGAGACATGGAGATTATAAAATGCTATTATTTTAAACATGAAAGCTTTGGTTTAATTTACACTTGAGGTGGTGTAATATAATGGAGAAAGCATAGAATTAAAAAGACGGGGTTCCAGTCAGACTAAACCCAATGTTCCTTCCCCATTACAAGCCTATCTGCCTCTGCACCCTTGTTTCCTCCTTCTCCCATTGCAATAGAGGAGGTGACCTGCCTTGCCTCAGGGCTGGTCCCTTTACTTCTGCTTGGGATCGCATCCCCGTCTCACTCCTTTCTTCATTATCCTCTTTTCCTGTCTACTGGATCCTTCCCATTGGCATTTAAACATTTATAAGTCTTTTCATTTAAAAAGTAATCCACTTCCCCAATTATCTTCCTAAAGTTCTCTTTATTTGTGCACAGGAAATATCTCAGAAAGAAAATAGCTTTCTTTACTCAATGGCTCTATTTCCCTAGCTCTCATTCACTAATTAATCCTCCTCTGAAAGGACTAAACCAAAGTCATCAATCATCTCCTTGATGCTAGGTCCAATACACATTATTAAGATTTCATATCACTTGACCTCCATCAAAGTGCAACAAAATTAATCAGTCCATCCTATTTGAAACCTCTACTGCCTTGGTGTCCATTATACTAGATCCTCTTGGATTTTTTGTTAACTCTCCTGTTGCTCCTTCTCCTTCTTCTTTACTAGCCGGTCCTCTTCCATCTGATCTATAAACATTGGACTTCTTCAGCTTTAATCCTAAGCCCTCTTTTCTCTTCTCTAGATCAGCCTTTCTCAATAGTTTTTAGGTATTAGGGAATCCCTGCATAAAAATTATTTCTACAGTTCCCAATATGCTAGCATGATCAGTTAGTTGTAGATACAATAAACCAATAACAATGTTAATGCTCTTTTGAGGAGAGAACAATAGTTTACTGCAGATCTCTGTATTTTGGCCATCTTATCATTAGTCTACTAACATCAGCTCTGATGCAAGTTAGTAGCATGGGTATAGGAAACTTTAGTTTTTCCTTTTAAAAAGATTTCCTACTGATTTTTTTTTTCAGCTTAACTCATCAAATTAGATATGAAAGTCCTACCATAAATCTCTACTATACAAGATTCTGACAAGGGATGCAATGAGGTGTACAGTGTAAGGCAAGGGTGTTTTTTTTCTTTCTTATTTAAAACTGAGTTTTTAGCAAATGTCTCCTAAAAAAAGGTAATTAAGCTTAGCTTACCTTTTCAGAAATAAATTATTAATTTAATTTTCATAAATTTTAAAAATTCAAAAGACAAACATAAAAATTTTTTGTTAAATAACTGCCTTAAGTCAAAATGAGATTTACTTCCAAAAGGCAGACTAAATAGGCTTAATTTAAATAAAGTTTTTAAATTGATTTTACTCAATATTCTTTATAACATGAGACTTACTGTCAATGCTGAATAGTAAACCTACTAGAATCATAAGCCAAAGCCATGTAAATAAAAGTATATAGTACTTTGACAAAGTATTTGTGGTAGGTTGAATTATGTACCCCAAGTTAGATAAGTTCTTAGTCTTAATTTTTGTCCCTGTGGACAAAATAGGATCATTTTAAGATGTTATTTTTAGTTAAGGTGTGGTCAACTGAACCAGGATTGGTCCTAATCCAGACTAATGGAGGCCGTATAAAAAGAAGGTTATTGGGGAAGAGCCAGAGTTCAGAATGTGGAAGAGAAAGGGGAGGACATCACCTTGTGACAAGAAAATCAAGGAACCCAAGGATTGCCATTGAATCAGAATGCTATGGGCCCTGGGAGGAAGTGAGCCTTCTAGCTTCTGAAACCATGAGACAATAAATTTCCATTCTTTAAGCCAGCCTATTGTGTGCTATTTGTTATAGCGTCTGGCAAACTAAGCCAGTCTTTTCTTACTGAGTAACATGATTAGGCTCAAATGCATGCCTGGCAGTTACAAAATTATCATGCACATATATTTGCTTCTTTATTTCTTTTATAAGTCTTTACGTGGATGAAGTATTATTTAAATAAAAAACGAAATAAGAAAATACCTATTTCATGTAAAACCTATGCTTGCTTTTTTGCTGTAAAAATACTTATGTCTGACTCAAATATGAGGTTAGTATATGTTGGGGATTGAATCATCTATGCTATAAAAGACATGTTCCAATCTTAATATTTCTATGAGTATGAAACCATTTGTAAATAGGACCTTATGAAGATGTTACTACTGAAGTATGACAAAATTGAATCAGAGTGGGTCTTCATCCATAAGACTGGAATACTTGTAAAAAAAAGGAAATTCAGACACAGAAGTCAGTGGAAGCCAGAAAGGAGAGAGAAATCATCATGCGATGGAGGATCACCATCATCAGAATGCTACCAACCCCAGAAGAAAGCAAGGCCTTGCTAACATCTTGATTTTAGATGTCTAGCCTTCATAACTGTGCTTTTTGTTTAAACCAATCCAATGTGTGGTATTCGTCATTACACCTTTGACAAACTAAGATAGCATACATGTCTTCCATTTTCAAATGTAAGCAGATCATTTCTGTCCTTGTTCCTGACACTTCTGAACACAGGAAAACACCCTCTCATACATCAAAGAAACTGAGAACCACAGCAAAATGTCCACTGCTTCCCTGGAATTGGCACAATACTCTTCTTTCACAGAATTCTAGAAATTGCCTAGGAGCAGAGCACTAATTGCCATCTTTAGTATTTGCAGACTTCAGCTCACAAAGTTCTCTCAAAGTCAAGTTCTCATGCAGAGTGGAAGATTCAGAGAAGGCTCCCTCACCCAGTCACATGCTTGGATTGAAAGAAAAAGAATATACTCCTCAGTGTTGTTCTGAAGTTCCCCACATCATTTTCAATATGCGTTAAGACTTGCTTATATCCTCCCTCCCTCTCAAGCCCAAGCAGCAGTTGAAACATTGCAAAATTTCCTTTTGAAACATGTTTTTTTCTAAATATTTGATTTATTTTAAATCCAAGAATCTTGTCACTTGAAATAAAAGCATTTTCATGGGTCTTACAAAGATTTGTTCAAAACTGGATAATGTGTTGAATGTCTGCTAATTAGGCTAGTTTCTGCAACCATTCTTCATCTTCAAATCACTCAGTGAAATCTGGCTTACTAATTTCTTGAAAATGTTCCTATAATTCCCTTTCAGCTAAAATACCCTGTGGAGAACTCTCTGTTAAGCCACTGGATTTCTGTATGTAGAAGAAGGTGTATGTCCTTTCTTTCCAGATTTTTGTAATGTTTTGAAACTATCTTTGGTGAACTGGTATTTCTTTAGTAAAGCAAATCATCTTTGTAGCATCACCTAGAATTTTTTTCATTTCACATTGAAGACTTTTTGACACCAGCAGCTCTCTTAAAAAAAAATGAGTATGTTTTGACATGAGTGTGGATTTTCTTGGAGCACCATCAACACAGATACCAGTTTAGGTCCTCCAAGACAGATCTTCTGTTTCCAGATAGGAAGTTTGACATTAAATATATCTTGTCCTTTACTTGTTTGGGGCAGTGCTTGCAGTAGAACAAATTTTCTTGAATTTCACCATCATTGAAAAATCTTACAAATGCTAAAGAATTACATTCATTTAGTGTTGAAATTTGTTCCTTCATCAAGCTGGATAGAGAAGCTGTTGCTTTCCAGTTTATTACACAAATCTTGTCAGCATCAGACGACATGTTATCTGTCAAGGTTATAAGTGGAACCTTTCCCATTTCTCATATAGAATCTTGCTCTAGCATTTTACTTAGTATAATTTTACCTGCCATCATTGCTAGGTTCTCACCAACTGTGCAGCTTTTCTCTTTCTAGGCTATAAATTCTGCTCCTCAGAACTCTTAAATAACTTGCTTCCTGAGCCTTTTTACTGAATGTTACTTTTGTGTGTTTTTTTTTTTTACAAAAATCTTTATCCTGTTTCTTTTGAGATTCAAATAGCTGTTTAAAATAATCAGCATCTTTACTTTTCAAATGGCTGTGATTTGTAGTTAAGTGTCTTTTCAATTTTGCTAGTGTTATTGCTGCATTTTTAGTTGTTAGCTACAGACTTTGAACAATGGAATAGGACAACTGGGATATAAAACTGGTTAAGTAGGTTTAATTGTAAAGGTGAACTTCTTTTGTGTCCCTTGCTGCACTGGTGAAGTGAAATGACTCAGAAGACTGCAACTCCTCATCATGAACCTTATCGGAGCTATTCCTAGTCCTCAGCCTGGCATCCTTTTCTTTCTCCTACGCTTCTTCAGGAATCACTACACTGGCAGTCAGACATGTTTGTAAAATGCCAATGTTAATGAAATATAAAACAGAAAGCCATGATAAATGACTAATGAGAAAAATCTCAAGAAATACCCAAGGGGGAACTTTCAGCAGAGTAGGGAGCTCCAGGACTCACTCCTCCTCCAGAATGGCTAATGGACAGGCAGAAACTGTCTGCAGCAGCTGTTCTGGGGCTATGGAAGCCAGGGGAGCACTGTACAGCACCCAGGGATGAGTGGGAGGAAGAGGCTGAGAAACTGCAGTAAAGAGCTGTGAGTAGTTCACTCTGTGGCAGCTGCTGGCACCCATCCATCCTCTTGAAGGAGACCCCCTTGGGGTCTGGACTCTGGCTGGCTGCTGTGGACAGACAGGGAGGTGGAAGTCCTCTTTCCCAAGAATGAAGGGAGTTGGGGAGTGGACATGGTTGAGCACTAATCATGGATTTTGACTGGTGAATTTGGATTGCTGGGTCCCAGCTCTGAGCTGCCGTTTTAGCCCACCCAGGACAGGCATGACCATTGTTTCAACCTTGCTTCCAATAGTGGGGGAGGCAGTGGAGGTTTAAATACACAGTGCCTCCACAGGGCTGCGGAGAACAGTTTGATGAAGGGAGCCATATGCTGGGCAGGCCAGGAAAGTGCAGTTTCAGGGACACATCAAAGGCTTTTGTTGTCTTTCCTGATCCTTTCCCCAAGGTGCTTTGGAGTTGGTATGCCTCCCCACCCTGGCCCCCGCCCCACATGGGTCCCTGGCCATGTTTTGGCTAGGAAATACTGAATTGGGGAAGTCGTCTCTGGGGTGAACCTCCTTGCAGAATTTGCCCTCCAAGCAAAAGCAGTTAGAGGCAATCAAAGAAGTGTAAAAAAAATCTGTAAAGGCAAAACAAACACAAACAGAAAAGATCAAGATTCCTGGAGAAGGAACAGGGGAAAGGAAGCTTTCTTCTGGGGGTGAAACAATTGCAAAAACAGTGCAATCTTTAAAAATTTAATGCATATCCAGGGCAAGAATCAAATGGAGAAGAGATGAAAAATCTGATCAGTTAAACATGTGCAATTGAACCAAGTGTCAAAATAGTGTCGTAACACAAAGCCAATCAACAAGAAAACAAATCTCCTAAATCAATTCAAGGAGATGAAGGAACATACGACTAAAGAGATAAGCAATATTAAGAAGATGCTGTGTGAGCATAAAGAAGAATTTGAAGGTATAAAAAGAAACCTAACAGAAATTGTAGGAGTGAAAGGCAAATTATAAGAGGTTAAAAATACATTAGAGACATACAACAGCAGATTTGAACAGGAAGAAGAAAGAAATAGTGAACTAGAAGACAGGACAATCAAAATCGTACAGTCAGAGGAACAGATCAATAGAAGAATAGAAAAAAAAAAATGACCAGTGTCTCAGGGATTTGAATGACAGGTGAAGAGCACAAACATATGTCTCATTGGAATTTCAGAAGGAGAAGAGAAGGGACAAGGGACAAAAAGAATATTTGAGGAAGTGTTGGCCAAAAATTTCCCAACTCTTATGAAAGACATAAATATACATGTTCAGGAGGCGCAATGTGCCGGTTTGGATGTATCATGTCTCCCAAAATGCCATGTTCTTTGATGCAGTCTTGTGAGGCCAGTTGTATTAGTGTTGATTAGGTTGGAACCCTTGGATTAGGTTCTTCCCATGGAGATGTGACCCACTCAACTGTAGGTGATAACTCTGATTAGATAATTTCCATGGAGATGTGGCCCCCCCATTCAGTGTGGGCCTTGATTAGTTTACTAGACCCTATAAAAGCTCAGGCAGAAGGAGCTTGCTGCTGCAGCTTACAGAGACATTTTTGAGATAGCCTTTGAAAGCAGACTTTTGCTCCAGAGAAGCTAAGAGAGGACAAACGCCCCAAGAGCAACATTTTGAAGAATGCATGGGAGCAGAGAGGAGCTGGAACACAACCCAGGATCAGCAAACACCAGCCATGTGCCTTCCCAGCTAACTGAGGTTTTTCAGATGCCAATGGCCTTTCTCCAGTGAAGGCACCCTATCATTGATGCCTTACCTTTGACACTTTATGGCCTTAAGACTGTAACTTTGTAACCAAATAAACCCCCTTTATAAAAGCCAATCCATTTCTAGTGTTTTGCAAAATGGTAGCATTAGCAAACTGGAACATGCCTGTACTCCAAACAAAATAAATCCTAATAGACCTATTCAGAGAGGCATATTAACGAGAATACCAAATGCAAAAGATAAAGAGAGAATCCTGAAATCAACAAGAGAAAAGCAATTTGTCACATACAAGTGATTCTCAATAAGATTAAATTCCAATGTCTCATCAGAAACTGTGGAGGTGAGAAGGCAGTGGTATGTATATGTAAAATACTGAAAGAGAAAAACTGCCAGCCAAGTATTCTTTATCTGGAAAAACAGTCCTTCAAAAATGAGGGAAAGTTTGTAAGTATTTACATATAAGCAGAAACTGAGAGAGTTCTTCAACAAGAGACCTAGCCCTACAAGAAATACTAAAGTGAGTTCTGCACGCTGAAAGGAAAAGAGAGGAGAAAGAGAGGCTTGGAGTAGAATGTAAAGGTGAAGATTATGTGTGAGAGTAACTAAAAGGGAAAACAGAAAGGCAAAAATAAGATATGACATATAACAGTCAAAGGATAAAATGGTTGAAGGGAGTAGTGCCTTTACAATAATAACATTGACTGATCATGGATTAATCTCCCTAATCCAAAGACACAGATTGGCAGAATGTATGATCCAACTATATGCTGTCTACAAGAGACTCACTTTAGACCCAAAGACACAAATAGGTGGAAACTGAAATGTTGGAAGAAGATATTCCAGGTAAACAGTAACAAAAAAGAGCTTCAGCAGCTATACTAATGTTGGGAAAAAAATGACTTTATTTTTTAATTAAAAATTTTTTAATCAATTTTATTGTTGTTAAGACAGACATCAAGTGCAAAACTGTTATAAGAGACAAAGAAGAACACTACATATTAATAAAAGGGGCAATTCAGCAAGAAGAAATAACAATCATATATATTTATGTACCTAACCATGGTGCTCCAAAATTCATGTTGCAAACACTGGCAAAACTGAAGGGAGAAATAGACTTCTCTACAATAATACTTGGAGATCGCAATACAACACTCTCATCAATAGATAGAACATCTAGACAGAAGATCAGTAAGGAAACAGAGAACATGAATAATGTAATAAATGTACTAGACCTAAGACACATATTCAGAACACTGCACCCCAAAACATCAGGATATACATTCTTCTCAAGTGCTCATGGAACATTCTCCAGGATAGACCACATGTTGGATCACAAAACAAGTTTCAATAAATTTAAAAAGATTAAAATTATACAACGCACTACCTCTGACCAAAATGGAATGAAGTTGGAAATAACAGGTAGAAAACTGGAAAATTAAAAAATATTTGGAAGTTAAACAACACAGTCTTAAACAATCAGTGGGTCAAAGACAAAATTGCAAGTGAAATCAATAAATATCTGGAGATGAATGAAAATGAGAACACAACATATGAAAACTTGTGGGATGCAGCAAAGGAATTTCTGAGAGGGAAATTTATAGCCATGAAAGTTTACATTAAAAAAATCAAAGAACTATAATCAAACACCTAACTGCACACCTGGAGGAATTAGAAAAACAAACAAACAAAACAAAACAAAACAACAACAACAAAAAAAAGCAAACTAATACCAAAGCAAGTAGAAAGAAAGAAATAACTAAATTAGACCAGAATTAAATAAAATCAATAAAAACCCAATAGAGAGAATGAACAAATGAAAAGTTGGTTCTTTGGGAAGATCAATAAAATGGACAAAACTTTAGCTAGACTGACAAACAAAGAGAGAAGATACAAATAAATAAAATCAGAAATGAGAGGAGGGACTTTATTACCGACTCCACAAAATAAAAAGGATCAAAGAGGATACTATGAACACCTCTTTGCCATCAAATCAGAGAACTTAGAAGAAATGGACAAATTCCTAGAAACACATGAACAACCTACACTGACTCTAGAGGAAATAGAAGACCAATTAAAATAAAGAGATTGAATCAGTCATCAAAAACCACTGAACACAAGAAAAGCTCAGAAGCAGATGGCATCACAAAGGAATTCTACCAATCATTCCAAGAATTAATACCAATCCTACTCAAACTCTTTCAAAAAATTTAAGAGGATGGAACACTATTTAACTCATTCTGTGAGGCCAGCATCACTTTAATAGCTAAGCCAGATAAAGATATTACAAGGAAAGAAAATTATAGACCAATTTTTCTAATGAATAAAAACGCAAGAATCCTCAACAGCACATTAAAAGAATTATACACCACGATCAGGTGGGTTTTATCCCAGGTAAGCAAGGGTTTCAACATAAGAAAATCAATCAACATAATACACCACAATAACTAGTGAAGAGGAAAAAACAAATATTCATAGTGGTTGATGCAGAAAAGACATTTGATAAAATCCAGCATCCTTTCTTGATAAAAATACTTAGAAAGGTAGGAATAGAAGGAAACGTCTTCAACATGATAAAGGGCATATATGGAAAACCCACAACTAACATCATACTAAATGGTGAATGACTGAAAGCTTTCCCTCTAAGATCTGGAACAAGAGAAGGATGCCCACTGTCGCCACTCTTATTCAACATTGTGCTAGAAGTTCTAGGTAGAGCAGACAGGCAAGAGAAAGAAACAAAAGCCATCCAAATTGGAAAGGAAGAAGTGAAACTTTCACTATTTGCAGTTGGCAAGATCCTATAAAAAGTTCTGAAAAATCAACAACAAAGCTACCAGAGCTAATAAAAAAGTTCAGCAAATTGGCAGGATTCAAGATCAACATACATAAATCAGTAGTGTTTCTAGACACTGGTAATTAGCAATTTGAGGAGGAAATCAAGAAAAAAATTCCATTTACAATAGCAAATGAAAGAATCAAATACCTGGGAATAAATCTAACCAAAGATGTAAAGGACTTGTACACAGAAAACTGTAAAACATTGCTCCAAGAAATTAGAGAAGACCTAAATAATTGGGAGGATTATTCCATGTTCAATGGAAGACAAATGCCATTAAGATGTCTTCAGTTCTACCCAGATTGATTTAAATTTTCAATGCAATTTCAATCAACATCCGAACAGTCTACTTTGCAGAAGTGGAAAAGCCAATTACCAAATTTATTTGGAAGAGAAAGGGACCCCAAATAGCCAAAGACATCTTGAAAAAGAAGAAAGAAGTTGGAGAACTCACACTTCCTGACTTTAAAGCATATTATGAAGCTACAGTGGTCAAAATAGCATGGTACTGGCATAAAGATAGATATATTGACCAATGGAATCAAATTGAGAGTACAAAAATAGACCCTTACATCTATGGTCAATTGATTTTTGACAAGGCTGCCATGTCCACTCAACTGGGACAGAACCATCTCTTCAACAAATGGTGCTGGGAGAACTGGATATCCATATCCAAAAGAATGAAGAGGATCCCTATCTCATACCACATACAAAACTAATTCAAAATGGATCAAAGACCTAAATATAAGAGCCAGGACCGTAAAACTCGTAGAAGAAAATGTAGGATCTTCAAGATCTCATAGTAGGCAATGTTTCTTAGACTTTATACCCAAAGCACAAGCAATGAAAGAAAGAAAAGATAAGTGGTCCTTCCTCAAAATTAAATACTTTTGTGCTTCAAAGGACTTTGCCAAGAAAGTTTAAGGGCAGCCTACTCAATGGGAGAAAATATTGGAAACCACATATTCAATAGGGTTTAATATCCAGAATATATAAAGAAATTCTACAACTCAATGATAAAAAAACAAACAATGCAATTAAAAAGTGAACAAAAGACTTGAGTAGATATTTTTCAAAGAGGAAATGCAAATGGCTGAAAAGCACATGGAAACATGCTCAACATCACTGATACTAGGAAAATGCAAATCAAAACCACAATGAGATTTCATTTCACACCTACTAGAATGTCCACTATTAAAAAAACAGAAAACTACAAATGTTGGAGAGGTTGTGGAGAAACAGGAACACTCATTCACTGCTGATGGGAATGTAAAATGGTACAGCTGTTGTGGAAGACAGTTTGGGGGTTCCTCAGAAAGCTAAGTTTAGAATTACTGTATGACTTGATAATCCTTCTACTAGGTATATACCCAGAAGAACTGAAAACAGGGAGTTGAACAGATATTTGCACACCAATATTCATAACAGTGTTATCTGCAGTTTCCAAAAGATGGAAGCAAACCAAGTGTCCATTGACCAATGAATGGATAATCAAAATGTGGTATGTACATATGATGTAATATTATTTATCTCTAAAAAGGAATGAAGTCCTGAAGCATGCAACAACATGGATGAAACTTGAGAACATTATGCCGAGTGAAATAAGTCAGACACAAAAGGACAAATATTGTATGATCTCACTAATATGAACCAATTATAATATGCAAACTCATAGAGTTGGACTCTAGAGTATAGGTTACCGGGTGATAGAATGGGGTAGAGAATGGGGAGTTGATGCTTAAATTATACAGAATTTCTATTTGGGTTGATTGTAAAGGTTGGGAAATGGATGCTGGTGATGGTAGCACATTATTGTGAATGTGATTAATAGCATTGAATTATGTATGTGAATGTGGTTAAAAGGTGGAAGTTTGGGGTCATGTATGTTACTAGAATGAAAGTTAGAAGCTAAAACATGGGACTGTGTGATACAGTGAACCCAGCTGTGGCTGATGGACTGTTGTTAATAGTACAAATATAAGAATGTACTTTCATGAATTATAACAAATGTATGTCACTATTACAAGTTGTTAATAGGGTGGTATATGGCAAAAAAAATCCACTTAATGTAAGCTGTGGACTATAGTTAACAGTAATATTTTAATATTCTTTCTTCAATTGTAACAAAGGTACTACACTAATGCAAAGTGTCAGCAATAGAGGGGTGTATGGGAACGTATTTTTTACATGACTTTTCTCTAAACATACAACTTCTGTAATTTAAAAAATAATAATAATTTAAAAAATTATGCTATGTGAAAGAAACCAGACACAAATGACCACAAATGGAATTGCACCATTCTGTTTATATAAAATGTAAATATAAATAAATTTATAGAGATAGAATTAGACTAGTGGTTATGGAGCGCTGAGGAAGGGTAGAGGGATTGAGAGGTGACTGCTAAGGGATCTGGGGGTTTCCTTTTTAGAGTAATGAACATGTTCTAAAATTGATTGTGTTGATGAATGCACAATACCGTGAATGTACTAAAAGCCATTGATTGTACACTTTGTATGGATTGTCAATAAAACTGCTTAAAAAAAAAAAGAAATACCCAAACCTCACAATAAGTTTACCTTTAACCTGCATAGTCTTTCTTTTGCGGCATTTACTACAACAGCAAGCGTCAGGGGAGCAACTGGGCCTTGGCATGTAAGAGTTTCTGATTTGGAAGGAAAATTTCCCTCTGATTTTCTATTACGTAAGTAGAGCTTACTTGCTTCCTCAATTCAGTTGGCTGTGCATAAAGGGAGGTGGAGGAGGTAATTTGGGAGGGAGAAGTTGACATCGTTTGCATAGCTTTCTCATCTTTGTGCAACACAGCACTCATCAGTTATCAAAGGCCTTCCTTATCTGGCATCAAAATTTGAGAATGGACTCAAACAGATGCATATCACCCTGGTACATACTGCTGTTTGGGGCTGAAAATCCTCTCACTGTGAGTGCTAGCATCATGCAGCACCAAGGTTCAAAAACGGATGTTTAATAGTCTTGGTGATCTTCTTTCACACAGAAGCTGTGGAGACATCTCAAAGACCCCAGGATTCTGCAGAACTTTTGCCCTAAACAATCTCAGCCACTCTAATGAGTTAATTTATCCTCTTTTAGTTTATGTGTCCTCTTAGTTCCAGCCACATAAAATTCATTACTCATGATCTCCATCTGGATGTTTCATCAGGACGTCAAACTCAATGTGACAAAATCCAAATTGTTTATCGTATCTCCATTCCCTGCCCCATACTTAAAAAAGAAGATTGCAAGCCACTTCCAATGTTTCCCATCTCGCAAAGCATACTAGTATATACTAATAGAACAAACCAGAAACTTAGATGTCATTTTTTTACTCCACTTCCTTACCTTTCCGTATTTAATCTGTCTCTGATTCCTATTGATTCTGCTTCCTTAATATCAATAAATTGCATTTTTCTCTTACTCTTTATCCCAACCATTCCTAGTTAAACTACTTCCTTTCCAGAATGGCCTCCTAAGTCTCCTCATCTACTAATCTCTTCTCCTAAATCTGCTCTGCTAATCTACTCATCTCCTAAGTCTCCTCATCTGCTTTTAAGCTGTTCAATCATTTCTCTGCCTATTGCCAACTGGATGTTTTTAAAAATGCAAAATCTTATCATGTCCCCCTGCTTGAAGTTCTTCAATGACTATCAATGGATTGCTCTTAAGATGAAGACCGGAATCCCTAACAAGACATACAATGATGGGTGTGATTGGACCCTGCCTACCTCACAAGCCTCATCTCCAACATCTCCCTTCCTTTCGCTCATTCCTTCCATGCAGACCTGCAAATCCCCCGTTCTAAGACTTCTCCTCTCTGTCGCTCATGCAGTCTGCCTTCTTCCTGCAATTCCTCCCACACCTTGCGTCTTAGTATTACTCAGATCCTGCAGATCTGAGTTGAAATGTCATTTCCCCACACGAGGTGGAGGTTCCTTGGTCCTATGTATTTCTGCCTAATTTCACTTACAACAATTCTAATTACACAATCAATTGCACAATTAGTTGGTTACTGTCTGTCCCTGACGTTCTGCTGATTGCTCTTGGAGGGCAGGGAAGATACGTGTTGCACTAACTGCTTTATTTTTGACATTAGCACATGCTAAGAACAATTAGGGGAATAAATGATTAAATTAAGGAATGCTTAAATTTACTATTCTGCTTCTTTCCTGATACAGCTACAGATAGAGTGACTCATAATCATTCCAAAAAAGAAACATGATTTTCTATTTTAGCTTTTATTTAATGACTTGTTACTGTAAGCATATTGCTTAGCATTTGAAGCACCTTTTTTTTTTTTAAATGCTGCCTATCCCACCATCTCATGTGTGTTGCTTTACATGATAAAACACAATTGTGATGCATGGCAAAGTCAGAAAAATGTGAAATTATAAGTTCTAAAAATAATTAGCTGTGGCTTGGATTTATTGGAATGAAAAATGATCCATTTATTTGTAAGAGCAAATAAAAATATTGCTTTGAGATCAGCAATGCAGCTGTTGAGTATTTCAGTCCCTTGAACTACTGGAGGGTGTGGTTTTTAAAATGTATAAAGGACATTTTATAGTTTTTTCTTACTATTATTTAGAAAAAATGACATTTTGAACTCAGCATTTCTTATAAATAAAAATACTTAAATATAAAATTTTAATAAATTTATTTGCTAAAATTATTATTTTCTTTTTGGTTTGGACACAAACCAGCATACACAGGAATTTAGCTCTTTTCTCCTGGGATACAAAAACACGGCATTCAAATTCAACCAGAACCACCAGATGTAAATGAACTGTTCATCCAAAGTTCACTGGATGTTCATTTTGACATCAATCCTTCCAGACTGGATCCATATAAAAACTTCTTTTTTTAATTAGTGAGCTGTTCCGGTAAAATTAAAGACTATTTTATTTCAGCTTGAACACCTTATATTGACTAGTTATCTCAACACAAAAGTTGTTAACATTCAATCAATAATTATTCAAAGCATAAAGATTAAAAATTAAATTCTTGATGTGGTCTGTGACGTGTTTTTCCCCCACTGTATTTTAGGGGAAAAAAAAAACAGTCTAGGTATTTATCACAGAGGAATCCAAAATCGGAAGTGGAAGGGACACAGATTTTAAGGGCTTCACTACCCTTATTTCACATCCCCTTTCTTTCCACATGTCACAGCCCAGGCTGCCACTGAGGGCTGCTGAGGCTGCTTGCCTGCTGATTGCCTGGGCATGGCGGCTGCACTGTTGGATATTTTGAGACCTCCCAGCGTGGTCATCGTAACTGTAATGCTTAGCTCTCCCCTGCTCAAGGAATGAACACACGGCGAATAACCCAAGCAGACAAAATCCCAACAAGAATGTCAGGTATGCAAATTATTTATTTAAATTATTTGGCTGACCTCTGATTTTCACGATGGTCATACAAGATATCACATAGCTATTTAGGGTCTTATCTTTACCAAGACGGCAATTTGTTTTCCAGAAGCTGGCAAGCATCAAGATTTAAGGCAATTGTAGCCTGGGGTTCTTACAAGGTTGATTGAGCACAGGATTCTCTTCCCTCTAGTAGAAGCTAGTAGAATCTCTTACCTCTAGTTTTTATAAAGCCTGTGAACCAGAAAATCTTCTGCATTAGGTTCTTTTTAATACATCTGGACTTGTGCAATGTGTTTCCTAGAAGAATTCTAGCTACTTCTTATGCAAGAGTAACTGTGGAAAAATTGTTAGCTACTTATAATATACAACTTTTAGAGTAGTGTCAGTAAGAAGGCAGAGTAGGAGGCTCCTAGCAAACAGAATCCCACAGAAATGGAGAAAAACAAGCAAAACCTGTCAGAATCAAGTTTCTCAGGAATCTGGGAAACAGTCAAGAGTCAACAGCAACCAAGTGAATGCTGAATGAGGAAAAAGGAAACCTAAACACAGTAGGAAAGCTGAGGGATGTTTTCTCTCTCCTGCCTGGGTCCCATGTCTCCCTGGCAGGTTGGCAGTCTGTGGGAATGGCAGTGGCCCCTGTTCCTACTGGGCAGTTTGTGTCCCAGTGCAGTTTCCTGGTTCTGGTTTTTAGCATACTTCAGATGCAAATCTAGTGTGTTTGTGCATCTGCTCCAACCCGTTCCCTAAAAGAATAATTCAGGCGCTCACCTGCCTTGTCTAACCCAGAATTCACTTAGGGTGGAGGAATGGTATGGAAAATTGGCATGGATGCAAGCAAACTGCAGCTGCCTGGGGTGACATATTGTGGTTGAGACATAAAATACAGCACCTGGGGCTCAGGTGGAGAAGATGGGGAGTAAGTTTCCTCTCCTGAAGTCTAAACTAGAATACCTAGAAATGTTTGCACATATTGGGGACTTTTAGAAAGCTAACACACTTGCCCAGAGCAAGACACATACTCAGAAACACCCAAGAAGAACATAACTGTTAAACACAGTGTGACCTATAAGTACAGTATAAACTGGGCTAAGCATTGAAGGAAAGCCTCAACACGGCGAAAAGAAGAACAGTATTGGAGGACTTACCTTCCCTGATTTCAAAACTTACTACAAAGCCACAGAAATCAAAATAGTGTGGTACTGGAATAAAGATACTTATAGAACAATGAAGTAGAATTGAACGTTCAGAAATAGACCCAATATCTGTGGTCAATTGATTTTTCAACAAGGGTGCCAAGTACATGCATGAGGAAAGAACAGTTTCTTCAACAAATAGTGCTTGGAAAATTGGATATCCACAAGCAAAAGAATGAAGATGAACTTGTACCTCATACCACTTACAAAAATTAATTCAAAATGTATCAAAGACCTAAATGTAAGAGCTAAAACCACAGAACTCTTTGAAGATAAGGTAGGGACAAATCTTCATGACCTTGGATTTGGCAATGAATCCTTAGATTTAGTACCAAAATACAAGCAACAAAAGAAACAGTAGATCAATTCAGTTTTATCAAAATTAATAACATTTGTACATCAAAAAACATTATCAAGAAAGTGAAAAGAAGACAATCTACGAAATGGGAGAAAATATTTTCGGTTCATATATCTGATAAGGGCTTAATATCCAGAATATATAAAAGACTCTTACAACTCAACAACAAAAAGACAACCCAATTTAAAAATGGGTGAATGACTCGAACAGACATTTCTTCAAAGAAGGTACACAAATGGCCAATAAGCACATGAAAAATGCTCAACATCTTCAGACCATTAGGAAATGCTAATCAAAACCAAGGAGTTACCACTTCTCATTTATAAGAATGTCTGTTAAAAAAAATGGGAGTGACATCATCAACATGGTGCCATACACATCCCTTGAAAAAGCCTCCCCAGAGATTTAGAGAATAAAATTACAAATTCCACTTGCTTTGAACTCTGGAAGATGGTAGAGACTGGAGAACAACTCCACAAATGCTGAATCGAGGAAACAAAAATGTCAGTTAGGAGAAGGAGATTTGGTACCGACGATCGGCTCACGTTGCCCCTGCCCTCACTCAGTCCTGCGTGGCGTGGGAGCCACAGGAAGGCAGCAAGGCCTGGGTCCCTGTCACTGCACACGGAGACTGTAGACAGAGTCACGGCAGCGAGTTAGAGCTCAGTACAAATCCAGGCACAGGGACCTAAATCCGCAGAGACCCAGGGCGGAAGATGAGATGCTGAAAGCTGAGGAGGGCGCTGGAGGGGGTAAAGGCAGAGACTACCGTAGAAGGCTGGTAAGAACTGTTGTGACTAATCCAGTTTAAGTCAACTGGGCCACCTAATGGCAAACAAACTTTCTGGAGTGACCTGTCTCTCTAGACTGACACCACTGGCTCCCTGAAGCGGGATACCCTAACGGGGAAGAAACTGGAGGTAGGAAAGCCTCACAGAGAAAAAAAGGGGAGGGAAGTTAAACTGAACTGCTATAAGATAGGCTGGGTCCCAGAACTAGAAAAGAAAACGGGGCACTGAGTGAGGGAGAGAATTTAAGCAACCTATAGGAGCTTGGAGGAACATTTGCACAAAAACAAACAGAACAGATCAAGATTCCAAGAGAAGGAACAGAGGAAAGGAAGCTTTTTCCTGAAGGTGAAACAATTGCATGAAAAGTGCAATCTTAAAAATTGTATTTTATATCCAGGGCAAGAATCAGATGAATAAGAGATGAAAAAAATTCTGAAATCTTTGGGCTTCCTGGGCTTTCCTGTCACATGGCAACGCACATGGATATGTCTTCTCCTTTCTCCTCTGGGTTCTGTCGACTTCTGACTTCTGGCTGCTCCCTGTGGCTTCTTTCTCCATCTGACTCACTCGGCTTATAAAGGACTCTAGTAATCCAGATTAAAGCCCAGCCTGACTCAGCTGGACCTCACCTTAACTGAAGTAACATCTTGAAGATATCTTATTTACAAAGGGTCCACAGCCCCCAGAATTCTGAACAAAACTAGAACATGCCCAAACTGGGGTATACAATTCAATCCACCATAAATGCCTCATAAAATTTCTTCATTCATTCAAGTATTCAGAGCAAACATATCTGAATCTCACCCATATATGTTTCTTATGCACGAGTTTGACATTGGCTTTCACTTAAAAATAAGCTGAATCTATATGAGATTGTATGACCCAATATGTATTGAACAATATGGAAAAACCTTTTAGTGTATATTGAATTTTGTATTTTAAGGGTGAAAATACAGTCTTTTGACACCAAAAGTTTTTAAAATTTTTGATATGTATATAAAAATTATCAGCTATATCTAGGAAAGTGTCTATTTAAAACTGCAGGCATTATTTTATTTTATGAATAAGAATCAATAGTTGTAGTTCAACTAAGTTACAAATTAAACGAGGACTAGATTTACAGTGGCTTTGTTCTATGTAATGAATGCAGGTATAAAGCATGTCATCTGAATTGTCGAAGGAAGACAGAGATATTGGCACAAATTTAGTCTGTCTGGTTTTGACCCAGGTAGGAAATGTGAAAACCGTGTTGGCAATTAGTGGATGTATGTTGTTTCATAAGGAATGAGTATTCTCTGCTTGTTTCAGTGAATATATCAGCCAAAAAGCCAGTGCAACTATTATCAATCTGGGCATATGGTTGACGTTCAATATATATCTCTTGTTTCCTAAGACTCACTTAATGGTCAAAATGTTGGAAGTATTTGGTGAATAAAAGATTCTTGAATTCTCTGAGAGTTACCACGTAATAGAAGACCTTCCCTCAAAACAGAAATGATCTAGTGGTGGAGTCAGAGAAAAACCTGAAAACATACATGAAAAGATGCAGAATGAGAGCTCAGGTCAAGCAGGAATAATGGTCTAGAGCGTTAAATGTGGACTGTTCAGATCAGACCAGGAGAGCGTTGACCCTGCTTACAGAGGGGGGTCAGATGATAAGCACCAAATGATTCTGGAGCTGAGAAACAGAGAGGCAGTACCCAAAGAAGGTCGCTGGGAAAAGAAAGAAGCAAAACAATTGCATGCGTAGCTGAGGTTACAGCTAGAAGAAGTAGAATGTGTCCTAAGTCTAAGGAGGAGGGTTAAGGGGAGGATGTGGCAAGGGGAGGGGAAGAGGCAGGAAGCTAGGCCTGTTGTCAGGAAATGAAAAACAGAATGAGGGGAAAGGCACTGAAAAAGCTGGTGATTTAGGAAGTTAATTCTGTGAATAAAGAGAATGTACTGGGTCCCTTCCTTCATGCAGGAACAGGGAATCTCTCAGCCTCTACAAGGCACTGCTTTACCAGGCCAGACTCTGAGCTCAATGTAATTGAGCTGTTCTCTTTCTTTGTTTATTCTGTGTAGTGACTATTCCTCGAGAGCTCAGCTTGGTTCTATTCTTGAATTTGCAGTGTTGTTTTTTGTTTTGTTTTGTTTTCTCCGGCATCTTAGCATGTTGTCCCAGAATCTCTTGATGATTTTTAATATTTGGCTTGCAAACACAGTATCCTTCCTATCCTCCCTACCACTCACCAAAAATCAATATGCCAAGATTTAGCCTTCCCAAAGTCAAGGAAAGTAACAGTTGTCCCCCAATAAAATTAGGACAACAGTCCACAAATGACAACTCTCTTATTCAGACCACATATCTTATATTCTTGAGCTCATTCAACAAATATTTATCGAGTATCCTCATATGCTTTCTGTTTTATAGGCACATGTCTTGTTTAATATCTGTAAGTATTTCTCTGGTGTATGGCCCTATTCTATGATCTTTGAATTACCAATTCAGGCTAACTCCCCAAAGGATGTGCTGCAGGTGTAGGGTGATATAGTTTAATGTCCATTACCCACTTGTGACTTGTGATCCTCTAGTTTTCATTAATGGGAATATTTTCATTGAAGTATAGTATTCTTGAAATGATTTTTATGGCTCTACTATTGTTCAGACCCAACTGAGTTTGTGCAAAGCACGAGCTGGTGCTGCCGTGAGATGAAAAAACATACCAGGCACAGAAGTAGACATAAATTTATTAGGATTATGAACAGGAGACATTCTCTGGTGGCAGCAGTCTGGAGGGATAGTCCTCCGCAAAGAGGACAGGGACAGCAAGGGAAAATGTGTATATGATTTTAGAACAAAGACATTCCATATAGTATGAGGACATCAGGCCTCTAGTATAATCATTAAAGCAGCTTAAGACCTGATGTTTTACTAAGATTAATGTTTAAGGCTAAGATGCAGTCAGTGCCTTTTGATATCCGTGGTTACATTCTCCCCCCTCTGGGAAGATTGTGTATTTTCTTGACCTTTGTCTTTTGCTAAAGAAGAACTGCTATGTGCTGTTTAGGAGAGGGCCTGGGCCCTGGGCCACCACAACTATAAAGTTCTTTTTGCTTGATATCAGAAGTTGTGTTGTTTTTTTTTTTTGCAACTGACCTTGAAGTTCTTGCTTTACTCCCCTTTTGTCTCATGAATATGAACATGGGATCATTACTAGATGTTAAGCCAAGGTTACCTTATCTTCAGGATGAACAATGCCCCCCTACAGAGACTATTTTCTTCTTTGCTTAGTTATCCAAAGACATTTAGACTACATTTCACTATGGTAGAGAATTATTTCTTTAGAACAGCTGAACTGACTTTTCAATGTGCTGAGTATATGTATTCATGGAAATTAGCTCAAGAGCAGTACTTTAGGCTTGAATGTGCATGTGAATCATTTGTGAATTTGTGAATCTTGTGCAAATGCAGACTGTATTCAATAGGTCATTTAATTTCACTGGGTCTGTGCAATGCCAGAAGTCCCTTCTTGGACCCTGAACCCATGGACCATCAGCATTGGTTAGGAGTTCATTAGAAATGCAGAATCTTGGGTCCCACTTCAGATGTGCTGAATCAGTATCCACATTTTAATAGGATCCCAGGTAATCTGTTGTACATTAAAACTTGTGAGGCAGTGTCCTGAAAATCACACAGAATCAGTAATGTGATGGCAGAAGCAAAAGCCCAATTACTACGTCCTCTGTGATTGGATGTTTACTGTGTCCTTCTCTGATTATTCCCTGAGTTTGCAGCTGCATATGAGGCCATGCAGGTCCGGAGAAGCAGCCCGCCCAAACCACCGCCCCTTGGGTATTGAACGCTGAGAAACGATGTCATTCCTAGCACATGGAAATCTGTATACAAGTGGCCACAAACTGGAAGTTGAGGACTGCATATAGACTGAAGATAGGTTTGATTGGTCATTTTCTTTGTTCTGCACATGATTAGAAAACAATGCTTCTGGGTAGATGTAAGCATATTAATATCTATTTCCTTACACAAGTCTACATCATCCAGAGGTACCATACGTGGCACCTCTAGGCATTTGAGTTTGGGATCCTTATCGAGCAATAATTCTCAATGTAAATTCCGTGAAGCATTAGTTTGGAAAGTCTAAACTTGCATTATTTTTAAAAAATGTTTCTATGATCCATTAGGTTTGATAAACTTAGTGAAATAAACAAACAAAGAAACTTCTTTGTAGGCTATCTCAGAGGCTTTGAATGACAAGGTACAGTTCGAATCTCCACTGCAGTGATCCCCAAGCTTATTTGGTCATGGAAACCTTTGTCACAGAGGTTCTGAAAGGATTAGAGTTCTATAAGAACTAGTTTGAACCAGGGGTTGGCAAATTACAGTCTACAGACCAAATTCAACCCACCACCTCTGTTTGAACTGCTCATGAGGAAAGAATGGTTTTTACATATTTAAATGCTTAAAAACCTTGAGAAAGATAATATGTCATGACATGTGAAATTGATACGAAGTTCAAATTTCAGTGTTCATGAGTAACATTTTATTGGAGCACAGCCAGGCTCGTTTATTTAAGCATTGCCTATGACTGTTTTTGTGCTACAGTGGCAGAGCTGAGCAGTTGAGACAGAGCTCCTATGGTCAGAAAAGCCAAGGACATTTATTATCTAGCCCTCTACACAAAAAGTTTGCCAACATCTGCTTTCAATGATACTGCTAAAAAGGCCTTCCCTTTTTTTGATGCGTTCCTGGTGTGCTACAAAGAATAGCATTCTATAGCAAATCAATACTTTCTCTTTTAAACACTTTAAAAAATATAGATACTTTAAATATCCATTTTAATACATTATAATAGGAATTTCTTTCTGAGGATTACCACATTTTTCAGACTTAAAAAATATATAGTTTAGGTCTGCTGGCAAACTAGTACAATAACCAGTTATTATAATTTTTCCTGACCAAACTTTTGGTCTCAGGAGCCATTCATACTCTTAAAAATTACTGAGCACCTCAAAGAGCTTTTGTTTATGTGGATTATATCCTTCAATATTGATCAAATTAGGAATTAATAAATGAGATAGTTAAAATATATATTTATTACTCATTTAAAATAATAATAAACCCATTTCAAGTTAACACAAATAACACATATTTTTTAAAAAATACTATATTTTCCAAAGAATGGCTTTATTTGACTTTTTTTTGCAAGTCTTTTTAATGTCTAGCTTTATAGTAGACAACTAGATTCTTTTATCTGTTTCTGCATTCAAACCAATATGATATATCCATCCTGTAAAAAATCACTGATCAGGACGGTGAGAAGAAAAGTTCCTAAAGTCTTGGGGCACTCAGCAGGGGTTGCAATTTGTATTTGCAGGAGTTGGCTGTATATAAATTGGTTCCACATTTTTTCTGCATTTATGTACAACTCTATAATTGTACATCTATATGTGTGTAGTAGTAAATAGCTAATCAATATGCTATATATTTCTGCTTCTATGGTTATCAAAAATTCTCATGTTATTATGTGGCTAATTAGGAATTATGAGTAATTGTATGTTCAGAGACCCCAATATCATATTGGTATAAACTGTGTACTGAAGAATTAGAATGAAGGATTTTAATACGTAGGTACATATGGCTGAGTAGGAGTAAACTAAATTGCGAAGCTCACGAAATGAATTTCCATGTCAATGTCTAATCAAAGGTGTCCAGGGTATCCTGATACTTTGTTCTTCTTCCCCTCCCCACAACCACTGAGGCCTCCCTCCTCTTTAACTAGCCTTCCTCACCCCCAGCTAGGCATGCATCATGCTCTGGAAAACATGCTTGTTTTCTTTCTGACCCTCAACGTGGGGCTCACCATGCTGATTTTATTGACAGGAAAGCTGAGACTCTGAGGTTAAAGAAGGTGTCCGCCGTCTCAGTTAGAAAGTGGTAGAGCTGAGCCCTCTGCCATGGGAGACACCCCTCCATTAAATATCTTGGTAACTGAGCAAGTCTTTATTTATTAATTCTCCAAGTATATATTGACAGGCACTGTTCTGGACACCAAGGACAGTGAACAAAATGTCCCAGTGGAGGGGTTGGAAAACAAATAGGTACACTGTCACCTGGCAATGACACAGGGAAGGGAAATGCAGCAGGGGAAAGCGAGAAAGCTGGGACAAGGGCTCTTATAATGAGGGTGGTTGGGGACAGCACTTCTGAGGTTACACTTGAGCAGAGACAGTGATGGGGCCAGGAGGTATGCCGGGGTGGGGGCATACGGGAGGGAAGTGCCTCCCAGATGGAGAACACGAAGAGCAAAGACACAGAGGAGGCGGGAGTGGGATGTTCTTGACACGTTTGCAGGGAACCAATTTTGGGTGGGAGTGGTAGGGGATTAGGCCAGAGAGATGACCAAGGGACATTTTATCCAGAAAGATCAGCAAGATGGCAACTATTCAACTATGTGTTCTTGTTTCTGAAATTAAAAAAAAAAAATCACATTGATCATTTTAAGGTGTTTACCTTGAGAAGGGGAAATGTCATCATTTCTACCACCTATAAATGAGAATTCAAATTCACATGTTCGATCTCTTACTCATTCATCCTTTCAGTTAACATTTATTAGGACTGCACTGTACTATATGATGTTTATTAGGTCCCCTAGATCCTGGGCCACATGTGGAGCTGCAGAAAAGAAGTTATGGAGTTTCTTGTCCTCCAGGATCAGTTGTGAGTATGTCGTCTACACTGGGAGGATGAGCAGGTTGAAGGGAAAGGCATCTCACATTGCTATGCACAATTTCCCCTGCCAAAGGTGGCCTGCCGTTTGCTGGCATGTTGCTACAAATGTTTAAATTAAATGTCTTACTAGGAATGGAATTGGTGTGGTAATGGGTCTGTCTTACTCCTTGTGGTGGTTTGAAGCTGTATGTACCCCAGGAAAACATGCTCTTAAATTTAATCCACTCCTGTGGGTGTAAGCCCATTGTAAGTAGGACTTTTTCATGAGGCTACTTTAGTTAGGTGTCACCTCAGTCAGGATGGATGTTATTCCTATTATGGAGTCCTTTATGAATGGAATGAATTCAAACTGTGAACAAGAGAAAGCCACAGAAGCAAGAGGCTGCAGAAGAGAAAGGAGAGACCAGCAGATGCCACCTTGTGCCTTGCCCTGTGACAGAGGAGCTGAGGATCACTGGCAGCCAGTCTTCGGGAAGAAAACATCGCCCTGATAATAACTTATTTGGACATTTTCCTGACCTCAAAACCACGAGTGAATAAGTTCCCATTGTTTAATCAACCCATTTCACGGTATTTGCTTTGAGTAGCCTAGGAAACTAAAACACTACTGTTTCAGAAGGGTTTGAAAGCATTTAATTTCCAAATCACTTCTGTTTAAAAATGCATGATGACATGTGCTCTGGGGAGCAATCCGTTACATAATTTGCAGCAGACTAATAAAACATAACTCAAAAGGCAAATGAAGATGACCTGTAGCAGTATACACATGTCCATCATGAACCTTCCTGGGATTGTCCCGGAAAAGAGAGCTTAATGGAAACAAGTCCGAGAAAGAAGCCACTTTAGATTTTCCCCAGAAAGAGAGCAGTGGGAATCAGGATGAAATAAAGCTACCACGGTATGCAGAGTGTTGTTAGTATCGGTTTCTTCTTACTGGAATGAGGGAAACAGAGCAGAAGGAAGGCCAAGTGAGGGGGCTGCGGAATGAGCTGTGGGAAGAGAGAGGATGCAGATTGGTGGAGCAGCGTGGACACCACAGCCAGAACTGCTCGGCCAGCTGGCACCACCCTGTCCCAAGCTGCTTCATGCTTAGCCTTCAGAACCAGAAATGAAACCTGCTGAGATGCTCTCTGTCAAATATCTTTCCTTCCACCAAACTTGCTTACATGTGGTCTCCCATATCTCACATGGGTGATGAAAGTTGGTGATATATTATGGCTAAGAGTGCTATGCTACATGTTCAAGGATAGAAAAAGGCTGAACACTGATCTGCCAAATCAAATCCTTGCAAAATGGTGCAAGCTAGTGAGAAGGTTTGTAAATTACAGTTAAATGGGTGAGATGGGGCCTGCAAATGGAGTTACCAAGGGTCTCTGGCTTTTTCATTGTTATTTATTTTTTTGTGTGTGGTCATAGTTGAAGCATCTGGAAATGTAAGCATTTATATAGTAATGTGTTAAGAATTCCTCTGAATCTCGAGCTGAAACTAGGTTAGGTGTGATTTAAGCTAAGAGGCCCATGACAATGTTTTGTGCTCTGCATGCTCAATAAATAATCATTTAATGAATGAATGTATATCTACAAAGCAGAAGAATAAATTGCAGAAGTACAGACAACTTTGCCAATTTGAATCTAGCTCCTGCTTCCCATCCCCATCCTCAGAAAGGAATTCCATTAAATTTAGAATTTTCCACACATTCTGACCAATTAATAAAGCATATATTTTAATTTTAACTAGTCCTTACCCTGTGAGTGTCAGCTGACCCTTTGACTGATTAAAAGATATCAACTAATTTTAATTTCTAAATTGGTCTTTTCCCTCTTTCTGCAGTTCTGGAGATTTTGTTTAGTCTGTATTTGCTTCAAAGTCAAACTACCTACAGGATTTTTAATGTCATAGTTCTTTCACCTTTGGACTGTTTCAAACCCAAAGCCTTTAATTCCAGAGACTTTCCCATTTTGCAGTTGAAAGCAAGTGATTTAAGGATCCCTACAAAGGAACTCACAAGGAGAGCTCCATCAGAAAATTGAATCAGAGGGAGAACAGATTTCTTTGTTATAGCCCCATAATGGGTTGTTCGGAAATAAGGCAGTTAAAAATTAATCAATTTCTTATAATTTGCACAGTATATATTTTGTGCATATTCATTAGAAAGCATAAAATACTTTTGATGGATCAAAATTTGATGAAGTTAATTTATTTTACTAAACTAAATCATGTCTTTAGTAAAGACAGCCACAATGGCAAAGAGAACAGAAAGACAGTCAAGTTAAAATAAAGGAAATATTATTCCACATTACCAAACCAAAAATATTGTTATAAAAGTTGCAAATGTATTCATTTTAGATATAGGTAATTGCAACTGCTTGGGCTTTGCCCACATACCAGTAGCAAATTATAGTCAGATGTTAAAATAGGACTTTAACTTCATCTCTCTTTTCCTTCAGGTCCCTTTCTTCTATATAATTATGTAAAAAGAATAATCTAAATGTATGTGGAGTTAATCCTGTGGTATCTGCAAGAAGCATATTCCCTGTTTTCAATAAATTGAGTTAAGAAGAAAAGCAATCACCCTGTTCTGCTATTTTGTAAAATGCAGCTAGTAAAAGCTTTAGTGTTGGTTTGGGGCTTAATTCATTGTTTGGTGGGGCAGTTGCTTGGATGGTGTTCATTCCAATGCACTTTGTGTGCCTGAGAGTGAGTGGTCTTGGTTTTCTGCAGCTGCCTCAACAAATTGCCACAAACCAGGGGGCTTAAAACAACAGAAATGTATTCTCTCTCCGTTCTGGAGGCTAGAAGTCCCTCTTCAGTCTTGTGCCAGTTTGAATATATTGTGTCCCCCAAATGCCATTATCTTTGATGTCATCTTGTGTGGGCAGACATTATCAGTGTTGATTAGAATGTAATTCTTTGAGTGTTTCTGTGGAGATGTGCCCCACCCAACTGTGGGTGATGACTCCAACTGGATAATTTCCATGGAGTGTTGGCTTACCCATTGGGTGAGCCTTGATCAGTGGAGCCATATAAATGAGCTGACGGGCAGAGGGAACTCAGTGCAGCTGTGAGTGATGTTTTGAAGAGGAGCTACAGCCAAGAGGGACACTTTGAAGAAAGCACAGGAGCTGCACATGAGAGACACTTTGAAGACGGCCGTTGAAAGCAGACTCTTGCTCCGGAGAAGCTGAGAGAAGACAGATATCCCAAGTGCAACTAAGAGTGACATTTTTGAGGAACTTCAGCCTAGAGAGGAGCGTCCTGGGAGAAAGCCATTTTGAAACCAGAACTTTGGAGCAGACACCAACCACGTGCCTTCCCAGCTAACAGAGGTTTTCCAGACACCACTGGCCATCCTCCAGTGAAGGTACCCGAATGCTGATGTGTAACCTTGGACACTTTATGGCCTTAAGACTGTAACTGTGTAACCAAATAAACCCCCTTTTATAAAAGCCGATCCGTCTCTGGTGTTTTGCATTCCGGCAGCATTAGCAAACTAGAACAAGCCTCTAAGGGGGGACCCGTCCTTGTCTCCTGCAGCCCCTGGTAGCCCAAGGCATTCCCTGCTTTGTGGAGTCAACCTTCAATCTCTGCCTCCACTTCCCTCCGCCTCTCGGTCCCTGTGTGTCCTCATCTGACAAGGACACCGTTTGCTGGATCGGGCCACCCTCATCCAGCATGGCCTCGTCTGAACCTAATTATATCTGCAAAGACCCTCTTTCCAAATAATAGGTACCAGGGGTTAGGACTTCAACATATCTTTTTGGGGCAACAGAATTCAATCCACAACAGATGGAATAGGCCAAAAGACTAAGTAATGGGGAATGAATGGGACCAGAAAAAAAAGCAACAAAAGCTTTCTGCTTCTGTGCCGTGTGCCACGCAGCTCAGAACCGAATTTGTGGACTAGTGCATGGTGGGATTACCTCTGCCTCTTGCAGCCAGGAATGTCATCCACAGAGAAACTGCATAAAATGCCATCTCAGACGAGTCCTGATGAGGGACAGGAGCTTGCCAAGCAGGTGAAGGTTAAAGACATAGAGAATATTACATGCGGGGAGTGACCCTCTTCAAGACTCAGAAGTGGGTGAGTGGAATCACCCTGTGTGGTGCAGGAGGCTAGATTTGGAGAGCATGCAGGGAACAGGTTGAGGGCTGTTGCAAGATGAGGCAGGCTGCAGCTGACTGTTACATGATCTTTGTAGACCATGCCAGAGATGCTGGAATGTACGACGTAGGGGCCATGAGTGGTCACTGATGAGTTTTGTGAAGGACATGGGGGTGAGGTGTTTGTGACCCCCAAAGATCACTCCTGAGGTTGCCTGGAGGATAAAAAAGCAGGGCTGTCTTGGAGATGAGACCAACTGGTGAGTATTTTAGCCAGCACAAATTTTTGACCCTGGCTTAGCACAGCAAAAGGGCCTTTCTTATGCTTTCCATATGCCCTACACATGTCGCTGGGGGCTCTGCTCCATGATGCCACTCAAGGACTCAGGCTCCATCATCTTTTGGCTGCACCATCTAGAACACATGGCCTTTTTGGTAGCCATGGCAGGGAAAGAGACAACTACAGGGTTGTGCACTGGCTCTTTTTATCATTTGGGATGGAAGTGACATATGTCATTTCTTCCTGCAGTCAGAACCAGTTACATGACACTGCCTAGCCACAGAAGGTTGGGAGATGGAGGGAAGGAGCTGGACTATTTGATGAGAACCCACAGTTTCTGCACAGCAAGTCCAGGAAACCAGACAAAAGTCAGGATGGGGCTGGAGAGGAAGCAGTCAGCATACCTGGTCACAAGGTGGTGGAAGGACAGACCTGTGGACAGGGGTGATATGGGTGGAGGAGGGTGAGGGGAGAGTGGGAGTGGTACAGGATGACCATTCAGTAAGTGCTAAGTGAGTAACGCTGGAAGAGGGTTAGGTGTATGGGAGGGAAAGATGAGGTTCATTTTGGCCTGTGTAGCTGTCTGTGGAGTGTGCAAGTCAGGAGCTCAAACTTAGAGCTATACTATAAAGTAAGGGATAGCTATTGATATATGACTGAGCTTTGGCTCAGCGGTGGCCTCCTAGGGTCTGCAGTTGGATGTAAGGAAGCAAAGTCCATGGAAAATGTGTTCTAGCTATTTGTATTTGGACATGATTATGCAGTTATAGGTGGCAACTGAAAACTTGTGAATGGATGAGTCTTCCGAAAGAGAGGACATAGGATGAGCAGAGATGAATCTAAAAGAGAACTGTTCATGTGGTCAGTGTCATCACGTCCAGATTGATTCAGGACCTAGAGGGTCAGAATGCCAGCCCACATGCAACTGAGATTAGCTGGTGTTTGACGGATGGCTGCAGAGGCTAGAGATGCACAGAGGGATTTATCGAGTGCAATATTTATTTGACACCTAATGAAATCAACAAGCCTTCCTATTAACTCTTGCAGAGATTTACTTTAGACTATGAGATCCTAGAAGAGTTTATTAAGTAAACTCTTTGGGTGGAAACACTAAATCTACTTCTTAAATACGTCCCTGGTCTGGTGATTTTCAGAGGGGTTGTGGGAGCTGCAGAGCGGGACGAGGTTGGGCAGAACCTGCCCGGTTGAACCCTTCCCTCCCATCTCAGAGCAGCTCTGCCAACAACTGCCCAGAGTTAATGCAGATGCCACAGGTTCGGTGCACAGACCTCGCCAAGATCAGCTGGAAGCTTGGAGCTTCCCAAGGCCACCTTCCCTTCTGACCAAATAACTACAAATTTCAGGGCTTCTGCCACCTCTTCAGGTTCAACAGTTCACTAGAACAACAGGCACCAAAAGAAGAGACATGTGGCGAGGTCTGGGACGGTCCTTAAACTCAGAGCTTCTGATGTCTTCTGCCCACGGAGTCGGACTCATCACCCTCCTGCCACGTGGATGTTGTTACTGACCAGGGAATTGCACCTGAGCTTTGGTGTCCAGAGTTTTCGTGGAGTTCCATTTTGTAGTCATGATTGGTGGAGCAAATACCCACTGACTGAACTCCATCTCCAGCCCCCTCGCATCCTGAGAGTCAGGCTGGGTCCAAAGCCCCAACCCCCTGATCACATGATTGTTCTCCGCTGTGGTCAGTCCTCTCCCGGACCGAGTGTGGCTGCCCCACCTCGAGCATCTCCTTAGCATAAACTTTCAGATGTGGTCCAAGTCTTTAGTTGAGTCTCTCATCTATGAATAACAAAGACACTCTAGTCACTAGGGAAATTCCAGGCGTTTAGAGTTTACCCTCCCACCCCCAACCAAGCTAGACCTCTTGCATGTCTATTGAAAGTCTCTCACAATACACAGACATTAGAGCTTCTAACAAATCTTAACTTCTCTTTTCTATCCCCCATCTCTTTATCTCTCCACCATGCTGCAGAGATGTTCCCTTCTACTAATTCATCTGCAATTATGACTTGTCTTCAGTATAATCTACTTACTGAAATTATTTAAAAAATTAATGATTATACTTTTACTTGGCTTTTTTAGAGCTGTATATTCTTGTTTCAGAACTTCCTGTTTTTACTGATGCAAGTCCTTCCTTTATATATTTTAAGCACTCTAAACATACTTCTTGTACTATCCCTTTCACATTGATCTATTATTGCTAGTTCCTCATATCCTGTGAGCTGTCTTTCATGATGTGCCCTATTTTTAAATACAATTTTATTTTTTGTTGTGTTAACTCCAGAGGGTGTTATCTTTTCTGCAGATCGAGAAAATCACCGAGGATGGTTTCCACTGGTGTGTCTGTCAAGACCTTAGAAACTCACTGATTCTGAACTCAATTTTTGTGCCAGTTTTTCAGGCAGGGATTCTCAGAGTGCATTGGTTCTGAGAA
Organism: Choloepus didactylus; assembly: GCF_015220235.1. Classification (NCBI taxonomy): domain Eukaryota; kingdom Metazoa; phylum Chordata; class Mammalia; order Pilosa; family Megalonychidae; genus Choloepus; species Choloepus didactylus. Next base: position 11,741,557 of record NC_051313.1, on the reverse strand, counting down.
TTCAGGGCCCACTCCACAGGCAGCTCAGCCTTGCGGCTCCAGTCTTCCAACAGCTACCTTGGGTCTGTGGGCAGAGCAATTTCAGTGCTTCCTGCAGTTCTCCTGACTTCACAAGGGGACCCAGTTCTGTCCTGCTGTGAGCACTGTTCTCCTGGGGCCACATTCTGGTTTTGAATGGCCGCAACAACTCCAGTCTTTGAGACCTGTAATCTCTGCCAGTTCCTGAGTCATTATTATGTGTTGCCTCGAGGTTGACAGCATATGGAGATTTCCTTTCTTGCTTATGAGTTCTGCTATATATTTAATTCATAAGAGCACTTAAAAAATCCCTGCTTCTATATGTTTGGAAATGCTGGAGTGATTCTGCATGTGTTCAATTGCTTCTTATCTGGAAAACTGCTTACTGTTTCTTTTTTTTTTTTTTTCACTTTCATTCCTATGTATATTTTTTCCTACAATTTTATAGAGTTATATTCACATGCCATACATTTATCCACAGTGTACAGTCAGTCGTTCATGGTATCATCATAAAATTGTACATTTATCACCACAATCAGCACTTGAACATATTGATTACTACAAAAAAAATTGTTTTTTTTAAGTGAATAATAAAAAAGATGACAAAAAGAAAAATAACATCATACAATACAATATAATAGTAAGGACAGAAAACAACACCACTACCAAGAATCCCATATTCCTCCCCTCTATCCCCCTCTCATACACACTTAGCATTGGCATATTGCCTTTGTCACATTTAATGGAAGCATATTACTGTTACTGTGGACCATAGACTCCAGTTTGCTTTGATCATGTTTTTTCCCAAATACCATCCCTTTTTCAAATTTCTACATGGTTGACATTCATTTGCTCTCCCACATGCAAAAACATTTTTATATTTGTACATTTAGTAACAGTCATTGGCCGCTCCAGTTTTTGCCAAGTTATACAGTCCCAGTCTTTATCATCTATCTTTACCTCTGGTGTCATACATTCCCCTATCCCACCTCTTTCAGCTTTACTCACAGACATCATTGTTCCATGTACTTACAATATTGTGCTACCATCACACAGTATTATGCTATCTATTTTTGGATCTATACAATCAATCCTGCTAAACATTCTGTAGTCCTTCAGCATCAAATGCCCGATCTCTACCCTCTTTCTATCTCCTGGTAGCCTGTGTTGTCAGCTTTTAACTCCCAAAGTTTGTTCATTAATGTTTGTTCATATTAGTGAGACCATACAGAATCTGTCTTTTTGTTTCTGGCTAACTTCACTCAACATAATGTCATCAAGGTTCATCCACATTATTATATGATCCATGTTTTTGTTCTGTCTTACAGCTGCATAATATTCCATCACGTGTCTATACCACAGTTTGTTTATCCACTTGTCTATTGATGGAGATTTGGGCTGTTTCCATCTCTTGGCAATCGTGAATAATGCCTCAATAAACATCAGTTTACAAATGTCTGTTTGTGTCTTAAGTTTCAGTTCCTCTGAGTATATACCTAGCAAAGGAATAGCTGGATCATATGGCAAATCTACACTTAGCTTCCTGAGGAACCTCTACACTGTCTTCCAGAGTGGTTGCACCATTCCACATTTCCACCAGCAATAAATAAGTGTGCCTCTTTCTCCACATCCTCTCCAGCACTTGTCATTTTCTGTTTTTTTGGATAATGGCCATTCTGGTAGGTGTGAGATGTTATCCTATTGTGGTTTTGATTTGCATTTTGCTAAATAGCCAGTGAAGTTGAGCATTTTTTCATATGTTTTTTAGCCATTTGTATTTCCTCTTCAGAAAAGTGTCTGCCATGTCTTTTGCCTATTTTTTTAATTGGATTGTTTGTCTTTCTGTTATTGAGTTGTAGGAGTTATATATTTGGGATATTAAACCCTTATCTGATATGTGGTTTCCAAATATCATCTCCCATTGTGTAGGTTGCCTTTTTACTTTTCTGACAAAGTCTTTTGATGTACAAAAGTGTTTAATTTTGAGGAGATCCCATTTGTCTATTTGTTCTTTGGTTGTTCACGCCTTGAGTGTGAGGTCTAAGAAACCACCTCCTATCACAAGATCTTTAAGATATTGCCCTACATTTTTTTTCTGAGAGTCTTATGGTCTTGGTGCTAATGTTTAGGTCTTTCATCCATTTTGAGTTAATTTTTGCATAAGGTGTGAGATGGGTGTCCTCTTTAATTCTCTTGGAAATGGATATCCAGTTCTGCAAACACCATTTACTGAAGAGGCTGCTCTGTCCCAGTTGCTTTGGCTTGACTACCTTATCAAAAATCAATTGTCCACAGATGTGAAGGTCTACTTCTGAACACTCAATTCGATTCCATTGGTCAGTATATCTGTCCTTATGCCAGTACCATGCTGTTTTGAGCACTGTAGCTTTGTAATATGTTTCAAAGTCAGGTAGTGTGAGATCTCCCACTTTGTTCCTCTTTCTCAAGATATTTTTGGCTATTTGGGGCACCTTGCCTTCCAAATAAATTTGGTTATTGGCTTTTCTATTTCAGTAAAGTAAGTTGTTGGGATTTTAATTGGTATTGCATTGAATCTATAAATCAGTTTAGGTAAAATTGCCATCTTAACTATATTTAGTCTTCCAATCCATGAACATGGTATGTTCTTCAATTTTTTTATGTCCTGTCCAATATCTTTTAGCAGTTTCTTATAGTTTTCTGTGCAAAGATCTTTTGTGTCCTTGGTTAAGTTTATTCCTAAATACTTGATTCTTTTGGTTGCTATTGTAAATGGGATTTTTTTCTTGATTTCCTCCTCTTGTTGCACCTTACTTGTGTATAGGAACAGTATAGATTTTTGTGTTGATCTTGTAGCCGACCATTTTGCTGTATTCGTTGACCAGTTCCAGCAGCTTTGCTGTAGATTTTTCTGGATTTTCTACATATGGAATCATGTCATCTGCAAATAGTGAAAGTTTTACTTCTTCCTCTGCAATTTGGATGCCCTTTATTTCTTTTTCTTGCCTAATTGCTCTAGCTAGAACTTCCAGCACAATGTTGAATAACAATGGTGACAGTGGGCATCCCTGTCTTGTTTTTGATCTTAGAGGGAAAAATTTCAGTCTCTCCCCATTGAGTTTGATGTTAACTGTGGGTTTTTCATGTATCACCTTTATCATATTGAAAAAGTTCCCTTCTATTCCTATCCTTTGAAGTGTTTCATCAGGAAAGGATGTTGAATTTTGTCAAATGCCTTTTCTGCATCAATCAAGATGATCATGTGTTTCTTCTGCTTTGATTTATTGATGTGGTGTAGTACATTAATTGATTTTCTTGTGTTGAACCAGCCTTGCATACCCAGAATAAATCCCACCTGGTCGTGGTGTATAATTCTTTTAATGTGCTGCTGGATTCAATTTGCAAGTATTTTGTTAAGGATTTTTGCATCTATATTCATTAAAGTGATTGGTCTATAATTTTCTTTTTTTGTAGTATCTTTGTTGCTTACTGTTTCTTAACTGTCTAAATATGTAGTCCCTGGTTTTCCTTGTTCTCTCTGCTTTGAATAGTCTCTCAAATGATCTCTGCCTGTTGAAATGCTACTCATCTTTCAAGGAATCATTAAAAGTTGCTCCTTCATCCTTTTCTAACCTCCAGGAACCACATTAGCCCCTAATCAATTCCTTCTCTGAACTCCTTTGGCTTCCATTTGACACTTAGTCATATTCTGTTGTAGCTGCTTTGTGCTCATTGTTTGTCTCCTTGTGAGATTATAAGATCTTTGAAATTTGTGGCCATTCCTAAACTTCTTGGATTTATTCACAGTGATTTTTCAGAACTTAGCATGAAATAGATGCTCACTAAATGCTTCCTACACTAAAAATGACTGAAATAAAAGACCTACTCTAGAACAACAATAATTTTAGTGATTTACATTTAATTTAAAAGAACCCCAGCACCCAGAAAAACAAGATTTGATGCCCTTTGTATTTTGCTTAATCATTTTATTCTGGATTCATGAATTTATAAGGCCTGGGAAATTCATACCAGGTTCTAAATTACTGACAGAATTAAAAGGTTTTACTTCAAGTAGTCTAGAGTTACCATGAGAGATAATATTTTAAGGGATGTATTTGTGCCAACAAGAGTGGGGAAAATTAGCTATTTTTTGTAGATGTCCTCTTAGACTTTGTCCCAAGTAACTGAACAAACCAACAGCTGATTCTCAGAGCTCCTTTTGCAGAGCAAGGTTTCTGAGTTCCAGTTGGAAGGAGCTCAGGAAGGTAAGGCATGCATGGAAGGCAAACTGCATTCCAATGCTGAACCAGCCAATCACTCTTGGGCACTTTTGAGGTCTATGGCTTTGTCTGTGAACATGGGAACCCTCAAGGGCACCTTCAAATTAAAAATAACCACACTGTTCCCAAGAGTCCTGGATGTGTAATTTGGTAGAAATTTAAAGGATGTCTTTTTATAGTAACAGAGTCTACAAAGAAATTAAAATTCAGGTATGGTTAAGTCCTTTCCAGTCATAATGAATTCAAATGAACTTGAACTCTAAATTCAAATACTTAACCACTCTGTGGGTGAACCACATTGCACAATTTTTTAGCTCTAACTAGATTTTTTTTTTATTACATTCAGTTTTATTGAAGTACATTCACACACCATACAATCATCCATGATATACAATCCACTGTCCACAGTATGATAACATAGTTATGCATTCATCACCACAATCTATCTCTGAACATTTTCCTTACATCAGAAAGAACCAGAACAAGAATAAAAAATAAAAGTGAAAAAAGAACACCCAAATCATCCCCCCATCCCACCCCATTTGTCCTTTAGTTTTTATCCCTATTCCTCCATTCATCCATACACTAGATAAAGGGGGTGTGATCCACAAGGTCTTCACAATCACACTGTCACCCCTTGTAATCTACATTATTATATAATTGTCTTCAGGAGTCCAGACTGCTGGGTTGGAGTTTGGTAGTTTCAGGTATTTACTTCTAGCTATTCCAATACATTAAAACCTAAGAGGTGTTATCTATATAGTACATAAGAATGTCCACCAGAGTGACCTCCCGACTCCATTTGAAATCTCTCAGCCACTGAAACCATTTCGTCTCATTTTGCATCCCCCTTTTGGTCAAGAAGTCCCACGATGCTGGGTTCACATTCATCCCCGGGAGCCATATTCTGCATTGCCAGGGAGATTTACACCCCTGGGAGTCGGGTCCCATGTAGGGGGGAGAGCAGCGAGTTCACCTGTTGAGATGGCTCAGTTACAGAGAGCGAGGGCCACATCTGAGGAACAAAGAGGTACTCAGGGGGAGACTCTTAGGCACAATTACATGCAAGTTTAGACTCTCCTTTGCAGTAACGAGCTTCATAAGGGCAAGTCCGATGATCGAGGGCTCAGCACATCAAACCGCTAGTCCCAATGCTTGTGACAACATCAACACCAGTCCAGGTGAGGATGTCCAACATATCTGCACCTTCCTCCAGATCCTTGGGGCTGGGGAGGGGGAGGCTGTAAATATATTTTTTATTATCTGCCCAAATTACTCTGGGATGTGTCACTATTTCACTCCAGCCTATACCAACCTACCATATGTCACTTCCTATTCAAAGGCTCTAACTAGATTTTAAAACTCTGTTGGATGATCTTATTAATAAAAATAACAGCTCAGCATTTATCATATGATTGTTATGTGCCAAGCATGTTTTTGTACATTATGAATCTCTCCTTTACTACCCAAAAATAAACCCATGAGGGTGGTACAATTATTATCTCCCATTTGCAGATGGGGAAAACTGAGATACAGAGAGGCTAATTAACTTACCCAAGTCACACAGTAATTCTAAACTACTGTGAAATTCCTACTGGCCTTGCATTCATGTACCTACTTGAGACAATATATGCATTTATATGTCCAGGGTCCTCTTAGAGGACTTTTATTGCGATCAGAGGGAGAAACTGCAGTGTCAGTTAACTACATCACCTCATTTCAGTCGAAACTCAACCCCCTCCTATTGTGTCATCAGTTTCCTCTAAGCTTCTTTTTCTCGAAACTCCGTTATCACCACAAATCTTAGATTTAAAAGATGGGTGCCTGCTCCAATCTGAAAGTTGACACATCTGATATGGATTAAATGTAAACTTAAAACCCACCATTAGCTGACCCATCAAACCAGTATACTTTTATGCTCTCTGCACAATCGAACCCAACTCATCATCATGAAAGCATGGTGCCTCTTGTTGGGGATCTGGAGACATGTAACACATTATCATGTGAGCCTGGAACCCCCTTTTTGCAATGACTACTTTTTCTGTTTTCTTATAGTGTTGGATCTAGACTGCTAAAGGAATGAAGTTTGACACCACGACTTCCAAAATTGTTACTTTCATACTTAAAGCAGATTTGTTAAAGGAAAAGATGTAGTCTATGCTTTCTTCCCTGCTTTTAATAAAGGCCAAGATGTTGGGTTTGTATTTATTTAAAACAACATTTAAAACCCAGAGAATTTTGGATAAGAAAATAAAAAAAGAACAAGGTTAATATATGTAAACTTTTAACTACAGAATATATTACTGGGAAAGGTTTTGAAAACCTCTCTAGAGACCCTTAAAAATGGTGAAACTTCTCACCTGTAGTCCTGAAAATATGGGAGGTGGAGGGTGAAGTTATTGCCATTTTAAGATTCCTTCTAAATTTCTGTGGCTATTAATTTTTGAAGCTCTTCTAAATGGAAAGTGTAGGCCTTTCTAATGTGTATGTGAAAAATGGAGCAAATTTATGATCCCTATGAATAAAAATATTCTGTGTTGATGGAAAAATTAAGGTCATTGGCACCATGAGTGCTCTATTCAAATTTTTAGACAATGAAATAAATTGGGCACTAAATTATAACAAGATCTCTCAACCTTTGGTAAACTAGACTCATCTGTGTTGCTTATGAAACTACTCATTTCTGGTAACTCTCCCCCCTTTAGTCCCTCTCTCTACCCCAAGATTCTGAATTTAACTGGTTTGGGTGAGCCTGGCGCAATAATTTTTATTCACTATATAATATATATTGATTTCATATAGTATAATACAATATAATATAATATTAATATAATTGTAACAGATTATGATACAATATAATAAATATGACATAATATAAACATATTTATTTATTTATCTACTTACTTATTCAAACAGAGATTGAAGACAGCATTCTCAGAGGCCATTCATTTGGTCATTGCTTGGCAATAGGCAGGCAAACAAACGCACGAAAAAAAAATGGTTGGACAGGAGGGAAGGGAAAATGAGAACTGATTAGTGCCTTCATAAATTCCATCATTTTACAAAAATCATAAATCACTAAAGTTAAGTCATTTTGCTCAAATTTGCAATTGAGTTTAAGAAATCTTTTGTCTGAATTTCCTTTTTCTGAGTGAAACTGAATATGCAAACGGGCAATGGCCAGACCACACACGTGGAAAAGAGAACTCGGGCCCTCAGTTTCTGCAGCCACCAGCCTGGGAAGCTGAGCCAGGACCTCTGCAGCCATCAGCCCAGCACTGTCAGGCCTCAGTCGGTGACTGCCAGCTCCCCTCATTTTTGTCCCCACTTCCAACTCAGGACCAACCAGAGAAAGCCAAGTATACTCCCCAAACAAGCACATAGGATGCCTGCTTCTCATTGGCCCACCTTTAGCCTCCCCGTGCCAACACCTCCAGTCGGGGCACACCCAAAGCCTTCCTTTTTTTCCCACTAAAAAGCACCCCCACTCCTCGGCCTGCTGAGTCTCTGCCAAATGCAGGTGATGGTGGCCGATGCTCTTGCTATGGCAAACTCCCAATAAATGGTCTCTACTCGTACTCATCTGAGTGTTCTTTATTTCCATATAAGAAACAAAAATAGGGAAAAATCAATTATCCTTTCACACACATGGAAGATAATTTCTATCAATTTATATGATTTTAGAAAGTGAGAGAAACTAGATAGTCACTAAGGCCAGTGTTCTAAAGAACAGCCATCACAAGATGTTTCCTGAGCACTTTTTTTTCCTTAGCAAATCCATTTAAAGAGAGAGCGCTTGGAGGGCCTGGCACTGTCCTGGGAACGGGGGAGTCCCTGCTCTGGGCCCCGGCTTCTCCCCTGCACTTGCCTAAGGTCCCTTGAACCAGGAATCTGGAGTAGGAGCCTGGAGGCGGGAAGGGGAGGAGCCAGGGAGGAGCGGTGGGGACCTTTGCAAGGCTGTGTTTCTGAGAATCAGAGAGTTTCATCTGCAACAGTGAAGTTGAGAGGAGGGCCGTGGAGAATGTGCTAAACTTGATTCCAAGTGTGCATTCTTGGTATCACTCAAATAAGGTGACTTTCAATATTCACGATGCACTGACAAGGCACGGCCCGTCTCTACAACCATGGACCAGCTGTGCTGGTATTTCAGTCGTACGTAGAGAAAGGTTCTAAGGCAATTCTAAGACCATTATGGAGCACCTATTATGTGCAAATCACTGTGCTTGGAAACAAAGGAGAGAGAAGCAGAAACTCCTTTTTCTCTCCAGTTCTTCAAATGAGGGGGTTTCTATTATTAGGTAACAAGATCCACTGCTAACTGTGCCAATTCAGTGGTCATATGAATTTGCATTATGGTGTCATAAAAGGAGTCATGAAACTCTCCCAATTCTTAATTTACCTTTTCTCTGTAATTTTATATGCACTACATATGCAAATTAATTTCAAATAAATAACCTCTTCCTTTATAAAAATCATGCATGAGTGGCTACTTCTCCCAGGGGTGTAAATCTCCCTGGCAATGCAGGACATGACTCCCAGGGATGAGCCTGGACCCAGCATCGTGGGATTGAGAAAGCTTCTGGACCAAAAGGGGGAAGAGAAATGAAACAAAATAAAGTTTCAGTGGCTGAGTTCAAATGCAGTCGAGAGGTCATTCCGGAGGTTATTCTTATGCTTTATATAGGATCCCTTTTCAGTTTTTAGTGTATTGGAATAACTAGAAGGAAATACCTGAAACTGTTGGACTGCAACCGAGTAGCCTTGATTCTTGAAGACAATTGTGTAACTATATAGCTTACCTGATATGACCATGTGATTGTGAAAACCTTGTGGCTCCCACTCCCTTTATCCAGTGTATGGAAAGATGAGTGCAAAAATGGGGACAAAAATGAAATGAACAATAGGAGGGGATCGGGGATGGGATGTTTTGGGTGTTCTTGTTTACTTTTATTTTTATTCTTATTTTCATTTTTTTTGGAGTAATGAAAATGTTTACTGTGGTGATGAATGCGCAAGTATATGATGGTACTGTGAACAACTGATTTTACATTTTGGATGACTGTATGGTATGTGAATATAACTCAATAAAATTGGACAAAAATTATTTAAAAAAATTAAAAAAATATTTTTTAAAAAAGTTCTTTGTTTCTCAAATTCTAATATGCAAGCAAATCACCAGGGGTTGTTGTTAAAATGCAAAAATCTGATTTGGAAAGCCTGCAGTAAGGTGCTAGATTCTGGGTTTCTAAGAAACTCCCAAGTGATGCCCATAGTGTTTACAGGAACCACACTTTTTTTTTTTAATTGTGGTAACATCCATACAACTCAAAATTTCCCATTTTAACCAATGTTAAGTTGTCAACATGATGTCACTGAGAGCTGAGACGGGAAGAGATGTGCACATGGGCAGACAATTGTTTCTCCCAAGCAGGGACAAGCAGCTTCCAAACACACCTGGATCCACAAGGCTGCAAGTTGTGCCCTGTTTCAAGATTCCAAATAGCAAATGAGGCTGTTCCACGCTGTGAAGAAGTTTAGTAAGGCTAGGGAGACAAAGAGTGGTGTGGTAGATTAAATTATGTGCCCCAATTTAGACAGGTTCTTAATCTTAATCCACATCCCCGTGGTGTGAACCCTTTGTGAGTAGGACCTCATGGAGATGTTATTTTTGATTAAGGTGTGGCCTACTCAATGAGGGTGGGTCTCCATCCAGATTATTGGAGGCGTTATAAAGAGGACCTGGAAATCACAGGAGCAAAGAAAGGAGAGCACATTGTCATGTGACTCAAGGCCAAGATTCAAGCCAAGGGAGCCCAAGCACTGCCAGCAGCCAGCACCAGAATGTTACAGACTTTGGGGAGAAGGCATCACATTGAATTTGGACTTCTAGCCTCCAACTAGGAGAAGCCAATACACTCTGGTTGTTTAAGTCAACCCTTTGTGTGGTATGTGTCGTAGCAGCCTGGCAGACTAAGACTAAAGGAAAGGAAAAATGACTAGGGATTAGTTACAAAGCATTGGGTATAAGTGCAAAGTAATGTAGCTCCAAGGTTATAGACTCAGGAGAGGCTGTGGTTAGTTAAGGAGCTTTTGGGGAAGGTTGGAACCATGTGTAGGAGGTGATGGCTGCGAGTGAGTAGGAAAGCAGAACATTCACCCAAAGGAAGTGAAATAAGAACTAGCAAAAGCGTGGTGCACTCTCTTGGGTATTCATTTCCAAGATGACAAAGAAAAGAAGGAACCGCAGTTGTACCAGAAAGGGCCATGGCCACGTGCAGCCTAGTTGCTGCATGATCTGCACCCACTGTGTGCTAAGGATAAGACCATTAAGAGTTCATCATTCAAAACATAGCAGAGGCCGCAGCTGCCGGGGCATTTCTGAAGCAAGTGTCTTCCCCGCCTGGGTGCTCCCTAAGCTGTATGTGAGGCTCCATTACCACGTGCCCTGTGTCATGCACAGCACATTGGTCAGGGACTGTTTTTGTGAAGCCCAGAGGACTCAACATCCCCACCCCAATTTGGACCTGTCTGTACTGCCCCGTGACCTCTGCCAAAGTCCATGTGGGGAGCTGGGTCCTTAAAGATTGAAGAAACACCTGTCTCTGGAAAAAAAATAAAATGGAAATTAAATTAAAAAAAAAAAAAGTCTGGTGTCAAATAAGTATGTGTGTTGGGGGGGGGGTGGGAGGCCTGACCTCAGATTGGCCGAGCCATGGGTTGTAGGGCAGCTGGTCCAGAGACAGAATGCAGATTCCCTGGCATGATTGGAGAATAACATATCCAGATTAATCAAACACTCAAGTTAATAGAGAGTTGGCGCAGGTATCATAAAGAGATAGCAGTGTTTAAAGTCATTGAATACGTTGAAGTGTGCAGAGCCTAATTTCTTTATTCTTTGATGGAGAAGGTAGCTCTGCCCCTCTTCTGGTAGGTTTCCTGATGGAGCCTGCTTGGTTCTCTTCGTGGTGTACTGTTGGAAGATGAGCATGCTCTCAAGCCTTTCCCCAGGGCTGCACTGGGAGAGCATCCTAGGAGACCCCATTCCATGGAGAGAATTTCAAACAGGCAGAAACGCCTTCCCACACAATACGGTGAGTCCTTAAGCTCCTGAGCTCAGTTTCCTCCTGGGTCAGATGGAGTTAGCCACATCTATCTCATACGGGCTTTGCACAGATTACATGGAGCACAGTCAAATGCTAAGCTTGGTAAATATGGGTTTCCACCTTCCCAATACATTCTTGAGAGAATCTGTGATCAGCTACGAGTCAGGTTTGGATGCCCAGGGACCACCTGCTCCCATGGTGGAGGGCTTCCCCAGACCTTTGGGTGCCTCCTTTGATCAGCCAACCAGATGCAAGTTCCTTCTTACATTTCTGAGAGCTGAGTACAGGTTTCTTTTCCAAGAACTTATCTTTTTTATTCTTGTCTTTTGGAATAAATTGCTGTTTCATTTTCTTCATTTTATATTCATAAAATTTGTTTATCTTATTTATTTAATTTCCATTTTCTTAATTTTTCTTAATTTAGATGCTAAGAACCAGAAAAAGGAACTTAAGGTCAATCAGTCTCTTCAGGTTGAGCAACACAAAGCTATAAGTTTCAGAATCTTGTCTTTGTCCCTGATTCCAAATGGGCTTGTGGGGAAAGTGATATAAGCATGAGATCACGATGTTCTTTTAGATGATTTCCTGTCTCCTGTACACTTAAATACACAGGGAATAATCCTGCTATTAAAATGAGACCCTGCATGTGTGTATGGGCAGAAGTTCAATGAAAAAGGAAGAAAAATACGTTTGCTGAATAGCAGGTGTAGAATGCATCAGTGCAGTCAGAACGAGTGGGGGATAGCTTTATGGCTGACCTGCCAGAAACCAAGGGGTGAGATGTCAGATAGGCATGTGTCAGACAGATTTATTTAAATCGTCTGCTTCCTCAGCAAAATAGAAGTTTGAGAGAGTACTATTTCCTTCTGTGGCTGGAAATTACAGTTGTGGGCCTCAGAGGTCCTGTTTGATTGAGGGCTGTCAAGCAAAGGAGTTACACTGCCCGATTCTGGCTCTCGGCAGGCAGAACTTGCCCAGGCCCTTGGCCTGAGTCCCTAACCAGGTCCTGTTTGTACCTCTGGTGTCTTGTCTCAGAAGCTAAATGCAGCACAGCTGATCACTGCTCTGTGCCACCCCCTGCTTGTTCTAGTTAAAAACTTGGTTGCATCTGAACCTGAAGGTGCTTTCCTCTGGGACGGGGCTGCAGGTGGGGCTACCACAGATCAGGAGCAGTTAGCTCAGTGGGCTGGGAGACTCGAAACTCTTCCTTCCCTTCCTCATCTTTGCCCTGTCCATGATTCATCCAGTGTTTATGGACCTGGAGACAGTCAGGTCCTGTTAGAAACAAACAAACTTGATTTTAAGACTAGAAACCAGTGTGCTTAGTGATGGCACCCAGGCTAATTTGTCATGAGAGAGAAAACGGGAGGCCAGTTATTTCCAGGTATGACTTCCTGACAGGTAAGTCCTGCAGGAGACCCAGTGATGGCTTCATGGGTTGGTTTTTGAGTATTAACCTGTTCCTTTAAGTTATGGTAGCTCCATAAAGTGTTTTCTTCAGCATAGGTCTGTTAAAAAATATCCTGTTTAATATATTATTTCCATTTGGTCTCCACTCACTACAGGAAAAAGAAAAAATGGGCTTTGCAGTCAAACAGACCTGGGTCCAAATTATTCCAATCCCATAGCTTCCTGCTGAGTGAAATTCAGTGTGTTACCATGTTTCTATGCACCTCAGTTTCCCTGTCTTCTTGCTGAGAATGTAAATATAAAACGCCTTTATTTGGAACCTAGCATAGTGTCTAGCACTTTGGGAAACCACAACAAATTCTTACTCCTCACTTTTCATTCATTCATGGACCCATCCTTTCATTAAATGTCTACAAAGCACCTTGCATGCTCCAGCCCCTGTTTTGGTTTGAAGAGCTACAAACCAGAGCGAGGTGGGGGCTGCAACCTTAAGAAACTGTCTAACTGTCTCAGTGGGAGATGGGTGTGTATAAAATGGCACACTTGATGGAGACAATCCAAGTGTCCTTCAACAGATGAGTCGATAGGCAAAATGTGGTATAGACATATGATGGAATACTGTGCAGCAGTAAGAAGCAACAAGGTCCTGAATCATAAGGCAACATGGATGAACCTTGAAGATATAATGTTGAGTGAAATAAATCAGACACATAAGGAGAGATATTGTATGTTACCACTTCTATGAACTCCCTGAACAATGTAAAATCATTGTCTTACAATGTAGAATATTGGGAACCTAGTGATAGACAGAAGCTAGTAGGGGAATGATAATCTACTATGTTCAGAAATGTTAATGAGGGTGAATTCAAAGGTATGGGAATGGATAGGGATGATGTTTATTTATAGGTTTATAAGTATCAGAGCTGTATTGAAGGCGAATAGGATTCAAAGGGGTTGCTTAAAGGCATGTTTCCCACAGCACCACAAATATAGATAGGTGCTTGCATGATATACTTCTAAGTTATGACACTGGTACAGAGAGTTGACAACAGAATGATATATGGGAAAAATCTACCTATTGCATACTAGGGACCATAATTAATAGGAACACCTTACTAGTACCACACAAATGCTAGGGTCAAATAATTAAGGGCTGAAAAGAACTATAGGGTGTTTTGGGTCATAAGAATTGTATAAAATGGAGAGTGATGAGGATTGTACAACTGAGTGATGATAATGTGAGATATGGATGCATTATCATGGACAGAACATACGCTGTGTGAACTTATGAACCCTCTACTTTATAAGTCAAGCCCTTGATCTTGAGGCTTTCTCTTATGAAACTTATGGTTGTAAATGGGAAGCTAAGCCCACCTATAATTATGCCTGGGAGTCATCTCCAGAGAACCTCTTATGTTGCTCAAATGTGGACTTTATCTCTCTAAGCCCAACTCTGCAAATAAATTCAGTACCCTCCCCCTGATGTGGGACAGGACCCCCAGATGAATGAGCCTTCCTGGCAATGTGGGATATGGATTCCAGGAATGAGCCTGACCCTGGCATTGAGGGGTTAAGAATGTATTTTTGACCAAAAGGGAGAAAAGAAAGGTAACAAAATAAGGTTTCGGTGGCTAAGAGACTTCAAATAGAGTTGAGGTTACTCCTATGCAAGCTTCACCTAGATGTGCCAAATGGCCACAGTATGCTAAGCCCAAGCCAACAGTAGTCCCCCAAACCCTAAAGAATATCCAGATCCCCATCTGAGACTCTATAAAAGTTTCACTCACAAAATTTATTCTTTAGAAACTTAAATCCTCCAGAGAGCTCCTATGCCAGCTAAGTCCCCAAACCCAGAGGCAACAGCTTCTTCAAGAACATCAACCAGATGTGTCCCCTTTTTCCATAATATCAACATGCCTTTTCAACATGATCAAGTTAGGGTGGTCACTCTCTAGACATCCCTGAAGATTGGGAAAGTAATTAAACTAGAGGAAGGGGTAGCAACAGTCAGGATGGAATTTAACAAAGAATTATGAATACCGAATCTCTATATGATTTTCTTTTTCTTACTTGCTGGGGTATTGGAATAGCTAGAAGGAAAGAACTGAAATGGTGGAAATGTAACCCATAGCATTCTTTGAAATTTGCTCTATAGCTATTTGTTAAATTGTAATTTAAAAGTTATCACCTTTCTGTATATATGTTATGTCTCCCAATAAGGAAATAACTGAAACTATGGCACTGTAACTCATAACATTTTTGGAAATTTCCTGTATAACTACTTGTCAAATTGTACTTTGAAATTTATTACCTTTTTGTGTATATGTTATATTTCACAAAAAGGAAATAACTGAAACTTTGGAACTGCAACCCATAATATTCTTTGAAATTTGCTCTCTAACTACTTGTTAAATTTCACTTGGAAAGTTATCACTTCTATGTATATATATTGCACAATTAAAAAAAAGTTATTGTTTAAAAAAGGCACACTTGTGATAGGAAGGAAGGAGCTTCAACCCATTCTGGTTGGGATCGTCTTGGCCAAGGAAGTGACTCATGAGTGATTCAAGGAGTGAGAGTTCCTCAGCCAAATGAAGTGGTGGGTGGCAGGGGTGGTGATGGTGGTGAGGATGGGCATCCCAGAAAAAAATTCTAGAGCCCACAATGGCTGAGAGAGAGAAGTGTGTCATCTTTAACGAATTGTACGAAGTTCTGTGTGTAGGAGCACAGGGCCTGGGGGTCAGGTGTGTGGATGGTGAGAAAGAGGAGTGGAAGCAGTGGAGGCCTTGGGGGACACCCAGAGGCCAATGCTCCTTGGCTTGTGGGCAACGGCGAGCTGTGGAAGCTTTAGAAGTGGACCTGTGCTGATCGCCTTCCTTCTGATATGCCATTACTACCTCAGAAATGCTGATTAACTAGATATTTGTAATTTTTTTTGTTCCTCCTATTGATATTTGGAAACCTACTGAATCTGAGAAACATTGAATTAACCAATTCACATGCAGACATGCTTTGGCCCCTCCCTAACATTTTTTGGGGGGTGGTGGTGGGGGCTTACATTGTCCTAGGTGCTTATGTCACCATGCAGCAATTTTGTTTAAAGAGAATATGCACAATCCTTATTTTGTTTTATTCTCCTCTTCTTACTCAGTTTCCAAAACCTCTTTTTGCAGCAAAACTTCCTGAGAAGGGGTGCATATTTTCTTGCTGTGACGATAGGGAACACCGATGAAGTATTTGTGCCCCAGCCCTGCTTGGAAGGGTCACTAGAGTCAGTCTGGGTTTGGGAGAATCTGGACTTCATGGGAGTGGTCTGGGGTACAAAGAGTGCTAGACGCTCAGTCACATGAGCCACCGGAGATGGGGAGGAGGGGGGTAGAGAAACCCAGATTTGGGGGTTCCAAAGCTGGGAAACCTGGATTTCCAGCAGAGCCTGGGCCTCTGCTGGGTCACAGGGCAAAGCAGTATGTCCAAGGAGTGTCATGAGCATCAGTACTGGGAGCAGCTGGGCAGGATGGGGATGTTGAGGGAGAGAATGGCTGATACGCAACAACTGGTCCTTTGGGTTTATGGAGTCGGAGGCCCCCAACATGCCTGTATGGGCTCCAGGCAAGGGTGGTGGTCCTGGTTGTGAAATCGTGTGTCAGATCCAGAAATTGGGCCGGCGCCCATAGTAGGTGGATGACAGGGAGTGGCAGCTTGGCGGCCAGGTGTGTGCAGCCCACCTCTGGAACTCTGGACACGAGTTCTGTTGGCAGGAAGATGTGACGTCAAACTTCACTAGGTGCTAGGAATCAGACTGCTGTTTCCATCCTGCCCCAGGTACAATCCAAGTGGGCCAAGGGACTGGCTCTGGTGTGTGAGTCTCAGCAGAAACCTTGCCTGGCCTCTGTTATTTTTCTAGAGTAAGCAAAAGGGAACAATAGCATAGAAGCATGCATGTCACAGGGGAGGCTTTCAGAGTTCCACTCTGTCATCCATGGTTAAGAATGGTTTTCTAAGGTCCTTAGCAGTGTAAATGGATTCCTTTCAGTTTTGATCTTTTGGAACGACTTCTGTGAGCTTTCTAAAGTGTGCAGCTCCATTGAGAGATGCAAATGTGTTCATAAGCAATACTACCACATCATGGAGTGGGGTGGCGGGTATAGACGGGGAAGAGAGAGAGAGAGATTGTGAGGGAAAAAACAGGAAATATGCAGGCAATAAAATAGAAGGTAAGGTGTTGAATACTAGACCCTGTTGATTGTACATCCCAGAATGTGTGTGGTGAAACTTACCTGAACAAAATTTACATATTTATTGGAAGAATGCCAGTTAGGCCCACATCTTATTTCTTGTTGATGTTGCATAGTTATCTAAGTACTGTATCCTCCCATGCTTTTAGCTCTTATTGAAAATGGTGGCCAGAATCGGCAAAAAAACACAGCTGGATGTGGTTAACTCAACAGGTTCTGAGAAAGGGCATTGCTCCGGTTTGCTAGTGCTGCCCGTTATGCAAAATACCAGAAATGGATTAGCTTTTGTAAAGGGGGGTTATTTGGTTACAAAGTTACAGTCTTAAGGACATAAAAGTGTCTAAGCTAAGGCATCAAAAGTAAACCTTCACAGAAGGAAGGACAGTGGCATCCGGAAAACGTCTGTTAGCTGGGAAGGCTCATGGCTGGTTGTGTTCCAGCTCCTCTCTTAGCTCCAGTGCGTTCTCCAAAGTGTCCCTCTTGGCTGTAGCTTTTCTCCAAAATGTTACTCACAGCTGCTCTGTGTCTGGGCCTGTGTGGCTCTTTTTAAAGTACTCTAGTGATCCAATCAAGACCCATGCTGAATGGGCAGGGCCACACCTCCATGGAAATAGTCTAATCAAAGGCATTACCCATAGTTGGGTAGGTCACATCTCCATGGATACAACCTTATCCAAAGATTCCAACCTAATCAACACTAATCCGTCTGCCCACACAAGATTGCATCAAAGAACATGGCGTTTTGGGGGACATAATACATCCAAACCGGCACAGTTGTTAGCTAGTATTTTTGGAATTGTGCAGGAATGTTCTGACATGTTTCTCTCATTTTTCCTCCATCTTCTGCTGTCATCTGCAGGTTTGATGGGAGCTGGAGGTGCAGCTGCCAAGATAGCTCACTTTTGTGGCTTTTGGCGAGAGGTCTTGGCTTCTCGGACTATGGAACCAGCTTTCCCCAGAGTGAATTTCCCAGGAAAGAGAATCTGCAAAGTCTTGGAAGTGACCTATAGTCACTTCCCCCATATTCTATTCATTAGAAACAAGTCACTAAGACCAGTCCACACCCAAGGTGAGGGGAAGTAAGCGCCACCTCTTGAGAGAAAGGATAGCAAAGAATTTGTGGGGCTATGGAAAAGACTATGTATAGGGCAGCTGCACAAGGTGTGGAGGTGGGACAGGGACAGAGCTGTGGATCATACTTCATTCCTCAAACGGTAGTCTCAGGTCCAGAGAACATCAGCGCCAACTGAAAGAGGGCTTGTTGGTGGCGATTTACCAAGGATGTCACCTCACTTGTCCGTTTATTCTAGCACCCAGGACAACAGTCACAAATTACTTGTCCTACACAATTCAGGCATTTCTCCTCAATAACAACAGAACACATTTTATTAAATTTTTGGAATAGTTAATGATACACATGGTACAAAAGGTAAAAGGTACAAAAGTTTGTGTTTAAAAGGACTTCCTCCTTTTTCTGTTCTCCTGACTCCTGGAATTTACTAGTTTCTTGAGTGGCATTTGAAAGATATTCTGTATATTTACAAAATACATGTATTCACAACATACGTTACATTTTTTTCTCCCACAAGTAATAAAATGCTATATGTATTGTTCTTTAGTTTTCTTTTTTTAGTTATCAGTGTACCTTAGCGCATGTAGTCCTGCTCTATTTTGACGTGGCTATCTAGTATTACACAACATTTTTTAAGCCATCTCCTAATGTTAGACATTTTGTTTCCAGTCTTTTTTACTAGATGCAAAGCTGCAATGAACACCTGGGCATGTTCATCATCTCTCACCTAGGAGTAGAATTGTTGTGTATTTGTGCTATTGATAGATTTACCAATTTACTCCCACTAGAAAAATGTAAGAGTGCCTGCTTCTCCAATCCCTTGGCAACCGGATATGTTATTCCACTCTTGATATTTGCCGATTTTGTATGAAAAAATAGCCTACAGTTATAGTTTAATTTTTTTATTTCTCATTATTGATGAAGTTGAGTTTATTTTTATTTGTTTAAAAATCATTTGCATTTCCTTTATTTGATCTTAATCACTGTTCATGTTTATTTTGGGTTGGCCTTTTAATTATCATTATTATTATCATTATTATTGCTGTTGTTTAGTGGGAGTTCTTTAGAGATTAAAGGAATTAGTCCTTTGTCTGCAATGTGAGTAGCAAATGTTTTCTCCCAGTGTGTCATTTGTTTCTCTTTTTTTTGTCCTTCTACTCTGAGGTTATTATAAATTCTCCTATGGTTTCTTTTAATACTACCATAGTTTCATTTTTACATTTAAATTTTGATCCAATGGGTTCTTTTAATGCTTTATACTTTATTAAAGTTGAAATATTTCATGAAAAACTAAATTTGTCTCTGTTTCTGGTTTAGATTTTTCTACTTTATTCTCTATTTTCTCATTTGTGAAACAAGGGTAATAAGTACTTGTGCGTACCATCCACATCTTTTGGTGGGAAAAGACCATCTTCCAGAATGATAATGGAACCAGAATTTTCTTCCTCATTGCTTAGAAGCCTTCACTAGTGATTACATTCTGTGCCCCAGAGTGAATTTCCCAGGAAAGAAAATCTGCAAAGTCTTGGAAGTGACCTATAGTCACTTCCCCCATATTTTATTCTGGGGAATATTCTATTCCTGGGTGCTAGAATAAAAATTGAAGGACTGTGTGCTGCTTGTCCTAGCCAACCTGGAAAACTAAGACAGGAATCTAGCTTGGGGAGGCTTGGGGAGGGAGGTGGGAACTGAGACACACGAACAAGGCAAAAACCCGGTTATCAGGGCTGAAGTCTAAGGCTGCCTGGGAGCGAAGTGCTGCTTAGCCCCAAGCTGCTGGGTTGGAGGTAATTAAATGCCTAATGTCTGAGGTCAGGAAGAGTCTTGGAAACTGGGACAAAGCAGAGGTGGCAGGTGAGAAGGAAGCTGGCCTGCCCATGGGGCAAGGAGGGAACAGAGACGGGGAAGAAAGAAGTTGCCAGCCCCGAGCAGCTGAGTGTCTGTGAGTTGGGGAAAGTCCCGGCACCGCTGCATTTTGGGTCTAGTATAAGACAAATTTCTGCTCAGGATCATGTAATGATTTTGTTCATGAAGGGGAGAAAGGCATAGGCTCATTATATTTCTCAGTGACATTATGAATGTCATAAATGTTATGACAATTATGAAAGGTTGACTAATAGATTTGTAAATAGAATTCATGGTGAGCCAGATCTATTAGAAAACCAGCCAGTCTAAAAGAGAGCAACGTTCACTTCTGGCAAAAACCAACAAGGAGAGTTTGGAATAAAAGTCAAATTCTGTTCGACTTGACCTTTTGATTCATCGTGCACTCTAGCTACAGTTTTTGTTCCTCTTTTCCTCCGTTTTCCGGCTTTTTTACTGCTCGTTATCACCTCCACTAGAAAGCTGGCAGGGTGAGTAAATAAATATACAAATTGAACTTCAGTCAAGAACTTAATACTTTTAAGCATAAGGATGATATAAATATCTCAACTGTAAAAATTTATGATGCTGGTTAATATATGGTATTTTGAATATGTGCAAAATAAGGAGGATTGGAGTATATTTCATACAAAGAACAAAAAGAACAAGTTTGCAGAATATTTTCAGTGGAAAGGATCCTGTAGATAAACTGCAGGAGCATCTGTCCGCACAGGTAAGGACTGCAGAAAGTTTCATTTTAATAAAGTGAATTAGCAAGTACTATGACCTAATGAAGACTTAGCCACATTCCAGGAAGCAAATTGAAAAACTTGACCTAAATATGGAAAAGCTGAGCTCACTAGCTGGTGTCAGGGAAGGCATCTACAATGGAAAATTTTCTTTTTTAAAGAAAGTTATTTCAACAACCTTTTCATAAAGGAGCATGGAGATGGAAGTACATGAAACCAGATGTTTATAATTAGAAAATAATTTTAAAGAAGAATTTTATTGTTTCATTCCCATTTCCTCATCTGACCCCATCACCAGTGGGGTTTGTTCTGTGAGTTTTGTTAGTCACTCATTTCCCAGTGGGATGGAGACAGGGATCAAGATTAGAAATTTCCATTATGCAAGTGATTTTAATGATCAAGAGTATGAAGTTTAGCCCTAATATGGTCATGTGCACATGCTGATTAGATTTATCAGACAGCTTCCAAGTAAGAAGGACTTTTAAATTTAGACACTGTGTGAACCAACTTATAGGAAATTCAGTGACTCAAAAGATCATATTTTCTTAAAGATGTGACAAGATAACTGGACCCAATTAATTTACAGCTATAGGAAAAAAACAATAACCACCGCAAAATATTAATGACTTGTTCTAGAAATTGCCTATACTCAGTCTCAAATTGGATATATATATATATCATATGTATAACATGTATCAATATATACATCATGTAAGCATGTTAAGCAAAAGGTAATTGAAGATTACACTCATGTATTGGTGAATTGCTCTGAATTACAAGGAAATTAGAGATTTCAAAAAATTTCAGTTTCATCTGGTGCAAATGAAACCAATGTTCAGAGTAATTTCACAGATTCTTTTGTTAGGATAAATAATACATTTTTACACATATTTTTGTGGTACAGACCTAAAGAAGTGTCTGAATCATCTGCCTAAACATGTAACTTATTTCAAAATGAGTTGATTGACTCAAAAACACAAAATTTCTGAGGTTTTCAAGATTTGTTGTCTGAAACCAACCTGAAATTTCTGCCTGTAATGCTGAATCTTGGCAAATGTTGGTAACCCCCATGAAAATGCACAGTTGTTTATGAATATGCTAAACTTTATGCTGAGATCCAACATGATGAGTAATGCAGAAAAAAACTAAATTCAGAACTGTTTCCTCCATATACTCCAGAACTCATCAAAGTAGTCTATCTAATCTGTTAAATATAAAACTTCTCATTGAAATGCCCAAAAGGGATCAGTAGTTAGCATTAAAGCCATATATGTTGATTAAACAGCTCTTTTATTTGCTTTTATAACACTCTTAATAATATATCCATGTTCTTTTCTATTGGATTATATTCTACCATGTTTATCAACAAAAATCCATGTGTATTACACACATAGTGATTTCTGAAAATGAAGTTAATATAAGTGAAGTGATTTTTTTTGAGAATACAGATTCCAGATGTTCATAATCATATGCAACCAGTGGTCATTCTACCAAACCATGCTGCTTCTCTCCATTAACTACCAGAAGGATCTTTGAAGGAAATTGACAGGAGCTGAAAGTACTGCCATTTATATTCAAGAGAAGGTAAAAGTAAGACTTTTTCAAAAATAACTTTTACTTTATAAAGGATTGATTGCCAAAAGGTTAAAAGATAAGAATAAGTAGGTTTGTATGCCACTTTACAACTTATTAACTAAATATCATTGTCCAGATTGTCTACTTTTTGGGTTTTTTTAATTTGTAAAATGGGGATAGTAATTGTGCCTGTATCACAGGATTGTAGTGATGACTGATACAATAATGTAAAAGGCTTGGGACAGAGCTTAGCACATAGTAAGTGCTTAAGGAGTATTAGATATTATTACCATTATGTACCAAGTATTAGGCTGTGACATTAACGTACATGACATTACTGTAGGATAAGTATTATTATTATTTCTATATGGCAGATGAGAGAAGTTTGGTAAATGGACACATTTGCATGGCTAATGGATTAAGAGTCAAGATTCAAACCCAGGTCTGTGTAACTCTGTAACAGGGGTCTATGTTCCCTCCGCTTGAATCTGGGAAGTCTAGAACAGGGGTTAGAAAACTAAGAATGGCTTCCACATTTTTCAAAGGTTGCATTTTTCATTGGTTGCAGAGACCTTATGTGGACCACAAAGCCTAAAATATTTACTATCTGGTATTTCAGAGAACTTGTTTGCTGACCTCTGCTCTAAAGCAATTTTGCTTTCTATAATACTGGACTATACTTCCTCCCAAGAGACAGGTAGGGTTTAGACCATAAAGAGTTTAATTGATAGAGTCATTAAATTTTAATTTATTCAACTGAAATTTGTTGAGCACCTGGTATGCAAAGTACCTGTGTGCGTACCAGGGATAGAAAAATAAATGAGACAAGGACACCGTAAGAAATTTACAGACCTATAAGGAAGTTAAAGAGAAAATTGATATTTAGGGGACAGTGTGAAAGGTATTCTCGTCCAATATCACGTGGCTCTGTGGAAACACAAAGGTGGAATCCTGAATGAAGCATTCAGGGGTCAGACAGGCCTGGGGGTGGAGTTGGGGGCATCAAGACGTAGCAAAAAGGACTGGATTTACCTCCCACCCTAAACAACTATAAAAAATATATAAAAGCACCTATTTTCAAACACTGGACAACAGGCAGCACAGGGCTGTGAATCCTGAGAGAAGGGAAATAAATAAAGTGAGCCCTACAATTGCCTGGGATTTCTGGCTGGAGCCGCGTTCCTGATTGCCGAGGAAAGGAAAGGATTCCAAACAAAATACGGCAGTCTCACATAATTGAGGAGGCGGAGTTTGAAGGTTAGGAAGTCTGAAGTGTTTGTAAATGGTGGGGCAAAATTCTTCACAGGAGGAAACTACACAGAAAATAGTTCCAGAAATATACATAAGGGCCTCATGAGTTTTTGAAAAATATGAAGACATGCATGCATAGGGTGAAACGCTATAAGGTTGTGTGCACAAAGAACAACTAGGAACTCATAATGCAGTTTAAAAATAGTGGCCAGAAAATTCTTTGCTACTCCTCCCATTGAGAGGAGAGGTCTATGTTCCCTCCCCTTGAATCCGGGAAGTCTTGTGACTGCTTTGACCACAGAATAGAGTGGAATTCAGGTTAGATCATATAAAGCCATGTGGCCTCTGTCTTGTTTGTTGGGATACTTGCACGTGGAACCCTGAGCCCCAGCTACCTTGAGACCATCATGCCCTAACGAAGTCAAGCCATATGGAATGACCACATGTACACTCTTTGTTGGGCTGTCCTGCTCTTTGGCTTATCATAGCCCTAGTGGCAGATGTGAGAATGAATTTGCCTCCAGGTGAATCCAGTCCATAGCCGTTGAGTCATCACTAAGCTTTCAGTCTCTACAGCTGTATATTTGCCCTGTCTGAGTTCCTGATTCACAGAATCCATAAGCACATCAAAATGGTAATTGTTTGGGGTAATTTGCTATGCAGCACTGGTAACTGAAACACATTTCCCAGGGAGTAAGAGCTCTGCGCTTGGCTTAGAAAAATCAGTACCCACCCCCCTCCCCAAATGTACACTGGTTTCCATTATTGGAAAGGAGGAGTAGAAGGGTGGGATGGATGTTAAGGAGAAAATCACGATTTCCATTCTATCTTTGAAACACATAAACATGGTTTTCTGGTCTCTGTGGTTTCTTTACAAAGTTTCTGGCATTTTCCATTTTGATATATGTCACGAGCGAGGGTGAGCTCAGTGTTGGAGAATATGGGTGGGAGGGTTGACCAAGTTTTCACTGGAGACAGAAGGCAGGGAATGGGGATATGCCGAATCCATATGAATTTTTAATCTTTTCTTTCCTTTTCAAAATATGTAAAATATTTATATGGTTCAAATATTAGAAGTATATAAAAATATAATAAGAGAAGTCTTGTTTCCATCAGTATATCCCTATCCTCACCACAGTCTGCTCTGTACCCAGAATTAACCATTATTATCACTTCTGGGTTTATAATACACCTACATATTCTCATGATCCTTTCTTACACAAAAGGTACTATGTCATATACACTTGTTTGTTCCTTGTTTTTTTCACTTAACCATATATTTTGGAACTCACCCCATATTGCTCATGGAAATCTTCCTCACTTTTTTTTTTATACACAGCTGTATAACACTCTATTGTGTGGATGTACCATTTATTCAACTAGCTCTCTATTGATAGTCATTTGGATTGTTCCTAATATTTTTATATTAGAAATAATGCCATAGAGAATAATCTTATCAACCATAATTTTGTGAATGTTTAATTTCAGGATAAAGTCCTAGAAGTGGTATTTCTGGATCATTGGAATTTTATTACAACTGACAAATCCCCCCCGGGGGGATGGCTCCATTTTGTACTTCCATTGCTTTGTATGAAAGTGACCATTTCCCCACATCCTCATCAACAGAGGATGTTGTCAAACCTGAAATTTTGACAATCTGATATGTAAGACATGGTATCTCAATGTAGTTTTATTTTGTGTTTCTCTTAATATGAATGAGGGTGAGTGCAGGTTAGTTCATTACACTGAAGATCAGGAGTCGCGGGGGAAATTAGGAGCAAGTGCTGGACTCACACCAGGGGCTGGAGGGGTCTTGATTGGTTATGAAGTGAAACCTGTGGTGGGTAGACAGTTAACAAAATCCAGTAAGACATCAGCCACAAGTCAGTGATGACAGGTGACAGGTGACAGGCTCTGGCTAGGCAATAAATGATAAAGTGATTCAATCTTCATTCTAAAAGCAGTAATCAAACCCTCCCAGGAACATCTGAGAAGGCTTTATACTTAGCTGTATCTTGAAGCCTAAGGCAAAGGGACTAGGAAAAGAAATTCCCATCAGAGATTACAACACTTACAATGGAACAAGCAGGTGGGTGTGTGGTGTGTTCACGGATCAGTGATCTTTCAGAGAAGTTGAGCACAACAAGATGGCGGCAGAAGGTGAGCCTGGAGGGGAAGGTTGGAACCAATGTGTAATGGACGTTGGATACCATCCTAAGATTTAATCTTAGGAATTCCAGGGGAGACAAGAATGCTTTAAACCAAATAATTATATTAGACTTGTGCTTTAGAAAAGATCATTCTTGTGACAGTGGAAAATATACATGGAGTGTGGCAGGATATTGGAAGGTTACACCCAAGCCAGGATGGTATTTAACAAATCAGAGGAAACAGTGGTGAGGGCCTTCTCCTGAGCAGAGGCCGTGGGGGTGCAGCAGAGAGACAGGGCACCCTGGGCACAGAGTGAGTGCTCGATGAATATCTGTCATGTTTTGAGTAAGTGGAATATTTAGGAAGTGGAATGAATTGGGCTTAACGTCTGATTGGATATTATAGTACAAGGTCAGGGAACAGTCAAGAACTATCAAAGTTTTTAGCTTTGGTGCCTGATTACTGGCAGTGGGCCCAATTGTGTGCCATGGACTAGAGTAACAAAAAGAGGGGATTTGGTTTTCTGCATATGAAAACTAGCTCCTATTGTGAAGATAATTGTGCCAGTTTGAATGCATTGTGTCCCCCAAATGCCATTATCTTTGATGCAATCTTGTGTGGGCAGACGTTATCAGTGTTGATTAGATTGTAATTCTTTGACCATTTCTGTGGATATGCTCCCCACCCAGCTGTGGGTGATGACTCTGATTGGATAATTTCCATGGAGGTGTTGCTCCACCCATTCGGGGTGGGTCTAAGTTGAGTCACTGGAGCCATATAAATGAGCTGACAGACAGGGGAAACTCAGTGCAGCTGAGAGTGAACTTTTGAAGAGGAGCTACAGCCAAGAGGGACACTTTGAAGAAAGCACAGGAGCTGCAGATGAGAGACAGTTTGAAGATGGCCGTTGAAATCAGACTCTTGCTCCAGAGAAGCTGAGAGAGGACAAATATGCCAAGTGCAACTAAGAGTGACATTTTTGAGGAACTGCAGCCTAGAGAGGAACGTCCTGGGAGAAAGCCATTTTGAAACCAGAACTTTGGAGCAGACGCCAGCCATGTGCCTTCCCAGCTAACAGAGGTTTTCCGGACACCATTGGCCATCCTCCAGTGAAGATGCCCAATTGCTGATGTGTTACCTTGGACACTTTACGGCCTTAAGACTGTAACTGTGTAACCAAAAAAACCCCCTTTTATAAAAGCCGATCCATCTCTGGTGTTTTGCATTCCAGCAGCATTAGCAAACTAGAACAATAATCATGTAGACAATTGTTTTTTCTCTTAGCTCTTCCTTAATTAAGAAAAAAAGATGGTCTTCTGCTTCACTAAAGTCAGTATTGTTTTTCCTAGGGAAGAGTTTTGGAAAACAATCAAAATAACATTGTATTGTGTCTTCTTCAGTTAAATATGCTTATCTTTATCCAAAATTACTCTGAAGATTATCACCTATTATGACACTCCTAGGTTATATGTATTTATTATGTACCTACCATGTGTCAGTTACTTTGCTTGGCACCAGAATTCAAAGATAAATAAGACTGCTTCTCCTGAGAAATGCATTCAATCACCCATTCACTCAATTAAATCTTCTTTAGCACCTACTAAATGGCAGGTGTTTATCTTGGTGGTAGAAAGCCCACAGAGACTCAGAACTTTTGAAGGGTATGGTTGGGGATTGAATTATGCTCCCCACAAAGACATGTTCAATACATAATCCCAGGTGTTGTGAGCGTGAACCCATTTATAAGTAGGACCTTTGAATATCTTATTATTAGTCAAAGTGTGGGCTCATTTGTGAATGGCATCTTTAAAGATCCTATTTGGATGAGGCCAAGTTGAGTCATGGTGGGCCTTAATCCATGTGACTGGAGTCCTTACAGGCAGAGGAAATTGGACACATAACTAGAAGCCAGAAGTCAGTGGAAATTAGAGGAGCAGACACAAGGAGAGAGAGCTGGCGATGCGACGGAGGATGGCCAGATTCTACAGGCTCTGGGAGAAAGCCAGCCCTGCCAATGCTTGATATTGGACTCCCAGCCTCCAAAACCATGAGACAATAAATTCCTATTGTAGAAGCCAACTCAT
Source organism: Choloepus didactylus (assembly GCF_015220235.1). Lineage (NCBI taxonomy): Eukaryota > Metazoa > Chordata > Mammalia > Pilosa > Megalonychidae > Choloepus > Choloepus didactylus. The sequence continues at coordinate 11,713,787 of NC_051313.1, read as the reverse complement.
TGTGTGGTATTTGTCATAGTAGCCCTGGCAAACTGAGACAGTTACATTTAAGTGGAGGGAGAGAGGCAAGAAAACTATAAACTAGTCAAGAGGGAAGGCACATTTAGATGGTGCTTAATGGAGAAGAAAAAACAGAAATAACAGGTAGAGAGGATGGGAGAGTTTGGATGGCTAGGCAAGAACTCTTCAAGGGGGCATGACAGTAATGAGTTAAAATAATTATCATAAACCAAAACTATTTAACAGTTGAGCACAAAGGAAATTAAAGACATCCCCAAAACAGCCCAGTGGGGGAAAAGAACTATAAGCGCTTTAGAAATAAGCTAACTTGGAAGGAAACATTAGTCATTTTAGAGATTTAATACATTCCCATCTCTCACTTTATTCTCATCTTGAACTTGTGGTGAAATTTAAGATAGAAAAAAATATCAAGTTTCTTATATTATACAAGTGTTCACTTTGAGTAAACACTGTGATCACAAATTAACCTCAGAAATATTGGCAACAATTTCTACGTAAGCGTTTTGTGTCAGTAAACCACCAGTCAAACATCTCTTGTATGTTTAAAGTCAAAGCTGAGAGTTTAAATTTTTTAATTATTCAACAAGCACATAGTAATCAAAGGTGGTACTTAAAGTCATAGGATTTTGGAACTGGAGGGGCCATCTTGGTTTAAGCCACCCTTAGTTTGCAGATGGTATAGCGAAGGCCAAGAGAGAAATAACACAAAGTGAAAAAATAATTGGCAGAGTAAGAACAAAACTTTTGTATCATCAAGCCAGTGATTGGGGTCTTGCCAATTTTCTCATCAATTCAATAAATTAATGCTTTCTACATTCCAGGCAATGTATTAGGTTCTGAGTGCCAAGATGAGCAAAAAGTTCTCTTTTTGTAAGAAATCACCTGTTAAAGCCTAGACTTTGTAGACTTCTAAACAATGCCTCAATTAAGAAATTATGATCCATAAACTATCAAAATACAATGCACATTACAGGAAATGTCATCTTTACATATAAGAATACATTCTTGAACATGCTTGCTTTTTATCCTTTTGCATTGAGATGTTTTGAGGGCATTTTACTGCAGAAGGCTTTGGGAACCAAATATTTTGAACTTAAATCTAGATTCTGAGACTTACTAATTTATGGGAAAAGTTGCTGAACTTCAGTTTCTACTGGCAAATTGTGACAATTGTGACCAGCCCAATGCTGGAAACATATAGCAGCTGATCAGTGAATGTTTACTTTTTATTTTGCCTTGTAAGTTCAGTATTTATTAAAGAAGAGAATATGCTTGTAGAAGTGTTTGCAAGATGGAACTGTAGGATCTGATCTTTTGAGGTATGTAATGATTTTTACTGCATATTAAACTTAACCTGATGTTTTATATTTTGCAAACATTATGATTCGGTTATTTGAGTTAATATATCCTTCTATATTTGCAAACTGTGTGTGCTGGTTTATATATATTATGTCCCCCAGAAAAAGCCATATTCTTTAATGCATTCTTATAGGGGCAGACATATTAGTGTTGATTAAGTTGGAACCTTAAGATTAGGTTGTGTCCCTGGAGATGTGACCCACCCAACTGTAGGTGATAACTCTGGATAATTTCCATAGAGGCTTGGCCCCGCCCATTCAGCATGGGCCTTGTTTAGTTTACTGGAGCACTATATAAGCTCAGACAGAAGGAGCACATAGCCAGCTGTAGCTGAGACAGACATTTTGAAGACAGCTGTTAGAAGGTGATGCAGACATTTTGGAGAACACCATTTTGAAACACAACCCAGGAGCAAGCAGATGCCACCCCCATGCTTTCCCAGCTAAGAGAGGTTTTCCGGACGCCATTGGCCATACTTCAGTGAAGGCAGCATTAGCAAACTGGAACAGTGTGTTATTATGAGAATTTGTCTGAATCGCTAAGCCTTTTTAAGCTTTTCTGTACCAAACTCAGATCAATACTTATTACTTGTATTTCATCATTACTATGGTTATAAAGGTCAAATTAATGCAGATTGAAAATTAACTTCATTTATTTATTTCTTTTTCATTATTTTTCCTGTAGTTGAAGAACATAAAAATGTGTAGAACAAATTATCATCACCAACTATGAAACATCAGCCAGCCATCGCCATAGGAAGCAGTCTAAATGACTTTTTTTTTAAACTCAGTTTCATTGAGATATATTCACATGCCATACAATCATCTATGGTGTACACTCAACTGTTCAGCGTGCCATCATATAATTTTGCATTCATCACCCCAGTCTAGTTTTGAACATTTTCCTTATACCAGAAAGAATCAGAGTGAGAATAAAAAATAAAAAGAAAAAAGAACACCCAAATCATCCCCACCCCGTTCCACCCTGTTTTTCATTTAGTTTTTGTCTCCATTTTTCTACTCAGCCATTCATACACTGGGTAAAGGAAGTGCGATCCACAAGGTTTTCACAATCACACTGTCACCCCTTGTAATCTACATTGTTATACAATCATCTTCAAGAGTCAAGGCTACTGGGTTGGAGTTTGGAAGTTTCAGGTATTCACTTCTGGCTATTACAATTTACATTAAAACCTAAAAAGTGTTATCTATATAGTGCGTAAGAATGTCCACCAGAGTGACCTCTCGACTCCATTTTAAATCTCTCAGCCACTGAAGCTTTATTTCGTTTCATTTCACGTCCTCCTTTTGGTCAAGAAGATGTTCTCGATCCCACGATTCTGGGTCCATATTCATCCCTGGGAGTCATATCATGTGTTGCCAGGGAGATTTACACCCCTGCAAGTCAGGTCCCATGTAGAGGGGAGGGCAGTGAGATCACCTGCCAAAGTGGCTTAGTTAGAGAGAGAGAGGGCCTCATCTGAGCAACAAAGAGGCACTCAGGGGGAGACTCTTAGGCACAGTTAGAAGTAGGTTATCCTCTCCTTTGCAGTAACAAGCTTCATAGGGCAAGCTCCAAGACAGAGGGCTCAGTATGTCGTCAGTCCCCAAAGTTTGTGAGAACATCAGCAACAATCCTGGTGAGGAAGTCCAACACCTCCACATCCTCCCCCAACTCCTCAGGGGGAGCCCGAATATATATTTTTATTCTCCGCCCAAATTACTTTGGGATGTGTTGCTGTTTCACTCTAACCTCTACAGACCTACCGTATCTCACTACTATTCAAAGTTCTGTGTAATTGTGGTGTTTAAACAGACTGACTGTCCAAATGACGTTTAATCTCAACCCTTTCACTTACTAGCTGGATGGTTTTAGATAGAGTAGCTATATCTCTAAGCTTCAGTAGCCTGACCTAGAACATGCAGGTAATACTAACTACATAGTATTATTAGGAGGATTACATAAAACAATATTGGTTAAGTTCTTAATAACTGGAAGAGAAAATGTGTTCAATAAGTAGGGATTGTTTCTATCTCATTCAATATTCAGGAATTAACTGTTGCTTTGTGTTGATGTAGTTAACTTTGTGCTGACTAGTCTCACTTAAAATTCAGGCACTGCTCCTGGTCAATGTTCCTCACCTTTCTCCTTAATCTTACATTTCCTCCTCATCCTTACCCTCAGCTGATGGCCTTCCTTCTCTTGCCACTGTGATATCAATCATAAGAGAACTTTCATATTTACCCAATTAAAAAGAAACTCTCCCATTTCCCCTCTCCAGCTACCTTCTCATTATCTGTTCCTCTTTACAGGAAAATATCCTAAAATCAATGTTCTATACTCTTTCTTTCACCCATTCTTTCCTCTCATTCTCTTCAGAATCCTCTCCAAACAGACTTTGACCCTATGCTTATACTAAAATTGCTCTTGTAAAGGTCACCTATGACTCCCATGTTTCTAAATCTAATTATACACCCTCAGTTCTCATCTTACTTGACTTATTGGCAACATTTTAGAAGGTTGATCACTTCCTGCATTTTGTTTTTGTTTTTTGGTTTTTTTTGAAGCAATTTTATTGAGATAATATTCACACCCCATATAAACCATCCAAAATTTACAATCACTAGGTCACAGATGATATCATCACATAGTTGTACATGCATCCCCATGATCAATTTTAGAACATTTTCATTAATTCAGAAAAGAAATAAAATTAAAAAAGAAAACCCAATACCTCCCATAGCCCTTATACCCCCCTATTATTGACCCATAGTACTGGTGTAGTGCATTTGTTACTGTTGATGAAAGAATAGTAAAATACTATTGTTAACTAAAGGTAAATTTTTCCCATATGACCCTCTATTATTAACTCCTTGTAATAGTATTGTACATTTGTTCTAGTTCATGAAAAAACTTTTTTATATTTGTACAGTTAATCACAGACAATGTCCACCAGAAGATTCACTGTGTGGGAATATACTCCCAAGTTTTAACATCCAACTTTTCTTCTGGTGACATACATGACTCTAAGCTTCCCCTTGCCCCCACATTCACACACCATTCAGCACTGTTAGTTATTCTCACAATAATGTGCTACCATTACCTCTATCATTTCCAAATGTTTATGTTCAACCTAGTTAAGCATTCTGCACATAATAAACAGCTGCTCCCCATTCTTTAGCCTCATTCTATATCCCGGTAGCCTGTAACTACCTGCTTTTTAAAACACTTTCTTTGACTTGCCTTCCAGGACACCACTACTATTGGGTTTCTCCCATACTGCTGGCCACTTCTACTCAGCCTCCTTTGCTTGCTCCCCCTCACCTCCTAACCTCTGGATACTGTAATGTCCCAGTGCTCAGCCTTTATAGTGTTCTTTTATTTTTTCCTATCTATACTTACCCTTGTTGATCTTATCCAGCTTCTTGGTTTTTAAATGGCATCTATAAACTAATTCCCATATTCCAACCCAGACCTTACCTGGAACTCCCAACACATATATCCAGCTACCTACTTAACATCTCCACTCAACTGTCCGGTAGGCTTTTCAAAGCTGATTTCTTTCACCACACCTCATCCTCTTGTAGACTTTCCCAACTCACTAAGTGGCAACTCTATTTTTGCAGTTGCTTTGGTTAAAACTTAACCCTTGGTTTCTCTTTTTCTCATACCTGACATTCAATCTATCTTAAAGTCTTATTGTTCGTATCTTCAAAACACATTTTAATCTATTTTTACCACCTCCACTGCTACCACTGTTGTCCCAGCCACCATCATCTCATGCCCAGATGATGTCATAGTCCCTTAATCAGCCTCCCGAGTCTGTGCTCGCCCTCTTACTGTCTCACTCTAAAGGCGGCCAGAGCAATCATGGTGAAATGGAAGTTAGACCATGTGTTTCTTGTCTGCCCTAGCGACATTCACTAGGAGTGAATGTCAAAGCCCTTATACTTGGCTAAAATGTTTTATGGGGTGTGGCCCCTATTAACTCTCTGATTTTCTTATTCTCCTACTCTGTCTCCCTACCTCCACCACACTGGCCAAGTTGATATTTTTCAAACATACCAGGCAAGTTCTTGTCTCAGGGTTTTTATACTAGATGCTGTTTCTGCCCCAAATGGTTTTCCTTCAGAGAGCTGCCACACTCGCTTCATTCCCACTTCCAGAGTGAGGATTTCTCTGCTACCTATCTGAAATTGCAAAGTTCCCTCCAACTCCCAGCACTATCTAATTCTCCTTGCAAATTTATTATTCTACATGTCCTATCTGTGTATCTCTATCTATCTGTATATCATCATCATCAACATCATCATCATTATCTATATATCTATTATTTTTATTTCCTGACTAGAAAGAGAGCAGGTAATTTCTTTATTGATGTATCATCATTGCCTAGAACTAAGTCCCTGATACATACTAGACACTCTGTAAATATTTGTTTGGTGAAAAAATGTTGTTATCTATAGTAGTTATACAATATATTTTTCTTTCATTCTTTTATTTCTAAATTAAGATGTTATGTTCCTTTCTAAGTTTATTTCTCTTTAATCAATTTTAATTCTTTAGATAATAGGGAGTTTGGGGTTAGGAATGGAATGGAAAACTATATTAAAACTGCATGTTGCACTCTAAAAACAGAAAAATCATAGAAAATCACTTTTTCAAATGCTGAAAACAAACACTCCTGGTATCATAGAGAAGAAGGAAATTCCCAGAGGGTAGAGAAGAGAAAGAAAGAGTGAAGGTAAAGCTGCATGTCTGGTGGCAAGCCAGGACCACATAAGAACCAAAGGGGCAGTGGTCTCAGTGTCTGCTTGGTGGGGTAGCTCAGTGTGCTGGCCAAGTTTGGTGGACATTTAGTTTCATTGCAGTACTTGTCGGGGGGAAAAAAAGCAAATATGGGAGACAAATGTTATTAATTTTCAATTCTTGGTGTAAACATGGGTATTTGTCTATTATTCTATGTACTTTTTTTGTAATAAATTTGGTAATTATTTGAAATGGAATAATTGGAAAAGGAAGTGAAACTTTCCTAGTCCTTCTCTGATGTTTCTACAGGCTTAGGTCTATTTCCTACGTACTTCATTGGGTAACATCAAGAGTGGTTTTTAAAAAGGACTACATGTCAGTTATATCATTTGCTTATTTATTGTAAATTATTGTGCATATTAATCTGTTAAAAGGTAATATCTTGGGATAAAAGTAAAAAAAAAAAAAATCTAGTGGCATCATCAACATGGCAAAGTAAGAAATCCTTTGAGAAAGCTTCCCCAGAGATTTAGCAAAAAAAACAATAGGGATTAACAAAACCAGAAGTTGGTTTTTTGAAAAGTTTAATAAAATTGACAAAACTTTAGCTAGACTGACAAGTAAAAAAAGAGATAAGGCACAAATAAATGAAATCAGAAATGGGGAGGGTTACATTACTACTGACTCCACAAAAATAAATAGGATCATAAGAGAATACTGTAAACAACTGTATGACAACAAATTAGACTAACTAGATGAAATGGGAAAATTCCCAGAAAAAGATGAGCAAACTACACTGACTCTACAAGAAATAGAAGACCCCAACAAGCAAAGATATTTAATCAGTCATCAAAAACCTTCAACAAAGAAAAGCCCAGGACCAGATGGTTTACCAGGTGGATTCTACAACATATTCCAAGAAGAATTAATACTAATTCTGCTCAAACTCTTCCAGAAATTTGAAGAGGAAGGAACACTGCTTAACTCATTCTATGAGGCCAAAATCACCATAATATCAATGCCAGATAAAGATACAAGAGAAGAAAATTACAAATTTCTCTTATGAATATGCATGCAAAAATCTTAAAAAAATACTTTCAAATCAAATCCAACAGAACATCAAAAGAAGTATACCCCATGATCAAGTGGGTTTTATCCCAGGTGTGCAAGGCTGGATCAACATAAGAAAATCAATTAATGTCAGGCATCCCATCAACAAAACAAAGGGAAAAAATACATGATCATTGCAATTGATGCAAAAAAGGCATTAGGCAAAATTTAGATAAAAACAGTTAGAAAAAGAGGAATAGAAGGAAACTTCCTGAACATGATAAAGGGCATATATGAAAAACCCAAGCTAACATCCTACTCAATGGTGAAAAACTGAAAGCTTTCCCTCTAAGATCTGGAACAAGACAAGGATGCCCATTGTCACCAGTTATACAACATTGTACTGAAAGTTCTATCCAGAGAAGTTAGGCACAAAAGGAGATAAAAGCATCCAAATTGGAAAGGAAGAAGTAAAATTTTCACTATTTGTAGATGACATAATTCTATATATTGACAGTCCAGAAAAAGTCAATAAAAAAGCTACCACAGCAAATAAACAAATTCTGTGAAGTGGTGGGGTATGAGATCAACATGCAAAAGTCAGTAGTGTTTCTACACACTAGGAATTTGCAAGCTGAGGAGGAAATCAAGAAAAAAATACAATTTACAAATAGCAACTAAAACAATCAAATACCTAAGAATAAACTTAATGACAGATATGAAGGACTTGCGCACAGAAAACTACAAAATATTGCTAAAAGTATTCAAAGAAGACCTAAATCAATGGAAGGACATTCAGTGTTCATGGATTGGATGACTAAATATCCTCAGGATGTCAATTATACCTAAATTGATATACAGATTCAACAGAATACCAAACAGAATTCCAACAGCCTTCTTTGCAGAAATGGAAAAGCCAATTATCAAATTGATTTAGAAGGATGGGGCTCTGAATAGCCAAAAACATCTTGAAAAAGAAGAACCAAATCAGAGGACTCACACTTCCTGACTTTAAAGCTATTACAAAACTACAGTGGTCAAAACAGTATGGTACTGGCACAGGAGCAGATATATTGAATTGAGAGTTCAGAAACAGACCCTCACAATTATGGCCAATTGATTTTTAACAAGGCTGCCAAGTCCACTCAATTGGTAAAGAATAGTCCCTTCAACAAATGGTACTGGGAGAACTGGATAGCCGTATGCAAAGGAATGAAAGAGGACTCCTAACTCACACCATATACAAAAATTAACTCAAAGTGGATCAAAGACCTAAATGTAAGAGCCAGCACTATAAAATTCATAGAATAAAATGTAGGGATGCATCTTCAATATCTTGTGTTAGGCAATACTTTCTTAGACTATAAACCCAAAACACAAGCAACAAAAGAAAAATAGTTAAACAGGGCCTCCACAAAATTAAAAACCTTTGTGCATCAAGGCACATTTTCACGAAAGTGATGAGACAGCCTACTCAATGGTAGAAAATATTTGGAAACCACATATTCAGGAAGGGCTTAATATCCAGACTATATAAGGAAATCCTACAACTCAACAATAAAAAGAAAACAACCCAAATTAAAAATAGGCAAAAGACTTGAATAGACATTTCTCCAAAGAATATATGCAGATGGCTAAAAAAGCACAACATCACTAGCTAGTAGGGAAATGCAATCCAAACCACAATGAGAGATCATTTCACACCCACTGGAAGGGCCACTATAATAAAAACAGAAAACTACAATTGTTGGAGAGGAAGTTTACAAAAAGGAACACTCATCACTCATTGCTGGTGGGAATGTAAAACGGTGCAGCTGCTATGGAAAACAGTTTGGTGGTTCCTCAGGAAGCCAAATATAGAATTACCATTTTCTCTGGCAAGCCTGCTAGTAGGTATCGCCTGATCACCTACAGTATATCAGGCACTTTCATCATTGGTGAAAGCACACAGAAATCCCTGCCATCCCAGAGCTCAAAGGAGGGAAGCATAGAGAAAGAGAAGAAGGTCACTTGCAGAATAGGATGTTTCCAAAATGGGAGAATAAAGAGCCAGTCCAAGGAGAAGGAGAGTGTGATGAACAGCAAAACAAGGAGACTGAAATGCCACAGGGAGCAATGGCGGGTTCCAAGATGGAAGTCAGCATCAAGAACATCCAGTAATTTAGAGATACTAAGTAGTATAAAACCTGAGAAGAAATGATTGGATTTGGCAATTCAGGGACCATTAATGGCATTTCAGAGTAGTTTTCCTACAGTGATTGGAAAGGAAGCCAGTTTGCAAGGGGATAAAGTAGATAGTATGGAAATGGGGGGAATGGGATCGCTGTATTAGTCTTTTGAAGAAAAGAATAAGGATAGTTTAGGGACTTAGAGTAATAGGATGAGATCAAGAGAGAGGACCAGTGTTAAAGGAGGTTTTTTTCCCCCCAATTAAAACCTAAATACCTAGGACTATATTTAACAAAAAACTTAAAAACTATTAAGTCTTTTTGGAGTAAATTATACAATTTACAGATGGGCAAAAAAGACCTGAATAAATGGAGAGGTTACCATGGCATGGATGAGAAGACTCACACAGTCTCCTCCTAACTAATCCATGAATCAGTGAAATTTCAAACAAAAATTGCAACAAGATTTTTCATGGAACTTTACAAGGCTATACCAAAAGTCACACAGATAAATGTTTTTCAAGAAAAGGCAAGAATTTAAAAAAATGGGGGTACTTATTCCACCAGATATCAAAATATATAACAAAACTATAGTAACAGTGTAGTATTTGTGCAATTAGATAATTGGACAGTAAAACAGAATAGAACCATGCATATATGGGGTGTTGATACAGGAGAGAGGTAGTGTTTTAAATAAATACTAAAGTATGGATGATTTATATGGATAAAATTAAAATTAAAATCCTATTTTATATTATGCAGAAAAGTCAATGTCATAAACTTAAATAGAACACAAACACTATCAAAACCTTTAAAGTCATCAAAAGAGGATCTGGAATTATCAGTTCATGACCTCAGGGTAAGGAAGACCTTATTAAATAGGATACAAAAGCCAAAATTATGGTGTAAAGATATGGATAACCTTGTGTTCCAGTTTGCTAATGCTGCTATTATGCAAAATACTAGAAATGGATTGGCTTTTATAAAGGGGGCTTATTTGGTTACATAGTCACAGTCTTAAGGCCATAAAAGTGTCCAAGCTAAGGCATCAACAACAGGGTACCTTCGCAGAAGAATGGCCAATGGCATCTGGAACACCTCCATTGTCTGGGAAGGCACATGGCTGGTATCCCATTCCTTTCTTTCTAGGTTGTGTTTCAAAATGGCTTTCTCCCAGGATGTTTCTCTCTAGGTGTCTGGGGGTATTCTCTTAGTTTCTCGCAGGCAAACTCTGGAGTAGCAAAAGTCTACTTTCAACAGCCATCTTCAAAATGTCTCTCTTGGCTGCAGCAGTGAGCTCCTTGTGTCTGAGCACTTACAGGGCTCCAGTTATTTAATTAAGACCTGTGCTGAATGGGCAGGGCCACACCTCCATGGAAATAATCAATCAAAGAAATTACCTGCACTTGGGTGGGCCACATCTCCATGGAAACAACCTAATCCAAAGATTCTAACCTAATCAACACTAATACATCTGCCCCCATAAGATTTCATTAAAAAACACGGCGTTTGGGGGACATAATACATCCAAACTGGCATACCTTGATAATAATAAAATGAAAAATTTTCATATGAAAAATACACCAAAAATATAGTTGAAATACAATTTATAGACTGTAGGAAAATAATATTTGCATTACGTAATAACTGATAAAGAATTAGTATTCGGAATATTTAAAAATTCCTATCAATCACTGAAAAAAGACACTCAGAAAGAAATGACAACCATAGTCAATTCACACAAAAGAAGGGAAAATATCCAATAACCATGATAAACATATTCATACACAATAGTAATGATGGAAAAAATAATAGTATAACAATTGAAAAAGTGAGATATTTTATACTCAATAGGTTGCCCAAAATTTGAAAGACTGATAATACCAAGAATTAATGAGGTAGAATTTGAACTTAGGATTCTGATTCTAAAATCCCTATTCTTAACCACTTATCTCTTAATGGAACACAAATCCTGTTATTGAACAAGAATAATGGCTCCCAAAGTGTGATTTTTGGACCAGCAGCATCAGCATCACCTAGAACTTATTAGAGATGCAAATTCTCAGACCTACAAAATAGGAGACTGGGGTTCTGCCCCAGTTCTGTATTTCCATGAGTTTCTAATGTGTGCTAAAGTTTGAGAGACACTGACCTAGAGAGCAGGCTAGCCAATGGGTCAGGAGAAGTGAGGAAAATGAATGGAGCAGAAAAACCAGACTTGGGGGGAGGAAAAAAGGAAGAAATGCTAGAATGTGTAATAGTTGTGATAAGGAAATTTTGAAAGATGATGAGATTTGAGTCATGATCCTAACCAAAGTGGCTACATTAGAATGAAGATGGAAATTGTGGTTTTTGAAGAGGTCATAGGGGTAAGGCCAACAAAGGGGGAAGAATAACCAAGAACAGCCTCCTATTTTGTCAAGAAGGATGGAGAACAGGCGTGTGCTTTGGTACTGAAACTGCAGAGTGACAGTGGAGGGTCCCACGCTGGACATCAGCTGACTGTAACCGTGAAGGACAGGCACTGATTGTCTCATTAGACAGAATTGCCTAGTGGTAGGATGGGGCAAAGTATTAACAAAGAGCGTGAAAACCTCACCTCCCCAGGAGGGAGAGGAGGCTTTCACTGGAAAGGTTTTTGCAAGATGCCTGTTAACATTTTATTTTGAACATTATAATATCTTGTATTCATTGAACATCAATCAGTAGTTGTGAACTGTTATTTAATATACATTTAACAGACATGGTAAACTACACATATGATCTCCCATACATTCCTTATCATGCCCTGAGTCTTGGTATTTTCAATAGTTATTTAAAAGTCAAAAAGCTGAACAATTTCTCCTCTTAAGATGATACTGACAAACACTAACAAAATTACAAGAGGCATCTTGAAGACAACTTCTTCCTTATGTTGTCAGATCGTTGGTTTCTTTTTCTCTATTCCTGTGGCAGGGGCCTAATCAGAATTCTCTGATTATAATAAGGTGTATTAGTCAGGGTTCTCTATGGAAACAGAATCAACAGGAGTTATCTGTAAATATGAGGTTTTATAAAAGTGTCTCACACAACTATGGGGATGCACGAGTCCAAATTCTGTAGGGCAGGCTGCAAGGTGGCAACTCCGATGAAGATCTTTGATGAACTCCCCAGGAGATGCTGGCTGGCTGAAGGAGAAATGGAAGTTCTTTCCTCTCCCTTAAAAATCTTCAACTGCTTGGATTAAATCCAGCTGGTTGGATTCTCCCATTGCAGAAGACACTCCCTTAGTTGATTGTAGAGGTAATCAGCCACAGATGCAATCAACTGATGATTTAATAAACCAGCTTTCTGGTTTATTAACCAGCCACAAATGTCTTTGCAGTAATGGTTAGGCCAGTGCTTGCTTGACCAGATACCTGGGCACCATCACCTGGCCAAGTTGACACATGAATCCAACCATCACATAACATTAATGTTCCTCCTACACTTCCACTTCTTAGAAAGACACCACTGTAACAGTGTTCTTTACCCTCAAAGGCTGAAGAGTCATAGTGAAAATTTCAATCGTGGAATGGGCAGTCCTGCTCAATGGCCCAAAAGAAGGAATAGGTGAGTGTACCACAGCCAGGTAAAACCAGCCTCTCCTATCACTGGGTTAGCAAATGGGACATGGCAATGACCCACAAAATGTCACTGTTTGAGGGAAAATTCATCAAAATCCAAGAAACACCGTATGCCTTCTTTCCCCCCAAAGAATATGGAGGCAAGCTTCCAACGTTTACCATGATACAGTGTGTGTAAAGACTGCAAGGTCTACCCTGGAATTAAAAAGCAAATAAACCAAACATTTTATGGGGTCAAACTCAAAAGGGCTGTACTGTTCTCTGGATATAAATGAGGCTGCAGGCTGGTATTTCAAATAAGCCACAAATTCTGTACCTGTCCCAAGTGGGAAATAATAATTTTATTGAATAATAAATTAAAAATGAATCCACTTCTTTCTACTTATAACTTAGTAACTACTTATCATGTGGTCTTTGTAACTAGAGTGTAATTCTTTAGTTAATGAATGAAAGAAGCTTGTGTGAGCCTGTGTGCACTATTATCCAAAATGAAAGTGTGAGAACAAAATGAAAAACATGTTTCAAGAAACTTAATTTATGAATTAAAAACAAACCGATGTCCTTCAGGGTTGCAAATATGCTAGTGGTATTGGCACTGCCCCATAAGATTTTAGGCTCAGTGAACAGAGAAGCACAGGGTCATTTTTAGTTCCTTTTTAATCTTGTTGCAAGAGGAAAATATAAAGACATTTTTAAAGGTCGGTTTAAGATTTTATTGATTTTTTTAAAATTTTAAAACTTTTTATTTTGAAATAATTTCAAACTTACAGGAGAGTTACAAAAATAATACAAACCCCATACAGAGAAATCCAACATATCCTTGGCTCCCCAGATACCTCAATCTACCAATTTTAACATTTAGCCACCCTTGCCATATCATTCAGTCTACCTACCTACCTATCCATCCATCTGTCCATCCATCCATCCATCCATCCATCCATCCATCATCTATGTATGTATGTATCTATGTATCTATCTATCTATCTATATATCTAATCATCTTCTAAACATTTGAAAGCAGATTGAACACTGTGCTCGTTTGAAGCTATTATGTACACCAGAAAACACATGTTCTCCCCCACACCCCACCCCAGGAGGGCTTGATTTATTGAGTAGTGGGTTCCTAATTTCACTTAATATATATATTCTATCCTAAGATAAAGATCAGGATTTTATTGCTTTTGACCAAAGGCCATTTCAAGACAGTGTTGGACCAAAAAATGCTCCCCCCATCCCAAAATATATCCCTGTCAAATCCCTTGGAGCAAAGCATTATGCTATTTAACTGTAATGTGGAAATTTGAGTTCTTATTTTGAAGGACGTCAGAGTATATTATAGAATTTGATAATAAGATACATTCCTTATCAAATAATAGACAGCTTACATTTTCTACCGCTTAGAATGGATACTAATTTTATTTATTCCCATGAATATTTTGGCTATATTCCAAAAGAACATAAAAGACCAAATGTCCTGTGAATGGCTCACCAGCCCATATGCAGTGTCTTTGCAATGGGGAGTTGGGTAACACCTACTTTGTATCATCACCATAAGCAGGATTTAGATGCAGGTTGCTGGAAAGTAGTTTTCCTGAGGTCTTGGGCCCACAGACCACTTCAAAAATTTGGAGAAAGATATGAATCCTTTTCCATGAAAAATGTATATGCAAACACACACAGTATTGTACATAGCATTTCACAGGGTTCACAGGTTTTTTGACAACTGTTCATGGACCCTCTATGAACCCAAGTTCTCAGGTTAAGAATGCCTGATGGCTTATCTGAGTTTTAAAGTGTCAGATTGTCCAGGCAGGGCTGAAATAAATGCTCATTGCCATAAATTTGGGAAATAGTAAAAAGTGCAAATAAAATGAAATCAACATGATCCCATCACCCACAGACTAAGTCTTTTAACATGTGGGTGTATATTTTTCCAGTCTCTTTTCCAAGTATAAATGTATTTTTTCCACAAATGGTATCACATTGCAGACAGTGCTTTATAACAACTTTTTAAAAACATTTTTCTTTTTTTATGCAATTTTATTACAATATAGTCACACACCTTATAATCCATCCAAAGTATACAATCAATGGCTCACAGT